>NC_060141.1:124265945-124890945 GCF_021461385.2 Schistocerca piceifrons | reverse complement strand
CGAAAGATTGAAAAAGGGTTCCTTGCTGGTTGAAACGAAAACATCAAAGCAGGTGGTACTTCTAAGGATATCTAAACATTTAGGTGAAAAATGGTTCAAATGGCTCTGAGCACTATGGGACTTAACTTCTGAGTCATTAGTCCCCTAGAACTTGGAACTACTTAAACCTAACTAACCTAAGGACATCACACACATCCATGCCCGAGGCAGGATTCGAACCTGCGACCGTAGCGGTCGCTCGGCCTCAGACTGCAGTGCCTAGAACCGCACAGCCACTCCGGCCGGCATTTAGGTGAATTTGGCATAGTTGTTGAGATGGAAAACTCAAGAAAGGGCGTGGCCACATGCCATGATATTATGGACATGGAGAGCTCGGAACA
Organism: Schistocerca piceifrons; assembly: GCF_021461385.2. NCBI lineage: Eukaryota > Metazoa > Arthropoda > Insecta > Orthoptera > Acrididae > Schistocerca > Schistocerca piceifrons. The sequence continues at coordinate 124,890,565 of NC_060141.1, read as the reverse complement.
TAAAAAGCAGTGGTTGTCACAGGCATTAGTTGATGTGAAACAAAAAACCTGAAGTAGTAATGAAAAGATAGAGAAGACCATCAACTTCATTATGACCCTCAGTTCTCCACCATAGCAGAATATATCACGGCAGGGTCCCTCCAGCTCAGGTTTAGATTTTAGATAAATAAACCTATGAAGTGTTACAAATGTCAGCGATTTGACCAACAACATTAAGTTGTGGGAAATACTGAGGGCACTGACTGCCCATCTCCAGCTACATGCATCAACTGACCTGGGAACCACCCAATCTGGGGCAGAGACCACCTAATACCCGCCAAAGAACAAAAAATTCAAAAAGTAAAAGTGACAAAACGAATCCATTATGCGGAAGCCGAGAAAGAATATAAGATGCCGAAGCCACTGGACTTTGCCACTTCTTACGCTTCCCTAGTGAAGAAACCAGTCACTAAAGTAGATGTTATGAAACGTCCCATTAGAAAAATTATACATGACTGTGCTTAAACTGACACACAATATTTTTAGCGCAACGCAATCTGACTTTCAAAAATCCCTACAATGGCCCTGACTAACAATAACCTATACCTTTTACAAATCACTTACCTCACAAAAATCTTCGTTACTCGAACTACTGCAATACAGCGAGCACCACTACTGCCAGCTAAATAAAAGATTCAAAGTACTGAAGGCACTAACTACTGATAGGCATAGTTAGCAAATGAAAGATTTTGATAGAGAAAAAACAATGTATTTACCTTAATATTGTTCAAAAGTCATATTATATCTATCAGTTCATGACATCCAGTCTTACAAATTTACTGTCTCTGTCCAGATCATCTGCTCTCTCAACTCCGCCATCTCAATCCCCACATCCACCACTGCTGGCGGCTCACCTCCAACTGCGTAACGCTACGCACTGTTAACATCCAGCTGCCCAACACTACAATGGCAGACAACAATGCAAACTAGCCACAGACTTGACACAGCACAGTCAGTGATTTTCATACAGTGCGCTACGTGGCGTTACCAATATAAAAACCTAAACAGCCTACTTACATAGCCCCCATGCTCCCCACAAAAATTTTACAAATTGCTTTGGGCACTGGTCAATACAGATTTGAAAAAAATTTTCATAATCATAATTACAATAACAAAGAAGTCAAATGCACACACTTATTGATACAATGTTGGTCAAAAGCTAAAATTTTCTCACAGTCCATAAAGACAGTCCTGATCATTCATCATAATAGTAATTACAGTTTTTTTCACAAAGTCTCATTAGTAAAAGAAATTGCACACAGAAGTAGTGGATTTCCATGCAGTCTTGAAGAAGTAGTGTTGTCCTTCCAATGGAAAGACAGTGCTGACTCTTGACATGCAGACAGGTAATGGTCCACAACAGAGCAAACCCACCACAGAGTCAGTCGAAGTTTTGAAGAATATTGGTAGGTAGGTCGTCACAGAGCAGACCCACTGTAGTCCTGGTAGAGATAATGGTATTGGTGGGCCATCAAAGGTGCAGACCCACTGCTGTCCTTGTAGAGATAATGGTATTGGCAGGCCATCTAAGGTGCAGACCCACTGCAGTCCTTGTAGAAATAATGGTATTGGTGGGTCATCAAAGGTGCAGACCCACTGTAGTCCTTGTAGAGACGGCCAGCAGCCATCTGTTGCGACTGTGCAGGTGCACAATCACCATCGAAGAGTCTTGCAGAGAATATAGCAAGTCCATAAACCACCACTTGTCCACTCACAAAAAATTTGTTTGAAATGTCTTTAGAACCAGCAATGCTGTTATCCAGTCCCTTGCTAAATTATTAACACACGTGCAAATGCTAACAGTCCCAACTTCTCACACATTGTCCATATACTATGACCAACAGAAACGTGTGCAGTGAAATGTAACTTACAAGTTACGTAATTTGATGAAGTGGTGTCAATTACAATTTTATAACACAAGAATACAATAACAAAGGTACAAAATACATCATTAAAGAACATAACAATACAGATAATATTTGTAGTAATAGGGGCTTTACAAAACAATAGAAATAAACATATACATCATTACAACATTATAACATAAGTAAGTAGATAAAAGATCAGAATAACTTTTGAAACATCAACTTCACACATGAGCATTAAAACAAAACAGAATAAATAATGTCTAAACATCTTTACAAAGTAAATAACACATTATCAGAAAAATTCTACAACGTAACTCTCATCAGATAAACACATAAAGACAGGAAGAACACAAAACCCAAGGGTACACAACTACATAGTGGGATAACACAAGGAAACGACAGGGTTTGTTTTACTGCAGTATTTTGCAAACAAAACTTTATTTACTTCTCAGAGAACTCCCTTCGTTCTTCATTATTTCCAAAAAGTCCTATCTCTACCTGCTTTCTGTACTTTTTTCGTATAACTTCTCAATGCATTTCTTCCAATTCATCGCAACTCATTCTCTTGTATAGTCTACCCCCTCTTAAGCTAACTTAAATCTACTGAGCTCAGATGCTAAACTAAGGGACAAGGCAATGCAGCAGCACAAAACAATTAATACAAACAGCAATGAAAAAAATGCAAATAGGCAAAGCTAGCAGCAGTAAATGTATAAATTAGCAAAGAAAATGCAACATTATCACTAATATGAGCCAACGTGCAGCAAAAAGAAAAATAAATCAGTAGTAAAACTGGCTTAACAGAGTAATACAAAGTGAAATTCAGTAGCACTATGCCTGGCAAACAGCAGCAGCAAATGTAATATCTTATATCTAAACATGGCAAAGCTCAAGCAGAAAAAATAGTACACTGAAGACAACAATGCAGATAAGGGAAGTGTATATTCACATCTTAATGTCTATGTAATTAAAGTGGTGCACCACAGCTTATTCTACGAAATAAATTACCAAGTACTTCAAAAGAAAATTATGTATGCAGTTCCTGTGAAGGGAAATGTCTTTTTGTGCTCCCTCATTTTTTTGGAAGTGTATCATAAAATTATTATTTACTGGATCTGTAGACAGAAAATATTTATATTAGTGCATCTATTAAATTTTATTTTAACCAATGCTGCAGTGGAGCTAGAAACTAGATATTAAACAAATTGAGCAATCTCTCAACTGGAAAGACAATTGATGTAGAAATGTTTCTCATCATTTCATTAGGCATTTTAGTAAATATCATAAATTAAGAGCCCCACAGTGTAATCATATGTTTCAAGTTTGAGCGTGTCTTATTTGCGATGCTTTCTACAAAGGAATGTCAATAGCGAGGATAATGGCCTCTTTTTTTTTCTCCACCTGTGCCTCTGAAAGGCAGACACTAATGCTTTTTTCCAGGCGACTGTCGCACAGCTGGGTGCCCACGACGCATTATGTGAAGGTGGTCACTTAACTTTCTTACCGAAATATTTACGACACCAGTTTGCACTACAGTGACAGTCTCATATAAAAAATTTCACAGGTCGAGAATTTGCGTTGCAAATGTGTAGAAACAAAATCCTATGAATATAACAGTGTGCAAAAAATTTTCGTCTGCATTGTGATACATTCACACATTTATACACATTTCATAACTCTTAAAGTACGATTCTCAGCTTATTGATCATAAACATACCTCAACAGCACAATACACATCGTCATCGTAATAATAACATCATAACAGATCAATCACATCTCAGAATCGTCGCAGCTTCTTTCAATAATTTCAAGACCTTCAATAAAGTCATCTACCTCAAACGTACTTCAAAAATCACGATCCCTTACCAAATACATCATTCAAGGCTCTCATAGTATCACAATGGTTCCGAAAAAATATGAACAGTTCACAAACTACAGACAAAATACAGTTTCATAAGTGTGAAATTATCCAACAGTGTAATTATGTAAACATCTGTCACTGATGTAGTAAAATAAATGTTTGTCTCTCCCAGTTAAATGATCAGATAGCTGTGTAATTTATGTGTTAGAGAAATATGGTACCGATGTGTAAAGTTGTATAAGCAAATACCATATTAGCTAGGGCTCCTTGTGCTTGCCAAACACATGGTACACAAAGTAAGCGTGTACCCCCCTGAGGATTAATGTAATTATACCCTCAGGTGTTACAGATTACAGCAATGGAATGAAATTTATCACGGAAAACTTTCTTTGTAATTCAAAAATCTTGAAAAATAAATGGTTTATGTACAAAATTAATCTCTCAAATGCGTGTCCTGTAGTGCTAAATGTGCGTCTTGCTGTAAGATAATTCTGTAGAAGTGTCGTAGTTATCGTCCTCTGTAAGCAAAGTTCTGCTGAAGTCAATGTACTTACCTCATCATAAACGAAAGTGAAATGCTTTGCGTATAGATATCGTAGTTTTTACGTACCTTATCGTGATCAAGAAAATACTATAATGTAACGTATTGTTGTGCTACGGAAAGGGCTGTCTCATTGTAGCTATACCACAAAAGTTACTACTAAAACATGTTTTACTTTCCAGAATAACACAGAAAAACTGTGCAGATATAAAACAGATACACCGCAAAAGCATCAATGTAAATTGTGTCACATATTAGTAGCGTCATGATATAATTGTGTAGCTGTCAAAGAAACCAAATGCTAAGTCATCTTTAATCTCACCGAATGTACTTCAAATAAAGAGTATCTTTTCAAGTAAACCAAAATGTTGCATTAAAATCTCATTAGCAGTACCGGTATATGTTCTAAGTATGTGAGCCTTATAGTCATTACATAATCGTGCAACTAACAAGCAAGAATGTACACACACAATAACACTGTGACGTCTGTTCATTATAACAATGCACTTGTAAGTATTGTCTTAATATGTTCCCTAGGTTCTAAACTGGATAGTTAACTTCAAAACATTGTTGCATGTTAACAGTTTCTCAGTGTGACAAATTGTACTGGTAGTGTAAAGTGAAAAATTTTATGGCAAAGACTAAGTTAAAACAGATTATCTCTCAATAAGCGGATTTATATGTGAAATGTGGTGCAATCCTTTACTCTTCATAGAACTCAGAGTTTCAACTTGAACCCAATTATCATGCAGTATACGTCGGTATAAATGGAAATGTCGTGTGGCTAGGGCCTCCCGTCGGGTGGAATTTTTCTCAAGGTTAGCATCTATGTTATTTTTCTCTGAGCCAGCTGGCGCACATGGCTGCCTGTGGTGCGAGTCATTGTCTGTTTCTTTGTTGGCGCGCGTCGTTATTGGGATTAATAGACCTAACTTCTACAAATTCACCGTGTCGAGAGGGCCCTGCCCTGTTTGAATCCCGCCAGTTCTGATGCAATTCAGGTCTGTCGTTACGATTATATCGTCTGTCGTCATGTCGGTAAGTTCTTGAATTAATTTCTTGTCGGTCATGTGGTGGAGAACTTTTTCCCTGAATCGTAACTGTGCGCTGGACCGTTGCGTCTGAAGTTATTCTGTCTCCCTTGATAATAATTATTTTGGTTCCCATATTGTCTGTTTCTCTGATTGTCTCTGTGATAGTCACTACCGTGGAGAGGCGATCTTTCCCTGTTATTATTACTACTCTGCCAATGGTTGTCATACAGGTGGTGTCTGTTTTGGTCACGATTTGTGTTGTGAGAATAGCCTTGTTGTGTCCAGTTATTATTTCTTTCATCGCGGAATTCCGACAGATGTGACCTGTAATTGTTGTGTTCCTGTTTTCGCGTTCCGCGATTGTCAGTGTCAATTTCTAATTCTTGTAAGAGTCCCTGAAAAGCTTCAATGTCGTCTTTGCAACGTCCTGCCAAAATAATATGTCGTAAATGTTCAGGTAATTTGATTAAGCAAATGCGGATGAGTTCTGAGGGGCTGTATGGGTTTGACAGGTACTGATTCTTGTGCAACATGTCTTCAAAATATTTCACAAGACTGGAAAATTCAGATTGTTCGAAATGTTTCATCATTATGATGCTATGTTTTACTCAGTCTGGTGTAGCTTGAGACCAATACGCTGAGAGGAAGGCATGATGAAATTCTCCTTCATTGTGACAATCGTGAATGACCGATCGCATTCTTACAGCTGGTTCATTCTCTAAATAGCCACACACAAATTCTAATCTGTGCTCTAATGACCAGTTGGGAGGAAAACAATGATAGAATTGATGGAGCCACGCTTGTGGATGAATGTCGTTGCCGGAATTTTTAAATGTTTTGTATTTACGTGTAGTAATAAACAGCTTATAGTCAAAATCATCATGTCGGCGAGTCGCATGTCGGTCATTGTTACGTCGTTTCGGCGGTTCCATCTCAAAATTCGGTGTACCTTGCCAATTTCTTTCATAATTTCCGAAGTGCCCTGTGTTATTATTTTGTAGCTGTTCCGTATTTCTATGTCCCTCTTCCCGTATTGGAGTGCGAGTGTCCTCTGAAATACGTAATTCTTGTATTACCTGTGTCAGCTGATCTTGTACTTGCCGGATTTCTCTTTGGTGTTGCGTATTAATTTGATTCTGATTTTGTTTGAATTTCCTAATTTTTTTGCACTCTCCTGTGTCATTAAAGACTACCATTTTGCGTCATTCAGGTTATGATCTACCTTCGTAGATAAATTATTTAGCTGATCCGAAAGTCCAACTACTTTCTCTGATAATGAACTAATTTCCTCCATCTGTCTTTCTGAACCAATTTTCAGAGTATCTACTGTGTCCTTTAAGTTTTCCTGAGTTTTTTCAAGTTGTGTAACCGAATCGGTAGACGCAACTGAGTCAATTTTAGCCCACAAGGTCTCATGATTTTCATGAACAATAGTTTGCAGTTTTTTTATGGCTGCTTCGTGATTCTGTAATGCATTTTCATGCCGCGAAAAAATAGGGTGAAAATGCTCACAAATTTGTGTTTTTACGTCATTACAGACTTTTTGACATTTTGATTCAATGTTATGTAACTCAGTAGTTAAATCTTCACGTGTTTGTTCAAGCGTGGTGTCTAACTTCCGAAGATTTTGTTCCATTGTGTCTAACTTTTGAAGCTTTTGCTGTGTTTGTCTCTGATTTTGTTCCATTGTGTCTAACTATTGAAGCTTTAACTGTGTTAGTCTCTGATTTTGTTCCATTTGTTGCATTAATCGCAATAATAATGTATTAGTGTCTGGAATCTGTTTCTCTATGGTTTTTGGCAGTGCATTTTCACCGGCAACATTCACATTTTGACAAGCAGAAAATGTGTCTTGACTCATTTGAGAAAACGGTGAGAACCCAAAACCTGAGTCTACAGTATTTGCAATATTGTGTTCTGTCGTTCCTGATTCCTGAGGCGAGCTGTTGCCGACCGATCGATCGATAATGCTTCCCTGTTCACTACTTGTTTCACTGTCTACACCATTATTTGCCGCCCGCTCCATTTCCCTATGCACAGTTACCAAATTACTACTTTGAATGTCTGTTAATTCATTACACAGTGGTGCTGATAAGCTACACTCGTCGTCACTATTATTTCTCAGTTTACTTTGGAGCCTAGTGTTACGTTTTTCACACGCCAGTATTGTCACAATATTTCACACGATAACACAGAAAAGCACAATTTGAAGAGCAAAAATAAGAGAACACATTAACATAGCACTGAAAATAATATCTAGTTAATTGCAAGCGCAGCTGCGAAATACTTGGTGCAAATCTTCATGCATACCACAACTGTTTTACTGTACAACAATGAAAGACTGCAACTACAAAGGAGATTCTCTCTACAATTACGCGCTAGCAATAAACAAAAGCTACACTAATTACACAAACTGCAAGAAAATATCAGAAGATTCCAGTGAGGTATCATCGGCTAAGGGTCGACATATGAAACGTCCCCTTAGAAAAATTTACATGACTGAGCTTAGACTGACACACAATATTTTTAGCGCAACGCAATCTGACTTTCAAAAATCCCTACAATGGCCCTGACTAACAATAACCTATACCTTTTACAAATCACTTACCTCACAAAAATCTTCGTTACTCGAACTACTGCAATACAGCGAGTGCCACTACTGCCAGCTAAATAAAAGATTCAAACTACTGAAGGCACTAACTACTGATAGGCCTAGTTAGCAAATGAAAGATTTTGATAGAGAAAAAACAATGTATTTACCTTAATATTGTTCAAAAGTCATATTATATATATCAGTTCATGACATCCAGTCTTACAAATTTACTGTCTCTGTCCAGATCATCTGCTCTCACAACTCCGCCATCTCACTCCCCACATCCACCACTGCTGGCGGCTCACCTCCAACTGCGCAACGCTACGCGCTGTTAACATCCAGCTGCCCAACACTACAATGGCAGACAACAATGCAAACTAGCCACAGGCTGCACACAGCAAAGCCAGTGATTTTCATACAGTGCGCTACGTGGCGTTACCAATATAAAAACCTAAACAGCCTACTTACAATGTTTCGAAGCAACAAAGTGCATGGAAACAGAATCCACCACAATATCTGTACCTGCATACCTGCTCATGTACCTGCAAATGCAACCTGGATAAAGATACAGCGATCCAGGCAGCCAGGACGCAATAGAAACGAATACTATAGCACTGTGTATGGCGTAGGCACCCCACAAACGAGTGCCTCTCAACGTTCCCTTTCCCCATCAACCCGGAAGGGGAAAGGGGCAGGGAAAGCAGCACAATGTTCGGGTCTAAAGCTGTCCTGGGTGGAGTTAGTTATACAGGCATGGTTGACTGATGAGGTTGACATAGTGGAGATGGATACCCAATTGCCTCGCTCTATCAGTGCCTCGCCATTCCGTCACAAAGATGGGTGTAAATTAGAACCACGACGCTGGAATGGCTTTAATGCTTCAGTAGGGTATGAATCGATAAGGGACACATGCGTAGGAACTGAGACCCCTTGTGCAGGTCAGACATTTTTGCCAATGTCTCCAAGAGTTTCACTTTAAAAATATTGACGCGTTCGTTCTTGGAGGATATATCTCCACAGGAAATATGACCTTACTGGTAATAGGGCGAAACGTGGGATAGCGGTGTTCACCATGGACGCATTCCATTCTTCACAACACTGCAAGCGATGCTCTCACGATAAACGCCCTTGTTTAAGTCACGATGTGTTCTGTGTATTATACTGGTAACTTAAGTACTGGGGCCGTAAGGAGGCGTGAATAATGTGGATTTTTTCGAGGTATATGTCTGGCGTATACTTTCACCAGCAGTAATTCAGGCGTCTAATTTCGCAACTCCACAGTCTCTCGCTCCTGTTACCACTGTCACAGTCTAAATTGATTGATATATTAACCTCCATTTAACAGAGTGATATTTACCTCTTCTTTCATGAAGAAGAAGATGCAACGTAGAGTTGTGTTATAAGAATGCAGTATAATACAATCATAAATAATGTCCGGTGTGTTCCGAAGTTTGCAGTTTACGATGTACCTGGGTAACGTTTTCACGATGAAGCAATTCTGATATGAAAGAAACTGCCTCCCTTTCCAGAAAAGATATAGTAAAAACTTTAACACAAACATATAGTGTTTGCTGACATACACGCAATACGTCCGCCCAGAATCGTGGACAGGAAGAAACAGATAGTTGAAGAATGAAAAATAGTTGATTTCGGCTTAAGGAAACACTATAACACAGATATATATGTTCGTCTTTCTTTTCGTACATGTATCTTTTTGCCGCGGGCATGTTTGTATTGCATCTTTATCCCGTACAGTGTTCCGATACTCATTAAATGACATATGCTTTATGGCTAAACCAAAATAAGATCTGTCACAACTGCTCCAGCGCTGTATACTGGCGTTATCCATGATTACTGGACGACAGTATACAATAGTGGCACAGCACACTCCGTCGTCAGGCCACAAGTGGCCCATTGGGACCATCCGACCGCCGTGTAATTCTCAGTTGAGGATGGGGATAGGAGGGGTGTGTGGTCAGCACACCACTCTCCCAGTCGTTATGATGGTTTTCTGTGACCGGAGCCGCTACTATTCGGTCGAGTAGCTTCTCAATTGGCATCACGAGGCTGAGTGCACCCAGAAAAATGGCAAAAGCACATGGCAGCCTGGATGGTCACCCATCCATGTGCCAGCCACGCCCGACAGGGCTTAACTTCGATGATCTCACGGGAACCGGTGTGTCCACTGCAGCAAGGTTGTCATACAATAGTGGGGCTTTTCACAAATATATATAACATAAATTACCATATTTCATATGGAAGTATCATCTAAACTACTTTTTGGCCTGGCTGGGGATCAAATCCCTTTATTTGTGGCCAAGTTTATATCTTATTCGTCCCCTGCATAAGTCAGCTTTATGTATATTACGATTAATTTACAAGAAATTTGCAAAACTTTAAAGGTATTTGAATTAAAGTCTTTTGCTCTATTATCGAGCTGTAGTGGCCAAATCTCCACACATTAACTAGTGTTCGTTGTGCGGGTGTCTTGTGCTGCCAATGGTGCAACTATGTAGAGCAGTTCAGTGTCGGGTCTATAACTTTGTAGACGATGACGAATTTCACGTCGCTATAGTGTTCAGAGGATAGCTTCGTAGTATAAGTGTACGTTGATGTGTGTTTGGTTTAAAAGGTCGAAGCCAATAAGTTCCGACCATGGTTATATAGACCACGTCGTCCATCACATACTTCAGTGTTCAAAAGGCCATCCCGTATCTTCGGCATCACGACGAGAGTTCATCATATTCCAGGTAAGTCCATAAATTACTTGCTTTAACTCCTCCTTCGTAGTAAAGTTCGTCGTTTAACGCCACTACAAAGGGCATTTAAAACGTTTTTGTCATTGTAGGCACACGCAAGTTTAATCACTACTTAACACGAGTGTGTATTCCTCATTCAATAAATGCAAAATATAAGATATGTGGACAGTTTCTCTTGAAGTCCCTTTTCATTTCACATATGTTAAACATCCTTTCCATATAAGGTTTTCCTTACATGTCTTTGTACAAGCGCGTAAAATTTTACATGACTTACACAAAGAAATTAAAACATGACGTAAATTTGCTCCTTATAACTACACATAAACGTCATTTTAATATTAGCTGACACACGAGGTCTGAGACATTTTACTTATATACAAGTTTAGACATGAATTTGTCACATCAACCAAAAAACAATATTTAAATACAAGTGAGTAACACTTAAGAAGTCGTTTTTTGCCTTCCAACTTAATAAAGCAAGATTTCCATGACAGGTTATTCCATATGAATTCTCATCATTAATAAATCATTTATGTTTACAACTTTTACGATGAGCAAGTACTCCTTTTAACTTTTAAACTCAGGACATGATCTTTGTTTATATGACTAATTTGCAAAACGTGTTACATGGCAGAACTGAAAAAACAATATACATATATGCAATCTGATGATATGCATGAGATACTACTATCACGTCATTCAACTCAAGTGTTTGTAAATCCAAATTGCCAACGAAAGGAATAAAAAACTTCACCCTTGCGTTTCCAACACAAGTAAGCGTACCTACACTTAGCCACACCTCTCTCAAATCTATCAGGAGATAGTCTACGAAGCTACAGGAAGATAATGATAAGGAATGGAAAGAAACATTTATCATCTCCTGCTGAAATCCATCGTTCACACATCACACAATAACAGAGCAAATTCTCTGTGGATGCTTCTTTGTGTTTTGTGACAAACTATTTACTCCCTGTTTGCAGCACTATAGATAAAATTCTAACATCATTGTGTCATACAAGTTTATTAATGTGATTTGCTTAAAAGTAATTGTAATGATTGTACTTCAGTGTACTTAATTTATACTTTTCACTAAATGATATAGCTCCTGAGTACTATAATATGTATATATCTAAAGTTGTGTCAAAAGAAGTGTTCTACATCTACATATCTACTCCGCTAACCACATAGCGGTGTGTGGCGAAGGGCACTATTCGCGCGAAAGTCATATTCCCCCCCCCCCCCTCTCTGTTCCACTTGCGGATCACGCGAGGGAAAAATGACTATCTGGACGCCTCAGTACGAGCTCTAATTTCCCTTATCTTTGAATGGTGATCATTGCGCGATTTGAAAGTTGGTGGTAATAATATATGCTCTACATACTCGGTGAAGATAGGATTTTGGAATTTAGTGAGCAGCCCCTTCCCTTTTAGCGCGTCGTCTATTTGCAAGTGTGTTTTGCAACACTCTCTCGATGGCTAAATGTACCAGTCACGAATCTTGCCGCTCTTCTTTGGACCTTCTCAATCTCATGACTCAGAGCCAACTGGTAAGGGTACCATACAGACGACCAATACTCTAAGACTGGACGAACTAACGTATTGTAAGCAATTTCCTTTTTTTAAGGACTGTGTCGCTTCATGTTTCTACCAATAAACCGCAATCTAGAGTTCGCCTTACCCGTTACTTTGCGTAATCTAATCGTTCCATCTGAGATCATTTCGAAAATTCGCACCTAGATACTTGACGGATGTTACCGCTTCCAAAGGCTGGGCATTTCTTTTGTACTCGTTCATTAATGGGGATATTCGCTTTGTTATACGCTGTAGGCTACACTTACTAACATTGAGAGATAACTGCCAGACATTACATCACGCATTTATTTTCTGCAAATCCTCATTGATTTGTTCACAACTTTCGTGTGATACTAGTTTCCTGTGGACTACAGCATAGTCGGCAAACATTCTAATATCGCTGTCAATACCGTCAGTCAGATCGTATATGTAAATCATAAAAAGCAGAGGACCTATTACGCTGCCCTGGGGCAGACCTGATGTTACGCTTGCTTCTGTTGAGGTCCCACCATTCACGACTACATACTTCTATCTGTCTATTAGAAAACTTTCTATCCAACCGCATATGTCACTGGATAGACCGTAAGCGCGCACTTTATGGAGCAAGCGACACTGCGGAACCGAGTCAAACGCCTTGCGAAAGTCGAGGAATATGGGATCAACCTGGTAGCCGGTATCTACAGCCTGTTGTATATCAAGCACAAATAGGGCCAAGTGTGTCTCGCATGACTGCTGTTTCCTAAAACCGTGCTGGTTTCTGCAGATGAGCTTCAAAGAGTCTAGAAAGGTCATTACCTCTGAATTCAAAATACGTTCCATGATTCAACTACAAATCAATGTCAGAGAAATTGGCCGGTAATTATGTGCATCCGATTTTCTACCCTTTTTACAGATTGCTATGACGTGGGCCTTCTTCCAGTCCCGTTTCCGATGTTCCAATGATCGCTGATAGATGATGGATAAAAATGGTGCTATATTTGTAGCATAGTCAACATAAAATCTTGCGGAGATACTGTCTGGGCCAATTGCGTTCCTGGCGTCTAACGATCTTAACTGTTTTACAATCCCAGACACACTAAACACTACGTCGGCCATCCTTCGTTTGTTCGATAATTGAAAGGGGGAACGGTGCTGCAGTTCTCTACCGTAAACGAGTTTGTGAGAACTAGGTTTAGAATTTCGGCCTTCTATTTATTAAAATCCGTTACATTACCCGAACTGTCAACAAGAGAAGATATTGAATTATTTATGTACGACCAAAATTTTGTGGAGTTATTTTTAGAATCTTCAGATAAAATATTGCCTTCAAATTCGTTAAAAGAATCTCTCATTGACCTCTTGACAGCTGCTTTCATTTCGCATAATTTCTGTTTGTCAGCGGGGCAGTGACTACATTTAAAACGACTGTGCAAAATCCTCTGCTTTCTCAGAAACTTCCTAATATGTTTATTGAACCTCCCATACATTTTTGCTAGGCACATATTTCTCTAGCAGGTGGTGGACAATACTTTTAAATACCGACCAAAGATGCTCAATATCTCTGTGGCCCGTGGTGAAGGCTTAGAGCTGACTATGAGGATATTCATTAAAGACACTCTTATTTGCTTTCCCAGACAAGAAAACTCTACGCCGTTTCTTTGGAAGGACATTCAGATAAGCCGTGATCACGTGTAATTGTAGCTTGAACACTTGTATTCGGCGTTCATATCAGTTACTTGCATACTTCAATGTATGGTCCGAAGTCACCTCCCCCTTCTTTTATATCCTTTGGTAATACAGGACCTCGACATAATTTCACATCATTGTCGTACTATAATGTATGGTCCGAAGCCATCCCCCTTTTCTTATATCCTTTGGTAATAGGGGACCTGGACATCATTTCACATCATTTTACGTACTAAACTTCTTTATATTCACACATAACATTCACACTGTCACATTCATAGAATATTTTTTTATAAATAATTGCTTGGCTGGTTGGTTTGGGGAGTAAAGGGACTAAACACATTGGTTATCGGTCCCTACAAATAATTACGAGGGCGGTTCAGAAAGTAACCTCCGATTGGTCACAGTGCGGGTTGTGGGGGGAGTAGCGACGCCATCTGTGCGTTCACGCACTCAACAGGTCAGTTGGCATCAAGCCGTGGTCGAGTGAACGTCGTACCTGCGCTCGTTTAGTTTTTGTGGCAGTTTGAAATGTGTGCTGCAATAGAAAACCCCGCCAAATGTGAAGTGCGTGCTGTCATAAGGTTTTTTACAGCCAAAGGATATTCTGCAGCAGCTATTCATCGTGAGCTTTGTGCTGTGTACGGACCAAGAGTTATGAGTGAAGGAGTTGTCCATGAATGGGTACGTTTATTTAAAAGTGGACGAGAAAACGTTCATGATGAAGAGAGGAGTGGTAGACCATCATTGGTGACTGACGAACTCGTTCAGACAGTTGATGCAAAAGTTCGTGAAAATCGACGTTTCTCAATGTCGGAGTTGTCTACTGGTTTTCCACAGATTTCTAAGACACTCTTGTACGAGATAGTGACAGCAAGATTGGGTACCCGTAAGTTCTGTGCACGATGGGTGCCCAAAATTCTTACCGACCACCACAAAATTCAAAGAATGGTCTCTGCATTAGACTTTCTGTCACGTTATGAGGACGAAGGAGAACCATTGTTAAACAGAATCGTGACCGGTGACGAACCCTGAGACAAAAGAACAATCAAAGATGTGGGCACATTCAAATTCGCCTACCAAACCAAGAAAAGCCTCGCAAGATTTTTCTGCCAGAAAACTGATGGCAACGGTGTTTTGGGATGCCAAAGGGGTGTTGTTGGTTGAATTCATGGAACTTGGTACGACCATTAATCAAGACGTGTACTGTGAAACAATAAAAAAGTTATGACGGGCTATACAGAACAAACGCCGTGGTATGCTGACTTCCGGTATCGTTTTTTTGCACGATAACGCCCGTCCTCACTCTGCTCGCAGAACAACGGCCCTTCTTGAGTCCTTCAAGTGGGACGTTATCAACCATCCACCTTACAGCCCAGACCTGGCGCCAAGTGATTATCACCTCTTCATGCATTTGAAGAAATGGCTCGGGTCACAGCGGTTTGATGACGACGAAGAGCTCAAAGATGCGGTCACAGGCTGGCTCCAGGCACAAGCGGGTGATTTTTATGCAGAAGGAATTTCAAAGCTTGTGAAGAGATACGATAAGTGCCTCAATCACTATGGAGACTATGTAGAAAAATAGTGCAAAGATGTAGTTGTAAGATGTATATATTAAAATATTTTTATTTAAGTTGGTGTATTTTTTTAAATCAACCGGAGGTTACTTTCTGAACGGCCCTCGTACTTATATTACAGTGTGGCCCGTTTCTTTTGGTACCTGCTACCTACATTTTAATTCATCTCATTACTGGGTCGTGTTCTTGCATCTTTCTTTGTAAAAATCTTAATATTAACTTATATGAAAATGTTTTTAGTGCATTTTTCTGACTCATTCTCAGAATTCAACGCCTTTTTGTGAGAGCACAGATATTAACAGCAAGTTTGTCGCTTCAGCTTCTCTGCCTCTTCCATACTCATGCATTGAGTGCACATGAAACTAATAGGTATCTTCTTAGACGAGGCACAGTATCATTACCCCCTCTCATAGCTTATTCAGAGCGTGAACATATCCCTAGAGTTGTTCATTCTTTCATAGTAGAGACAGATTTCTCATACTATAGCGCTTAGTTTATTTGCATATAGCCATAATGTAGATTTTTGTGAATATATTGTAAATAGTAACCAGTGTGCAGATATCTTCCCACAGTTAGTTCCTTTTCTTTCCTTCCATTTAAAAGTTTTCTTGTCTTAGTTATCTTTTCTTATACTAGTATCATTCTTATAGTGTAGACCTCGGTATTTATTTTAGTAATCAATTTATATTCACGATCTTTTGTGTATATTCCAATTGGTGTCCAGATACTAGTATTGGGAAAAAGCTGTTACCATTGCTGCCAGGTGTATCCAAGATGGCGGCGGTGACGCCATGCATGATGGCGGCGTGTAGACTTGGCAACAGCACATGACGTCATCCAAGATGGAGCCGATGACCTCATCTACGATGATAGGAATTTTGAATTTTGGTGGGAAGATAGGTGAATTGGGCTACCTCCACTAACCTAACCTCCCCCCTCTTCCCCAGAAAATGGGGAAGTTCAAATTCCATCGGGATAATGCATCACACCACAGTTACCTCTACTAACCTAAGAAAATGGCGGGAAGATAGGTCACTTGGACTACCTCCACTAACCTAAGTCACCCGACCGCCACCTCCTGCTATGAACTGGTGGGAAGTTTCAATTTGACCGGAAGATAGGTCAATTGCGCTATCTCTACTAACCTAAGAAAACGGTGGGAAAGACTCCATCTAAAAGACTCTGCAAACATGCTTGCTAATCATAAACTGTCAAAATCATGCCCCAGTCTTTATTTAAACAATTTGAGGCATTATCACCATACAGTGTGTTCACCATGGGGTCCAGAGTCCAACTGACCTAGTACATACAAACACCACCAGAGGGCACTGTCATCCATTCCATGACATAACCCAAGATGGCAGCCATGACGTCACCTGATGACACAAGTACTGTTATTCAAGGTGGGGGAAACAGTATGTTCACCACAAGGTCTGACCCTAGTACACAGTACTGCCACCAGAGAGCGTTGTTGTCCATTCCATGACGTAACCCAAGATGGTGGGAAAATGACTGGAAACAGCATGCTCGCCAAGAGGTCTGGACATCTTACACAGTACTGTCACCATTCTGTGACATAACCCAATATGACTCTGGAGGGGGACATGGCTTAGCCTGTGCTGGGCTGTTTGAGAGAGGAAGGGGTGTAGTTTATTTATTTTGGAAGAATTTAATTAGGGACCGATTTGAGACAGTATATTTATCACACTGATACAAAACACATGCTCTGACATGCTTAGGGTCACGCCACACAGCCCACAGATCTGTAAACTACTCCTAAATAACGCTCTGCAGACACACAAACAACTCCTAAATTACCAAATTAATTTCAGTACAAACATGCAAACTCTATATAAATAATAAAGTACACAGATGTGCAGAAACAAAATCAACTCTTAAACTGTTCAAATAACACATAGCACAGCCTACAAACCTGCACACAAACTAATGCAACAGACATGCAAGCAACATATGCAGGCACCGCCCGCCACCCCCTGTCCACTGCCAAGCCACACATAGGTGACCGTTCGGGTACCTCAAGGATGAGGCTGCAGTATCCCCATCATACTTGACACCTGAGAAATTCCTCTCGAAATATGTGATCACCTAGGCGACACTGATGACGCAACTGGATGGGTGGGAAATTCTATTTGCAGAGCGCAGACACTCCAAGGTGGGACGCGTGCACATGTGTTCACCACTGCTGTTGTCACCCCTCCTTCTACCTGTGATCTGGCGAAGAGCTAATTGCCGAGCAATGCTACAGAAATCCATTCTAGAATAGCACAAGCTGCTTTATCCCTAGCGATTCTAACAGACCATGTATGACATGTGGCTGATGCATCGCCTTGCATAGCTACATTCATCGTAAGTGCATCTACCAATGTATCCAAGAAATACTTAAAGTGTGCTCTTGTAGGAGTTTTAGTGATGCCTCGGCTTGTATGCATGGAAATTCTTGCACTAGCAGAACTTCTTTACGAAAATAGTGCAAATAAACTAGAATGCATTCTTCCTCACAGTGCTAATGTGACAGCCCATCCATCACGTTTACCCTTCCTGCTTTCAAAATACGCAAACGTTCTCACCGCTATGTGTTGTTGTTGTTGTTGTGGTCTTCAGCCCTGAGACTGGCTTGATGCAGCTCTCCATGCTACTCTATCCTGTTCAAGCTTCTTCATCTCCCAGTACCTACTGCAGCCTACATCCTTCTGAATATGCTTAGTGTATTCATCTCTTGGTCTCCCTCAACGATTTTTACCCTCAACGCTGCCCTCAAATACTAAATTGGTGATCCTTCGATGTCTCAGAAAATGTCCTACCAACCGATCCCTTCTTCTAGTCAAGTTGTGCCACAAGCTCCTCTTCTCCCCAATCCTACTCAATACCTCCACATTAGTTATGTGATCTACCCATCTAATCTTCAGCATTCTTCTGTAGCACCACATTTCGAAAGCTTCTATTCTCTTCTTGTCTAAGCTATTTATCGTCCATGTTTCGCTTCCATACATGGCTACACTCCATACAAATACTTTCAGAAACGGCTTCCTGAAATTTAAATCTATACTTGATGTTAACAAATTTTTCTTCTTCAGAAACGCTTTCCTTGCCACTGCCATTGTACATTTTATATCCTCTCTACTTCGACCATCATCAGTTATTTTGCTCCCCAAATAGCAAAACTCCTTTACTACTTTAAGTATCTCATTTCCTAATCTAATTCTCTCAGCATCACCCGACTTAATTCAGCTACATTCCATTATCCTCGTTTTGCTTTTGTTGATGTTCATCTTATACCCTCCTTTCAAGACACTGTCCATTCCGTTCAACTGCCCTTCCAAGTCCTTTGCTGTCTCTGACAGAATTACAATGTCATCGGTGAACCTCAGAGTTTTTATTTCTTCTCCATGGTTTTTAATAGCTACTCCGAACTTTTTTTTGTTTCCTTTATTGCTTGCTCAATATGCAGATTGAATAACATTGGGGAGAGGCGACAACCCTGTCTCACTCCCTTCCCAACCACTCCTTCGCTCGACTCTTGTAACTGCCATCTGCTTTCTGTACAAATTGTAGATAGCCTTTTGCTCTCTGCATTTTACCCCTGCCACCTTCAGAATTTGAAAGAGAGTATTCCAGTGAACATTGTCAAAAGCTTTATCTAAGTCTACAAGTGCTAGAAATGTAGGTTTGCCTTTTCTTAATCTTTCTTCTAAGATAAGTCGTAGGGTCAGTATTGCCTCACGCGTTCCAACATTTCTACGGAATCCAAACTGATCTTCCCCTAGAACGGCTTCTACCAGTTTTTCCATTCATCTCTAGAGAATTCGCGTTAGTATTTTGCAGCTGTGACTTATTGAACTGATAGTTCGGTAATTTTCACATCTGTCAACACCTGCTTTCTTTGGGATTGGGATTATTATATTCTTCTTGAAATCTGAGTGTATTTCGCCTGTCTCATACATCTTGCTCACCAGATCGTAGAGTTTTGTCAGGACTTGCTCTCCCAAGGCTGTCAGTAGTTCTAATGGAATGTTGTCTACTCCGGGGGCCTTGTTTCGACGCAGGTCTTTCAGTGCTCTGTCAAACTCCTCACGCAATATCATATCTCCCATTTCATCTTCATCTACATCCTCTTCCATTTCCATAATATTGTCCTCAAGTACATCACCCTTGTATAGACCGTCTATATATTCCTTCCACCTTTCTGCTTTCCCTTCTTTGCTTAGAACTGGGTTTCCATCAAAGCCCTTGATATTCATGCATGTGGTTCTCTTTTCCCCAAAGATCTCTTTAATTTTCCTGTAGGCAGTATCTATCTTACCCCTCGTGATATACGCCGCTACATCCTTACATTTGTCCTCTAGCCATCCCTGCTTAGCCATTTTGCACTTCCTGTCGATCTCATTTTTGAGACGTTTGTATTCATTTTTGCCTGCTTCATTTACTGCAGTTTTATATTTTCTCCTTTCATCAATTAAATTCAATATTTCTTCTGTTACCGAAGGGTTTCTACTAGCCCTCGTCTTTTTACCTATTTGATCCTCTGCTGCCTTCACTATTTCATCCCTCAAAGCTACCCATTCTTCTTCTACTGTATTTCTTTCCACCATTCTTGTCAACTGTTCCCTAATGCTCTCCCTGAAACTCTGTACAACCTCTGGTTCTTTCAGTTTATCCAGGTCCCATCTCCTTAAATTCTCAAAAAAAAAAAAAAAAAAAAAAAATGGATCTGAGCACTATGGGACTTAACATCTGTGGTCATCAGTCCCCTAGAACTTAGAACTACTTAAACCTAACTAACCTAAGGACATCACACACATCCATGCCCGAGGCAGGATTCGAACCTGCGACTGGAGCGGTCACGCGGTTCCAGACTGAAGCGCCAGACCGCACGGCCACACTGGCCGGCCTTAAATTCTCAGCTTTTTGCAGTTTCTTCAGTTTTAATCTACAGTTCATAACCAATAGATTGTGGTCAGAGTCCACATCTGCCCCTGGAAATGTCTTACAATTTAAAACCTGGTTCCTAAATCTTGTAACACCGCTGTTTATTATCCCGACCTCATCTGATCGAATAGCAGCCCATTATTTATTATTAACATGACCGTGAACCTAATGGGGCTGGTAATCGGAATTGACTGCTACGGAAGTTGTTACTTTCCAGTTCGTTCTGCTCAATACTATAATACTGAATGTCTGGTAATGAGGAACACCAACACAGTTTTACTAACTACGAACTTATGTTCTTCTCAAAACACAAAAAAAGGAGTTAGCCACTGCCTTCGTCATACATATCTAATTACGGCTAATCTCAGCACAGGCTTTCTTCATTTTCCATTATCGTCACACGCTAATCCATCACTGCATCCAACACTGCAATCCAAGGTTAGGCCGGCGCGGTAGACGCGAAACCAAATATCGGCACTAGTAACGTCGCTGATCACTTTCGTAATGATACTTCTTCACTTTCCCGGTATTAATCTATTACATAGGGGTCTAACCACGGCGATGGCGACACCCTTCTCCGTTAAAGACCTTATTTCAACAATGGCCTTCACACACACACTACTCCCGCCAACCACACTGGCGCATCTCCACACTCGATCTCTCAACACGTCACAATCGATTGTTCGCCCTATCGACCTGTGCCAAGTGCAAAGTTATAGTAAGGGCCTATGGACCCCTTACAATCTCTGTCTTACCATTATATTATCTATCTGATACCTTTTGGTATCTCCAGGGTTCTTCCATGTATACAACCTTCTTTCATGATTCATGAACCAAGTGTTAGCTATGATTAATTTATGCTCTGCGCAAAATTCTACCAGGCGGCTTCCTCTTTTATTTCTTAGCCCCAATCCATATTCACCTACTATGTTTCCTTCTCTCCCTTTTCCTACTCTCGAATTCCAGTCACCCATGACTATTAAATTTTCGTCTCCCTTCACTACCTGAATAATTTCTTTTGTCTCATCATACATTTCATCAGTTTCTTCGTCATCTGCAGAGCTAGTTGGCATATAAACTTGTACTACTGTAGTAGGCGTGAGCTTCGTGTCTATCTTGGCCACAATAATGCGTTCACTATGCTGTTTGTAGTACCTTTCCCGTACTCCTATTTTTTATTCATTATTAAACCTACTCCTGCATTACCCCTATTTGATTTTGTATTTATAACCCTGTATTCACCTGACCAAAAGTCTTGTTCCTCCTGCCACCGAACTCCACTAATTCCCGACACCACTATGTAGAGACTCCTATATCCCAGCACAAAGGATGTCATGTGAATGAATTGGGCATTACGATTGTCTCTTTTCGAATTTACCCGCCGAATTACTGATGTCGCCGGTGTGGAAGCACTGTCCGTCGTTTTCTTTCCTTCTGCAGACGAGACATTCAACTATTTTACACAGATCGTCGCCATATTACACCAAAAATTAAACCCCGCAAAGCGCCCCTACATATTGTCAAATACTGAAAAACTCATACTCAATTACACTGCTCACCCACTGAGGACAGGAACTTGAATATTATAGCATGAAACGGATCTACAGTCCATCAATATATCACCATGCACTGTGTCGATGTAGTTAACATACAGTTCGTGTCCTACGCCATACAAAAATCACCCCTTTTACATCATTCACACATATACCGCGATGACGGACAGAACAGTAGATGTACTCACGGCACTAGATATTTCCCTGTGAGGTCGATTGGCATCCACTCGCGACGCGTGACCAGAGTGCCTTCAGTGGGCCGAAGTCACTCTCAGAACTGCTCTACAAATTTGGGCTCGTTTCATCTCGATACAAACGCGTTACTGTTTCTGGTCCGGACCTGCTTTCCTGTTCGCTTTTCTACACATCTCCAGACTCTGGGATTACAAGAACGTATGTATTTTCGCATGGTTTGCCTTAATAGTATACCAACTCGCAGTACTTCTAGATATCAAGCACACAGCAGTATCCTAACAATCGCTCGCGGAACATAATTCCAAAGATATAGACTGGAAATTGTTTCTCTACAAACACGAAACTTTTTCGCTTATCCTGTCTGCAAGGACCTTTACGTGAGAACTCGAAACAAGTAGAGGAAACTGATACTTCCACTCTCGAATACCGATGTCAGTGATGTAACAGATTCCAAATCATCTCTATAAGTTACAAGGTCAGCTAAGGTGTTTCTCATGTCTAGAGAACCGGCAAACGTGTCTTCCACATGCTAGATGCACACAGCACAATTGATCTTCTCTCAACTAATAAAGGCGCGAAATGTTCAGAAGCAGTCAACCAAACAATTTATATGGGAGGGAATAACAGCCGAGTGCAAACACATGTACCTATTCAATCTTCTCAAATTTCCTACGCGATCACGCCAACACATACTAAGTATTAGTTCGCTATTCGGTCGTCTAGAGGACAACATGGTTAATTCATCTACATTCCTACACTCCAACAGGCCTCCCCATTCTGACAGCTCCTACCATTATCGGGAAACGCAGTAGATGCTGTGCTGATTGAGCTCGTAAGAAAATGTACACTAGCTACGTGTCAGTAGTGTTACGCTATCTGCTAGAAATGATGTCTATGATTTGGAATCAGGTCTTTCCATTCAAGCACATACCTATGTTTGGATCCTATTGACAATTCCTTCAATGATTACAACCACTACTCAATCATATTTCTGGCACTCTCATATATCGAAACGAGTCACCTTTCTCAAACCTCTCTTCTACAGTAAAATTGCAACCTAGTTTTAGTCAGCCCCTACACATCTTGCAACTGCTCCCTTTTTGTACAGCTTTGCACGGGTGATAGTTCCAATTCAAGTAGGAACTGAACAGAAGTCGGAGAAATCCATATCCACCACTTTCTGCAACCCATATAGAAACAGAAAGATCTGATTTAGTGCAACAGGACCATGTTCTGACTATTCGGTGGAAATGCGCGCATTGCGGTGTATCTCCAAACCAGATTCAGATACATCAGACTGAAGCAGATCCGCGTCCATTCACATCTATCAGCCCAACATGCTATCATCGTTATTCTGTACCATCCAACAGAGAAAAATTACGAACTATAAAAGGTCCACTAACTTCATCCGATAGAGAACTCACCTAGGCACCGATACTGGCGCGATGATGCATAGTTACGGTAGGCGTCCAGTGCGGAGACAGAGAGATGTAATGCTCCCCAGAATGGTATAAGGTGCATTCCTCGTAGCATTCCTAACAGAACAGCCCATCCATCACTGAATTCACCCATCAAACTGCTGCTGCTGCTGCCCCTGTTCGACGATCCTATTAAATATACAGGTATTGATCCACTACAGAGGCCAGTTTAAAGTTTCATCTCTTGTACTGTAGGAGGATGATCGTATCTCGTGGACTATACAGTAAATCACAAGAGACGCTCCCTGTGGCCATGTCTCGTTGTTTGAAACATCACTTTTTTTTTCTGCTGTGGCACGCTTTGTCCACCACCATACTTTTTTTTTCTGCCATGACTTCGAGTTCTGTGTCAGGTTAAAAACTGACATTAATACATTCTGATCCACGGCCTCTCGCAGAAAACTAGACGTCACATAGTGTAAAACATATTGTTACTGCGGTTACCATAACACGCCACACATACTGGATGATTTTAAATAAAACACAGTTTACATTCTGTTTTGACTGATTCGTCATATTGCAGTCATGTACGCGATCACTGTGTTGGTGCTATCCACCCCAGAAAGTGTTGACCATCCACCAAAACTCTGTCTCCAACTCAAACAAGCGATGTCAGTCAATCATTATGTGGTAAGCAACAGCATGCCAGTGGATGGTTGGGATGGAAAAGATACTATCGATATACTCTAATAATAAGCATCACAGTTGATAGTGTGAACAATTTCATCAATATTACAGTAATTTCAACACCGACCAATGATGCAACAACATGTTTACCAATTCCAGCATCATAGCTAAACCACTCCTTCTCCACTTTCAGAGTATCATTGCTAACGTGGATAGATGACTGTGCAGTACGTCCATTCATTGTTAATTCTCGAACACATACACCATCAAAGTATATCAGACAGCGCTCTACATATTTCTAACGGCTCGAGGATAGTGATTAATTTATGATCTCTCTGTCTGCGTATGGGAGTCACAGAGTATTCTCGCTGTCTTAGGGTGAGATTAGAGACTGAAAGACCCTCCTCACACAGCCATTGACCAACCCGCCCTGCAGCACCGTTACCGATTTATCATGAAACCGACCAGAAGTAGACCACTACAATTCATGCCTCGTGAATGAATGGAGTTTTCTGAGTCCTCGCCCATCCAAGTGCACAAGTTTTCTCAAGATGCACCTATGTCGAGTAGGTTAGCACTCCTTATCAATGTATCATAACATATTTCAAAGTGTCGTGATGTAATAGCAGATGGTTAAGATGAACAACAAACGAATGATTTTTATGTGCAATGGAGCTCCAGATGGATGGAGTGCGACGCATTTTTACGTAAATCAACCAAGTTATCAAATCTAAAGTATTTTCTAGAGTCTAGGATCAGTAGCTGGAAGGTATTGGTAAGAGAGAACATAAACACATGCACTCCGAAGGCTACAACGTTCCGCACTTAAAATGGGCTATAATTCTAGATCGCTTGCGTTTCTGACCTATCAGCTGTATGGAATGTAGCGTTGTTAATATTCCAATGTAAGAAATATATTTCAAGCGGAAGACATATATCCTTCTTCCCAGTTTCTCTATGATAAAACTATGTTATCGAACTGTAAAACTAAAAAACTACTTTCTTAAAACATTGGATCTGTGTGATACGAGTACAATATAGCTTTCCAGAGATGTATAGTGCCCATTGTTCACATCCGATTATGGTTTGGAAATTACACCATGCCTGCATGAGCCCTATATAAAATGATTATTAGTAACAGTGAATACCTATTACAAGGATACAGATAAACGCATAGCAGCAGCATCCAACATGTGAAAATTACAAGTTATTCCGCCACTAACTTTGTAAACAGCACATCTGTTGGGTAATTGTATACAGGGGGATTGCACCGCCTCACAAGCACCTATCGCTAACTTAGTTATAACGCTGAAGTATTGATTTTACACCCAAGATGCGACAGGGGGATGGAGTACATCGGATAAATCATTCTTCGGTTAGAGGAATGTGACATGTTTCATCACACATGAGATGGAAGTCCTCTGATGACCGACAGGGGTATCTTTAACGATTGCAGGGAGACAGTGCTTTAAACCACATACAGAACATGGGCTGTATACGAGTCGAACGCAAGCTGTGTCACACGACTGACGCATCCTGACAGAACAGTGGAAAAATTGACATGCAGCAACTTCCCCCTCTCTAGAATGCATCATCAGTCTACCATTAAATCGTACTTTTATTCAGCTCTATCTCAATCTATCACCCTGTCCACTCTCTGTTATCCTTTTAACACAGATGCATGTAAGCTTAGGGGCAGACGGTTCTCTGCCTTCCTGAAAAGCGTCAAATACTGTAGTCAGCTCGCCCGTACCACTGGCACCCCAGCAGACATACAGCATAATGCTGCCTCGACAGAGAAAAAATCGCCTGCTTCCCTGATTCCCTCCTCTTCCATGTCGAAGTTTTGTCGTATTCCTATTGCTGCCACATCCTTGTCCCAGTGTACAAACTGCTTTGCGCGAACCAGAAGATATGCAAGTACTTCCTCAATTTCCCTTCATTTTGGTGTATATTCGGTCAATTTAAACCAATTCACCATAATTTTTCACAATACCATCGATTTTTTTATGTCAGTTCTATTCATGCTATGATAACCTCTCGTTCTGTATTCTAAAACTGCTTGTAAATGTAGCACAGCTGCCAATACCTAGCCCAAGTGCACTGATTGGGAGGCCTAATATAGCATTGTACTCGACTGTATCCAATCACCTCCACATTTGGAGAGCGTTTGCTCTGTTTTCTGTATTTCTGTGTATATGCAAGTGTCGCAGAAGGCACCCAGGACTCGTAGTAAACACAAGTTAGCTTTCGAATGTGGATCTGCACAGGGAGTGTCTCTTGTGATTTACAGTATAGTCCATGGGATACGATCATCCTCCTACAGTACAGGTGATGAAACTTTAAACTGGCCTCTGCAGTGGATCAATACCTGTATATTTAATAGGATCGTCCCAGACGGACAGCATTAGCAGCAGCTTGATGGGTGAATTCAGTGATGGGCCGGCTGTTTCGTTAGAAATACTATGAGGAATGCACCTTAGGAATGCACCTTATGCTATTCTGGGGAGCATTACGACATCTCTCTCTCTCCGCACTGGACGCCCACCCGTAGCTATGCATCATCACCCCAGCATCGGTGCCTAGGTGAGTTCTATATCGGATGAAGTTAGTGGAGCTTTAATAGTTCGTAATTTTTCTCTGTTGGATGGTACAGAATAACGATGATAGCATGTTGGGCTGATAGACGTGAATGGACGCGAATCTGCTTCAGTCTGATGTATCTGAATCTGGTTTGGAGATACACCGCAATGCGCGCATTTCCACCGAATAGTCAGAACATGGTCCTGTTGCACTTACTCAGATCTTTCTGTTTCTACATGGGTTGCAGAAGGTGGTGCATATGGATTTCTCCGACTTCTGTTAAGTTACTACTTGAATTGGAACTATCACCGTCCCAAAGCTGTAAAAATCGGAGCAGTTGCTAGATGTGTAGGGGCTGACTAAAATTAGGTTGCAATTTTACTGTAGCAGACAGGTTCCAGAAAGGTGACTCGTTTCGAGATATGAGAGTACCAGAAATATGACTGAGTAATGGCTGTAATCATTGAAGGAATTGCCAATAGGATCCAACGCAGGTATGTGCTTGAATGGAAAGACCTGATTCCAAATCACAGACATCATTCCTAGCAGATAGCGTAACACTAGAGAACTGAAAAGCTAGGGTACATTTTCTCATGAGCTCAATCAGCACATCATCTACTACTGTTTGTGATCCTTCTCAATCAGTCATCGCCTATAACTCAGTGGATACATCGCAGGACCTCTGACATGGTATCGAGACAGAATACGTTACAAGTACTATAGAAATATCTAGCTGGGGCGGCTTGAGGGAGTCGCAAATACTGCTTACATACCACGTTTCTTGGCCGAATCACTTTCAAAATTAAGCGATTGTATCACGAGGTTGCATCGTGGGCTACATGTAACTGGAAGGCTGGTCTGATTCTTATGATCACAGTCTTGTCCGGAAAAACCACCTCATCCAGAGATAATGTCGTACCTCGATTTATATAGCCAGTATAGCTTTTAACATGGATACTTGTGTGCACCTGTAGAACCAAGACCCCTTGTGACAGTAACATACAGTAGTTTTGCAATCGCAGTAGTAGTTGGGATCAGTTTTCATTTAACATCTGGCAGTTTGTAAGACGATTACACCTATCTTTCTAAGACACAGTGGTAGTATTCGCAAGAAAAACGTATGAGACATACCCACCAATGGTTGATTTTCGGTCAGTATTATTTCGTATTTCTGGCAAACAGATATTGACGAAATATTATACTTAGTAGTAGGGGATGTGTGATAGGTTCTCCTTGGGCATCTGGCTTATAAAGTATGTGTTTGTGTTCAGCCAAGTGCAAAGGAAGGCATGGATTTGACGTCGAGTACTGTCAGAGCAAAGGGAAGAGTATATCATGTAATAAGAATGGTACTGATATTTCTACTTTCAGAGCCACAGCCATCAACAGGGTGTATTTCCGATACTTCGCTCATTGTCGAATGTCATTCAACTAATATCGCGATTGTAACATTTAGTTGTAAGTACGGGGATAAAATAAATATATGATTAATTTCTTAGGATGATGATTCTACCTGTGCGTGCTTGGCCTGCAGCGCCAGTGACGGGAATGATTCACATTTCCCAATAATGGTAGGAGCTGTCAGAATGGGGAGGCCTGTTGGTGTGTAGGAACGTAGATGAATCAACCGTGTGGTCCTCTAGACGACCGAATAGCGAACTAATATTTAGTATGTTTTGGATAGCTTTCATGATCACGTGGAAATTTGAGAAGACTGAATAGGTACGTGTGTTTGCGCTCGGCCGTTATTCCCTCCCATGTAAATTGTTCAGTTTACTGCTTCTGTACATTTCGCACCTTTATTTAGTTGAGACAAGATAGATTGTGCTGTGTCCATCATATTGGGGAAGTAGCACTATGCCTTTATCTTCTTGGTGCGTTTAGAAATGCCATAATGTCTCCATACGTTCTGAATGTAAAGAATGAATCCATCTACAAACTTTTCAGGTAAACATACGCACCAACATTCTTGGTTAGGTGTAAGTGATGAAACGGTACCCATTTACAAATGCTATAAAATTTTTAAAGTTTTTATTATCTCCTTCACATAGTTTGAGTCTTTCCTGTTTCCAGCATGTGGATCTTCTTCCTGCAATTACTTCAGGCTATTGCACATTTTTACATAATACGGTTGATGTGTTTTGTCTCATAAGTAGAAAGCGGATTCCAAAATTTTGTTCTGTGAGTTCTTAAATTCATTTAACCGTTGGGGTAGCTGCGACAAGGCGTCAGAAGTTACGTTTCGTTTACCTTTGTTGTACACTACCTCGAAACTGAATTCCTGCAACTAAAGACGTCATCTGGCTATTCTTCTGTGCAGCGGTTTGCACATCAAGAGAAAAGAAAGTGTGTAGTGGTCACAGTAGACTTTGGTGTGTTTTCCCCACAAATAATATTCGAAATTCTCAAAAGCCCACACTATAGAGAGGGAGCTTCGAGTTTTGTTACTGAATATGATTGCTAACATTCGGTGAGAATTCTGCTTACAAAACTAATTATTTTGGGGGTTTGTTGTTTATCTGTATCGGTGATTTGGACCAGACATGCCCCCAGACCCTGCAAATATGTATCAGTGCTTAAACAAACCTCTTGTGACAAGTCTGGGTGATGCAATATATTTCCATTGAGTGTAGCTTCTTTTATGGTTTCAAAGTTGGTACGATGTTGATCGGTCCATATCCATGGGTTATTCTTGCGTAACAAGTTTAACAAGACATCGCTGTTCAGCTACTGGTAAGGAATAAAATTTCTAAAGAAAGAAACTAAGCTCACATAAGCTTTGAGTTGTTTTTTGTTCTGGGATGGGGGGAAAATTATTCCATCTAGTTCCTCCGGTTTTGTCAAAATACCTTGAAGTGATATTATATATCCTAGGAATATGACCTTTCCTTCCAAAATTCAGACGTCATTAAATTTGTTGTAATACAGTATTCTGAGAATCAGTATAGTACTTGTCCCAAAAATCGCAAATGCACTTCCCACGTAGGCGTTGCTATTAGTT
The DNA here is from genome assembly GCF_021461385.2 of Schistocerca piceifrons. Classification (NCBI taxonomy): domain Eukaryota; kingdom Metazoa; phylum Arthropoda; class Insecta; order Orthoptera; family Acrididae; genus Schistocerca; species Schistocerca piceifrons. Next base: position 124,860,673 of record NC_060141.1, on the reverse strand, counting down.
GCTATTAGTAAATCATCTACGTAGACAGTGACTTTATTAAGTAGTTCTGGACCTAAAACTTTGTCTACCACGGAAATGAAGATACCTACATTCATGTTTAAGCCGAGAGGCAAGGCACAAAATTCATAGCTTCTGCCCTCACATACAAAGGCTGTGTACTTTCTATCTGCCAATAAGATTCCTTTAAATCAATTATGTTACGGTATTTGACTTGATGGAACGTTAGTAACTCTTTTTCTAAGTTGTCGGGACGTGGCCTAACAAGAAAAATGATCTTGTTTATATTCGGGTGTCGAGTTCAAGCCTGCCGCTACCGTCGGGTTTGGCGACAGCTAAAACTACAATACGGTGAATGTTAGTCTTGTATGACATCCCAATGTACTATCTTCACAATTTTCTTCTTTACTGGCTCTTTCTTCGACCAGGATATGGGGTATGATGAACAACAGAACGTTTTGTGTAGGTAAACGTCCCTTTTATGCGTGTAACCTTTTATTACTCCTGTGCGCTTTTCAAATACAGGCAGATACCGAAGTATTAATTTCTCTTGCTCCCCTTTCTGGTCTTTCGACAAACAAACTGGTTCACTTACCTTTGCTTGCACTGGTGCTAGATCCATACTTCTTTCGTGTAGCTGTTCGTCTTTTTGGCGCATCACGGAAAAATACGTCTGAATAAGACAATTGTACTCTAATGTCTGTATCTGGCAGAGGTTTGTTTTTAATTATACTTGTTCTGATCAAATCTACCGATAAGCTTTGTTCGTCAGTCATAAACCCTTTCAATCTGTACCTTATACTGTCAGAACATCCATACCAATAAGACAACTAACTACAAGTTTTTCAACCACTTGAAAAATGCATTGTAAAGAAATTTTTTCAGTGGTAATGCGTATTAAAGCTTGAAGTTTCACCCCTTTAGATTTGCTCCCTACTGCAGTCAGGATTCGATATTTGTGCACAGGAGATGTTGGTATGCGTGTTCACATTTGTAACTCTTTAAATAAACGTTGTGAGATTAAATTTGTCAATGGACCAATATGCAGTACAAAGTGCATATCTAAATCAGCTGTCCTGGCATTTATTAAGGCCTGTACAGTTTCCCTTCCGTTCTTGTCCAAATTGTCCACATTTTCCTGACACAGGTCCTCCTTGCTGTCTCTTCTTTATCATACCTCAGACCTGGTCTGCAGTCGGGGCCTATAGCGACCTGTTTTGATTTTCCAGATTAGACAGAGCAAGGGGGGAGGGGGGGGGATAACCTCTTCATTCTCGCTAATCCCCGCTATATGTACAATGTGGTCTGCACACCCCCAAACAGTGTCTTGCAATGTCCATGAATTAAATTCTCTTTGATCTTGACCACCACCCGGTACATAATTGTTCTACTAGTTATAGCCAACACAAGGAGGACTGCCTGGCAGTCTACAACCGGTCGACCCTTGCCAATTTTATACTGGCTATTACCATCTGCTGTGGTTATATTTTGAATCTGTTGTCCAAAACCCCTCTGTTTGGTATACTGTTCAAAAAATGTTCAAATGTGTATGAAATCTTATGGGACTTAACTGCTAAGGTCATCAGTCCCTAATCTTACAAACTACTTAACCTAAATTATCCTAAGGACAAACACACACACCCATGCCCGATGGAGGACTCGAACCAGCCGCACAGTCCATGACTGCAGCGCCTTAGACCGCTCGGCTAATCCCACGCGGCGTTTGGTATACTCTGGTCCATTGCAATGAGGGTTGCAATTTGCTTTAAAACCTCGTTTGTGTCCTTGGTTACCCCAGTTATCATAGTTACCTTTTCTGTGATTATTATTATGTGGGTGGTAGAGGTGCACACTGTGTTGATTGCTTCCGCCATTACTACTTTAAGAATCACTATTTCGTAGAGGTTCACTTTCCACATTATTGTTCTGGGATTGGGACTGCACCTCTTCATAAATTAGGTCAATCAAGTCCAGAATGGATAAAAAGTATTCTACATCTTTCTCGGGTATTGTGATCAATTTTCCCATGATATGTACTGATAAGCAACTTTTGGTATTTTTAGTACATCCATGTGACAGACTGGATTTGCCCAATACCTTGTTTTGTTCTGGTATTTTTCAAAAGACTTCCGTAGTCCTCCATGTTTACTACTGAATGGATCTGGGTTAAATACTCTCTGTTGGACTTTTATGGACCAGAATTTGTCAAAGAATGTATGCTCAAACTGTTTATAAGTAATTCACCACTCGACCATATCAGTTGCCCATAATGAAACATCGCTTTGCATGTACCTACAACGAACCTAATCTTCGGTGCCTCACACCATTGCATGATAACACATTACAGAAAGCTATGAGGATTACCACGGGGTTCGTTCTTTTACCCCATGTAGTAAAAATCGGAAACTGCTTAGGGCGGAGTAATCTTTCGTCAGTTAGAAGAGTAGATAGCCAGGAGGTACCATCTGATACTGCCACTGTATTGTTTGGCTGCATACGTGCATACTTAGTGTATGCCAGTGCAGATGGTATAGCCCATGCAGGATACGGTGGCTGGTGTGCAGTGACCAGCTTTCATCCAGAGCGCTGGATGAGTTCATTCATTTGCTTGGAAGGGGAGGCTGATAAGTGTTTTACACCATTCGGCCAGTCAGCAATGTCAGAATTGGGTCGCACACCCTGCAATCTTTCTCAAATGATTTTACGGAAACTATTCCATAAAACAATCGTTTTTGCTTACTTGTAACTTTATATGTCAGAATCGTGATGAAGTGCCCATCATTTCGTTAAAGGTCATAGTTATTACGATATTTACGTGGAACCATGGACCTCGCCGTTGGTGGGGAGGCTTGCGTGCCTCAGTGATACAGATAGCCGTACTGCAGATGCAACCACAACTGAAGGGTATCTGTTGAGAGGCCAGACAAACGTGTGGTTCCTGAAGAGGGGCAGCAGTCTTTTACTGTTGCAGGGGCAACAGTCTGGATGATAGACTGATCTCGCCTTGTAATGTTAACCAAAACGGCATTACTGGGCTGGTACTGTGAACGGCTGAAAGCAAGGGGAAGCTACAGCCATAATTTTTCCTAAGGGCATGCAGTTTTACTGTATGGTTAAATGATGATGGCGCTTGGGTAAAATATTCCGGAGGTAAAATAGTCCCCCATTCGGATCTCCGGGTGGGGACGACCCAGGAGGACGTCGTTATTGGGAGAAACAGAACTGGCGTTCCACGAATCGGAGCGTGGGATGTCAGATCCCTTAATCAGGTAGATGGGTTAGAAAATTTAAAAAGGGAAATGGATACGTTAAAGTTAGATATAGAGGGAATTAGCGAAGTTCAGTGGCAGGAAGAACAAGACTTCTGGCAGATGAATACAGGGCTATAAATACAAAATCAAATAGAGCTAATGCAGTAGTAGTTTTAATAATGAATAAAAGTAGGAGAACAGGTAAGCTACTATAAATAGCACAGTTAACGCACTATTGTAGCCAAGATAGACACGAAGCCCGCGTCTACCACAGTAGTCAAGTTTATATGCCAACTAGCTCCGCAGATGACGAAGAAATTGAAGAAATGTATGATGAGATAAAAGAAATTATTCAGATGGTAAAGGGAGACGAAAATTTAGTCATGGGGGACTGGATCTCGATAGTAGGAAAAGAAAGAGAAGGAAAAGTAATAGGTGAATATGGAATTGGGGTAAGGAATGAAAGAGGAAGCCGCCACAGAGCGTAACTTAATCATAGCTAACACTTGGTTTAACAATCATGAAAGAAGGTTGTATTCGTGGAAGAGGCCTGGATCACTAGAGGGTTTGTTCAAATGTTCAAACGTATGTGAAATCATATGAGACTTAACTGCTAAGGTCATCAGTCCCTAAGCTTACACATTACTTAACCTAAATTATCCTAAGGACAAACACACACACCCATGCCCGAGGGAGTATTCGAACCTCCGCCGGGACCAGCCGCACAGTACTGGGTTTCATATAGATTATATAATAGTAAGACAGAGATTTAGGAACCATGTTTTATATTGTAAGACATTTCCAGTGGCAGATGTAGACTCTGACAACAACCTGTTGGTTATAAACGGAAGAAACTGCAAAAATGTGGGAATTTAAGGAGATGGGATCTGGATAAACTGAAAGAACCAGAGGTTGTAGAGGGTTTCAGAGAGAGCATTAGCAAACAATTGACAAGAATGGGGGAAAGAAATACAGTAGAAGAAGAATGGGTAGCTTTGAGAGAAGAAATAGTAAAGGCAGCAGAGGATCAAGTAGGTAAAAAGACGAGGGCTGGTAGAAATCCTTGGGTAACATAAGAGATATTGAATTTAATTGATGAAAGGAGAAAAGATAAAAACGCATAGATGAAGCAAGCAAAAAGGAATACAAACATCTGAAAAATGAGATCGAAAGGAAGTGCAAATTGGCTAAGCAGGGTTGTTTAGAGGACAAATGTAACGATGTAGAGGCATATATCACTAGGGGTAAGATAGATACTGCCTACAGGAATATTAAAGAGACGTTTGGACAAAAGAGAACCTCTTGAATGAATATCAAGAGCTCAGATGGAAAACCAGTTCTAAGCAAAGAAGGGAAAACAGGAGGTGGAAGGAAAATATAGAGGGGCTATACACAGGCAGTGTACGTGAGGACAATATTATGGAAATGGAAGAGATGTAGATGAAGATGAAATAGGAGATATGATACTGAGTGAAGAATTTGACAAAGCAATTAAAAACCTAGGTCGAAACAAGGCCCCAGGAGTAGACAACATTCCATTAGAACTACTGATAGCCTTGGGAGAGCCAGTCCTGACAAACCTCTACCATCTGGTGAGCAAAATGTATGAGACAGGCAAAATAGCATCAGACTTCAAGAAGAATATAATAGTTCCAATCCCAAAGAAAGCAGGTGTTGACAGGTGTGAAAATTACCGAACTATCAGTTTAATAAGTCACGGCTGCAAAATACTAACGCGAATTCTTTACAGAAGAATGGAAGAACTGGTAGAAGCTGACCTCGGGGAGTCAGTTTGGATTCCGTTCAAATGCGGGAACACGGGAGGCAATACTGGTTCTATGACTTATCTTAGATGATAGATTAAGGAAAACGTTTCTTGCAGTTGTAGACTTACAGAAAGTTTTTGACAATGTTGACTGGAATGCTCTCTTTCAAATTCTGAAGGTGGCAGGGGTCAAATACAGGGAGCGAAAGGCTATTTACAATTTGTACAGAAACCAGATGGCAGTTATAAGAGTCGAGGGGAATGAAAGGGAAGCAGTGGTTGTGAAGGGAATGAGACAGGATTGTAGCCTATCCCCAATGCTATTCAATCCGTATATTGAGCAAACAATAAAAGAAAAAATGGTTCAAATGGTTCTGAGCACTATGCGACTTAACTTCTGAGGTCATCAGTCGCCTAGAACTTAGAACTAATTAAACCTAACTAACCTAAGGACATCACACACATCCATGCCCGAGGCAGGATTCGAACCTGCGACCATAGCAGTCCCGCGGTTCCGGACTGAGCGCCTAGAACCGCTAGACCACCGCGGCCGGCAATAAAAGAAACAAAAGAAAAGTTTGGAGTAGGAATTAAATTGCATGGATAAGAAATAAAAACTTTGAGGTTTGCCGATGACATTGTAATTCTGTCAGAGACAGCAAAGGACCTGGAAGAGCAGTTGATCGGGATGGACAGTGTCTTGAAAGTTAGATATAAGATGCACATAAACAGAAGCAAAATCAAGATAATGGAATGTAGTCGAATTAAATCAGGCGATGTTGAGCGAATTAGATTAGGAAATGAGGCACTTAAAGTATGGATGACATTTGCTATTTGGGGTCCAAAATTTCAAGATGCTACACCAGGCGGGTGTAAAATGAATGTGCGCAATGGAAAATACTGAATGAAAAAATGAAGATTTGGCCCTGTCTGACTACCCCCTGACGCAGATATTAGGATCTCTTAATGGTGATATCATCTCCCCCTTCTTGCTTTTTAACATATAAATTACAACATAAACATAAATGAATGATTAAGGCAACAAGTATCTACAAAATTATAAATGCTGTGAAACTTCCTGGCAGATTAAAACTGTGTGCCGGGCCGAGACTCGAACTCGAGACCTTTGCCTTTGGCGGGCAAGCGCTGTACCATCTGAGCTACCCAAGCATGACTCACGCCCCGTCCTCACAGCTTTACTTCTGCCAGTATCTCGTCTCCTACCTTCCAAACTTTACAGAAGCTCTTCTGCGAACCTTGCAGAACTAGCACTCCTGAAAGAAAGGATATTGCGGAGACATGGCTTAGCCACAGCCTGGGGGATGTTTCCAGAATGAGATTTTCACTCTGCAGCGGAGTGTGCGCTGATATGAAACTTCCTGGCAGATTAAAACTGTGTGCCCGACCGAGACTCGAACTCGGGACCTTTGCCTTTCGCGGGCAAGTGCTCTACCAGCTGAGCTACCCAAGCACGACTCACGCCCGGTACTCACAGCTTTACTTCTGCCAGTACCTCGTCTCCTACCTTCCAAACTTTACAGAAGCTCTCCTGCGAACCTTGCAGAACTAGCACTCCTGAAAGAAAGGATATTGTGGAGACATGGCTTAGCCACAGCCTGGGGGATGTTTCCAGAATGAGATTTTCACTCTGCAGTGGAGTGTGCGCTGATATGAAACTTCCTGGCAGATTAAAACTGTGTGCCCGAGTTCGAGTCTCGGTCGGGCACACAGTTTTAATCTGCCAGGAAGTTTCATATCAGCGCACACTCCGCTGCAGAGTGAAAATCTCATTCTGTTTTAAATGTACTTGTGTGAACGAGGTGTGAGGAAATGGGCGAGTTGTGGCGTGGCCGTGTTGTAGCCTCTCGGCGCGCCGCGGCTCGTCGGCAGCTGCGTGGTGCCGAACGCTAGCCGGATTCCAGGGGCCCTATTCTGTATCGTTCATACCGATCAGTGTAGTAGGTTAGTCTCGGTTGTGACGTCAGTTTCGGTCCTTTATCCAAATAACCTATTCAGTAAGCTTCTGAGACCTGTTACCGAACGGTCCGCCCACCGATTTTACGACAATTGTACCGAGAGGTTTTGGATTTCGTTGTGGCCCTGTCGATCGGTGAGCTGTGGTTTATGTACACCTATAATTTGTTATTTTAAGCGTATTTAGCGGTTTTAGCTTTGGATGTAGTGCTTGTGTTACTAAAGAATCACCAGAGGGCGTATCCAGTTGGAAAGTGACTTCATAATAGGCTATTTTCCTTTGTTAGAAATATGGTTAGGTTAGGTTGTTACTGTGAATGATAACATCCAAAAAAGTTTTCGGTCCATATTCTCTCAAAATACGTGTTATACACTCCTGGAAATGGAAAAAAGAACACATTGACACCGGTGTGTCAGACCCACCATACTTGCTCCGGACACTGCGAGAGGGCTGTACAAGCAATGATCACACGCACGGCACAGCGGACACACCAGGAACCGCGGTGTTGGCCGTCGAATGGCGCTAGCTGCGCAGCATTTGTGCACCGCCGCCGTCAGTGTCAGCCAGTTTGCCGTGGCATACGGAGCTCCATCGCAGTCTTTAACACCGGTAGCATGCCGCGACAGCGTGGACGTGAACCGTATGTGCAGTTGACGGACTTTGAGCGAGGGCGTATAGTGGGCATGCGGGAGGCCGGCTGGACGTACCGCCGAATTGCTCAACACGTGGGGCGTGAGGTCTCCACAGTACATCGATGTTGTCGCCAGTGGTCGGCGGAAGGTGCACGTGCCCGTCGACCTGGGACCGGACCGCAGCGACGCACGGATGCACGCCAAGACCGTAGGATCCTACGCAGTGCCGTAGCGGACCGCACCGCCACTTCCCAGCAAATTAGGGACACTGTTGCTCCTGGGGTATCGGCGAGGACCATTCGCAACCGTCTCCATGAAGCTGGGCTACGGTCCCGCACACCGTTAGGCCGTCTTCCGCTCACGCCCCAACATCGTGCAGCCCGCCTCCAGTGGTGTCACGACAGGCGTGAATGGAGGGACGAATGGATACGTGTCGTCTTCAGCGATGAGAGTCGCTTCTGCCTTGGTGCCAATGATGGTCGTATGCGTGTTTGGCGCCGTGCAGGTGAGCGCCACAATCAGGACTGCATACGACCGAGGCACACAGGGCCAACACCCGGCATCATGGTGTGGGGAGCGATCTCCTGCACTGGCCGTACACCACTGGTGATCGTCGAGAGACACTGAATATTGCACGGTACATCCAAACCGTCATCGAACCCATCGTTCTACCATTCCTAGACCGGCAAGGGAACTTGCTGTTCCAACAGGACAATGCACGTCCGCATGTATCCCGTGCCACCCAACGTGCTCTAGAAGGTGTACGTCAACTACCCTGGCCAGCAAGATCTCCGGATCTGTCCCCCATTGAGCATGTTTGGGACTGGATGAAGCGTCGTCTCACGCGGTCTGCACGTCCAGCACGAACGCTGGTCCAACTGAGGCGCCAGGTGGAAATGGCATGGCAAGCCGTTCCACAGGACTACATCCAGCATCTCTACGATCGTCTCCATGGGAGAATAGCAGCCTGCATTGCTGCGAAAGGTGGATATACACTGTACTAGTGCCGACATTGTGCATGCTCTGTTGCCTGTGTCTATGTGCCTGTGGTTCTGTCAGTGTGATCATGTGATGTATCTGACCCCAGGAATGTGTCAATAAAGTTTCCCCTTCCTGGGACAATGAATTCACGGTGTTCTTATTTCAATTTCCAGGAGTGTTTTTATGCAAATAAGAGTTTAAAGATCATTAAATATCAAGACATCGGCTCTGCTTACGTATATTACATGAGTGTGAACTGACGTCACTAGTGACTTTATGTAATTTTTCCCACAAATGGTTTAGTTAGTAATTATCGAAACGTGTTTACAACTTTCAAGTAACAATGGAAAGCATTTATGTGAAGCCTGATATTGGAAACCTTCCAAACTATCACGCATTTATGATTTACGCAGCACCGTTTGGCAACGAAGCCAGCCTACGTTCCTCTACGTAAATAGTACGACAATTGAGCGCTATGTTTCTGTTATTTGGCTTGAGTATCTCTGCTGAGCAACGTAAAGAGAGATCGCAGTTCGGTTCGCATTGCGAAATAATTTAAAAATATAGTTGTATTACAGATAGTTGTACTTTGAGCGGTGTCCATTGTCGTTCATAGCATTTCGACAAGTAATTACACAAAAGTTTCGTTTGTCTGGGACCAGAGTAGTGGCTTTTGCGGCCGTCCTGAGCGGACGCGCTGTGGCGCTTCTGTTTGGATTTTACGACTTCATATACCAGAACAGTCTCTGCGTTACAGTGTTGGGTAAAATTGTGATTGTGGTGATGCAGCATTTTAGTTTCCTTTGTAGGCGACTTGTCTACAACAAATAATTGCATAGCTGTCTGGTATAAGGTGTTAACGAAAAAATATTTATTCGCAAAAACAATGAGAAGAAACTAAAAAAAACAACAGAGAAGTAACAAAAGCTAGGAGACTCTATAGTCTTACGGAAAAGATAAAAAACAACACATGACCAGAAAAAAAACTCTCGCGCACTTTTGATATCACTTTGCACCAGACATGAAAAATATCACTGCCACACAGCCCCCCTTAAAGTGCGGAGCCCCAGGGATATCTTGATACTTGAATTTTATTCGACGTCCAGATCTGGTGTGCGTCGGGTGTCTCGGGGGCGGTGACGTTGTTGTTTGTAGTGGTGATTCACCTGTCTCAGACAATGTACTGAGCGGTGTTTCGGTATGCTCTGCGTCCATCATGTGTTGATGCACAGGCGTGGTATCAGAGGTCGGAGAGGATAAAACCCATGCTGGCTTGGCACGTTCAATCGATACCTTTGTCGGAACACCATTGTACATTATGTCCACGGTACGCTTATTTCTACTTAGCACCTGAAATGGGCCCGTGTATGGTGGTTGGAAAGGCGATTTTACTGAGTCTGTTCGCAACATTAAGTGAGAGCAATCGTATAAGTCTTTGTGTACAAACACCTTACGGTTGCCATGGCGAGAAGGTGGCGGGCAACGTATATTTGTGCAGTGACTTTTTAGCTGCTGCACCCAGTGTGTGAGGCCCTCTGATCCAGGTAGTGAGGTTGGTACTAAATAATCTGCAGGAATCCGTAGCGGCTCGCCGTAAACCATCTCGGCAACTGATGTACCAATATCGGGTTTGTGAGCTGTCCGCAGGCCTAACAACACTAATGGTAATGCTTCCGTCCATCTCTCTTGATGACACATCAATGCTGCTTTGAGTGTTCTGTGCCATCGTTCGACCATACCATTACTGGCAGGGTTATAGGTAGTCGTGTGGTGGCGTTGGAAACCGCACATTTTGGATAGCTCGAGGAACAACGTAGATTCGAACTGACGTCCCTGGTCAGTTGTGACATGAAGGGGACATCCAAAACGGGCAACCCACGTACACAGAAACGTCTTCGCAGTAGTTTCGGCTGAAATATCGACTATTGGAGTTGCTTCTACCCATCTTGTGCACCTATCTATGGCCGTAAACAAATATCTGTAACCCTGAGAGGTCCAACCAGGTCCACGTGAACGTGTGCGAATCTAGCAGAGGTACCTTGAAAATCTCCAAAATCAGCACGCACATGTCGTCCTACTTTACTTTGATGACAAGGAATGCAGGAACGTACCCAACAAAGGCGCGCGTCTCTTTTCATAGAAGGTCACACATAGCGGTCTATCAGCAGCTTGATTGTAGCGTTGGCTCCTGGGTGCGATAGTGTGTGGACACTGTCGACGTCTTGCGCAATATTTCTGAAATGAATGGTCTTGGTAGACGCCTTGAGAAAAGTCGCACCACAGCTTCCGCTTGGAGTTAGGCAACAGAATTTGCTCGAACTTAAGACCTGTAGACGGGTCGTTTAACAGCTGTCGTAGCTCTGCATCCTTGGTCTGCCCCTCTGCAAGTTTATCATAGTCTATAATTTCTGAAATCCCGCAAATACGTGAAAAATAGTCAAACACTTAATGTTCTGCGCCTCTTAAATGGCGTATATCTGTCGTGAACTGACTTATGAACTCAATATAAAGGAACTGTCTTGGTGAGCACTTATCACTGGTGTTTTTAAAAGCCGATGTTATGGGTTTGTGGTCTGTAAAAACAGTCACTGGTCTAGCCTCTATTTGTGGGCGGAAGTATCGAATTGCTTCGTAGATCGCGAACAATTCTCTGTCATACGCGCTCCACTTCTGTTGTGCAGTCTGTAACTTTTTAGAGAAAAACCGTAGTGGTTGCCATTGCCCTTCTACACGCTGGTGCAGCACCGCCCCTATTGCTGACTGGCTCCCGTCTACAACAATAGCTAGCTGTGCGTAGTGAACTGGGTGAGCGAGCAACACTGCTTTGCTGAGGCTTGCTTGAAGATCATTAAGTGCTTTGTCCATTACTTGTGTCCACTTAATTATTCGTCGACCTTTGGCGTCGCGTCCCTTCAGTGCATCAGTGAGTGGTGCTTGCACCGTAGCCGTTGCTGGCAGATGACGTCTATAAAAATTTATTACTCCCATGTATCGTCGTAGCTCTTGGTAGTTTGTCGGTTTCGGAAGGGCCTGTATCGCCGCGATCTTCTCTGGCAGAGGCAATATACCTTCTGATGACACAGTATGGGCGAGGAAAGTGACTTGGTTCTTGTGCATGACGCACTTATTTTCGTTTAAAACGACTCCGTAGTCAGATAGACGCTTGCGAAGTTGACACAGATGCTGTTCATGTGTTTGACTATCCGGGGAGAAACCCAAGATGTCATCAAGATAAGCAAAGCAAAATGTTAATCCCTTTATCACTTCGTCGATAAAACGCTGCCAAGTCTGTGCTGCGTTCTTAAGACCAATAGGCATAAATAAAAACTCGAATAATCCAAATGCTGTAATCACTGCTGTCTTCTGAACATCTCTTGGAGCCACCGGTATCTGGTTGTATGCTTTCTTGCAATCGAGGACGCTAGAAAGTTTCGCGCCGGCCAAAGCACATGTGAAGTCCTGTGTACTAGGTACTGGGTATCTATCTGGAATGGTTCTTGAGTTTAAAGCTCGGTAATCCCCACACGGTCTCCATGATCCATCTTTCTTACGTACTAAGTGTAGGGGTGAAGACCACGGACTGTCTGACCGGCGAATTATTCCTGACTGTAAGATTTCCTCGAATATCGCCTTTTTTCTGTCAATCTCTCTGGTGCTATTCTTCGTGCTCGTCGTGAATCTGGTTGTCCTGGCGCGGTACGAATATAGTGAACCGTACTATGTTTAACTTCTTTTGTCTGTCTGTCAGAACATCTCCGATTCTTCTCTTCGTCGTGTAGCTCTGCGGCTACAGAGTCGCCAGTCGCCTGTAGCTTCTCACAAGTTGTATGCCCTTTAGTGCTTGATATTGCACTGTTGTCTGTCAGATTTAACAAACGTTTTCCTTGTAAGTCGACCGCCAATTTGGAATGCGCCAGAAAATCAGCTCCCAAAATAGGTTCTGATATACAGGCTATCACAAAAGACCAGGTAAGACCAGGTAAACTGTTTGGAAAAAACCACATCAATCTTGCACACTTTACATCCGTACGTGTTAATTACCGAGTTATTCACTGCCTTCAAACGTGGCTGTATGCCTTTTTCGTTGTGTGGCGCATGGCTGACAGGAAGCGAACTAATGTCTGACGCGGTATCCACCAAAAACCTTGTACCCGTAAGTGCGTCTGATACATACAACCTTTTCGAAGCAGGAGGCATATGTATTGACGATTGCTGTCGCTGACATGAAAACACTGTTTCTGTACATACCTTGGTTGTCTGAGTAGGCGCACGGTGATGTACATCTTGTAGCATCTCTCCCAAAACGTTTATGGTACCAACACACCTTACGCTCGTCCTCTTGTTGACTTCGTGTTTCACGCCCAGTCCCGTCTCTCTTGCGCTTAAAGATAACTTGTGGTCGCTGCAGCGTGCGTAGCTGTGTTCGCAAATCCTCTATTGCAGTTTTTAAATCTCTTATTTCGTTTGAACATTTTGTTGTTTGTCGCGTTGCGACCGCGGCACAGTTTACTGTTATATCGTCAGTTTGGTCTTGCTGGTAATGGTAGTTATCGTACGTGGCATCTGTCGACGTCATTGCGACTGTTGCAGTAGGCTCGTGCGTCTCTTAGATTCTGTCTGCAGCGAGCAGCAGCCTGTCAACTGATCTTTCGTCGTATATAGCTAGTGTAGTGCTTACTTACGTTGGTAGCTGTTGTTGGCATACGTGGAGCAACAGTCAATCTGAGACTGTCGAACTATCTACCAGGCTGCGTAAATGACGCCAGTATTCTGACGGGGTCCTATCTCACCTTTCTCTTGGTACAGTACTTGTTTGACTCTGATGTCGACTGACTTCACACACCGTGAAATTAATTCTTCTTTCAGTCTACAGTATGCTCCTTCTGTAGGCGGGTTCACTATAATGTCAGATATCAAAGCCGAGGTCTGATGGTCCAAATTACTTATCACTAAGGTGAACTTCTCGTGATCAACGACTATTCTTTGTTGTAGAAATATATTTTCCATTACCGCGAACCATGTGTGTGGCTGAGAAGGCATGAATGGGGGCGCTCGTAATTGCAACCGTTGAGTTGGTGAAGCGTTGAAACCAGCGGGTAGTTCCATTGCTGCTACTTGCTGTGGTTGTGCTGCAGTAGTCACAGTTTCCGATGATGTTGCCTTGCTGGTGTGTGCCATGGTTGTTGAACCAACGTCATTCCTTTGGTCCGGTATATGCTTAAGTTCATATCTTTCGAAATATGCAACTGTAATGTTTCTAGCTCATTCTGAAGCCTATGAATTTCTTCCGTTATCGAACCGCATCGTTTGCCGTCGTCGTTCATTGCTTTTGCAGTTAATGTTCGACGTAGCTAACGAAAGGTTTAAAGTTCTTTAATCGGAGGTCATCAATTATGTAGGCGACCTGCCTACAACAAATAATTGCATAGCCGTCCGGTATAATGTGTTAACGAAAAAATATTTATTCGCAAAAACTCACAATGAGAAGAAACTAAAAAAAAAACAACAACAGAGAAGTAACAAAAGCTAGGAGGCTCTATAGTCTTACGGAAAAGATAAAAAGCAACAAATGACCAGAAAAAAAACTCTCGCGCACTTTTGATATCACTTTGCACCAGACATGAAAAATATCACTGCCACACCTCGTTTTCGCGAGCTGTTAACTGCTGACATGGTAACCATTTTTCCCAGAAAGCTTACCCTAAGATTTGTATTTGACAAAGCAACCCGTAATGTTCAGCCAAGTTCACTGGAAACTCTTGACTGGATCGTTGACGTTATTGGCATTACTTCGGATCAGACGCACGCTGTTTATTATGACTTGGAGCACTACTGCTTTTTTGTGAAGGTGCTTTCTCCGTTTGTGCTGGAACGGATTTTGCAGAAATTTGAAGGAAAAGCTGAATTCCGCCATCGCGATAATTCGGTGAGTACCATTACCATTTCAAATGCTGATGTTGATTATAAACAAGTCAGAGTATTTAATTTGCCCCCGAAGTTAGAAAACTGTTACTTAAAAGACGTATTATCTAAATATGGAGACATCAAGCAAATTCGTAATGAACGATGGTCAAGCCAACATAGAATGCAATGCTTTAGTGGTGTTCGTTCTGCCGATATGCATGTCAAACAAAACATTCCATCTCATATTTTGGTTTGTGGCTACAAAGCACACGTTATTTACAACGGACAAACTTTGACTTGTCATATGTAACGAAGGTGGGTATATCCGGCAAAACTGTCCAAAAAAGGCGTTTGTATTGCAGAATAATTTACAACAGCGTAAAAGGTTAACACTGGCTGATCTTGTGACCGAAAATCAGATGACGAGTGGTGAAGTTTCCAGCATTACAGGAAATGTGGACGACAGGTCACAAAATACTCTTGAAGCGTTTCCACCTTTACTCAGGAAAGACACTGTAGACAATCCGGCTGGAAAAAGTAGTATAGCCACTAACAACGGCAGTAGCACAGATGGAGAAGATCTCAACCTGTCGCTGAAAGCTGTAGGTGACATTCATAAAACAGTACTGGAAACTACTGTTTCAGACAATATTGTCAGCATAGATTCAAACTCTGAGTCAAGTATATCAGTAGACAAATCGAGTACGCCACCATCAACTGAACAGGTCGAAGTGACATCACAGTCCCATTCTGTAGCGCTGGACGCGTCAGTAGATGGCAATGCGCTGGTCTTGATGACGCCACAACCCCGCGCTGCAGTACCGGTACGTCAATCAATGCAGACAGATTCACTCGCGGATGCAACTGAAAGCAAACATGATGAGGTAGCCAGTGATTGTCAACAATAAGCGACGTCACAACAGCCGAAATCCCAAGTCGAAGAATCGGAGTTTTACAGCAATAACAAACAAACAGTAAACGAAAGTGATCATAGAAGTGACCGGGCATTGGAAGAATGTTTGCGGCTGCGCCGCCTTTGGCAAACGAGATGGAGGCACACGACTGCCCCTCAGATTCACCGACACCGCCCTCGGTGGAAAACTACTCAGGGGGTGGGCGGAGCAGACATTCGGTGAAGGCCGGTGTCAATGCAAACCACAAGAAAAGTAAAAAAAAAAGGTTCAAATGCAAACCGGGACGGTGGTCTCCCGTCAGATTCTCAGGAAGTATCCGGCATGGAATGGCATGAAATGATAGACTAGCGGTATAAAAGGTCACTCCCCCATTTTACAGTCATATACGATTACTACGTTAAACATTAATAGGATACAGTCGGATGTTAAAATATCTGCTCTGAAACAGTTTCTGTATGAGTCAGCGACGGACATTGCTCTCCTGCAGGAGGTGGTATTCCCACAATTAAATTTTTCCAATTACGTTGATTTTTACAATGTTTCCACTGAAACGAGATTTGGCACGGCCATTTTAGTTATAGAGGGCATCTCCGTACGTAACGTTGATAAATTAGAATCGGGACGAGGTATTGGAATAAATGTAGCAGGAGTTCCTATTGTCAATTTATATGTGCCTTCTGGCAGCATTAATAGAGCTGCAAGAGCCACATTTTTTAACGAAAGCGTAAATTTATTTACTGAGGAAAAAACCCTCCAACTTATAATAGGGGGAGATTTTAATCGTGTATTGAGTCGAAAGGGTCAAATCCCCAACTTCAATTACTCAACTGACCTGAGACGTCTTGTTGTTGATTTAAAATTAAAAGATGAGTGGGAAATAAAATACCTAACAATGGTGAACTTCACTCATATTGTTGAGAATTCCGGTAGTACAATTGACAGAATTTATGTATCGGAAAATTTAGCAGATAAAGTACTGAAAACAGAAACTGTTCCCGTTAGTTTTTACGATCACAGTGCGTTGTTGACCTGCGTAAATTTAACACCACAACCTACCCGAAGAGTAAGAACCCAGTGAAATCTAAATATGTCGTTATTATCAGAAGAAGACTTATAAGATGCCCTAACCAGAGCTTGGGAAATGTGTCTCCGTTCACTGAACAACTTTCCAAGTGTGATAGAATGGTGGACCCAACGAGCGAAACCGAAGCTAAGGAAAGTTTTAATATTTTTTAGTACAGATATGGCCAGAGAAAGGAAACAGACTGTAGAATTCTACTACAGTGTGCTAAGAGACCTCTACGATCAGACAGATGCAATTCCTACAAGATTAAAAGACATCAAGCAAATTAAAGCAAAATTAGTAAGTCTGAAACGTAAGGAACTGGAGAGACTTAAAATAAAATCCAAAGCAAAGTCTGTCACTGAAGATGAGACTGCTGCATTGTACCACCTTGTCAGACACGCCAAGAATAGAAGAACAAGTTTCATGAATGAACTTCAAATCGATGATGGTACCATAATCACCTCCCAGAAGGAAATAATCAAAGAGATCTCAGCGTACTTTGAATGTATGTATGCGTCAGGGGAAACAAACGAAGAAGAATGCGATGAGCTCTTTGGTACATCTCTTCCACGAATATCGCGAGATGATGATGAGAACATTTCTTCGGACATCACCAAGGAAGATGTATTAGAAATCGTGTGCAGCTCCCCCGCTAGGAAATCTACAGGACCTGACGGACTGCCCATTGAATTCTACGAACGATTTTGGTCCCCTAATAGGAGAAAAGTTCACCGAAATTGTCAGTGAAGTCTTCCAGGGAAAGCCACTGTCTGCAGAGTTCAAACAATGCAAAATCGTGTTGATCCTGAAGAACAGAGGCTGCAAAAAAAATAAAAAATAAAAAAATAAACAATCTACGGCCGAATTCGCTTTTAAATTCGGATAATAAAACTATAGCTCGAGTAATTAACAAGCGCTTTACACCGTGCACCGCTGACATCATAGGCCAGCAGCAGACTTGTGCTTTTAGAAGGACAATTTTACAAACTGCGGCTTTGTATCGCGATGTCATTGCGCTGACGCAGGCAAGTAACATAAAATGTGGACTGCTTTTCATAGACTTCCATAAGGCATTTGATCAAATTAATCACAAATACCTGATAGAGACAATGCGCCGAATGGACTTCCTGCCAAAAACCATCGACATCATCAAGAACATGGCAATGGGTGTTACTGCATAAATCTCCGTAAACCTTTCCTGAGACAGCTACAGCACAAGCTGACAGGCATTACCATTCAAGGAACAAAGACCGTGGTAGGTGCTGACGCGGACGATGTAGGCGTAATCATCAGAGACCAAGCAGATGTGACACAACTAGAGATGGTACTTGCAAAATACTGATCCGCATCAGGTGCGTGGGTAAATGAAAACAAAAGTAAATTTCTATATATACGGCGGCTTGCTAACCTGCGCGTTGAGTGGGTGAACCATATAAATGAACACAAAGTTCTTGGAATAGCACTGACAACTTCTCTTTTAAAAATGATGGCAATAAATTGGAGGGAGGTGGCCAGAAAAATCAAGGGAGCTTTGATTGAAAACTGTCAACGTAGCATAGATCAGTTCCAGAGAATACTGTTTATCAACACGTATATTTTATCCAAGGCCTACTACATAGCACAGGTTCTTCCCATTCCATCAATGGCGGCGGAGACGATCATGTCCACCTTAGCCTGTTTTTTTTTGTGGAAAGGGGAATTGTTTCGAGAGCCGGTGAAGTCAGCAGTTTTGGATCCAAGCAATGGAGGAATGGGACTAACCGACATCAAGTCTAAAGCGATGGCATTGTATGTCAAACGAACATAGAGCATAATGTGTAAAGATCCAGGGTGCATTACAGCAAAATTATACATTGTCAGGCCAGAAAGTGTAGAGCCGCCGATAAATATACAAAAATTAAGTTTTAAACTAAAACATATTATAGAGTATTATCTTGAACTAAAGCTATCTCAGCAAAAAGCTTTTAAACTTCAAAAACGTTACAGCGAAGGCGATTTTAGCTGAAAGACGGAAACATGAAAGGAAAAATAACATAGAAACTAAATATGCTGGAATAGCATGGAATGTGGTCTGGAGAAACATCAGTAGTGATGTTCTTTCGTCTGACGTGAGAACAGCGTGGTACAAGGTAGTCAATAACATCATCAGCACAAATGAGCGTCTCTTTACCATCGGTTTAAGTGACACTAACCTCTGCAGCAAATGCAACCTCGTTGATAGTGTGCCTCATCGTTACACATGTGGAGATCGGATTATCAACTGGAGGTGGACTAGGGAGAAAATTGCTCAAGTAACAAGAACTTTAGCAAACAATGTACCGACTAACAATTTCTTCAGATCAGAAGAAATTTACTACCCTCAGGCAAAAAATAACGCAGTGTTTTGGTTAATGGGCAAATATACAAGTTACATTTTTAATAATGTTGGGAGCGATGAACATATTGAATATAAGATGTATATGGAAAATGAATTCGATAAAACACTTAAGTATCAGAATCACAATAAGAAATATGGTAACATGCTCCGAATTGTCTTCAACAGAACGGTTACATATTAGGAACTGGATTCCTTGTGGAGAGGGGATGGGTTGTATCACGTTCCCGACTCTAACCTCACGTGTAAGTCACACATGAAAAATAAATCAGTAGTACAGTAGAATACAAGAATATGACGGCAAACATATGGTATCTGTTTTTATAAGATCTTGAACTCCCTAAGGATGCATTTAGAAGGCTGGAACTGACAAAAATAACAAGGCAGTGAAGGACTTTGCGATGTCACTGTTCGGGACTGCTCTTCTGTCCACGTAACCTACCCTTGAAGGAACACACATCAAGAATTTACTGACTGATTAATTTGGGTCTGGGAAATGTTGATGAGGAACCTCAGGCTGCAGTAGAAGAAAATGTGCATGATGAACTGCCCCCAGTTGAAGGTGACGGTGGAGGTGCCAAATGTGTGCTACTGCTAAAGACTGCATATCATTCATCATTCTCTGAATGCTGTAATTTATGACTGCAATTATCTGTCACCTTATTTATGTCATTTCATTGTAAGCTAGCCACTTTTTTGTTATTGTTTTTGTGGAATAAAATAAAAGTGGGAATGCGATATGAAAGGACATGGGTTCGCACATGGATGGATGCAAAATTTTTTTTTCCTCTTCACATATGCAACACGTCCTGAGACATTGTTATTCGTGTAAGTTAAGATTTTTCTGCAATATTCGTTATTACTTACATGTAAGAGCGCACTTCCTCAGTAATGATTTCGTGATTTCTGTTTGTTTAAAATACGAAATTGCTGAAGATGAAATTGCTGTGAGTGAAACAGCCGACAGTGACCTTTATATTTTTTCTTGTCAGAAATAATTCACCATTTTTTCCGAATGTGTAGAGATTTCCGAGTATGCGGTTAGAGAGGAATTTAAGTGCACAACTTAAATTACTGGGAGTGTAACTAGCAGCAGTCATCTTCATAATCTTGTTTGTCACAAGTATTTATCTGCGATCGAATCCTCAGCAACAGTAGACAGAGATGAAAGATCTCCGCCGTAATATTTTTAGACTGTAGCATGGTATACGAAACTTTTTCACTCATGAGATGCATGTTATAAACTTCGACGAACTGCAGGAGCTCTAGAAATTGCGTTTTTTCAATTTTGTTTTTAAGACCCAAATCAGTGACGTATCATATAGGGAAGTGGGCTACTTAATCATTTGGATCTCTAGGAGCGAGCTATAACCACATTCTGTTTATCTTCTTATTCTTTGAAACTCTCAGAATCAATTTTTCGAGTGTTTTTATAGATGTATTTGTACAATATGGTAGTACACACAATTCCTAACTCATTTGCTTAAACTTAAAATCCAAAACACGATGTCAGTGTGAACGATAATAAGATGACATAATGCGGCATTTACGACAATCTGTAGAATACAGTCAAATACGCTATCGTTATTATGCATGTATGGAAACATGTGGTCAGGGAAACTGTAAAAATTTCTACTCATTTCAGCTGATAATCATGGAAATGGATATACTGTGCCTGATACTGTTAAGGAGGAGGCAAGAGCGATGAAAGTGGGCACGTGAGCTCGATGGAATGCGGCATCATGCGTTACGGCAACGTAAAAGCACTTTACGGTACTTGGAAGAATAGCGCGCCTGTGTCGTCTGCTAGCCGCTTTGTGTTCGTGGCGCTGCAGTGTGCATGCGCGGATCTGCGGCCGCTTGCTTTGGATTGGCTTGCGCGACACGAACCGACAACAGCACTTGGTTTCGCTAGACCCGAACGGTATCGCTTCCAAAATGCATACCGAATAATGCAGGGGCTCTAATTCGAGTACTAGACCATTCGGTGCTCTTTAGTACCGAAACGATCGGCACAATGGCGGAAAGATACAGAATACGCACGCAGGCCGACCACATGGCTGGGAATTCCTTGGTGACGCTGTGTCGATGAAGGAGACATCCCAGGAGTGCCAAAGATGGCAGACTTTGTGAAACATTAATGGCAGACATTTCACAGTTCGTATAGAAATTAATAGTAGCCAGATGAAAAATGATGCCTCAGAAAGATACATGTACATTACTATTATTTGCATGACGATTCTGATGGTCAAGCAGTTTTTAAATATCTTTATTAGTTTAAAGTTTAGTATCTGACGATAAATTATACAAGTAACACCCAACAACGAATTTCAAAAATCCAAACGGTTCATCCAATTTTGTCGATCGATGTGTCTTCAGAAAGCTATTAGTGTAAACCTAAATTGATATAAATTACAGGCATGTAACTTGAATAGCACATGAGTTATTGGAGGTCAAAGTGGCTGATTGCTATTACTTGCGTCAGACCATAAGTACTCCACAATTACACGAAAAAACGGTAGCAGCATGCTTATAAATATATTTCTTCGTCTATGTCTTTGTTTATATCATGAAGAAATTGGTCAAATATTTACTGTGTTTTAGAAAGTACAGTGACATTAGGCTACTGACCTACTTTTGCTTGCTATTCCTTTGATATATGTTTATTTGATTTGTTTATGTATTTAATAATGTGTGTTAGAGCGTGTTTATAGTCCAGCCGTAAGAATATTTATTTAATTTCAAGTTATTTAAATGTAAATCAAGTATTTCTAACATGAAACTTCCTGGCAGATTAAAACTGTGCGCCCGACCGAGACTCGTACTCGGGACCTTTGCCTTTCGCGGGCAAGTGCTCTACCATCTGAGCTACCCAAGCACGACTCACGCCCGGTACTCACAGCTTTACTTCTGCCAGTACCTCGTCTCCTACCTTCCAAACTTTACAGAAGCTCTCCTGCGAACCTTGCAGAACTAGCACTCCTGAAAGAAAGGATATTGCGGAGACATGGCTTAGCCACAGCCTGGGGGATGTTTCCAGAATGAGATTTTCACTCTGCAGCGGAGTGTACGCTGATACGAAACTTCCTGGCAGATTAAAACTGTGTGCCCGACCGAGACTCGAACTTGGGACCTTTGCCTTTCGCGGGCAAGTGCTCTACCATCTGAGCTACAGAGCTACACAGTTTTAATCTGCCAGGAAGTTTCATATCAGTGTACACTCCGCTGCAGAGTGAAAATCTCATTCTATTTCTAACATGTTTCATTATGTCTGTGAGTGTGTGTTGGCTTGGAGACAGGGCAGGAGCGCTCTAGCCAATCACATTGATCGTTCCAAAAAGGACACGTGGAGAGATGTATGGAGGTTGAGGGAGGAGCCTTATTTCACGAGAGGACATAGGGCAGTCCTGGACAGGGCAGCGTGAGGGACAGTCGTAGAGGACACACAGTCCTGGACAGTACGGTGTGACGGATGCACAGTTGCGGGAAAGTCTTGGAGAGTGGAGCAGCTCGCACATGGTCACGAAAGATAGAAATATTTCGTAGTGCCAACTTGTGCACTTGTGAGATTTCCATGGCTTCTGCAGTGAAGACGTAGTATGTGTTTAGAAGTGAATATCTCGTGACCTATGTTGTTGTTCATAACTAATTACTTGAAGTAGGAATCTATAGTTACCCTGTTATTCAACTTATATTTTACTTAATTGCTGGACCATAGACACCGATAAGTGTTTTACAGTAATAAAGGGCAATCTTAAAGGTACTTCTGCTATCATACCCATCATTTAAAGTCGTTAAAATAGTCTCAGCAGAATTTACTTAATTGCAATCTTCCATTTATAAATTCCTATATAACATTCAAAATTCGCAATTGCCAAGTGACAGGAATGTTCAACGATTCGATTCATGTGTATATTAATATTTATACTGTAGAGTCAGCGGTATTTGACTTGTAATGCAGCAACTACATATCCCAGCCCCTAGACAATGAAACCAGTCAAATCTTTTAGTATTTCAACATGGAGATTGAGGGTACATAGTTGAGGGCCACACACCATTACATCATTTATTATTTGAAAGCACACAGGTGGAAAAGCGTGCACAGGTGTGTTGGTCCTGCTTGACACAATAAGTAGCCAAGACAGACGGTCGGGGCACCTGAGCGGTGAAGCACAATACAGTGGCGTCCAGCCGGTGTTGTACCTAGGCCAGAAGGATAACCAGATAATACTTCAGAAACTCTGAAGATGTTGCACGCAGCACAAGGGAATGAGGAAGCTTTACCTCGGAAACCACGCAGTCTGGCTTATTTCCGAAGATTTTTACTCTGAGAAAACTGTATGAATTCCTAATTTATTGGGATAGCATTTCCTCGCAAACTTTCCGCGCTGGACTACAAAATACTAAAATATGGTTGGTCGGCGTTTGGAAGTATCTGTAGAGAGGGAGAATATTCCGTGGTTTCGGGAATATGATTCGCCTTCTGCAGTTACGAGGGAGGGGAGCCGAGCTTTGCTGGGAAGACAGCAGTGGAGAGAATGAGGTCTTATGTTTTGACCACCCGTGTCTGACAGTCACTCAGTAACAGCTTTCTCTCAGGAGATTTTATAGTTAGGACAGTTAGGCACTGTACTGTTGCGAACTTATATGATTGTGGACTTTGCTTTCGGGTAGGGAGTTGTCATTGAGTACGCAGCGTTCAGTGATTGTGAGCACTTCTTCTGCCTATACTCACACTGAGATGCTATCTGAACTCTGTCCTTGTGGCTAGGAGTTCGCGTTTCTCGTCTGCAGAACACAGAGAGGAGAAGGCAGTATTAGATTATAATTGTCAGAGGACCGTCTTCTGCCGTCCTAGAGTTTGACTGAGTTGTTTTTTATATTTTGTGGCTGGAGTTCTTCCATAGTTGCGGACATGTATGAGAACCATCACAACGATGCACCAGACACAGTACATATGGTGATTTTGCTAACTGCTTTGGCTTCTTAGGAGTATAAAGCTAAACACCTCTGATCACGTTATTTGTATTTCCACTGAGATCGAACACCACTGTAGATCATCTTTGAAAAATAGTGTCGTCTAGTGTTCGGTACGTAGATAATATCAGTCATTTCACGTTATTTATATTAGATCGCGTAGCCACAAAAAGGGGCAGATTTGGGCAGTTGATCACTAATATTAGTTAGAAAATTCATTTGTGTCTCTATGTCCATTGGACATTGACACATAAACATTTGTAATATATAAAGTGGTTTTAGTCTACAACAAATGTATAAGCAGAAACAGCATTTATCAGAATGAGATTTTTACTCTGCAGCGGAGTGTGTGCTGATATGAAACTTCCTGGGAGATTAAATCTGTGTGCCAGGCCAAGACTCGAACTCGGGACCTTTGCCTTTCACAGGCAAGTGCTCTACCAACTGAGCTACCCAAGCACGACTCACGCCCCGTCCTCACAGCCTTACTTCTGCCAGTACCTCGTCTCCTACCTTCCAAACTTTACAGAAGCTTGCATGGGGGCTTAATTAAATAAAATGCAAATAATTTTAATTTTAGTCGCTCTCTGTCCGGCTACGAAGCCTCGTAACCGGTCGGCCCTGACTAGTATTACTCCGTAATCTGACTGCATAGAATAACAACAAAGAATGAAAGGAAATTTCCGTTAACACAATTAATTAATTAAGTCCTCAGCTACTATGAAAGCTACGAAACAACAAGGCACAAGTGTAACTGTTCTGTGTGTGGAAGTGTGATTCAACGTACACATCTGGCACGGTTCTTCCTCGATACGACAAGATGCTTTAAACGCCATTTACAATGAAGTAATAAAAAAAAACAGAAATACTATGATTGCACATAGAAACCAGAATTACCCTCTAATACATGAACACAAGCCAGATGCTTTGTTGACTGAACCTGTGACCAAGAGGCATTGTTATTTAGGAAATTTGAAATACAAAAATTTTTTGTTACCTCATATATATTGACGAAAAATACACTGATCATTACAACATCCCCATTCGAACAGCATTGTCTGTCTAGCTCATCAGAACAACTGCACATGACATGCTCACAACTAGTACTGCTATCAACATCGTCTCAACAAGCACTGCCCACTTATGAACAAGCAACTTATGAACAAGCGCTACTGCCCACAGCAACTTCTGAACAAGCACTGCCAGTGGAGGCGGCAGAATAAAACTCTTTGGCGCAATCTCTGGCGCTGTGACTCAGTGTAGCCACCTTTCATATGCCCCTCCTCCACGGGCTAGAATTTGATGGTATTTTTGCCAGCATTGGTGGTGAAAATACCACCAAGTTCGTCAAAAAAATACAAAGATAAAAGATAATATTAATAAGTAAATATCACATAACTAGATAAATTTTGGCTTTGCACCGACTCTTCAATAACCTAATACATAAAATACAGTAAGGAATACAAATGCTTTCATATATGTGATTTTACATAATAGTTTACACAAGTATCATTCAATCAATGGCACCAGCAATGACGAATAGGTGTAGGTAAGAGTCTCATAACATTTCATAAACAGTAAATACACAAAAAATCAGTTTATACAAATATTCACATAAAATCCTTTCAATAGTTCAATAAACAAGTAGCACTCCTCAGAGAAGTTGACAGTTCCAACAGTAGCACCCAGCAATGGTCAACAGGTGCAAATAGTCTCATAACATTTCATCAGAAGTAATTAAACAGCTCCAACAGTGGCACCCAGCAATGTTGAACAGGTGCAGACACCAGCAAGTGACATCATCTCAGTAGAAGCAGTTCCATCAGTGCCCAGCAATGTTGAACAGGTGCAGATAGCAACAAGTGACATTATTTCAGTAGAAGCAGTTCCATTCATGGCACCCAGCAATGTTGAACATGTGGACACCAAAAGTGGCACCAAGAAATGTTGTATAGGTGCAAACACCAACAAGTGACATCATTAGAAGCAGATCCATCAGTGGCACCCAGCAATGTTGAATAGGTGCAGACAGCAACAAGTCACATTATTTCAGTAGAAGCAGTTCCATCAGTGGCACCCAGTGATGTTGAACAGGTGCAGACAGCAACAAGTGACATTATTTCAGTAGAAGCAGTTCCATCAGTGGCACCCAGTAATGTTGAGCAGGTGCAGACACCGACAAGTGACATTATTTCAGTAGAAGCAGTTCCATCAGTGGCACCCAGTGATGTTGAACAGGTGCAGACAGCAACAAGTGACATTATTTCAGTAGAAGCAGTTCCATCAGTGGCACCCAGCAATGTTGAGCAGGTGCAGGTAACAGTCCATAATATTCACTATTACTAATCAGACAGTTCATCAGAGTTTATCAGCAGAAATTAAACATTACCAAGTGGCACCCATCATGTTGAACAAGTGCAGGTAACAGTCCATAATATTCACTATCACTAATCAGACAGTTCATCAGAGTTTATCAGCAGAAATTAAACATTTCCAAGTAGCACCCATCATGTTGAACAAGTGCAGGTAACAGTCCATAATATTCACTATCACTAATCAGACAGTTCATCAGAGTTCATTAGCACAAATTAAACATTTCCAAGTGGCACCCACCAATGTTAATACGTGTAAGCACGAACAACAGATTGAATGCACACACAATTGCTTTTACAAAATTATCATCAATGCTCTTACACTAAACATACAAATAATAATAAACGCACAAATGATATCAGATAATTGTCATATTAAATATTACAAATACACAAATATCAGTAAACCTATAATATTTATGGGTGTCAGTGCAAGCCACAACAAACAAATAAAATAATATTTAGGAGATAGGTCGGTACCAATTATTTGGGATTAGGAAGGGAAAAAACACAAAACACACTCACTCATCTTTCATCCACATTTAAGTACTACTGTGTAATTCAATAGTGTTAACTGTGTAAATGCAATTCTGTCAAAATTTGATGTTCAACATGTGTATCAAGTAGTAGTGGCAACAGTGTATAACAGTCAATAATAGTTAGTCAATGTCATAATCATCATGTCAAGACCAATGTTTGCCAAGCCCAATCAAAACGTACAGTTGCTGAACAACTGTCAGTCTGCCAAGATATGCAAATGCTTTCTCTCTCCAAAAAAAGTATGTACTGCTTATTGATTTAACAAAGTGTGTGTAGACAATCTTCCTTCCACTTGAGTGTTCTAGTCTGCCATCTTCATCCTCCTTGTTCAATGCCAATATAAACCAACAAAAAAATTTGCTCCTCACTTACTTTACCTCTTATCCACCAAAACTCCGATAATCATCAGCATCACATAATCTTAATACTTCAATAATACCTCTTACGTCGATACATATAAACCTTATCATGAATATCATTTACCTTACCTCTTGTCCACCAAAACTCCAATAATCATCAACTTCACACAATCTCAATACCTCAATAATACCTCTTCAATACGTCGATACATATAAACCTTATCACCAATATCATTTCACTTCCATAACAACTCTTTCCTCTAGTCAGTCTCCTCGAACAAGTACAGATAAAATCCTAGTGCAAACTTCAATTCATCATCCCATACAATCTGAAGACCCAATGTCGATACACAACCTCTGTGTAATCCATCTGACCCAAATCTTCTACTCATCATGAATTATAAAATACATTTTGGTTACCTTGTCCATCATTAAATAAAAGAAATGCATACATGACCTCTAACAGCCTTTAGCTCGAATAACTTTCAGTAAGTAAGTACGAGTACGGAGTGTGAATGATCGTAATATTTCACAGTGTGTACACCACTTCAAGAGTCATGGCAAAACAGAAGCAAACATGTGGAGTATTTCTTGTGTCAAGTGTCACTTGCTATTTCAATTGCTCACGAAGAATGCAGTGTAATAACTGTCAATGGTCTAAACCTAGTGTTGGTATGTCATGTCGTTAGCTTCCTTCCTATTAGCACAAATTTATACAGGTTCCATAAAACCTCCAGCTCATGTGACTTCAATGAAGTTTCTTGTACCAACGTCGTTCGTAGAACTATAGCAGTTCATTTTCTTATCTTAAAAAAATAAGGCACTGAGCGTAAGCAAAACATGCAATAGCGAGTAAATATACCAGTAGAGAACAAAATGTCAACAAGTGGATGTAGCACAATCCCTATAACAAGGCTCTGTCAAGCGAATAATCTATAATTAATATCATAGTGTGACCTAAACTCCATGTTCGTACACAGTATATCAGCCTTTCTATATACCAAATTAAAGAGTAGTTATGACAACAAACAGAAAAGTATAAATATGCAATCCATACGCAAAGCAGCAAATATGTATCTTACATAACAAACAGATCATTAGCATCATACCAGCGTAAGCAAATAAATGTTCATATGTAATCTTAATAAGTAAACATGAAGGCGCAAGTAGATAAATCACAAAGTATAACTTACATACATAACCATATCAGCACAACTAATCAGGTGACAATTATAATTTAAATAAATAAGCACAGCAGGCACATAATAAAAAAATGTGACATCAGTGAAAAAGCATAGCAGCCAAGCGATGCATAATATACACAAGTAACAACCCTGTTCATTAATAAAACATTGACAAAAATCAGCAAATGTACGCAAGCACGTCGCTTCACAAGTAAATTCATAGAACATAAAATTTAGCACAAAGTATAAATCACGTAATCGCGAGCAGCAAATTACGTCTAAAGTACGTACCTAAGTGGAAATATGTTACCTGAAAAATAAACTCAATTAATAGTTACCTTTTTAGTTTATTAGTTTCTTCTTCGAAGTTACATTCTTCCTGAAATTTTCTCGATAGCAAGTCCTCTTAACGTCGGACACACACAGAATTTACCTGAAGTTCTTAAATATTTTATACAACCGTATCCTGAAAAACACTGAACGTTAATAACATAATTTATCAAGCCACTATAGCTTTATATTGAATTTATTCGGAGAAATTAGACTGTGTATTTGTTTACGGCTGTCAGTGCATTCGCACTGAGCGCTCAATCAGCTGTAGGTACGCGTGACGTAGGAAGTAATTGCGGTCAACGACTGCCTTGTGCGCCGCGCAGACTTGACTGTTGCTTTGAGTATGTGCCGCCGCTGGCGCGGTATCCTTGTACTCTCCGTGTGTTTACTTATAACAGTTAGTTTCTCTAAAGTATGCCATTCCACAAAAATTTTAACGTTCCATATATGATGTATTCCCTTAGAGCGCCGAGATTTAAGAGTTTCTACTTCGACAGTGTTATCATGAATAATTTTGCAAACTCTATATGGACCGTTATAAAGCAGAAAAAATTTGCGACACAAGCCTTTTCCTTTGTAAGACAAACGATGAGACTTAATGCCTTTTGACCAACTGACAAAGTTTTTAAACGACCAGGACGTTTAGCTGATTTCTCTCTTCTAGCAGCCGCAGATGCAATATTTTGTAGAGCCAGGTTGACAACTTCAGAATGCCGCAGTTCCCGTGAAGGCGGAAAAGGAACGATTTCATAAATGCGATTTGTCGGTGCTTTATTTTTTAATATCAATATAGGCGGTAAAGAAGTTGAGTCATTAGGGGGTTCATTCAGAATGTTTTGAAAAATATGAAGATACTGGTCCCAAGTTCTGTGATTTTGATGACAATAAAGACGACACAATTTATTGATTTCCTTCATCCATCCCTCTGAAGCGTTAGATTGAGGGTGAAAAAGTGAAATGAAAATTGGTTTAATCTTACGACGCCGTAGAGTACGAAGCCAAATTTTAGAGCGAAACTGTGATCCATTATCTGATATAACCTTATCAACATGACCCACTTCTTTAAGAAAATGTTTGATAAAAGCGTTAGATACTGAACGAGCTGTTGCTTTGCGTAAAGGTGTAAAACGCACATATTTTGATGTCAATTCCACTGCTACTAAAATGTACGCAAAACCATTAGTAGAATGAACCACTGGACCGAACAAATCGACTGCAGCTATCTCCTTTAATTTCGCTGGAATGATAGGAAACAACGGTGCTCTGTGAGAAATAGTTGGCGGCTTAGCCTTTTGACATAATTTGCATTTGGCAAGAACAGATTGGCAATAGTTTTCTGCACTACAACGCCGTTATCTTCTCTCTCTTGAAATAAGTGTGCACCTAAGCCTTTGTATGATGAGTCCGTCGCCGAACAAAAATCTTTAGATAAATCCGGATGTGAAAGAAGTGGAGCAGCAACTAAAGCATCACGAAGTTGTTCAAATTCTGATTGAGCTTCCGCATCCCAACACCAATTAGAATTCTTTCCAGATAGTTCACATAAACGAGGTGTGGCCAAATCGTCCAATCTAACAAAGCGTCTAAGAAAATTACAGACACCAAGGAAAATACGAACATCACGTTTTGTAGTAGGAACACCATAATTACGAATAGCGTCTAGTTTCTCTGGATCAGGAAGAATACTTTCTGTAGAAATAATATGACCAAGAAATTTCACCTGAGAACGACCAAATTCAGATTTTTCCAAGTTCACTGTAATGCCAACTCTTGCAAAAATTCGTAATAATGAATCCAAAATTTTGTTATGTTCGCTCCAAGAACGTGTAGCAATAAGAATATCGTCAACATATGAAGTTATATTGTCACGAAGATAAACAGGTAAAATTTCGTTTAAACTACGAATGAATGCTGCAGAAGATATAGTAAGTCCAAACGGTAATTTCAGAAATCACTTTTGGGTAAAATAGTCATATCCGATTATTCTTTACCGACTCTCTAGATAGATTGATAGTTGAAGGGTTGTTCTGATAGATACAAAGAATAGTAAAAGAGTAGGCAGCAGTGCAGAAAACTAAAAGGGAAATAGCACTACTACAGCTCAGGGCCCTGTGCACGCTGCGGAACATATTCACTTAGTGTAGTGAATCCCCTGAGGACTTAAATAGCCACACATAAATTCCAGTTTGTGACTTAGTGGCCAATTTGCTGGAAGTGCGTACATAAATTGATCTAACCATGAACATGGATGTATGTCATTCTTAGAATTGCGAAAGATCTTAAATTTCCGAACAGTTAAAAAGTGTTTATAGTCAAAGTTTTCGCCTCGTGGCGACAAAGACCTACTGCGTCTGTCCCAGTCCGAAAGTCGATTATTGTCAAGTTCGCGCGCCTGGCGCTCTCTTGTTGCATCTCGTAAATGAAATACATTATTATCTTCAAAACACGCTGCTATCGGTGATTCCAAATTTCTTCTACAGTCTTTTCCTACGATTTCGCTTTCAATTTGTTTGACTTGCTTCTGTAACGCCTCAAATTGCCTTTTAACGCGTTCATTAAATTTTCCCTGATTTTCAACATGTTTATTTATGTTCTGGTACTCTTCGGTTTCTGCAAATGGCAATGGAGCCGTATCATCTGAATCTCTGTCCCCATTTAAACTAAGACTTGTCAGTTTATCTGAAATCTCAACTCTTTCCGATAAGTCACCTATCTGTTCTTTCTGTTTATTTACGTCTTCCGTAAGTGTCGCGACTCTGGTTTCGGTATTGACACATTTAGTAGTTAACTGTTCATAATGTTGCGTTAGGTTATTTATTCTATCAATTGGTACTGAGTCCTCGATTCTTTCAAATATTTCTTCCTTGTCGTGTGCATGTTGTAAATGTAACTCTGAAAATTTTTGTACTATCACGCGATCTCTTTCTTCCTGTTCTCTATCTTGTTCCTTTTGTCTAATTTCTATTGAAATTAATCTATTATTGTGAGCATTCAAAATTGGTAGTACTTCTTCTCTAATTTCTTTCTTTAATTCATCTTTCATGTTTTTGAAACATGTTCCTATTTGTGAGTCTAACCGTGTTTCCATTGTTCCCATACCAGTTTTAATTGTTCCTATTTGTGATCCCAAATTTAATATTGCATTCATCAACTGCTCCATATTAACTGGTTCGAAATTCTTTTTGCCCCTAACATTTCTCGTAAAACTAACTTCCTTTGGCATAACCGTAAAGCTATCTGTGTTCGATACTATTCCAGAATCTTCTATCGTTAATCGCGTATTCTGAAAATTTTTTTGATTGTGAAAAATTTTGAACTGGTTCCGGACTATTTTCCCGACTTATTAAATTGTTTTCTACTTCATTATTCATCATACTGTTCTCCTGTGTTGGCGAGTTCACCATGTTAACAATTTCGTCATTCTCACTATCCATCATTTTTGCCTTTTTCATCGATCGCGTAATCATTTACAAAACATACAAAACTCGTCACTATACGAAAATTACACACAATATAACACTATCACCAACAATACCGTTCACACGAAATGCTTCCCGACAAACATGCCTAATGAACAATTAAAACCTTCACAATTGCACAAAATTGTCAGACCCGTATACAAGACACCAAAAATTAAATTCTGCAAAAATACCATTAGAAGAATGACAAGACAACTACAAATGTTCAATTACCAAATCTACACATGCAATATAGACTACAATTACTAAACTACCAATTACTACAACAATCCTACTGTCTGCTATTTTTACCATCAAAAGAATTCCAAGGGACGATCTGAAGCAGCGGTCGCCACGTGCATGGGCGCTTAATTAAATAAAATGCAAATAATTTTAATTTTAGTTGCTGTCTGTCCGGCTACGAAGTCTCGTAACCGGGTGGCCCTGACTAGTATACTCCGCAACCTGACTGCATAGAATAACAACAAAGAATGGAAGGAAATTTCCGTTAACACAATTAATTAAATAAGTCCCCAGCAACTATGAAAGCTACGAAACAACAAGGCACAAGTGTAACTGTTCTGTGTGTGGAAGTGTGATTCAATGTACACATCTGGCACGGTTCTTCCTCAATACGACAAGATGCTTTAAACGCCATTTACAATGAAGTAATAAAAAAAAAACCAGAAATACTATGATTGCACAAAGAAACCAGAATTACACTCTAATACATGAACACAAGCCAGATGCTTTGTTGACTGAACCTGTGACCAAGAGGCATTGTTATTTAGAAAATTTGAAATACAAAAATTTTTTGTTACCTCATATATATTGACGAAAAATACACTCTGATCATTACAACATCCCCATTCGAACATCATCGGCTGCCTAGCTCATCAGAACAACTGCACACGACATGCTCGCAACTAGTACTGCTATCAACATCGTCTCAACAAGC
Source organism: Schistocerca piceifrons (assembly GCF_021461385.2). Lineage (NCBI taxonomy): Eukaryota > Metazoa > Arthropoda > Insecta > Orthoptera > Acrididae > Schistocerca > Schistocerca piceifrons. The sequence goes on along the minus strand of NC_060141.1, from coordinate 124,827,633 downwards.
ACTGCCCACGGCAACTTATGAACAAGCACTACTGCCCACAGCAACTTCTGAACAAGCACTGCCAGTGGAGGCGGCGGAATTAAACTCTTTGGCGCAATCTCTGACGCTGTGACTCAGTGTAGCCACCTTTCAAGCTCTCCTGCGAGCCTTGCAGAATTAGCACTCCTGAAAGAAAGGATATTGCGGAGACATGGCTTAGCCACAGCCTGGGGGGAAGGTAGGAGACGAGGTACTGGCAGAAGTAAGGCTGTGAGGACGGGGCGTGAGTCGTGCTTGGGTAGCTCAGTTGGTAGAGCACTTGCCCGCGAAAGGCAAAGGTCCCGAGTTCGAGTCTCGGCCTGGCACACAGTTTTAATCTGACAGGAAGTTTCACATTTAAAACAAATTACAATGAACAGAATTAAACGATTAAAATGCGAGGCCAACAGTGTTTATAAACTTTTTGTAGTGGTATGGGAGTAGCATGAATTTCGAAATATCTTAAACTATGAACATAAAAGCATATTAAATAAATGCCTGCATTTCAATTATGCATAAACAAGCATGAATTTCGAAATAAACTCAAACTAACACAAATTATGAACGATACAGAATATTAAATAAATGGATGGATTTCAGTTAAGCATAAATAATTTTTTGGACAAGAAATAAAATTTTTAAATGCACTTTTACTTATGTGCGATTTTGTAAGCACTTCTTGTGCCACTCAGTCAGCGCTAAGGCTCCTTCATGCACTAATTTTTTCTGTCGCACTACACATGCTCACACGGATTTTAGCATGAAGTACTGATCAACTCACATCAGTCTTTTGACCAAGTGCCCCACAGAAATCATGTCTGCCCCTCAATTCCGAGCTCCTCCGTTTATCATGACAAATTTGTCTACAAAGAAAACCAAAAGTAGAAGCCCCTCAACAAACCATTTCCCAAAACCTACCAGGATCCTCGCTAAAGAGTCCCTCTAGTGGAAAACGATACTTTAGGAGCAAAGTCACAAGGCGAACGACTGAATCACGGTAAGTTCAAATCCCCATAAGTTCTATTTAATTGATTTTAATCAATCCTTCCTACCTCCATGCACCAAAATTGCATACACATACAATTACATTTTTAACACGCTTCAAATTGACCACTAAATTTTTTGCCACACTCTTATAAAAAGCATAAATCAATACATATTTTACTTAAATCCACAAGGTCACTGACCTCCACGCACCCTCAGTGCCCAAACGTCCCCCTTTTGCACACATGCAGTGGCACAATAAACTAACAAATTACTTATGAATCCCCAAATAAACATAAAATTATCCCTCCAAAATTAATACCACTAATTACAAATTACAACAGCTTTTCATTTAACCCCTTTCTCTATTTACAGCCTCAACTCGGTCACGTTTCTTAAACCCAAAGGTTTTCCTGAGACAGGGTATTTTAAACGGTATGCATTTGGGTGAGGGCACTCTGCCACAACAACTGGTTCATGGTATAACTTTGGTTTCACCCCGGTCATGACTTCCAAAGGCGAGTACCCCATAGCCTTGCTTTTTACGCTGTTGAGTACATCCTCAAACGCGCTCACATACTCCACCTACTTGGAATGACGATTGCTGGCATACGTCCTAAATAAACGTCCTACTTCCCACAATACCGTTCACACGGGTTGCTCGCTGGATGGTAGACAGATATAGAGATATGTTGCATACCCTGGTCGTACATGAATGTGTTCCAATTGTTCGAAGTATGCTGTGATCCATTGTCAGGCAACAACCTTACTGGTTTTAAAATATTCTTGATGAAATCCTACTCCAGTTTGGTGATCAGAGTCTTAGTATTCACTTTCCGTATTGGATACAGTTTAATGAAGTTAGAGAACATGTCCATCACAGCAAAGATGTACTTCATGTCGTCGCATTATATGGGTAGTGGGCCAAAATTGTCCACAGCCAGTAACTTGACCACTTTAGTAGGTATAATGCTTTGCATTTCTCCCTGTTGTGTGGTCATGTAATATTTGACCTGTTGGCAATGGTCGCACGCCACCAGCTGCGAGCAGACCTGTCTCGCCAGTTTATTTACGTAGGCATATTCATCGATGATTTCGGTGCAGTTTTTGGCCCTGTAATGTCCGTGACTTAAATGGACATAGTCTATTAAAATCTCAGATGAGAAACCACCAATTGCGGACATTCAAACAGCAAAAATCAAATGTGATGTTGTGGCCCTCGACTACGTACCCTCAGATTCAAAGTTGAAATATTAAAAGATTTGAGTGGGTTTCGTTGTCTAGGGGCTGGACACTTAGTAGTATCGGGGCAAAGTTCGTTCTGAGCCACTCTGCATTGTTGCCAGATGTATCTAAGATGGTGGAGAGGACTTCATCCAAGATTGCAGCATGTAGATTTGACAATAGTGCATGACGTCACTAAAGATGGCGGATTTTGGCGGGAAGTTTGAATTTTGGCGGGAAGAAGGTCAATTGGGCTACCTCCACTAACATAACCTACCCTCCCCCAGAAAATGGCGGGAAGTTCAAATTGCAACAGGACAATGCAACACACCTAACAAAATGGTGGGAGAAAAGGACACTTGGCCTACCTCCACTAATCTAAGTCATCCAACCACCACCTCTTCCTAGGAACTGGCGTCAAGTTTGAATTTTGGTTGTAAAGAAAGGTCAATTGGGCTATCTCTACTAACATAAGAAAATGCCGGGAAAGAAAGGGCATTTGGACTAACCTAAGCCACCCAACCGCCACCTCTTCCTAGGGATTGGTGGGATAAGGTCTCAGTTTGCAATGGGCTGCTGGAGAAAGGAAGGAGTGTACTTTATTTATTTTGGAACAATTTATTTAGGGATAGAGTACATTTATCACAGTGATACAGAACCCACGCTCTGACATGTCACACAGCATACACACCTGCAAACTACTCCTAAATAACTCATGTATAATGCTCTACACAAGCATTTGCTAATTATAAACTGTCAAAATAATGCATTGCACAGCCTACAGACATGCAAACCACTCGTAAATAATGCAATACATTTACGTCCAGAGAGCCAAACAACTCGTAAATTGTCAAAATAATAATAAATCTAAAAGACTCTGCAAACATGCTTGCTAATTGTCAACTGTCGAAATCATGCACCAGTCTTTATTTAAATAATCAGAGACAGCACCACCATCCAGTGTTTTCGCCACGAGGTCTGCACTCCAACTGACCTAGTACACCGTACTGCCGCCAGATGGCGCTCTCGTATGTTCCAAGCACAAAAGAATGTATTGTGAATGAATCAAGCATTATGATTAGCTCTTATCGAATTTACCCTCCAAATTACTGATGCAACCGGTGTGGAAGCATGGCTCTTATCGAATTTATCCTCCGAATGACTGATGGGATCAGTGTGGAAGAACCATCTGCCTTTTCTTTCTTTCTGCAGACGAGAAAAGTACCATTCGGACTTACAATTTCTATGGCAGTTTTTGTAAGAGCATTGAGTAATGTCCTGGGGGAGGGTCTAATGAGCAAACTCGTGATATACGTAGATGGTATATTGATCTCTACAGAAACGTGGAATGAGCATTGTCGACTTTTGGAGGAGGTACTCAAGGCTCTGAGACGAGGTGGAATGACTTTAAAGCTCGCAAAATGTGTGTTTGTTTGGGCAAAAATTCAATTCCTGTGGAATATCCTTACTTCGGAAGGAATTTTACCTAGTTCCGAAAAATTAAAGACCATTGGCAGCTGTAATAGACCCAAAAGTAGGAAACAACTGAAGTCACACTTGGGCTTGTGCAGCTTCTACAGAAAATTATTGGGGCCGGGAGGAATAAATATTCCGAATTTATGCAAATTGTTGAAGAAAAATGCAGCTTGGAGGTTGACCGAGGAATGTGAAACGGAATTCCAGGGTATAAAAGATAAATTGTGCAATAGTAAGATGTTGTACTACCCAGATATGAATCTCCCTTTCTGTTTAGCATCGTACAGTTCGGACTATGGAATAGGTTGTGAGCTATTTCAGGAAAAGGCAGTTGATGGAAAAATTGAACACCATAGTGTGGCATTCTCCAGCTGCATGCTAAATAAGCACGAACGGAGATACAGCATTTCGGAGAAGGAGATGCTTGTGATCGTGCACGGATTTAAGAAATTCTGCATATATTTTGAGGGCAGAAAAGTGACAGAGTTGTTGGACCACTAGGCGCTGAGTTATCTGCAGGTCTGCAGGATGCTGAATGATCGCTTAAAGCGTTGGGCAATGTTCATGCTGCAATTCGAATATGAAATCCGCTACATCAAGTGTACAGAAAATTGTGTTGCCGATGTTCTGTCCAGATTACCAATGGGGGCGGAAGATGATGGAAGGGAGGAGCCAAACGAATTTAAGCTACTGTACATGAAGGGGGTAATGGGGGGTGAAAGAAATTCATGCGGTGTGCAAAGATATGCGGCGAGCACAAAACGACGATCGTGACCTGAAACACATTAGAGAAAATTAGGGAAAATTTAAGTGTACATCAAAAGGATAGGCAAATGGGAAATGGAGGTGATATATTTATCACAGTAGACAAGAAATGCAAATCCATCAATATAGAAACTGAAGCTACATGTGAGATTGTTTGGGCAAGACTCAGTATGGGGATGAAATGATAATTAGATCCTTCTATCGCCCACCAGACTATAGCGTACCCAATACCAATATGTAATAATAATATTTTTGCAAGTGAAGTGAGACATACAAAAACTACGAAAAAAAAGATCGTGTGATTATGAAATGCGAACAATTACGAAAATAAATAGTTTAAAAGACAAAGAGAATAATGATCTATCTGAAAAATAAACGTTATCGTTATACTGATAAGTATTCATCTGTGGTCTTCAACCTGTACATGTAAAAGTTCACTCTCTCTCTCTCTCACGAGTGTGCGTGCTTTGGTTGTCTTCTCATGAGATATTACGTACAGTGCTTATCCAGGTCTGTGACGTAATGTAATGTGATTTATTGGGCTGATGTCAAATAGATACTAAATGAGTTGAATTTTATTTATAGAAGTGTTAAACCTATGTCAAATAATCCCAGTTTACAGAATTACAGCATTGTCTGCAGCGGAGAAAAAAAACAGCATTGCTGGAACCCTGTAATCCGCCGCCATTACGTGGTTTATTTAAAATTTACATTATTGTTCCACACGCGCGTTACCACCAGCGCAGACTATTTAATAATTTTTCTTCTAGCAAAGCTGGAGACTGTGTCAGGCAGTTTAATGACGAATTTGCCAGTCATTTTAAGATATTGTGTGGAATTAGCCCCTGGCTTGTACTACAGCTAAAGGAGAACGCCTCTCATTACAAAGAGTGAAACTATATTTGACCTAGTATGGCGAAAAGCAAAATGACAGCTAAAAGCATATTTAATTTTCACGTCGACCGAGAACATCCCAGACGTGTTCGGTGGGGTTTAGGTCTGGAGAACAGGCAGGCCACTCCATTCGCCCGATATTTTCTGTTTCAAGGTACTCCTCCACTATGGCAACTTAGTGGGGCCAAGTGTTATCATCCATCAGGAGGAAGGTGGGACCCCGCCCCTGAAAAGGTGGACATACTGGTGCAAATGACGTCCCGATTCACCTGACCTGTTACAGTTCCTCTGTCAACGACATGCAGGGGTGTACGTGCGCCAATCATAATCCCAACCCACAACATCAAACCACGACCTCCATACAGGTCTCTTTCAAGGACATTAAGGGGTTGGTATGTAGTTACTGGTTCGCGCCAGATGAAAACCCGGCGAGAATCACTGTTCAGACAATACCTGGACTCGTCCGTGAACATAACCTGGGACCACTGTTCCAATGACAATGTACTGTGTTCTTGACACCAGGCTTTACGGGCTCTCCTGTGACCGGGGGTCAGTGGAATGCACCTTGCAGGTATCCAGGCGAATAAAACATGTCTGTTCAGTCGTCTGTAGACTGTGTGTCTGGAGACAACTGTTCCATTGGCTGCGGTAAGGTCCCGAGTGAGGCTACATGCAATACTCCGTGGCCATCTGCGGGCACTGATGGTGAGATATCGGTCTTCTTGTGGTGTTGTACACTGTGGACGTCCCGTACTGTAGCGCCTGGCCGGCCGTAGTGGCCGAGCGTTCTAGGCGCTACAATCTGGAACCGCGCGACCGCTATGGTCGCAGGTTCGAATCCTGCCTCGGGCATGGATGTGTGTGATGTCCTTAGGCTAGTTAGGTTCTAAGTTCTAGGGGACTGATGACCTGAGAAGGTCAGTCCCATAGTGCTCAGAGCCATTTGAACCATTTGTAGCGCCTGGACACGTTTCCTGCCTGCAGGAATCGTTGCCATAATCGTGTGATCACACTTCGTGGCACATGGAGGGCCCGTGCGCCGTCCGGAGTGGGCGAGCGGTTCTAGGCGCTACAGTCTGGAACCGCGCGACTGCTACGGTCTCAGGTTCGAATCCTGCCTCGGACATGGATGTGTGTGATGTCCTTAGGTTAGTTAGGTTTACGTAGTTCTAAGTCTAGGGGACTGATGACCTCAGATGGTACGTCCCATAGTGCTCAGAGCCATTTGAACCATATTTTGAGGGCCCGTGCTACGACCTGCTGTGTTTGACCAGCCTCCAGTCGCCCTAGTATTTTACCCCTCATAACGTCATCAATATGTGTTCTTTGAGACATTTTCAACACACAGTTACCATTAGCACATCTGAAAACGTCTGCACACTTACTCGCTTCACCGTATTCTGACATGCACCAACACACGTCTGCGTATGTGGACTGCTGCCAGCACCACCATGCGATGACCGCAGGTCAAATACACTGCATGGCCATACCCTGAGGTGATTTAAACCAGCAAACCGCCCACCAGACCATTGTTTCACCATGCATCAGCATTACCCTTAATTTATGAGCATGAGTGTATATATGAAAGAAGCTACATAAATATTGAATCAGACCTTGATAAGATTTCAAAGCGGTGCAAAGATTGGCAACTTGTTTTAAATGTTCAGAAATGAGTCACTGTTGGAATCGGCCAATTCATATAACTACCTAGGCGCAACACTTTGTAGGGATATGAAATGGAATAATCACATAGGTTCAGTCATGGGTAAAGTGAGTGGGACCCATATGAAGTAGGACTAATGGGGCATATGGAACTTATACAGAGAAGGGCAGCACAAATAGTCATAGGTTTGTTTGATCTGTGGGAGAGTGTCACTGACATACTGAAGGAACTGGACTGGAAGACTGTTGACGATAGATATAATCTATCTAGAGAAAGCCTATTAACAAAGTTTCAAGAATCAGTTTTAAACGATGACTAGGAATATACTCAATCCTCCACTATCACACTAATAGGGATCGTGAGGCTAAGATTAGAATAATTACTGCATCACGGAGACATTCAAACACTCATTCTTTCTGCGCTCCATTCGTGAATAGGATAGGAAGGAAACCTATAAACTCGTAAAACGGGACGTAACCTCTGCCTTGCGCCTCCAGTGGTTTGCATAGTATAGATGTAGATGCAGATTAATTACCACAAGCCACGTTTCGTGAGTGATTCTTCAAAACTGTAATATTGGACAGAAGGTATGAATAACGACAATTCTGAATGACGAACCGATTGCAAGGTACATGTACTGCGACGTAAGTACCAGACAGCGCAATGGTATAATCATTTTGTCGCAGCTGCTGAACTGACGAAAAGAGGGCGAAGGCCGAAGTATTGTTTCTGGAGAGAAAGGGAAAAATCTAACGACAATACAACTGACAAAGATACTCTACATCTGAACAGTGGCCTTTCTTTACTGAGATGTTCTTCCTGGTGGACACCTTCAATACAGACTACCCTCCAAGCAGCATTAACGATAAAACGCAAAGCTCTGCTTCTGATGACGAAGATAAGGAATAATGAGGTTGACTCGAATGAAATCTATCGTAGTGAAGAGCAGTTTACCAATAACGGAGATCATTTAGATTTTAGATGGTACAGATGATATTCAGAGACAATGTTCACGATCTGAAATGCAGGCAATGCTCTGGATGAATTCACTCGTTTGTTCGAAAGGAGTGGCCGACACTGTCCGCATTCGGCTGGTCGGCTACGCGCTGCGATAATAGACTCGAGGCGCATATCCTGCAGTCTTCCTCAAACGATTTTACAAAAACTATTCGGTACAAAAATTCACTGTTGGGTTACTTATATATAGCTTTATTGTCAGTTTCATGATAAATGTGCCCATCAATTCGTTAATAGTCATAGTTATTGTGATATTTGTTTTTAAACCGACTCTGCCAGAAATTCGAAAAAGTTTGCAATGAAAAACAGGGATCGCTATGATTTTGGGCTTGATGCATACTACGTAATATGTCGCTGCGTGTAAAATTTAGCTGAAATATGAAATCTTTCTTTAGACTTGGGTGGAGGTTTCTGTCACCAATCTGGAGAAAATTTATCTAATGTAGCATACTCATTTACGATCGCGCATGCCAGCAATAAAGCCAGAAACTAAAAGTAAACAGGCCTTTGAAGGCCCAACGGGACCGACCGGCCGCCGTTTCATCCTCAACCCACAGGCGTCACTGGACGTGGATACGGAGAGGCATGTGGTCGCACACCGCTCTCCCAATAAAGCCAGAATGAAATATTCATAAATCTCTCGTACCTCGTAAACAGTTTGAAATATCGAAATGAGATTTTGGCAAATGATGGCGCGCAAAGAGGAGAATCTTGCCATATGGTTATTACATTAAAACTTCATTATCTACCATGTAATTCCACTAACTACACACTTTTTCTATGAAAGAATATAATTTTTAAGGGTTATTAATAGCTGGTTAAACGAGAAATGCTGTGGGTTTTGGAACAGCGTAAGTGAAGCCATTACACGTTTATTTTTGTACCGAGCGTGTGCGTTTTCATAAGCTATTGGCATTACTTTCTCCTCAGTTCCTCACTTAATAAACTGAATAAACTGTGCTTTCAGAATTCCCTCGTAATTGCGTCCGCATAACATGTTAATGTGGTGAAACTGTGTAAACTCAGCTGCGTTTTGGCGAAAGAAGCAAATTTTAATATGGTAACAAGAGAAATGTAGGTTTGACTCAAAATTCGCCGTTCATGACGCATCCCTGAAAGCTACGAATGGTAATAAGCCAGACGAAAATAAATCACCGCTTTTTGCATTTTCAGCACAATTCTTTCTAGATACTAAGCAAAGCAGAGGTGACAGTAGATCTTTCTGAATGGTCACCACGCAAATGTAAGCATAGAGGGGCTTCACTTCATATGCACAAAAAGACGTGAGCTTACATTTGAGTTTAAAACGGCACTTGCCCTCCAGCACTCGGAATTTTCCCTACAGCGCCTGCCCGCAACCCCACCACAGCCACTCTCCTCACGCATGCCTTACAGATTGCACGTACATCGGCCATGTTATTCTGCGTCACTGTAGTTGTAGTAGTGGTTGTTAGTAATGCTAGATATATGTTCATTAAAAGGGAATTTTCTAGTACATGCCCCCTAGCCTCCCCAAAATTTAAGCACAATGATCCGCCACTGGTGTGTAGTCAGTGCAGTGTTGTTGATAAGGTCTCGAAAAATTTCACTTGTTTTGCTTCGAATAAAACGTAGCCTATACAGTTCTTACAGTTCCCATCTCCTATATAATATACTGTAGCTGCTTACTACTGCGATTGCTGCATTAATGCTGCAATCGAAAGCTGCAGAAGTTTGTCGCTTTCACAAAGCAATATTCTGCATTTCACAAAAACAAAATCAGCTACCGTGTCTATCAGGAGAACAATTAACATAGGACGTTATTCATAGCATGTCTTTATAGTTCGTGCATAATAAATTGGGTAATTGTATGAAACAGCACTTAAGAAAATACAGAATGACTAAAACACATAATTCACAGTACCAAAATCTATCGTGAAGCATGTTAATTTTTTACAGATTCAACTGCTGTTTGTCAGCGGGGTGCTAAACTGTACCGGTATCTCGTGCCGTCGAAAGTCGGATGTGTCAGCGAACAAAAATTTTGTTCCGTTGCTTCCAGGAATGAGATAACTGCAACAAATATGAGACGTAAATCTTCATATTAATTGCAGCCTTTAGGGAAATAGAACTTCTTGGTGGTTTTTGTACGAAATAGCAGTATAAAAATCAAAGTGCTATTTCTAGTTGTCTTCTCTTTGAAACTCTACATAGTTATCCATATCCGGTAGAAATCAGCCACAGGGGAATAACAGAAATTAGTACATGGCGCGTTTAAGCCCATTTGAATTTTAATTTGTGGGGGTGGGATATTTTAACTGTATTAGGATCATTTATTTAGTACCTCGTTGTACGAAGAAAACAATAAATGTTTCATGCCATCCATATTTCTGGTGGCGAGAAAGGGCCAGTCGTCAATTGATCCATTCACTAACTTCCCAACAACAGTGCAATTGAGTGTTATTTCCAGGTAAGTGTGCACACAATTGGTATAAAGTACAAGATTCTAATGCAATTTCTTAGCACAGTCTCCTCTCTTCCATACAAACCTTCGATGAGTTAAGCTTTGTACTTACATACTTGAAGAACTGCGGGGTATATCTCCTTTTCCATTATGAGAAGAAGCAGCACGTGTCAGTTTTTAAATTCTTTAAGCATTTTCCACTGCATACTAAAAAAAGGAGAGGACTGAACTCTACGTAAATATTCTGCGAACTATTCCATTACAGTACTAACAGTGTCATCTGTCGTCACTCTATGGGTACTTATTCAACGAGTCGCTCCCTGAGAAAGAGGGGAAAAATGAAATTCATTCTTAGCTGTATTATAATATGATGGACATAAAAAAGGGGAAGTTTCTTACGACCGAGAGTCATGCCACACCAATGTCATCAGATATTGACGTGTTAAAATCGAATGCTTGGCGCAAAATGGTCAAGAATTTGACGTACGCTCCACTCGATTACTGCTTAACTCCTTTTCTTGTGATCTGCTAACATTCCACTCATCAAAACTCATTCGCGTTGTAAAGGGCCAACGGCTTCTCTTTTTATATTTGACGCCATACACGTACTACGTTCGAAGATTATTCGAAAGTACCGATATTGTTGAAAGCGAAGTCGATTTGCTAGTGCTATTTTATGTTTTTCTTATCGACACACAGGTTTTAGGTTACGTGATATGTTACCAAAAGTTTCTCCTGATCTCTGCATTTTCACTCCCACGAATTTATACGGCGATGAAAATATAGTTACTTGAGTACTGTGAGAATAAACTGGACCATTGTGAATTGTCAAAGGACTTGCAGCTGTTGGCAAGTAACTGCAAAGAAAGAAAGAAAGAGGTTCCGTAGCGATGATACAAGAAAGAGAATACGATTGTCGCATTAAAATCTAACAAGAGTGAAGCAAAAAATAAATAAATAAATAAAAATAAAGTAGTAATAATAATTTTTAATTTGGCTAACTATGATTCCAAAACCTATGTGAAGACACATCTGAAGTTGCTGTCTATTGATTCATCTTATTTAGATGCGTGTAGTTGGGTAGTGTAGGCTATAGTTTGAGTCTCGCTCTTTATGACGACCATTTGTTGTTGTTGTTGTCTTCAGTCCTGAGACTGGTTTGATGCAGCTCTCCATGCTACTCTATCCTGTGCAAGCTTCTTCATCTCCCAGTACCTACTGCAACCTACGTCCTTATGAATCTGCTTGGTGTATTCATCTCTTGGTCTCCTTCTACGATTTTTACCCTCCACGCTGCCCTCCAATGCTAAATTTGTGATCCCTTGATGCCTCAGAACATGTCCTACCAATCGGTCCCTTCTTCTTGTCAAGTTGTGCCACAAACTCCTCTTCTCCCCAATTCTATTCAATACCTCCTCATTAGTTATGTGATCTACCCATCTAATCTTCAGCATTCTTCTGTAGCACCACATTTCGAAAGCTTCTATTCTCTTTTTGTCCAAACTATTTATTGTCCATGTTTCACTTCCATACATGGCTACACTCCATACAAATACTTTCAGAAACGACTTCCTGACACTTAAATCTATACTCGATGTTAACAAATTCCTCTTCTTCAGAAACGCTTTCCTTGCCATTGTCAGTCTACATTTTATATCTTCTCTACTTCGACTATCATCAGTTATTTTGCTCCCCACATAGCAAAACTCCTTTACTACTTTAAGTGTCTCATTTCCTAATCTAATTCCCTCAGCATCACCTGACTTCATTCGACTACATTCCATTATCCTCGTTTTGCTTTTGTTGATGTTCATCTTATATCCTCCTTTCAAGACACTGTCCATTCCGTTCAACTTCTCTTCCAAATCCTTTGCTATCTCTGACAGAATTACAATGTCATCGGCAAACCTCAATGTTTTTATTTCTTCTCCATGGATTTTAATACCTACTCCGAATTTTTCTTTTGTTTCCTTCACTGCTTGCTCAACATACAGATTGAATAACATCGGGAACGGGCTACAACCCTGTCTCACTCCCTTCCCAACCGCTGCTTCCCTTTCATGCCCCTCGACTCGTATAACTGCCATCTGATTTCTGTACAAATTGTAAATAGCCTTTCGCTCCCTGTATTTTACCCCTGCCACCTTTAGAATTTGAAAGAGAGTATTCCAGTCAACATTGTCAAAAGCTTTCTCTAACTCTACAAATGCTAGAAATGTAGGTTTGCCTTACCTTAATCTATTTTCTAAGATAAGTCGTAGGGTCAGTATTGCCTCACGTGTTCCAACATTTCTGCGGAATCCAAACTGATCTTCGCCGAGGTCGGCTTCTACCAGTTTTTCCATTCACCTGTAAAGAATTCGCGTTAGTATTTTGCAGCTGTGACTTATTAAACTGACAGTTCGGTAATTTTCACATCTGTCAACACCTGCTTTATTTGAGATTGGAATTATCATATTCTTCTTGAAGTCTGAGTGTATTTCACCTGTCTCATACATTTTGCTCACCAGATGGTAGAGTTTTGTCAGGACTGGCTCTCCCAAGGCCGTCAGTAGTTCCAATGGAATGTTGTCTACTCCCGGGGCCTTGTTTCAACTCAGGTCTTTCAGTGCTCTGTCAAATTCTTCATGCAATATCGTATCTCCCATTTCATCTACATCCCCTTCCTTTTCCATAATATTGTCCTCAAGTACATCACCCTTGTGCAGACCCTCTATATACTCCTTCCACCTCTCTGCTTTCCCTTCTTTGCATAGAACTGGGTTTCCATCTGAGCTCTTGATATTCATACAAGTGGCTCGCTTTTCTCCAAAGGTCTCTTTAATTTTCCCTTAGGCAGTATCTATCTTACCCCTAGTGAGATAAGCCTCTGCATCCTTACATTTGTCCTCTAGCCATCCCTGCTTAGCCATTTTGCACTTCCTGTCGATCTCATTTTTGAGACTTTTGTATTCCTTTTTGCTTGCTTCATTTACTGCGTTTTTATATTTTCTCCTTTTGTCAATTAAATTCAATATTTCTTCTGTTACCCAAGGATTTCTACTAGCCCTCGTCTTTTTACCTACTTGATCCTCTGCTGCCTTCACTACTTCATCCCTCAGAGCTACCCATTCTTCTTCTACTGTATTTCTTTCCCCCATTCTTGCCAATAGTTCCCTTATGCTCTCCCTGAAACTCTTTACAACCCCTGGTTTAGTCAGTTTATCCAGGTCCTATCTCCTTAAATTCCCACCTTTTTGCAGTTTCTTCAGTTTTAATGTACAGTTCATAACCAATAGATTGTGGTCAGAGTTCACATCAGCCCCTGGATATGTCTTACAATTTTAAACCTGGTTCCTAAATCTCTGTCTTACCATTATATAATCTATCTGATACCTTCTAGTATCTCCAGGATTCTTCCATGTATACAACCTTTTTTTATGATTCTTAAACCAAGTGTTACCTATGATTAAGTTATGCTCTGTGCAAAATTCTACCAGGCGGCTTCCTCTTTCGTTTCTCTCCCCCAGTCCATATTCACCCACTATGTTTCCTTCTCTCCCTTTTCCTACTCTCGAATTCCAGTCACCCATGACTATTAAATTTTCATCTCCCTTCACTACCTGAATAATTTCTTTTATCTCGTCATACATTTCATTAATTTCTTCATCATCTGCAGAGCTAGTTGGCATATAAACTTGTACTACTGTAGTAGGCATGGGCTTTGTGTCTATCTTGGCCACAATAATGCGTGCACTATGCTATTTGTAGTAGCTTACCCGCACCCCTATTTTTTTATTCATTATTAAACCTACTCCTGCATTACCCCTATTTGATTTTGTTTTTATAACCCTGTATTCACCTGACCAAAAGTCTTGTTCCTCCAGCCACCGAACTTCACTAATTCCCACTATATCTAACTTCAACCTATCCATTTCCCTTTTTAAATTTTCTAACCTACCTGCCTGATTAAGGGATCTGACATTCCACGCTCCGATCCATAGAATGCCAGTTTTCTTTCTCCGGATAATGGCGTCCTCTTGAGTAGTCCCCGCCCGGAGATCCGAATGGGGGACTATTTTACCTCCGGAATATTTTACCCAAGAGGACGCCACCATCATTTAGCCATACAGTAAAGCTGCATGCCCTTGGGAAAAATTACTGCTGTAGTTTCCCCTTGCTTTCAGCTGTTCGCAGTACCAGCACAGCAAGGCCGTTTTGGTTAGTGTTACAAGGCCAGATCAGTCAGTCATCCAGACTGTTGCCCCTGCAACTACTGAAAAGGCTGCTGCCCCTCTTCAGGAACCACATGTTTGTCTGGCCTCTCAACAGATACCCCTCCGTTGTGGTTGCACATACGGTACGGCCATCTGTATCGCTGAGGCACGCAAGCCTCCCCACCAACGGCAAGGTCCATGGTTCATGGGGGTAGGACCATTAGTTACAACAAAATACCTCTTAGGACAGGGCAAAATATTTCCTCTAGAACAGTAGTCGATGGTCGGACGGAAATTTTAATTTGAATAATAAATATGTTTTTGGATCATTAATGAGATGACTCTCAAGGATGTGGAATATGTAAAAACAAAATTACATTTTCAATGATGGAGCAACAACAAAGACAGTTAGTACCGTAGTTGTTAAAAGATGCTCCTTGTAACAGACCAGTATATTAAACTGTAGTGATTTTGATATTTCATCTGTGTAGTGGTCAGTTGAGTATAAACATTGGAAACCTTCAATAATTGCGTATGGTGTCTGTTTGGCATTCGTTCTAAATTGTGTAATAATATGCACAGATCCCCCAGCCGTATATGCCCAGATCTGAGAGCAGCCATTTGCCATTCCTTGACTCTGTGTGCTATGATACCATACTGATGTATCTGTAAACAGTTTCATTTTTTCTCAGAATTTGTCTTCCTCTTGCCATTTTAAAAAATCGTTATATTTTCTGAAACCAGCATTTTCACCATATTTTGTTTATGTGTACCAGTATGTCCACTGTTATACGGATTTATTTTGGAAGTATTTTACTTTAACATTTCTTTGTACCCAACCACACTGATATCTTTCCACTTAGATCATGAATGAAATGCATGAAGTCAGTTCTTCCGTGTATTCCACTGAAAAAATACAATGAGCATAGAAATAAATAGCCTACTGTATTGCATGTACCCACTTCAGTGATGTTAGCTTACTGGTTTCAACATTTCCTACCCAGACTTCCGTCTTCAAGTTACATGTTTTAAAAATAAATTAATCACAGTTCTTCAACAATCATATTTTTTGTTTTTTCTTTTCTATGCAGAAAATGGTTGGCCCTGCCCCAGATAAAAAAATTTCTACTTCAAACTTCTTCTCTGTTTATGATGAGCTCTGTAGAAAGAGAAAGATGATGCCACTTCGTAATGTTAAGGAACATGCATGGAGAAAGAGCATTGATTTTTATACTGATCGAATAAAGTGTGATGAATGGATTCCTATTATAGAGGCAATTGCCACTGACCGGTCATTGCATTATGTTGCTATAAGAAGTCGTTATGAGAAAAAGGGAGGTATGTATCTGTTGGATTAAATATTCACTTTAATTTTACATGACTTAAAAAGCTTTATCTTTCAGAAATTTAGTGTTCACAATTGTGGTTTCCTCATACCACATTTTCAGTTGCTGCAGTTATTTAATAATGGAATAAAATATATGGAGTTGTGTTAACTTATACAACCCTTGTATTTATTTTTCCTGAATCCTACACTTTCACTCATTTCTTTTTTAATGTTTTCTTCCTTTTTTCATTTTGTCTGGTTGAAAATTATATCACAAGTTCTTTCTAAAATTTCCACAGACACAATAAAGATGTAATTCTTCACTGATTGACTGATATGATAACCTCTGGGATGAAATGTTTTGTGAATGACTTCGTCCTTCTGTTGATCACATCATAATTATCTAGAGTGTAGGCATTAGTTGCTACAATCTCAGTTATCCAACTAATCAAGTGAGGTACACTGCTGACTAGAAGTCTCACACTGGTATGAAGATTGTATCAATTTCTGATTAGTGCAAACATTCAGGAGATACATGGATGTGACTGATACATTGTCCCTCACTTGGTTGCAACTCACACAGCATGTTCTGTATCTGAATGCTTCTACTTAGAGGCAACTTATATCGCCGATTGTCATTATTATTTAATCTAATCATAACAGTATCCATCTTACACTAGTGATATTGAAAGTTTCAGAAATAATTGGTGCACTAAAAAATAAAATGTAGAGGGACTGGATGGCATATCAGCAAAAATGGTAAAACACTATGCTAGATATCTTTCAAAGCCTCTCACATTCCTGATAAATTTTTGTAACAAAGGAAGGAGTACTCCCAAAATGTTTAAAAATGAATGAGGTAATGCCACTATTTGAAGGGGGATGGAGGGGGGAGGGGCTCAAGGAAACTACCTGTAAGAATCACAACTGTTCCAGCAAAAATGGTAAAACACTATGCTAGATATCTTTCAAAGCCTCTCACATTCCTGATAAATTTTTGTAACAAAGGAAGGAGTACTCCCAAAATGTTTAAAAATGAATGAGGTAATGCCACTATTTGAAGGGGGATGGAGGGGGGAGGGGCTCAAGGAAACTAAATACCTGTAAGAATCACAACTGTTCTGTCTAATGTAGTAGAAGCAGTGATTAAAGATAGAATTATAAACTTCATAGAGAAACAAAACATCATGAATGGAACACACAGATTTAGAAAAGGAAGATCCATTAAGACTATGATATCATTGAGGCCCTGGGTCATCAAATGGAAGTATCTAGCGTGTACTTAAACCTTAAAGGCTGTTTATTATGTGTGTCTTACAATTCTTGTAGAAAAACTGGATTGCTATGGCTAAAGAGGAAAAGCTGCACATATCACAAAAACATTTCTTGAAAACGGACACTAGTGTGATGAAAAAAAGTCTACTATGACGTTCTGCAGGTAAAATGTGGAGTAGCTCAGGGTTCAGCTCTAGAACCCCTGTTCCTTTTCTTTTTTATAAGTTATATACTGACTGCAGTAAATGGAAATATGATTATGTACACTGATGATACAACTTTACTAATTTGTAGTGACTCAGGGTCATTCCATGCCAAGTGGTCTAAACCTTCCCACCATCATGTCTCCAATTTTCTTCAAATTTTATCTGTAGCACTAGTCAAGTGCTAAATTAAGTTTCTCAAGATTTCAAGCCTCTAGCTGCAATACTTGCTGATCTACACCCCCTTGTCTGAAGGGTAGTAAGTTCGCATGCGCGCGACATCAGACAAAATGCCATTTTTGGGGTCTCATAAAATTGAAACCAATTCATAAGAATGGTTAGTAAGATGAGACCCTGTACAGTTTTTTGTGCTGATTCAAACGAAATTAATTATAAGATTACTGATGCAAAATCCGGTCAAACAAGTCGACTCAAAGTGTACCCCTAATTCTGTCGTGACTTAATGCGACAAATTTTGACCAATATTCAGACTGCAATAATTTCCTTGCAGATAAAGATATGGACTTGAACTTTTTACCAAGTCTTATCTTTGTGCTGGACATAATACAGCTGGATTTCCAACTACCCAGGCTTTATAGTCGCCTTGCAAAATCTCTTCAAATTTGGCAGTGTCAGCGCAAATGGCTTTATTTACCAAAGTTCAAAGCCCATTACTACAAAATAGTCAGCCTGGATTTAATTGTGAATAGTATCATCTGAAAGAGAAACTCTTGCTCTACAAGATGGATATATTTTTCTTTTGCAACGCTTCCATTAAGTGCTTATTTACTCAGGTCAAAGTATCTTATATTTTGTGTGCGCAGTGCCCTGCGTTGGTCCATGATGGCTGAGCCATTACTGGTTATCACAATAAAACCAGCATCCCCATCGCCATAGGGGCCACGCCCGATAGCCATGCAGTAACAGCCACGGGTGGGTATCTTTACTGCAGGTTCCCAAGCCTGATTACAGGGTGTCTTTACCACAGGATCCCAAGCCTGATTGTGGGTTTCTTTATGCAGGTTCCCAAGCCTGTCTTCCTCAGTTACTTCATCATTCTGGAAGCATCGTTGATTTGCAAGAGAATGCTTTCAGGAAAACTGTATTGCCGACCAGATGATGTCACTGATGGAGCTGGAATAACACCAATGATAAGTTGTTCTGGAATCCAGCAAGTATCACGTCTTAAGGGCCAATAAAATGAACTTGCAGGACCATGAGGATGCATAAAGCTTATGAAAGCATCTTTCTGTTCGACTGAGATTTCAACGATGTTTCCAATCCACCATTTCTTTTCATAAATGCAAGCAACATACTGCCCAGGCTGAAGATCCATGACTTGAACTACTACTTCAGCAGCACTAATTTTGGCCAAAAAAGATGTCGCATCATTAGAAACTCTACTGACCTTAATTGTCGTCATATCAATGGGCAAAAAATGGTGGTTTTCTCTTGTGCCAGCTAGAGTGTGCCCTTGCAGGAATCTTTCTTCTTGAGAAGCTTTTTCTTTTTCAACTTCCTCTTTGCTGATGAAAAAGAATTTGATTCCATTGATATTATCATTGCAGAAGTTGAAAAGATCTTTGGGTGTTAGAATCTGGTTTTCATATGGACGTTGCAAACTTGCTCTTGCTGCCAACCGTTTTGTTGTGCCTCCAATGCCATCACAAGGCGACTTTCCATGGCTTGTTCCAAAGAAATTCCATTCTGCTGTTATTTCAAAATCTTCTTTGTGATAGCATAAGTTGAGAAAATTCTTGAAATTCTTATATTGTGCAGCTGAACCATCACTGAAGTAGTGGATGTGGCTTATTTTGGAAAATTGCATCTTCAGGTAATTGATTACTTTTCCAATGTAAACATGGACAGTAATCGTATCGTGTCGAAGGCAGTCACTAATAACACAAAGATTCACACATTGCACCTCTTCGTTTTCACAGTAGTAGACTACAAATGGATGAACTGTTGCTTGACTGTTTTCCCAGTGAAAGCCTTGCACTGCATCTTGAACAATAAATGAATAGTTTTCAGCAAAATCCATTAGTATTATGAATTCGCCTTCTTTCAAATCAGTTTTGAGAGCTTTCAGGTGCTGGCTTTGATGCTTGGCAATGTAGTGATGACAAGACAGGTTCCAAATTTTTGCTGCAATATCTTCAACATACTCTTCTGTTGAAAGCTGCTTTGTTTCTAAAGTATCCCTGTCGGTATGAATCCATTGTTTGTACTCAATCAGTTCTTCAGGGTCATTATCTTCAAAATATGTTGCAATAACTGCTTCTACACCTTCTGGACCAGGGCAGTTTTCACAACGATGAAGCATACAATCCTTGTTTTCCAAGCTGCAAACAGCTTTGCTAAGAATTTCCTTGTAGTCTTCATTGATTGATGCACCAGTGAGCATAAGCTTGACATTTTGGTGTATTGTACAGACACAAACTGAGTGCATTCCAGCAGAGCCAACTGTAACACACCATTTTGGTCTAAGCTCGCAAAACTTTGAGAAGCCAATTTCTGGTCCATTTTGCTTCTGATAAGACACGTACATTTCCTTCAAATTGCAAAGCAACAACCGCTTTTGCTTGTACACCTTTGTTCCTGAAATTCTCACAGGCACACAGTCTTTCTTCCCTGGACAAAGTCTGCTGAATTCGTCATCTTGAAAAAAGTCATGTACTTTCTGGACAACTTCATCTGAAAGCTTCCTTCCTTGCCGATTTGCTGGAAAAGCTAGAACACCTTGCTCATTCTTCAGTTTTCTCGCTTGCTTTACCATTCTTTCTGATACATTAAATGCTGTTGTCGTATCTTTAATTGTCCAGCTTCTTGGAACCAAGGTCAATATTTGAACTTTTGTCCTACGATTTGACACTTTACATTTTTCTTTCAACTCTTCTATAAGATTATCAAGATCTGCACAATTATTGCATGGGCGACTTTTACTTGAACTTGGCTGTTCATCGTAATTGATTCCTACAGCAGCAGCAATTTGATTCCCAATTAAACTTTGTGCATCCAAGATCTTTCTTTTTGCATAGCTTTGCTTATCTCTTTTACTTAGTTGTCTTCTTTTCAATGGTGAAGCACCAATAAATGATAAACTTTTGTTGATGGCTGGTTCAGTTTCATCCGTTGTGAAATCTTGTTCAGATTGGGTTGATAGTGATGATGAATCTTCTAGCTTTTGGTTCAGTGCCGACATGCAGCGAGGGCAAAGCTTCTGACCAGGTTTTATATCAATCACTTCTTTTTTCTTTAACAGGCAAAGTTTGGCAGCTGTTTCATTATCAAGCAGTCTAAGTCCAGCTTTTACATTGTGATTCCTCTTCTTGAATGGATTGCAACATTTCTTTTGCATCGCTTGATATTCATGTAGGAAGAGGGCTTCATGGTGGAAGCAAATGATGGAATTTTCGTCAAGTTTGGCTTCTGAACGCGAAACAAGCAATTTCTGGTCACATTCTGTGAAATCACTAAACGCTTTGAATCCAGTCTTCTTAGCATAGAAGATAACATGGCACTTTGATGCAGCAGCATCTTTTCCAATTGAACAGGGGGCCAACGATTCTTCTTCTTCATTAACTTCTGACATCTCTCACTGGCCAATCACTGAATAAAACACGAATGAAATATCCAATTATATCAGTAATTCTAAGCGACTATTAAGATTCAAATTCCTAGAAATGAAGAAAAATTAGTGCATCGCGCATACAAAATATAACAACTTTGATGTGAGTTAATGAGTACTTAATGGTCGCGTTGCAAAAAAAACAAATGTCAGTCTTGTAGAGCAAGAGTTTCTCTTTTAGGTGATACTATTCACAAGCAGATTCAGGCCAACTATTTTTTAGTAATTGGCTTGAAACTTTGGTAAATTTTACCGTTTGTGCTGACACTGCCTAATTTGAAGAGATACTGCAGGGCGACCATATGGCCTGGATCATTGCAAATCCGGCTGCATTATGTCTAGCACAAGCATGAAGCTTGGCCAAAAGTTCAAGTCCATATCTTCAACTGCAAGGAAATCATTGCAGTCTTAATATTGGTCAAAATTTGTCGCGTTGTGTCACGACAAATTTTGAAGTATACTTTGAGTCGAGTTATTTGATCTGGGTTTGCATGAGTAATGTTATACATAATTTCGTTGGAATCAGCAAAAAAAACTGTACAGGGTCGCATCTTACTAACCATTCTTATGAATTAGTTTCGATTTTATTAGACTCCAAATATGACATTTTTTTTATGTTGCATGCACACGGACTAAGTACACTTCAGACAAGGGGGTCTAGATCAGCAGCTATTGCAGCTAGAGGCCTGAAATCTTGGGAAACTTACTTCAACACTTGACTAAAGCTACAGTTAAAATTTGACGAAAATTGGAGACCATGATGGTGGGAACTTTTTTCAGTTTTAGACCACTTGGTGTGGAATGACCCCTCAGTAAAATATGTGGAAAGGAGAGATAGTGATTACATGCACATGGCAGAGTGGTATTTTAGAGAAAATAATTTATTTATCAGCAGGAAGAAAACAGTGTGTGCAAAATTTGAAATAAACAGCCCAGATGACTTTATTCTGAGCATTGGGGATGTAGACTTACAAGAAGTGAACTGCAGTAGGTTTCTGGAAATAAAGATGGACAAATTTCTGACATGGTAAAACCACAGTGATAAGATCAGTTCAAACGCAAGTGCAAATATGTTCTTAATTTTTTTTTTTAAAAAAAAGAAAATTACTATATGGCGGACATAGAAACCTTGCTGAAGTATACTATGGACTTATCTTCCCACACATTTTGTACTGTGTACCAATATGGGGAGGAGCAGCAGATTACACATTCAGAGAATTTTAAAACTTCAAAAGGAAGCTAAGATGCATAGCAAAACTTAACGCGAATCCTGCACAAACAAATTCAAAGAATATAAAATATTAATTGTGCCAAGTTTGTATGTATGTGAGACAATACTTCTTTTGCTGGTAAGGTGCAAAATATCTTTTAACAGAGATGTTCATGACCACAACAAAAGAATTGGAGAAAATTACCAAATGTAGAGCAAAAGATTGAAAATGACAGATAGGCACTCTACAGATGCAGGAAGCTTATTTTATAACAGTGTCCCTTAGCATAAAGGAAAACTGAAGGAACATATCATGTGGATGTCGGTATAAGGTGAAGCAGTACTTGTAAGCAAATCCATAGAACAGATGTAAATGTAAAGTTATAAATGGCGTAAAACCATTCCTTTTTCATGTGGACGCAAATTTACTGAACAAAGGGAAAGTAAAACAAAGTGTAGTGCTGAAAATACAGAAGAGAGGATATAGACTTAGTGTATTTGGTGCATATCGATTTAAATTAGTTTTCCGTGTGTATATATGTCTGAATATATTCTATAGTATGGGTAAACCTACATGTTATTAAAAAAAAGTAGTTTTTGCAGTTTCAGGACATTGTACAGGTTATTCTTCAGAATATGTCAGTTTACAAATTAAAAACTTTTGCCAACCACCAGCATTGAACATGTGTTCATTGACTTTGAGAAGGGCTACTTTTAATCCTGACCTGCAATCTTTGACTTAGTCTGGTATGAACGTCCATTGTATGTGCTCACTTGTAATGGTGTATGTCATTTATAGTAAAAAGTGTTATGTTCAGTTATGTGTTGGTGATCTCTTCTGCCCAGAGATTCCATGTGGGAATAGGATTTGCCACACTGATAACCCCAGATGCCTTCCATTCAATCATGTTTTTATGATAAGCATTTATGGTTACGTGCCTAAACTTAAACAATGGACTGGCAACAGTTTTGTGACCCAAAGCCTACCATGGACACACAGAGAGTGTTTTTTGTGTGATATTCCTTCTGTTCATCCTATACTGATCCTGCACTTGTGTATGCCTACCAGCTCGTCCATCTGTGAAAGTAAATTCTAACCTCTCTGGCTCACAGACACCTTGGCGGGAACCACAAGCAGGACAATGTGTCCACTTCCACAGTGTGCCACAAAACCCGATTTCATCCCACACCAAATCAAGCAAGAGATGCCTTCAGCTTTCCTATGATCCTGCACTCATGTGTACCTAGCAGCTTGCATTCATCTGTGAATGTGAACTCTAACCTCTCTGGGCCTCAGGAACCTTGGCAGGAACCACATGCAGGATAATGTGTCTGCTTCCACAGTGTGCCCAATACCCCAATATCATCCCATGCCAAATCAGGCAAGAGATGTCTTCAGCTTTCCCAGTGCTGCCGCAGCAGATATATGTACTGACCATGGATGCATCAACTGCATGCTGATCTGTGACAACCGTGTCTTGTACCATGTGCAGACAGAGCATCACTACCATTACCCCCACCCAGACTTCAGATGAGGTGCCACTTCCTGGGTCCATGCCACCATCGTGGTTGAAAAACTGCTGCTCACCTCTTCCTGCACTGCTGCAGCAGGTGATTGTTGGATGTCTCCTGAAACTACCTTGCCTGCAGAACTCCAAAACATGGTTCCCCTTGGTCAATAACTTGTTGGATACTCACAAATTCTGAGTGACGATGTGTGATTCATGTGCCTGGTTAGCCACTTACATGAAGAACCAGACATCATCAGTGACCTGCTGCTAGATCCACCATGTCAATATGCTACACCATGGTCCTGTATTATTGAACGTCTATATGCCCTCTTGCCGAAGCTATTCACTACACCATTAATGACTTATATCTGCAGGAGCAGACCCTGTCTCAACTGTGGCACCATCTGTGCTCCCAAGCCACATCTGAGAAGCTGCTAGACATTGTGCTTTGAGTCCTTGGCTTGTTAAATTACTGTCCAATCTTCAACTACATCTCCTGTCTCACAAGTCTGCTGTTTCAGAAGAGAAACTCCATCTTGCAGACAGTATTAGCCAGCATCAAAAGCTTGTTCCCTCTGGATGCTCACCCATGGATTCAGAGGTCATAGTCCTCCTTCCTCAGTCCAGATGCTTCTTTACCCTGCAATGGCCATGTGTGCGGCATGCACTCCCAGCAGACCCTGTCTCAATTGTGGCACCATCTGTGCTCCCAAGCCACATCTGAAAAGCTGCTAGACATTTGTGCTTTGAGTCCTTGGCTTGTTAAATTGCTGTCCAATCTTCAACTACGTCCCCAGTCTCACAAGTCTGCTGTTTCAGAAGAGAAACTCCATCTTGCAGACAGTATTAGCCAGCATCAAAAGCTTGTTCCCTCCGGCAGCTCACCCATGGATTCAGAGGTTGTAGTCTTCCTACCTCAGTCCAGATGCTTCTTTACCCTGCAATGGCCATGCGTGCAGCACACACTATCAGCAGCTATGTCCAGTGCCAGCTGGCGGTCAACTTCTGGCACCATATGTGCCTCCTGTGCCTGCTTCCCACTCTTCTCCTTAGGCTGAATGAGTACACAGTGCATCAAACAGCTCGAGTGATACACAGCAGAGCCACATCTGCATACCCATTATGTTGGTACCATGTGACTTTCAGTGATACTGCATGGTCTTGTCATCCACCATGTGCATACCCAAACTCTGGTTGCGAGTCAATTTAGGGGCCACGACTCATGGCGTGTTGCCCGTCTGCTTAGTCATCCAATACAGTGAATGACCCTGCCTGCACTTTCCACTTTGTCATCGACACCAGGGCTGATACCAGCATCATTCCACCATCACGCACTCCTTCAAGTCTTCTTCCTGCATTACTGTCCCTCCATGCAGCCACCAACTCCAACATACTTGTCCATGGCTCAGCAGATATTTGTCTGCAGTGCATCCTGGATCTGGTATTCTGTTGGACCTTCCAGGCGACTGCCCCATTCTCAGGATCAACTTCCTCAAACATTTCAGCCTCTTGCCGGACCTCCAATCAGCTACTCTGCTTCTCCATGCACCTCTTGCATTCCAGGTACCTTTGTCATCTTGCCCTTTACACCCCCTCTCAGAACTTTGCACTTGTCTGTGCTACCTCGAAGTACTCATGTTTGACAGCAGATCTTGTCAATTTGCTGACCCAGCTTTCGACTTACCGCCCACAGTTTTCTGACCTCCATGCCAACAACAACAACAACAACAACAACAACACCAACAACCTGCATCATCTGATTTCCAATGCGTCAGCCAACTTTGCGCATGCTATCCACATGGTTACCGACCTCACCACATTACAGCCACACACGTCACTGAGGCTCCTGACCTGCCTGTGCCTCCACCTTAACCACAGTCTCAACAAGTCAGTGGCAATCAAACTTACAGCATTTTGTGTATCTTACCTTTGTCGACGAGTGTTGTTACGTTTGTACACATTCCATTATAGGTAATGTTACTAATGGTACCCGCCATAGGCTAGTTAGTACTGAGGCCCCTTTCCTCTCCCTGTCCAGTATAAGGCTCGCCCCCTCTGTGCCACCAAACTGCACACACTAAGGCTGCAACACAGAACCTGTTTGATTCTGGGGTTGTGTAATAGTCGTCTCTTATACATCTTATGCCTAAAAAATTGTCAACTGTCGAAGCTGCGTTGGTAAAGTACCGGAACTTCAAGCGCTGATAGAAAGCACCGAAGCTGAAATCGTTATAGGTACAGAAAGCTGGCTTAAGCCAGAGATAAATTCTGCCGAAATTTTTACAAAGGTACAGACGGTGTTTAGAAAGGATAGATTGCATGCAACCGGTGGTGGAGTGTTCGTCGCTGTTAGTAGTAGTTTATCCTGTAGTGAAGTAGAAGTGGATAGTTCCTGTGAATTATTATGGGTGGAGGTTACACTAAACAACCGAACTAGGTTAATAATTGGCTCCTTTTACCGACCTCCCGACTCAGCAGCATTAGTGGCAGAACAACTGAGAGAAAATTTGGAATACATTTCACATAAATTTTCTCAGCATGTTATAGTCTTAGGTGGAGATTTCAATTTACCAGATATAGACTGGGACACTCAGATGTTTAGGACGGGTGGTAGGGACAGAGCATCGAGTGACATTATACTGAGTGCACTATCCGAAAATTACCTCGAGCAATTAAACAGAGAACCGACTCGTGGAAATAACATCTTGGACCTACTGATAACAAACAGACCCGAACTTTTCGACTCTGTATGTACAGAACAGGGAATCAGTGATCATGAGGCCGTTGCAGCATCCCTGAATATGGAAGTTAATAGGAATATAAAAAAAGGGAGGAAGGTTTATCTGTTTAGCAAGAGTAGTAGAAGGCAGATTTCAGACTACCTAACAGATCAAAACGAAAATTTCTGTTCCGACACTGACAATGTTGAGTGTTTATGGAAAAAGTTCAAGGCAATCGTAAAATGCGTTTTAGACAGGTACGTGCCGAGTAAAACTTTGAGGGACGGGAAAAACCCACCGTGGTACAACAACAAAGTTAGGAAACTACTGCGAAAGCAAAGAGAGTTTCACTCCAAGTTTAAACGCAGCCAAAACCTCTCAGACAAACAGAAGCTAAACGATTTCAAAGTTAGCGTAAGGAGGGCTATGCGTGAAGCGTTCATTGAATTCGAAAGTAAAATTCTATGTACCGACTTGACAGAAAATCCTAGGAAGTTCTGGTCTTACGTTAAATCAGTAAGTGGCTCGAAACAGCATATCCAGACACTACGGGATGATGATGGCATTGAAACAGAGGATGACTCGCGTAAAGCTGAAATACTAAACACCTTTTTCCAAAGCTGTTTCACAGAGGAAGACCGCACTGCAGTTCCTTCTCTAAATCCTCGCACAAACGAAAAAATGGCTGACATCGAAATAAGTGTCCAAGGAATAGAAAAGCAACTGGAATCACTCAATAGAGGAAAGTCCACTGGACCTGACGGGATACCAATTCGATTCTACACAGAGTACGCGAAAGAACTTGCCCCCCTTCTAACAGCCGTGTACCGCAAGTCTCTAGAGGAACGGAGGGTTCCAAACGATTGGAAAAGAGCGCAAATAGTCCCAGTCTTCAAGAAGGGTCGTCGAGCAGATGCGCAAAACTATAGACCTATATCTCTTACGTCGATCTCTTGTAGAATTTTAGAACATGTTTTTTGCTTGCGTATCATGTCATTTCTGGAAACCCAGAATCTACTATGTAGGAATCAACATGGATTCCGGAAACAGCGATCGTGTGAGACCCAACTCGCCTTATTTGTTCATGAGACCCAGAAAATATTAGATACAGACTCCCAGGTAGATGCTATTTTTCTTGACTTCCGGAAGGCATTCGATACAGTTCCGCACTGTCGCCTGATAAACAAAGTAAGAGCCTACGGAATATCAGACCAGCTGTGTGGCTGGATTGAAGAGTTTTTAGCAAACAGAACACAGCATGTTGTTATCAATGGAGAGACGTCTACAGACGTTAAAGTAACCTCTGGCGTGCCACAGGGGAGTGTTATGGGACCATTGCTTTTCACAATATATGTAAATGACTTAGTAGATAGTGTCGGAAGTTCCATGCGGCTTTTCGCGGATGATGCTGTAGTATACAGAGAAGTTGCAGCATTAGAAAATTGTAGCGAAATGCAGGAAGATCTGCAGCGGATAGGCACTTGGTGCAGGGAGTGGCAACTGACCCTTAACATAGACAAATGTAATGTATTGCGAATACATAGAAAGAAGGATCCTTTATTGTATGATTATATGATAGCGGAACAAACACTGGTAGCAGTTACTTCTGTAAAATATCTGGGAGTATGCGTGCGGAACGATTTGAAGTGGAATGATCATATAAAATTAATTGTTGGTAAGGCGGGTACCAGGTTGAGATTCATTGGGAGAGTGCTTAGAAAATGTAGTCCATCAACAAAGGAGGTGGCTTACAAAACACTCGTTCGACCTATACTTGAGTATTGCTCATCAGTGTGGGATCCGTACCAGATCGGTCTGATGGAGGAGATAGAGAAGATCCAAAGAAGAGCGGCGCGTTTCGTCACAGGGTTATTTGGTAACCGTGATAGCGTTACGGAGATGTTTAATAAACTCAAGTGGCAGACTCTGCAAGAGAGGCGCTCTGCATCGCGGTGTAGCTTGCTCGCCAGGTTTCGAAAGGGTGCGTTTCTGGATGAAGTATCGAATATATTGCTTCCCCCTACTTATACCTCCCGAGGAGATCACGAATGTAAAATTAGAGAGATTAGAGCACGCACGGAGGCTTTCAGACAGTCGTTTTTCCCGCGAACCATACGTGACTGGAACAGGAAAGGGAGGTAATGACAGTGGCACGTAAAGTGCCCTCCACCACACACCGTTGGGTGGCTTGCGGAGTATCAATGTAGATGTAGATGTAGAAAGATGGTTCTTTCTGCTTTTGTGGGGCCTACCGCAAACTCAATGCTTGGATGATCCTTGACAGTTATCCGATTCCACACATCTAGGATTTTGCCCAACATCTGCAAAGTGCACAGGTTTTCAGTGTTATTGACTACTGAAAGGGTTATCATCAACCCCCTATGCACAATATATCTGAAACCACTATTATTACATCGTTTGGATTATTTGAATACGGCTACATGCCTTAAGGTCTTAAAAATGGCACACAGATGTAGCAACGATTTATTGACTCAGTCTTGTTCCCTTTCTCTTTCTACTATGCTCACCCTGAAGATATTCTCATCTACCCCTTCTGCTGAAGAACATGATTTTGATTTATCTCGAGTTCTCAAAACATTCGTCAACAATGGCTTTAAGATAAAGCATGATAAATGTCAGTTATGTGCTACCAGTGTCGCTTTCCTGGCCCATACCATCTCCACTGATGATATTCACCCTGAGTCCAATCACATCAGATTCCTCTAGATTTGCAGTTACCCAAAATATTTCATGACCTCCATCATTTGCTAGGAATGGTCAGTTTTTTCCAATGGCACATCCCTCACGCTGTGTCCCTCGAGCCCCTCTGACATGTGCCTTGGCAGGAAAATACACTTCCAGTGCCGGTAAAGCACTATGGTCTGATGAGATGCAGTGCACTTAAAAAGAGCACTGGCCAATACTGCCACACTCATACACTCCATTAGTGACATGCACATTTCTATCAATACAGATGTGAGCGAGTCTTCGATTAGTGCCATCCTGCAACAGCACATGAATGACTCGACACACCCTCTTCATTTCTTTCCCAAAAACTTACCACCTCACAACATAAGTGGTGAGCCCTTGATAGGGAACTTTTGGCAATATACGAGGCGGTCCACCCCTTCTGCAAGAACATAGAGGGCTGGTATGTAACTATACATACAGATCACAAACCACTTGCTGATACCATCCATAATTCTGCTAATGATTTGATTGCTGCCCCACTGCTTTCATCACATATACCTCATTTGCCAGTAAACCACTGATTTTTGTTATACAAAAGGAACTGAGAATGTTGTCGCTGACTACATGTCTCGTGTACACACTATCTCTTCAACACTATATCTTCACTGTTGGACTTGGACTAACTTGCATGGCTCCAATAGGATGACCCCAGTATAGATCATTTACTGTGAGATAATGATATCTCATTGGTTATTGAGCTACGATGTCCATCTGGCTCTTCAAACATGGTACTATGTGACACTTCCACAGGTAGTCTCCACCCCCTCATCCCCATCCCCCTACACCAGAAAGTCTTCTCGGTGATCCACGACATTGTGTATCCAGGTATTAAGGCTATTGCATGCATTGTTACCAAATGTTTAGTTTAGATGGGCATTAAGTCAAAGTGTCTCATCTGGACATGCACATGCCTCCTATTCCAACGCAGTAAAATCGGACGCCATTCCCACCCTTCTCTGGGTCAGTTCAATATCCATAAAGGGCAGTTTTGACACATTATCTCAACCTCATTGGTCCTCTCCCTCCTCAGTGGGTTGCTGATACTTTCTGTCCATTATTGACTGTGTCACCAGGTGGGTCAAAGCTGTTTCAAGCCTGCTCATTATTGGAGATATTGTTGCTCAGGCATTTGTCACCTTTTGGATTCCTTACTTCAGTTTCCCCTCTTCTGTTACTACTTATCAGGGATGACAGTTTGGATGTATCCTTTTCACCAGGCTGTGCAACTTGTGCAGTACCAATAAATTCACACTACTGTCAAAGAAAATGCTTGCACATGAGTTTTCAGTAGCATCACATGCTCTCTCTTTCCATATGAGAGCAGTCATTGTTGCAAAATATGTCAGCAAAAGCAATCACTTCACTAGCAGCTGGGAGCCTGGGCCCTGCAGTCTAATGGGCTGGTTGAGTTCTGGCACCCGATCCTTCAGGCAGCGCTCATGTCATTCTATTTCCTGGTCCTATGCTCTCTTCTGGATCCTGCTTGGAATGGCATTTAGGGTGGACTTATGGACATCCCTGGCTCACATACGTTATAGCGAACCCTTGAGCTTGCCTGCTGAATTTGTCGAAGACTCTGAGCCTCCACTCTGTTCTGAGCTCTCAACTTTGGTCGAGTGTGACCGCACTCACTCACATTGCTCACATCTGCACCCCATCTCTGTGTGCCCACACTGCCTCGTGTCTTTATTCATAAAACTTTAGAGTACTGTGACTATGTGATACTCCTTGATGACACCATGCAGTCAGCTCTCCAACTGCCTTATTCGGGCCCTCACAAAGTGCTCTGTTGCTCCAGCTGAAACTTTGACATCCTCGTTCATGATAAGCTGCAAACCATTTCCATCAACATATTCAAGCCAGTTTGGATGCTTCATGATGATCTTCCCACTACCAATACCTGACTGATGAATTTGCTCCTGTTCCCTCCTTGCTGTGTACCTCTCACATTTGATCCATGTGATTCATGTGTTCTGAGTGCTTTGGGTACTGCATTTGACAGTTTTTCCCCCAACACGGTCTCAATAAGCACTTTTCTTTAGCTTTCCACATTTCCCACTCTCTCCTACATTTCACACTTCTATGTTGACATTGGTCGATGACATCTTCTTGCAGTTATGTGACAGTACTATCATTGTGCTTCACTCACCTCCTTGTACGCTCGATGACTCCACGAATCATGTCACACTTCTGCACACTTTCAACATTCCTCCTAATGCGGAAGAAAATAATATCATCGCCTTGATCGATGACCTCAACAGCCTTACCATCTGCATGTCTTTTGCTGCTCACGCAGCTGCCACAGTGTGGAACCAATCGATTCCCATCTCCTGCACTGGTCCCCCACTCCGCTCTCTGACATATCATGAAAACTACACTCAGGCTGGTGAAACATGTCACTTGATACCTCATGTGTAGTTGGCTATAATACGATTACGAGGTTGCAATAGCTGCCACTCCACACACCCACAGCTCCGAAGTGTTTTGTAAATGTAAGCTACAGTCAACATATATTTAAACTGTTGCATGATAATGTGTACATAAGTACAACAAAGTATTTTTTTTCTAACAGTGGACACAACAACACTGGAGAAAAAGCATTTTGATAGTACATGAAGCCAGGAAATAAACGACACGTGAAGTTAATGACAATGTCTATGAGAGGTCATTCCAAATTGTTACTGTAAATATGTGCATATAAAATGTCATATAATAATGTAAACCTAAACATAGCAAAGAACATGCTGTCCACATTCTTAGAACAAAATAAAGCAAAAGATGCATAGCCTACTTGGTTGCAGAGAGAAAGAATTAATTCTGTATGCATTTTCACTCAGCAACTTACAATGTCAGTGGCGCAATTCCAATCAGTTCTCTTTCACTATCACCAGAACCAGCACCAAAATTGTCATCAGCTGTTCTCCAGGCTGTACAATACATCTGTCGCCATCAGCGTATACAGTATATTAAATGCTCAGATTCGCTCAGCTCTCTCCTCAGTCTCGTAGCTCTTTACCCTGTCTACCCTCTGGTCCACCGGATTCAGGACTGCTTCCACTTGGGGGGTGTCTCTGTGTCATTCCTCTGGATCCCAGGACATGTTGTTATCCATGGGAACGAGGTGGCCGATATAGCGGCCAAGGCTGCTGTCTCTCTTCCTCAGCCTGCTGTTCACATGGTTCCCTTCGCCGATCTACAGAGTGTTTTACGTCGTCGTGTTGCTCGTCGTTTAGGGCACACACATTGGTCTACACTTCCCAACAATAAATTGCGGGACATGAAAGCTCTTCCCTGTGCTTGGACCTCTTTCTCTTGATCTCATCGTCGGGAGGAGGTAATTTTAACTAGACTCTGGATAAGCCACTGTCTTTTTAGCCATCGACATCTTTTAAGTGGTGATCTTCCCCCTCTTTGTCCCTACTGCTCTCAACTGTGGACAGCGAGACACCTTTTACTTCAGTGCCCCTATTTTCCGCTACGCGCCTGTTTACAGCTGTCGCCGGATATATCTTCCATTTTAGCAGATGACACATGCTCAGCCGATCGTGTCCTCGGGTTTATCTGTGTCAGTGAGATGACATCGGTCATTTGAAGCTCTTTTTGGGGAAAACAACCCCCCCCCTCCCCCCCCCCCCCCCCCCCCCCCCCGCCCTTCTTTAGTGGTTTTCTAATCTTTCCTTCTGTTTTTTAGTTTCCCCACTTTTTGAGTTTCGCTCCCATTGCTGCTGATTTCCAAATTGTTTTCTTTCTTTTTTTTTTTAACCCTTCCCTAAGCCACAGAGTGGGCGCTAATGACTGTAGCAGTTTTTTGCCCTAAAACCATTAAAAAAATCAAGAGAAATTATTAATTGTTTGTTCTCATTTATAATTCTGTCTTTAGTGTGTGCTTCTCTTATGAATGTACCAAATGGTCTACTTTCTTCCTCAATGAGGTGGAGTCTACAGTAGCAAGACCTTGATGTAGCAGCCTTTCCACTTCTGTTATTGTAAAATTCTTGTTGATATTTCAAATACACGCCTTGATATCACTCCAAACCAATTCATATGGGTTAAAATTGCAGTGATAAGGTGGCAGTCTAATTACCGTACGATCTTGTTCCCTTGGCATCACAGCTTATTTTGTTTTACAAAAGAATATAACAGGAGCTTTGTTGTGCTCATGTTCGCAGCAGTGTCTCTCGTTTGCAACCACTGCATAGTTTCTTTGTGGTCACTGATTGTTGGAGTTTTGTCTAAAATCACAGAACGGTAAGATGCATTATCTGTTACAGACACTGTCAGAACACTAAACTGGAGCAACAAATCTTTAAACCATTGCAGAAACTGTGGGTGATCCATATTTTCATGATAGGCACAGGTTTTTCTCGGTCAAAAAACTACAAGTCCTTCATGCACAAAACATTTTGAAGAACCTGCGTGAGCCACACTTAATTGGGATGCTTTTCCTGTTGGCTGATGACCACTGCTTCGTCTGTCCAACATATATTAACTGATTCTCCAATGTTGACCCAGGTTTCGTCTAACCCTATAATTGGACATATATCCTTTCCTACAATTTTATTTAAAAAAACACCATGAGCTGCAACGACGTGAGCTTTTTCAACTAACAGTTTTCGTCCATGTAACTTTTTATAGCAGACACCTATATTTTTTACCATTATTTTCAAGTGATTTTTTTCTCCACAGGGCTTCTCTTGCACCTTTACCTTTTCGAAAGCCGAACCTGGTCATCCTCTTAACAGATCCTCAGTTTCCTTTTCCATCTTTCGCATATTACTCATGTCAGGAACTTGGATGCATGAGCTGCTAAGCTGATTATATGATAGTTCTCGCATTTGTCTGATTTTGCTATCTTTGGGGTGTGTGGATTATATTTTTCCAGAAGTCTGATGGTATGTCTCCAGTCTTACAGATTCTACACACCAACTTCAATGATCATTTGGCTGCCATTTACTCCATTGATTTTAGAATTTCCAAAAGAATGTTGTCTATGACTTTCACCTTATTTGATTTCCAGAGTTTATCAACTCTGGATCTCCTGTGTCTTCCATATTGACTCTTATTCCTTCAGGATAGTCTTTTCACTTATCCACTTTCTCCTCTGCAGTTGAGTGTGGAATTCCTCTTGAACTCAAAATGTTGATGCAATGTACTCTTCATTTCACTGAAGGTTGTTTTCAACATTGTACTGAATCAGTCCTCCAACAATCATTTCTTTTTCTGTTTCTTTGCATTTGTGCCATGGCTTTCCTGCTCTTCTTATTTATTTAATTCCTAAGTGACTTTACATTCCTGTATTCTTGGCTTTTCCTGAACATTTTTGTACTTGCGTTATTCATGAATAATTTGAAGCATTTCTTCTGCTACCCAAGGTTTCTTCACAGCTACCTTTCTTGTACCTATATCTGACTGTCCAGATTCTGAGAGGGACCCTGTTAGAGATGTCAAGTGAACTGTGTATCACAACAGTCATGTCATGTCATAGCAGTCATTGTAGTCTCTGATTGCTTGAGCTATTACTTTGTTTCATACTGTTACATAATTGTACAAAGTGAAAGACAGAGAGAGACTGTGCTTGTTGAGTATGAATGCAGGCAGAATGGGCTGTTATCTGCAAACAGCTAAAGCACTGTTTGCAACGATGCTCAGGCTTCAGGCTGCTACCTTGGGCTGTTCCAATGTTGGGGCACCTTGGGTAAAGGCTGTGCATCTGTAGGATCATCAGCAATCCCTGATGCCATTGTAGCTCTCAGTGCACATAACATGGCTAGTTTGTCCTCAAGTAAGGATATATTGTGAACAGTTATAGGTGCTGAACCTCTGAGCAGTAGGCGTGCTAGTTACTGGGTGGATAGATAATCTATTTCATCCTTAACAGCAGATAAGAGGAGACCAAAATGAAATTTTCACTTTGCAGCAAAGTGTGCACTGATATAAATCTTCTGGCAGGTTAAAACTGTGTGCTGTACCAAGACTCAAACTTGGGACATTTGCCTTTTGCGGACAAGTGCACTACCGACAGAGCTACTGGAGCACAACTCACGATCCATCGTCATAGCTAAATTTCCACCAGTGCCTCATATCCTGAGGAGAAAGGATCATTGCCATAAAAGTATGTCCACACAATGCTGCTTTTGTTGTGCACAATTGCAGACAAACAGGAATAAAAGAGCCTGCACAAAAATTTGTGGAAAGAGCATGTGTACGAAGGGGGTTCTTGTGTCTGCATGGTGCCTCACAGTGCAAGCAATCTTCTGTGGATCCCCTTCCTTGCTTGGGTGTTTGTCCTGCTTTTCTTCTGATGAAAACATGACAGAAAAAAACACAAAGAGGATAGCTAAAGGAGTATCTAAATAACAAAGATAGAGAGAAGAAATAGAAAAGAAGAAGGCTGAAGAATGCCAGAGTAAAATTACACTTATGAATTTGAGGAAAAATAAAAGTCGTTTTGTCCTCTGTGAGTTAAGTAAACTAGGCTGTCATCTGTTACATACACTATTGTAAATTGGAAAAAGAACATCAAGAATTCAAAGGGAAATTTTATTTTAACACTCGTGAGGACTTATGCAGAAAACATTCACTCCAACAGAACCACATGTATCTGAATTGTTGACAGAGCATGTGAAATGTCAGTGCTAGTACCCAGTATAATCTCCTTTTGCAGCAATGCAGACTTCAATTGCCCAATGGAGACAATCTTAGAGGCGATGACTGTAGTCTTGTGGAATGGCCTGCCATGCAATTTCCACCTGGTGCCTCAGTTGAGCCAATCTGCTGTTGGTCTTGCAGACCATGCAAGATCAGTTCCAAACATGCTCAATGGTGGACAGATCTGGGGATCATGATGGCCAGAGTAGTTGGCATACACCTTGGAGAGCACATTGGATGGCACTGGATGTGTGTGGTCATGCAATGTCTTGTTAGAAAAGCACATCACCTTGTTGATGCACAAATGGTATCACACCAGGTTGAGTGATGTTTTATGTGTACGTTTCCTGTACGATCACCAGAGAAGAACAGCAATTGTAAGTAATGGCTCCCAACACCATGATGCCAGGTGTTGGCCCTGTGTGCCTCTGTCATAAACGCTCCAGATGTTAATGCTCACCTGCATGACACCACATATGTATATGACTACCATTAACACTGAGGCAGAAGCGACTCTCATCATTTTAGACAACAAGTCTCCATTCATCGTTCCAGTAGTGCCTATCATGCACACCACTGGAGATGGGCTGCACGATGTTGGGGGATGAATGGAAGATGCTCTAATGGTATGCAGGGTCATATCTCTGCTTCATGAAGGTGGTTGCGAATGGTCCTCACTGATACCCTGGAGCAGCAGTCTCACTAATTTTTTGTGAAATTGTGGTACGGTCCAATACGGCACTTCATAAGGTGTGATGGTCATGGCACACAGCTGTGCATTGCTGCTGTGTGGACTCAGGCTCATGGACATGTACACCTTCTGCTGACCACTGGCAACAACACTGATTCAGCATGGAGAACTCTTGCCCGAAATGTAACGCAAGTCTAGCCTCCTGTGGACACACTGTACGCCCTCACTCAAAACTCCAACAATTGTACAAACGGTTCACATCCACAGTGTCACACATGCTAACAATCTTGCAGACACAGGCAGAGCTGCCACAACAAACTGGCTGCTACTGACTCTGGAAGTGAACAACTGCTGCGAATCTTCCAATGTTCCATGGCTGATAATGCATTTCATGGTTTGTCCACAGCACTGCACATTTGGTCCTCACATTAACTGCCCTCTGGTAATGTCCCATGCAAGTGTGGCATGCCTTAGCACTTGTGTCAAGGTGTTCTTTTTTCATTTTCCAGCAGTATATGTAGCCACTAAGAGATCATACTTGACCAAAGCAGAGAATGACAATGAGAAGGCCATAATTATATAATGCATAGTTGTTTCACTGGGAAAAATCATATTATGGCTTCGTTTTTCAGTTATTGCACATATATTGAAATGACAGAGATAAAGATAAGTGACTTCAGAATGTTGAATCAACTGAAATTACTCAAAAGGTAAAAGGTGACTGAACCTGATGGAATACCTGTATGATTCTGGGTAGAGTATGTGAAAGAACTTGCTCCTCTTCAGCAATGATTAATCATAGGCCCCTGAAAAAATGATATATTCAAAGTGGTTGGAAACTGCCAGAGGTCAATCTCACACACAGAAAGGCTTTGTTGCACAGATTTACTTATTACAGGCCTATATCATTGATGACTACTGTTGAGTTGTAGAAAGTGGTTGAGACTCATGTTGTTGTTGTTGTTGTTGTTGTTGTGATCTTCAGTCTGAAGACAAACAGACGTATGTCTGCTTGTGTCTGTATATGTGCGGATGGATGTGTGTGTGTGTGTGTGTGTGTGTGCGCGAGTGTATACCTGTCCCTTTTTCCCCCTAAGATAAGTCTTTCTGCTTCCGGGATTGGAATGACTCCTTACCCTCTCCCTTAAAACCCACATCCTTTCGTCCTTCCCTCTCCTTCCCTCTTTCCTGATGAGGTAACAGTTTGTTGCGAAAGCTTGAATTTTGTGTATATGTTTGTGTTTGTTTGTGTGTCTATCGACCTGCCAGTGCTTTCGTTTGGTAAGTCACATCATCTTTGTTTTTTTTATATATATATGAATATAATAGAGGGAAACATTCCACGTGGGAAAAATATATCTAAAAAGAAAGATGATGAAACTTACCAAACAAAAGCGCTGGCAGGTCGATAGACACACAAACAAACACAAACATACACACAAAATTCTAGCTTTCGCAACCAATGGTTGCCTCGTCAGGAAAGAGGGAAGGAGAAGGAAAGACAAAAGGATATGGGTTTTAAGGGAGAGGGTAAGGAGTCATTCCAATCCCGGGAGCGGAAAGACTTACCTTAGGGGGAAAAAAGGACAGGTATACACTCGCACACACACACATATCCATCCACACATACACAGACACAAGCAGACATATATATATATATATATATAAAATTGTGCAGACAATATTCTTCTGTCTAAATTGCAGCACTTCACTGTCCACCAGCCCCACCATACTATCCCTCCCCCTCCCCATCCCCGCCTCCTCCTTACCCCACTAGTCGCCACTCCCATCATGCAATGGTGCTGATGCTCGCAGTGTGGTTTCAGTTGTCTGAGACTGCAAATGTGTGTGCAAGTTGTGTTTGCGTGAGTGTGTGTACATGTGTGTATGTGTGTGTATTGCTGACAAAAGCCTTAATAGCCGAAAGCTATAATTGTGTGAATCTTTTAGTTGTGCCTACCGCGACTGAGAATCTCCGCTATATGGTGAGTAGCAACTTTCCTTCTGTAATATTGTTACATGCCATCCTGGATTTTACATTGTTTGATGGAGCCATATATTTTTTGCTTGCAAAGATCAAATCATGGCTAACATTTCATCCATGGTGGAACAGTCATGTCAATTTCATTGTCCTGACTTGTTGGGCCCACCACATCGGAATAATAACAATAGGAAAAATTCTAAACTTAAAGGTTATTCAAGGCATCAAGATACAGTCGTTGCTTTTCTGTTTCAACAGATATAGAAGAGTTTAATACACGAGAGAGAGCCAGTAAAGCAACTGGGAGGCCAGCTATACAAACAAAGTTTGTGATGGATCTTCTTCTCAGAGCTCTTCATAACTGTATTTCCAGATCTACACATCTAACATGTCTAGTACTGGAAGGTCTTGCTCTGACAGAAGAATACTTATCTTTGTTGTGTGCTGTAAGTATTATCTGAGAGATGTTTGATGATATTTAAACAGTAATGCTCACGATCACTGTATAAATGAAAATGAGTATGGCAGACTCTGCAAATAAGCAATGTTTGATTCATTTAATTCCATAATCAAGAATGCCATAAGAAAATACCCTCATGAACATTTGAACTGGAGATAGATGCTGTGTTGGAGAGGGAGAGCACTCTTTTCAGCATGGTGAATGGTTCAGTGTGGTGTAGTTTTGAAAGGAATGGAACTGGAAAAAATGTATTAACCTTGAAACATTTAAAGCAGACAATATGATGAAAGCAGATAATTTAACAGAATGATAAATGAAAGCAGTATTTTTTCATGTGTTCAGTAAGTCAAGTGACATATTTTTGTCCCTATTAAGAGCAATTGCACATTTACTGCCTCATTGTAATTGCATCATATTTCATTGATAAGCCTATTTTGTTCCTGTTTACAGTTTATATGTTGGCTTTATCTTCTATCAAGTTCAATATCTCACTAATGCATGACCAGAGAAAGCAACCACTCACTTTCTCTGAATGAAAAGTGAGTTTACCTTTTAATCATTAAAATCATAGAAAGCTTATTTATCATTGACTCACTTTTCTCAGAAACATCATCAGTTTGTGTCATTGTGAAACCACAAGTTATCAATCGTGTATAACTACCTTGAAATTTGCTCCACTCTCTGTTGAATGTTGTATCACTTTCCTTGGTGGCACTAGTGTCCATGGAGAGTGAATAAACTTACAGATGGTGCACCATTCAAGTGGGTGCAACAACAACAACACAAAATCCCCATGTTCAGTGTATTTTTACTCTACAATTTCTTGTCCGACCTACAAAAGAACTATATCTCTGAATTTTTCTCATACAGATCTTCTATTCTGAAGCAACAAATGCCACCATTCAGAAAAAAATGCCTCTATCACCGTAATTAATGATGTCGCAGAAGCAGATTGATATTTGCTTTATGAGCCCTTGGTCACTACCTGTCAACATAAAAAGAGATTATAAATATTTTTAATGTGCAGAATGTTATTAGATGTGGAATAGTGAGGCACCTCACCCTACAGATTGCGATCATATTGCCCAGAATATATTCATCACAAATGTTGAATGCTACAGTGGCAATTCTAATAGCTGGTTAACTTTATTCTTTAATTAATCCACATTCCTGGAGGTTTTCCATCATAATGGGATTAACTGGGTATCTTGAAAGATGAATCAACTGATTCCATTTGTGGCAACTGCATTGTCCCGATGAATGAGTATTTTCTGTTTCGCAATCCAAGTCCCCTTTATGTATTTTTCATTCAGTTGATTGAAAAGTATTCAAAAGTTTTTGTTTTTCCCTTTCCAGGGAAATTAAAATTGGGAGGAGGAATCCTATTGAAAGATGAAATTGACTTTGCATTTTTGATGCTGGTACACTGGGACTGATTGATAGGACATATCCTCAAGATTCAAGGAATTCTCAGTGTGGTAATGGAGGGTAATGTGGAAGGTCAAAATTGTAGTTGAAGACCAAGGCTTGAATATAATAAGAAGGTTTAAATAGATGTCAGTTGCAGTAGTATCCAGAGATGCAGTGGCCTGCACAGGGTAGACTAGTGTGGAAAGCTGCATCAAACCAGTCTTCAGTCTTGTAACCTGACGTGGGTTGTGACATACATAGTTTAGAAGCTCACTCTCAGATCATAGGTGATGTGGGATGTTTAGGTCATCCTTTTCTTGGTACACGAGTGGCTTTGTACAGGAGTGAAACAGTGATGGAGTCAAGCTGAGATTTTGCAGTTACAGACAGTACAGATAGACTTGGATATCAGGCTAAAGAGGAAGATATGGTAAATGATAGTGAAATGAGAATCTGGGTTGGCTACTGGTCTGCTTTTTATTGCTTCTTCATGTGTCAGGTGTGAAGGGTGCAGAGACTGTTTTATACTAGATTCTCCAACCAGTTACCAGAATAAATGCCCACCCTGGCCTATAACTTTGTTAAGATTTGCATATGCACAGTATAATATGGTACTACATATGACAAACCATGAAAGTGGTGGGTTCTATTGCTTTAATGGAACTCTTAGGTTCAAGTGTTCACTGCAGTGTAAATGACATACAGACATAGGTTCTTGTAGACAAATATGTAGCCCAGGGGATATAATGGACTAACAGCAAGCTTTGCAAGTCCTTAGTGCACAGAGTTAATTGAGTCTGACTGCTCACTTACATATTATCTGCTGTAGGCTTGTTCATCCAAAGCTGCTGTCATTAGCTGGAACACTTGAATTTAGCTGAACTCTGCCAAACTCTCTTGATGTTTGTGAGCCTCTACATATGACGTTTTAGGCATTATGCTTGTACAAGATATGTGACTGCATCCCTTTTTACTGCCAATTAGCAATCACTAAGCATGAAATCAGCAGTTTCCCAATGCTTGTCAACCTAAGTTATCAGGCTTACAGCTAATATTCACCTTTAGATGATTTTCCTCTTTTTTGTGGCAGCCCTTCATGTTTCAGTCATTACACCTTCCTTACTGGGGAAAGATTCACCCTCAAATCTTAGACATTAATTTTACACTTCTTTCTTACACGAGTTACATTTTATATACATAAAT
Organism: Schistocerca piceifrons; assembly: GCF_021461385.2. Taxonomy (NCBI): domain Eukaryota; kingdom Metazoa; phylum Arthropoda; class Insecta; order Orthoptera; family Acrididae; genus Schistocerca; species Schistocerca piceifrons. The sequence goes on along the minus strand of NC_060141.1, from coordinate 124,785,935 downwards.
ACACAGATTTCTCTTTTCTTTTTCCATATAAGTGTACATATGTAGATTAGATTTTTCCCTTGATAATACATCCCCATAACACAAGTGTAATCAATAACTAATCCCATCTTCCACATTCTTCATCTGTGCTCTTGTGTATCTGGTGATGTAGCACTCTGGATGGGAATAACTTCACTTGGGGGGGGGATGCAAGTGAGATTTTACCATGAGCTGGTTCCCAGTTAACACACACATGGTCCTAACACTTCTCTTCTGGTCACTTTCAGCACTGAATGCTGCATCTGAGAAGTTTAAGCATAACTCCTGTAGTTATGAGGGTGTTGGTGATCACTAACATATAAAAGAAAATCTATGTTTTCCAGTTGGATCACTGTTTATGCTACCTTTTATGTAACCCTAACCTATTTTCTAAATCATGCATCCGCCACCCTATACCTTTCAGGTCCAGCAAGTGGTGTATGAGGGTGAGTCAAGTGTAAACCTTAAATATTTTTTTAAATGTTATTTATTGTGCAGAAGTGGTACAAAGCTGTATCGCTTTTCAAGATAATCTCCCCCACACTCAATGCAAGTCCTCCAGCGCTTATAAAATGCATAAATTCCTTTAGAAAAAAATTCTTTTGGTAGCCCGCGCAACCACTCATGCACCGCGTGGCGTACCTCTTCATCAGAACGGAACTTCTTTCCTCCCATTGCATCTTTGAGTGCTTCAAACATATGGAAGTCACTTGGGGCAAGGTCAGGTGAGTATGGTGGATGAGGAAGGCACTCAAAATGCAGGTCTGTGATTGTTGCAGCTGTTGTAAGGGCAGTGTGGGGCCTTGCATTGTCATGTTGCAAAAGGACACCTGCTGACAGCGATCCATGTCGCTTTGATTTGATTGCAGGCTGCAGATGATTTTTAGGAGATCTATGTATGATGCACTGGTGACAGTGGTCCCTCTAGGCATGTAATGTTCCAAAATGACGCCTTTTTCATCTCAGAAGAGAATCAGCATTACCTTCCCTGCTGATGGTTCTGTTCGAAACTTCTTTGGTTTTGGTGATGAGGAATGGTGCCATTCCTTGCTTGCTCTCTTCATTTCCGGTTGGTGGAAGTGAACCCAGGTTTCGTCCCAGTAACGATTGTCGCAAGGAAGCTGTCACCTTCTCATTCAAAGCGTCGAAGAAGTTCTTCACAAGCATCAACACGTTGTTCTCTCATTTCAGGAGTCAGCTGCCGTGGCACCCATCTTGCAGACACTTTTGGAAACTGGAGCACATCATGCACAATGTGGTGTGCTGACCCATGACTAATCTGTAAACATGCTGCAATGTCATTCAGTGTCACTCGGCGGTTTTCTTTCACTTTGGCTTCAACTGCTGTGATGTTCTGTGGAGTCACAACTCGTTGCGCCTGACCTGGACGAGGAGCGTCTTCCACTGAAGTCACACCATTTGTGAACTTCATACTCCATTCGTAGACTTGCTGCTGTGACAAACAAGCATCACTGTACTGAACCTTCATTCGTCGATGAATTTAATAGGTTTCACACCTTCACTACACAAAAACCGAATAACAGAATGCTGTTCCTCCCTGGTGCAAGTCGCAAGTGGGACGGCCATCTTTATACTGATACTGAGACGGTATGTGTGCATCTGCACTATGTTGCCACCTACAGGCCATTCTGCACACTGTTTGTAGCACGCTTACCAGCTTACAGGATAATAGCGTGAAATTTCGATTTGTTATTACAAATTTAAAGTTTTCATTTGACTCACCCTCGTATGTCTGCAGGTGTGGGGAAGCCTATTTCTCTATCTTCATCACTATCTGCCTTTATTTTATTTCAAATGGGACCTCTTTCATGGATAAGTTAACATTGGATAGTATGTCCAGAAGGTTCGCTCAGTTTGTATTGTCTGCTGGGTGTGTAGTAGTCTGCTCACCATATACTGTACACTTTCCCAAGAATGTTAGTTTACCTGTTCCTTTCACTATTATATCTATTGATTCATGACCATCATGTAACAGCGTTAATCTTCTGCTTTGTGGGCCATGTAGGTCCATTCATTTGGTTCCGGGGTTATCCAAATGCTATTTGTGATTGATACTATTTTCTTGATATAGTTACTTCGAAACTCTTGCATGGTTGTTTCAACAGACCTATCTTACAGAGGTTGTGCTCTTATTGTTTTTAATTGCAGATGTGGGCTTGTGCATCTTTTGGGGTTGTGCTAATGCTTTGCAATATACGCTATGTGATCAGAAGCATCCGGTCATATGGCTGAAAACGACAAGTTCATGGCGCTCTCCATCGGTAATGCTGGAATTCGATACGGTGTTGGCCCACCCTTAGCCCTGATGACAGCTTCCACTCTCGCAGGCATACATTCAATCAGGTGCTGGAAGGCTTTCTTGGGGAATGGCAGCCAATTCTTCACAGAGTGCTGCACTAAGGAGAGGTATCGGTGTCGGTTGGTGAGGCCTGGAACGAAGTCAGCGTTCCAAAACATCCCAAAGATGTTCTGTAGGATTCGGGTTGTGAGGGTACTTGTGTGTAGTATCTGTAAGTGGTTGTTCTTTGGAGGGCGACAATGCACACTGGCCCAGAGAGTCGCAAGCAGAGGCAGTTGTTGAGAGGCTGTGGAAGGTATAGGCTGCGTGAGCCAAAGGCGGTTGCGTAGCGAAGGATTTATCTCTATGTTTAATAGTAGTAGCACACAGTTTGAATAATAGTGTGTTTATGTTTGTGCAGTGTGATAAAGGAAATAAATTAAATTTTATCAGTTTTTAATGCGTCTCCATCAGTTAGTACCACACCATTGCATTTAACAATGAACAAAGTCTCGATATACATGGTCAACTACAACGAGAGGATTGTAACATAATAGTCATTAATTAATCCATATAGTCTCCAAGGAGAAGGGAGCTTATAAGGTCAGGACTATGTGCAGGCCAGTCCGTTACAGGGATGTTATTGTCGTGTAACCACTACACTACAGTCCGTGCATTATGAACAGATGCTCGATCATGTTGAAAGATGAAACCACCATCCCCGAATTGCTCTACAACAGTGGGAAGCAAGAAGGTGCTTAAAACACCAATGTAGGCCTGTTCTGTGATAGTGCCATGCAGAACAACGAGGGATGCACATCCCCTCCATGAAAAACACTACCACACCATAACACCACTGCCTCCGAATTTTGGTGTTGGCACTTTACATGCCAGCACATAACGATCACCGGGCATTCACCATACCCACACCCCACCATTGGATCGCCACATTGTGTACCATGATTCATCACTCCACAAAACATTTTTACACTGTTCAATTGACCAATGTTTACGCTCCTAACACCAAGTGTGGCAGCATTTGGCATTTAGTGGCGTGTTGTGTGGCTTATGAACAGCCACTAGACCAGGAAATCCAAGTTTTCCCACCTCATGCCTAACTGTCATAGTACTTGCAGTGGATCCTGATGCATTTTGGAATTCCTGTGTGATGGTCTGGATAGATGTCTGCCTATTACACATTACGACCCTCTTCAACTGTCGGCAGTCTCTCTCTGTCAGTCAACACATGAGGTCGGCCTTTACGCTTTCATAGTGTATGTGTCCCATCACATTTCCATTTCACTATCACATCAGAGACAGTGGACCTAGGGATGTAAGGAGTGTAGAAATCACACATACAGACATATGATACAAGTGACACCCAATCACTAGGCCACGTTCGAAGTCCGTGAGTCCCGCGGAGCACCCCATTTTGCTCTCTCACGATGTTTAATGACTACTGAGGTTGCTGATATGGAGTACCTGGCAGTAGGTGGCAGCACAATGCACCTAATATGAAAATCATATGTTTTTGGGGGTGTCCGTATACTTTTGATCGTATAGTGTAGCTGATGCAGGTATATGGCAGTTGTTGTTTAGCATCGCCTGTTAAAAGATAGTCCATTTCTGGAGCCAAATATACCTACTAATCCTCCTTTCTCCTTCAGATAGTGGCAGTATCCTGTATCAAATTGAAAGTTTGCTTCTATGCTAGGGGTCCTTTCAATACATGTGGTAACCTTGTGTCGGTTAGGAACATATAGGTTTCTGTTATTTGGAGGAACCTATATCCATTCTCTTCTTCAAGGTTAGTGGAAACTTCTCGTTGCCGATGTCATCCCTCATTAACTGGAGGTATTCTATCACTTGTGTGTGGTTGATGATAAGGAATGCTAATATCTCTTTCTGTACATTCACAGTGGCTGCCAGTAGCCATTTGTATTCTCCTCTGAATTTTTTGGAATATTACTATCAGTTGCATCATCTGCTCATTAAATTCTGTCTCTAAGGTTAGCCACTGCGATCTCTGGTCTGTTTCATTCTGAAATTTGGATGCTTGTTTCTTAATTTTGTTCATATTGGTCTGCAGGATATCAGAGAACCTTTGCCAACTTCCTTTTGTGTTCTTGAAGTTGGTTGTTGCGGGTTTCACTATCACCATTTCCTCCTGGCTTAAGTGCAATAGTTGCTTCTGTTCCTTTTCCACTTGCATTTTTCTTGTCTCAAAGTACTCGGTGTCCTGTTTGTTTAACGTACCGAATAGAAGCATACTGGCTGATCCTACGATGTGCAAAAAGTCCTTACTGAAGCCATTGTTCACGACATGCCAGCTGCTTAATTTATGCCTGTGATTCTCTTCTGTTGTCTTTCAGCCCTTCCACCATTTCCCCTGTGGTGTGTTGTATTATAGTATCTATGCCAATGAGCTATGGCAGCTTGTACCTTGCGTATCGTCTCGTCAGCATTTTCTTTTAACTTCCATAAACTGATGTATGTCACAATTTCCCACACGATGCTAGTGATCTTGATTTTCCCTTCTGCATTGTAATATACCTCTCTGGTGGTGTTGAACTCCTCCATCCAGTAGGCAACTGGCTTATACTGAATTGAAGTCACTGTTGTTCACCCACTCATCAAAAGCCACCCAGCAGCATCATCTTATGGCCATCAGTAATGTTAGAGAGGTTTCCCTTACACTCTGGATGTCTAAACTTTCAACTTAATACTTCTCACTAATGTATTCCATCTCTGTCCTTTCTTCCTGTTTACTGGTGCTGCCAGGGTTAACAGGAGGATAGTAACTGGTGGTCACCATGTCTCCGAAGACCCATCACAGTGTCTCCATTAACTCTACCTTTTGACTTTCCTCTTTAATCAGTTTTAAGGTAGAATTGAGCCTATCTTTCTCATTTATGTTTCAGAACACATCAGTGAACTTGATCACAATCTCACCTGTCTAAAGTTAAAAGAATTGCTATAATCTGTTCATGTGTACTGTCATGAATTTCTTATTCGTTAATTGGAGTATTACATAGGAGCCTTGAGTCCTTACAACACAAGAAGGTCCTCTCCACAGGCTTGTTAACTTCTTTCACCATCCTCATCTCAACATTTGTCATATAATAATATCTTTTCTCCTGCCTTGAATTTCTTGGGGTTTTGAGTGCAATCACAGTACTCCTTACTCTCCTCTTTACATTCATATTTAAAACTTCTTGCTACCTGATGCATCTGGCACATTCCTTCCTTTAGGTCCATTATGTAATCATCATAACTGCATTGTACTTTGGCCAGATCCTATGATAAGATGTTTAGTATGTTGCATATACTCCTGAAAAATAACTCAAATGTAGTGAACCCAGTTGATGGGTGCACTATAGCGTTATATACAAAAGGGGAAAAAGGCATCCATTCACCTCAGTTTTCCTGCTTTGTTCCCATATAATGGCACAGGTATTATGTTAGTATACAATGCATCGTTTTGAATGTTCATTTGTTTCAAGATGGTATGCACAACACTGAATATTCTAGATTTTCAGCAAATAACAAATCCTCTATAATATGTCACTTAGGAAGTTTATTCCTTGGTCACTCAGTTATACTAATGGTATATCGTAAGTGCAAATTATACTCTGCACTAAGACTGAAGCTACTGTGTCAGCATCCTGTTGTGCTATTGCCTCTGCTACAGTGAATTTCATGAGGGCATCCTGAAATGTAATGCTGTATCTATTCCCACCCTCTATTATCTGAAGTGGTGCACCTATGTTGATATCACAGTGAGTGAATACCTGGTTAGTTATTTTAGTCAGCAGTAAGGACACCTTCATTTATTCTGTGTAATCTTGTTCTTCTCACAAAAATCGCAATTCTGAATGTAGTCATCTACATCTTCCTTCATACCTCTCCATGATCTATACATTTTAATATGGTAATACGTATGACTGATTTAGTGGTGTCCACCTATTGGTGAATCGTAAAATTGCTTCAGAATTGCTTGTCTTTCCTCTTCAATAAGTACTGGTTGTCTTGTTCTGTCTTGTTGATGTCCACCACATTCCCAGTCCGCCCCCGGTAGCTGAGTGGTCAGCATGACGGACTGTCAATCCTAAGGGCCTGGGTTCGATTCCCGGCTGGGTTGGAGATTTTCTCTCCTCAGGGACTGGGTGTTGTGTTGTACTAATCATCACCATTTCATCCCCATCGATGCGCAAGTCACCGAAATGGCATCAAATCGAAAGACTTGCACCTGGCGAGCGGTTTACTCGATGGGAGGCCCTCGTCACGCGCCATTATTATACCACATTCCCAGTGAATGCAGCTGGGTCGTCTGGTATCCATGACAATCCATCTGCTACTGTGTTTTGCAATCTCTTTTTCTATGTTATTTCAAATTTGTATTCTGCCAGTTTAATCCTGGATTTCATTACTCTTGATGACAGATCACTTATGTGCACCAAGCATTTCAAAAGTTTGCAATCAGTACATACGATGAATTTTTTTCCATACACATAAAGTTGGTAGTGCTGTCGCTTGATCATCATATACCATCTCTCAGCATGGTTCAGCATTCTGGACACAATGGAAAGTGGAAAATCATGTCCTAATTCTCCTTGACTCAAGAGGGTGCCAATCAGTTGCTTGCTAGTGTCTATTGTAATTACGAACTGCTTTGCAAAATCAGGACACTGTAAGATCAAGGGGCTAACTATTTTCTCTTTCAGCTCCTGGAAGGCTGCTTTCTGCTGAGTTGACCACTTGCAGTTTTCTCCTTTCTTCAGGAATTCAAGTAATGGTTTTGCTGTATAATGATACAGGACACTACCCATAGAAAGCTCTTCAATTACTTTGTGGTACTGGGTTTGGATATATTGTATCATGCTTACCTTATGTGGTTTTAACTCTTCTGTTGTAATTACATGCCCCAAGTAAGTTACCTCTTCCATAGGAACTCATACTTGTCAACCTCCAGTTTTAAATTGTGGAATCAGAATCCCTCAAACACTTCTCCAAGTCTGGCATTATGCTCTTCTAATGTAGCTCTGAAGATGACCACGTTATCTAAATATACAAACATCTTTTGTCCCTGAAGTCCAATTAGTACCATGTTCATCAGTCTCTGAAAAGTGTCCCCACTATGTATTATTCCCATCAGCAATCTTTTGTATTCGTAATGCCCTTCTGAAGTGGAGAAGGTTATCTTTTATCATCCTCATCCAACAGTATCTGGTGGTAATCCTTTGCACAGTCTAAGCTATATAAAATCTCATCAGTATGAGAAGAGAAAATACAGCACTATTGGAGATGTCATTTAATCTCTGGTAGTCCATAACTGTTCTCCACTTTCACTTTTCTGAGCCTTCCTTCTTCTTCGAAATCATCAATAATGGAAAATTTCACCCACTTGTGCTCAGCATAATGATATCCTCCCTTCATCACTGTACCTTGCACCTCTGGTTTCAACTTAATCTCATGCTTCACCGCCCCAGTAGACATTCATCTATCTCGAGGATGGTGAAATACTTCATGATACACAATACATAATTCAATAATTGAAGTCCTTTCTCTTTGTTTAAGTGATTCACTTGTACCATTTCCTTTAATAATACACGACCATGTCTTTTGGTCCACTGAAACTGTACTATGTATGTGGCATTCCTCACTTTCTCATGTCAGGTACTGCTTCTGTTTTCAGTTTGGAACATTCCAATACGCAGAATGAGATTTTCACTCTGCAGCGGAGTGTGTGCTGATATGAAAACTTCCTGGCAGATTAAAACTGTATGCTGGCACAGAGTTCGAGTCTCGGTCCGGCACACAGTTTTAATCTGCCAGGAAGTTTTCATTCCAATATGACCTTTTGTGGTGTTCAAAATGTGTCTCTCTTGACAATCACCAAGGCTGCTTCTCCACTATTCCTTCTGTCAGATATGTGTCCTACACATTAATCCTTAAAATCTTGTCTTCTTGTGGGCCTGTTCATGTATCATCTCACAGGATCTCTTTCCTGTCTTCTCTGGTTCTGCCTTGGTGCCAGTAATGGCCATGTGTTGGTTACAAGGAGGCCAGTTGAGGCTCTGCAACCAACCTGTCTGTGCACTGGACCAACTGATAGAGTTATGGTCTGGGGTGTGATTTATTTTTTATTTTTTTTATTTTGTGACAACAGGAGCACACTCTTGGTTACCCATGCATCCTGACTGCAAATTTGTACATCAGTCTGGTGATTCAACCTGTTGTGCTGCCATTCATGAACAGCATCCCAGGGGTTTTTCCATTGGGATGACACCCACCTACACACCACTGTTGTAACCCAACATGCTCTACAGAGTGTTGCCTTGTTGCTTTGGCCTGCTTGATTACCAGGCCTGCCTCCAATCGAGGACATATGGCACATCATTGGACAATAACTCCAGCATCATCCACAAACAGCATTAAACATCCCTTTAGTGACTGAACAAGTGCAACATGCATGGAACTCCATCCTACAAACTGCCATCTGGCACCTGTGCAACATAATGCATACACATTTGCATGCTTATATCGCATTTGCAGTGACTTATCTCACACTTACATTAACCTGTGATCTTGCATTGTAAATCACTTAAATATGTTACCTAGACAAATGTATCAAACATATTCCTCAAGTTTCTTTACATTAATCATTTTTTTGGTATTGCAATTTTTTTTATCAGCGTATTTTCAAAATCATTTCTGCCCTTGCAGTTTACAGAGTGCAAGTTTGTGGAATGAGTTGACTGCATACTGATGCCTTTCTTTTGTTTCCCAGTTTCTAAGTCTTTTTATTCACTAACTTAGCATCAGCATTACACTTTCAGGCCAAGTGTTCTATTTCCTTACAAACACAATGTATCATGAGTCTGGCCTGATCATATGGCCCTGGCTGTCCTTGAAGATCTCATTGACAACTTATTTTCAGCCGCTTGCTCCCTATTTCCCTGTGATGACCTGTGCATAGTGTTTCCTCTGTGCTTCTTGGTTGTAGTGCAGGGTAATGTTCCATTTTTTTCTCTACTCTGCTACAATTTGGCTGCATGGCAGCTATTTTCATGACGTGTTTCTACATATTTCAATTCCTTACAAGGTGTCTCCCTCTCTTACAGCTAAAATAGCAATCTCTTGGGTGAGTTGATTCACTGAACTTTTCTTTGCAAGAGACTTCTTCTTTCCACTGGTTGTACTAATGTTAAATCATCTCCTCTTGCTGCCACTACTGTTTTAATCCTTTCATGTCTGATTCCCTGTATGAACACTGCTTGTGCCAGCTTCCCAATTGGAGCATGGCTACCAGGAACATCTGATGACCTCACCAGTCCATGGACAGCTTCTTGAAATTGGTGTTGCAGTGTGCCAAGGCAGCTCATCCATTTGGCCATAATTTGAGGCATTTTCTGCCTACTGGATAATAATAAACACATATGGTAATGCAAAGCCCTTTTTGACTCATAGTTCTTCAATAAAAGTCCTTTCACATCTGCCCTAGTTGCTGTCATATTGCATATGAGTAGTTTACTTTAAGCTGCACCCACAATTCTAGTTTTAACAAATTTTAATAGCACACTATGACTATGGCTTGGCGTTAGTTCAAATGCTTGTTCATCTCTCCATCAAAAGCTCTTGCGATTAACGTAAATGTCAGGCAAATGCTGAACAGGGGCCTCACTACCGTCCAGATTCAAATTAGATGTTTTGTTGTCCTATCTTGCAGCTGCAGACCTTGTTTCCATACTATGTTGTGATTTACTCACTGCATTTCTCGGTGAGATGGCAATACTGTGTTGATGTCTTGCGCAGGCATAAGGTTGGAATTCAGCACATGTACAGATGTGTCGCACATTTTTTCTCGCCTATGTGGGTCCGGAAGCTTATCATCTTCTGCAATAGTTGCATCCCGATGCAGAACCTCATGCTCTCTCCTACGAGGCGTTGACTTCTAGCCTATTGGATTATTTTGACTCTCAGGTCCACGTGGTGGTGGCACGTCACAAGCTTCCCACACAGTCATACAGGGAATGGATTGCTACGCTGCAAGGTCTCTCCCGTGACTGTGGTTTTTTCTGTGGCAACCCCAATTGCAAGCAGTCTTATGGTTCGGCACTCATTCGTGATATGATTCTTGTCCATGCCCCAGTTGATACCTTTGGACTGATCTTCTGAAGCTGAAAGATACCTCTTTATACACCTGTTTATCCAAGATCCCTCTTTAGACACCTGTTTCTCCATTATTCGTGCTCATGAGCAGTCCTTTCGCTCTACTTCCACGCTGCAGTCCCCAGTGCAGGTCTTCGCTGCCTGCCCCCATGACACCGGTTCACACAACTGCAGCTGCTGCAGCAGTGCCGGAGCCCCCTCCTGAGGCTGCGTCCGCCCTCCAGGACCAGGGCACTGGTTCCCACCTGCACCAATGGTGGCCACAGCAGCAGCAGCAACAGCGGTTGCCCTCCTGTGGTCAATGCTTTGTCATACATCAGAGGCAAGATTGCCACTTCTGGAGGGTGGCTTGTTTAGCCTGCAGAAAGCAGGGTCACAAACGGTGGTCTGTCAGTCGTCATCGTTGATGGCCATGGACCTCATTGTTTTGGACGCCTACAACTCTGTGGGGGAAGAGCCGGACCCACTGCCGCCAGTTTCCATTGTGAAGTCAGTTTTTCCGCACATGACGGCTGTGATCACTCTGACTGTGCGGTTGGATGGCACTCCTCTCCCTTTTCAAGTGGATACAGGATCCTTCACCACCATCATCGATGGGGATTCCCACTGTCAGTTGGGTTCATGGCCACTTCGTCCATTCCGTACTATTCTGAAGAGCTACAGCAATGACATCATTCGACTACAGTGGTGGTTCTTGGCTCAGGTACGGTACCTCACTCACAATGTCATGGCCCGGGTTTTGGTAATTGCCACCCCCCAAGCCCACCAACTTATTGGGAATGGATTTTTTTCCCTTACTGGGCCTCGAGATACATGACTCAGGCCTGGCCATCCAGTTGTCGGCAGACAATCGCTTGCAGCAGCTTCTGGATGACATCCTAAATGTGTTCTCTGCCACAACTCTGGGGGTCTCTGGGTTTGAAGCCCATATCAAACTCCTCCCCTCAGCAGTCCCGAAGTTCCAGAAGGCTTGCTCAGTACCGTTCGCCCTCCGTAACAAACTACAGGAGGAGCTTCATCACCTAGAGGCTGAGGACATCCTGACCCCCGTCCACCATAGTCGTTGGGCTACACCCATCATTGTCCTTGAGAAGCCGAATGGATCTCTTGACGTTTGTGGGGATTTTAAGGCTAATGTCAGTTCTCAGTCTGTTATTGACTCCTATCCCATACTCAAGTTTGATGACATCCTGTCCAGGTTGGCTAGCGGCAAGGTGTTTGCCAAAATTGAGCTGCAGGATGCCTACCTCCAGTTGCCTTTGGATGAGTCATTGAAAATGATCTTGGTCATCAATATCCCTTTTGTGCTCTTCTGTTACAGCTGCCTCCCGTTCGGGGTCACCAGTGCTCCAGCCATTTTCCAGTGCTATTTGGAAACACTGAGAAGAGACATTCCGGGGTTGGCTAACTACCTTGATGACATCTTAGCCACTGGCGTCTCCACCCTGGACTTGGCCTGGATCCTCTGGCGCCTCTTCCTTGTTCTTCGGGTGCTGGCTTACATTGCAACAGGGAGAAATGTCTTTTTTTTGTTCCTCAGGTTACCTGCCTTGGCCATGTTTCGAGCACTAATGGCATTCGACTGACACCCCAGTATGTCAAGGGTATTCAGCAGCTGCCACCCCTGAAGAACATCTTCCAGCTCATGTCAGTCCTGGGTCAACTAAGTTACTACCACCATTTTATATGACATGCTGCAGCTCTGGCAGAACCCTTTCACTGCCTCCTCTGTAAGAGTGTTACATTGGACGGGTCACCAGCTTGTCATAGGGTGTTCCACCATCTGAAGTCATCTCTCCTGACACTGTCTTGCCTTGTTCCTTATGACCCCACCAAGCCTCTCACCTTGGCTGCTAATGCGTGAGACTATGGTGTGGGGGCCGTCTTGTCTCATGTCATCGACAGCATCAAGCGCCCAGTGGTCTTCATCTCCAAAATGGCATCCCTGGCTCAGCGTAACTACAGCCAAATTGAGGAGGAGGCCTTGGCCATCATCTTTGGGTTTAAGAAATTCCCTGATTTCATCTACGGCCATCACTTCACCTTATACACCAGTCAAAAGCCTCTGGTCTCATTGTTCAGTGCTACATCCACTAGCCCCTAGAGGACTGCTCGCCGCCTCCAGTGCTGGGAATTGTTCCTCGTGGAATATTCCTACGACATCCGTTTTTGGGCCACAGCTCTCTGTGCGAATGCAGATCTTCTCTCTCATCTCCTGGTGGGCGCCAACCCTGAGTTCGATGCTGACCTGGTTGCCTGTTTCCACATGGATGACGCTGCTGCTGAGGCAGTAGCTGATTTTGCCACTGGATGCCAAGCTAATTGCACATCACAGGGCAGACAACCCGACCCTCCAGGCACTGATGCACCACGTTCAGCATGGGTGACTGTCAGACCATCAGCTGCCGCAGCCAGAGGTCTGGGACTACTGGCAGTGCTGCCAGGACCTGTCTGTCAGAGATGGGACCCTTCTCATGTTGGGTGATAATGATCGTTGGTGGGTTGTGCTTCCACCTTCCCTCCTCCACCAGGCCTTGGAGCTCCTGCACATTGGTTATTAGGGGATTGTCCTGATGAAACGGCTTGCCCACCAGCATGTCTACTGGAGGGGTTGGACGCCACCATCACCCGCATGGTGGCCTCATGTCCCTCTAGTCAACGGCACCAGTTGGCGCCCCCTCAACACTTGTTCCTGTGGCCTCCTGCTCCTTCTCCTTGGGCCAGTTTGCACTTGGAGTTTGCGGGCCTGTTCCTCGGCTCCTCCTGGCTTATTCTTGTGGACACAGGCAGTGGGTTTCCTTATGTCTCCCACAGGTCCTCCACGACATCCACCCATACCATCCAAACTCTTTGCTGCATCTTTGCCATTGAGGGCCTTCTGCAGACATTGGTGACCAACAACGGCCCTCAATCTACATCTGCTGAATTTACCTCCTTCTGCACCATCCTGGGCATCCAGTTGATTCATACCGCTTCCTTTCGTCCTTAATCTAATGGATTAGCCGAACGGTCTGTCTGTACATTCAAAGTTCAGATGTCAAAATTGCACCCCCAACACTCCCGGACGACACCCGTACCATCTTTCTTTCCTTCTACTGGTCCACTGTTCAGGATGGGTCATCCCCATTTGAAAAACTTCATGGCTGCCCTCATCGGTACCCCTTGTCTCTCCTGTTTCCGTCTTCTCCCCGTCCAGCTCCTCCGCATTCGGCACAGCCCCATTTTTCTCTGCAGGATCTGGTCCGGGCAATGTTTTCACCTGGAATCATCCCCAGTGGTTCCCCGTCAGAATCTCGTTGCTCACTGGCTGTGCTATGGCGACAGTCACCCCCGTCGACAGCATGGTGTGCTGGAAGCACACTGACCAGCTTCGCCCCTGTTGTGGTCCACACTTGGCTCCTCTGCCGTCTTTATGGCTGTCGGCCTTCGGGGATGGTGGTGCTCCTCTCCCCACCTGACCGCCGCCTCCACCATTGCTGCCGGTCACACCCCACGCAGACCCTCCGGCAGAGGTCCCTATTCCCATGGAGGTGGATCCTGCACATGCGATCACCTCTGGTCTCCTGTCGCCTATGGACCCGGGCCTGATGTTGAGATGAGCCTACCACTCACCCCAGCACCCCAGGGGGGCAGGGAGGGGGGGTGGGGTGGGGGGGGGGTAGGAGCAGGTGTCTGCTGTGGCCGTCCACTTCATACATTGTAGCACCTACTGCGTCGGTATCTCACTTCACGTCCAACCAACACAGGATGCCTGCATCATAGGCTGTATATTTACTAGGAAAGCCTACGTCATGTGTTGTCAAGACAAATATTTACTGGCGACCACAACACGACACCAGGTCTCCACCAACGGCCACCAGGGACCACTACCTGTTCGTGGAGTCTGCAGAACAGCTTCACCAGAGGTCGCAGCTAGCCCAGGAACTGCTTTGATACACCAGGCATATGATCGCAAATGGTTCCGGCAGATACATCTGCCAAACGGCTTTATAGGGCAGCGCACTGCCAGCAAAGGTCAGTTTGATGCACCGCTTTGAAGTATACAGAGCTGCCACCCTGGCAGCCACGGCCAGACACCTCTTCTAGCTGGCCAATCCCTTGCAGATGGACTTGGTATAGTTGACAAACATCTTGATGTTGTAGAATTGTTTTATTGTGATCTCCCCTCATGAAGGGGCAGGTATTTTCTATTATTATTTGTTTTTTGATACTGGTGACGGTCCACAGTTGGGATCAAGTCTGTTGTTGTTTTGGGGATTATAATATTGTTTTGTTTTGGTGAGTCCAGTAAATTGTTTTTGTACTTGTGTTTTCTGCATTTCTCTTTTGCTAACACGGATACTTCATTAACCTTTCAAGATTCAGTAATTACTGTCTTTTGCAGCTTATGCACACATAAAATGCTTTCTCTAAAGCAAAGCTCCTGTCCTCACCTCATTATTTGATCTTGCAAGTGTCTCATACACAAAAGAGTAAATTGAATTTTTTCTTGTAGTACTATTTATTCATTGCATTACCAAAGATATTTGAAAACACTGGTAACAGGGAATTTGTCATGCATTTGTTTATATAAACTTTCTATTTCTTTTTATTAAGTAATTTTAGTAACAAGTATTGTAATCTGTCTCAAAACACCGGAAAACTCGTTACGGGAATGGTTTTAGTAGGGAACTATGATATGGGGCACTGATATGGAACTTCCTGGCAGATTAAAACTGTGTGCTGGGCTGAGATTCGAACTCAAGTTTGAGTCTCAGTCTTCATCAGCACACACTCTGCTGCAGAGTGAAAATTTCATTCTGGATGCTGCACGATCTTTGAAAAGTCTACTTGACAGTTCAGCATACTTAGTTGAGTATTTACTCTTCAGTGATTTAGTAATTGACTCAGTTTCCTCATAATTTATTTTCTGTAGCTGCATGTGACATAATTTGCTTAGAATATCAGCTTATAAAAGTGCCACATGCTTGTGGTCTTTTACAGTTTCTCAGTGAAACTGATGATTTCCGGGTTTGTGGGTTTCCAACCATGTTGATATTGTCTTTTTCTGTGCTGGGTTTTTCAACAACTTCCTTACTTGTATTCATTATGTGCTATTTGCAGCAGTGAGCAACAAAACCTGCTCTCAACACCTGACAAAAACAGCTAGGAAAGTATGTACAATATCATCTAAAGAAAATGACAATGTTAATTCAGCTGAAAAATCCATATATTTGGAAATCTTGTACACATTTGCTTGGTCAAGAAAACTAACTTAATTTGCCAACTATTGGCAGGAAATGGTTATTAAATATTTTGCACAACTCTGTAAGTCACTGATAGGATCATTCTTCCACATAAGAGATGTGGTACGTTCATCATCCACATTCTGCACTGACCACATTGTATGATTTTTGTTCTGAGAGATTTCAATTCTCATGGTATACACTGTTTTAGCCTAACTGATGACATTCATCAGGCCTTTGCAGTATTGTCTGTAGAGAAATTGTGTAACTGGGTTGTAACTGCCCTCATTACAGTACTGGTCCCATTTCCTCCAGCATGATGTTCTGATGGCTTTAGTAATCCCAACTGATTGCTTATTGATACTGTGCTTCTACCTGAAATTTCTTGATGGACAACAAGTGTCAAAGAAAAAATGAAGCTTTGTAGAAATATGTTGTATTTGTCATTCAGCTGGTTTGTATTGTGTGGTGACATAAACATGTGGGTTTTTCTCCCAAGAGTAAAGTGCTTTATATGAATTGAGAAGATAAATTGACACTCCTGTTAAGAGGACAAGTTGAACTGCAGAAAGGCACAATGAAAAGATGCTTACACATTAGCTTTCAGCCAATGCCTTCATCAGGAAATGAAAAACACATACACTCATTCAAACAAGCAAGCCCACCCTCACACACACTTGACTACCATCTCTCAGCTCGGACTTGTATGCTTTGGCCGAAAGCTATTGTATAAGTGTCTTTATGTTGCACCTGTCTGCAACTCACTGTATTGTCTTTACAGTGAGTAACAATGTATCTTTTTCTTGTATTGTTGAAATTCCAACCAGGAGTTTCAGTTGTTTGATTTTACATGAATTGAGTTCATTTGTTTGTGTAAATATTGACAGATATTTTTAGCAGCGGCTTCATGCATTACTCTCCACCCATTCTCTATCAATTCTGCCATGTTAGTTGCGGTTCAATGAGATATTTTCACTGTCTGATCACTTTAGTGTGTGTGCTGATATACCATTGCCTGAAACATTGGATTTCTGCCCAAGTCCTCATTATCGTGAAACTGTTCCACTAAGAGCACTATGTCATCTGGCAATTTGCTTATGATGATCCACCTTGTACTTTGTGGAATCGTGTCAGGGTTACTTTTTCTAAGTGACCATATTAGTGATGTAGCTGAATTTCTTTGCATCTTGGCTACACCTCATGAAAATTTTGTTTTTTCAGCTGTGATGCCCAGGCAATGTTGTTGTTTGTACAGCTCCATGTTATTTCAGATTTAGCATTTCCCAAGTATGCTACACAAAAGGCCATCCGTAGGATGGTATCATATATATTGCTTGCATGACAATCCACTCCTCTCTCAGAAATGTGTCCCATATATTTAAAATAATACTTGTGCAGAGAGTACAGCAGTGATTTCATTGCTACTAACCCCTGATCTCTCCAGGAATAATGGACCTTGCTGAGATGGAGTGGCTTGCATGCCTCAGTGATACGATAGCTGTACTGTAGGTGCGACCACAATCGAGGGATATCTGACTAAACCTGAAGGACAGAGGCTTTGCTAGTAGTAGCAGGGCCAGCAGTCTGGACAATAGATATGGCTTTATAACTTCAACCAACATGGCCTCGTCATGCTGGTAGGAAGCTGTGTGGGTTAATGATGATAAGGACCTCATGGGTAAAATATTCCAGAGATAAAATAGTTCCTCATTTGGTTGTCTAGCTGGTGACTACTCAGGAGGATGTGATCTTCAAGAAAAACAAAACTGACATTCTATGGCACTTAATGTGGAATGTTAGATCCCTTAGCTGGGTAGGCAGGTTAGAGAATTCAAAATTGAAAATGGATGGGCTGGAGTTAGATGTGGTGGGAATTAGTGAAGTGTGGAAGGAAAAAAAGGACTTCTGGTCAGGTGAGCATAGGGTTATAAATACAGGATGTTCCAAAATAATCTTCACAACTTTGATCACCTATATTTCAGAAACGGGGATAGTCAGAAACATGTGGTTTGTGGTGTAAATATTCATGCACACCTAAAGTTTTTGGTTTTTGCAGGTTAGTTACTGATGAACAGGCCTCCACGTCCCCCCTCACCTCCACCCCTCCCCCGGCAGATGCAACAGTATGTAGAATGATTGATAGCAACCATATCTGACAGCCAGATCCAGTGGAACTTCTTGGCAGGTCAGAGGAGCAAACCCCCATCATGTCCGACCATCAGACAAGGGAACACGAGGTTCAAGGAATCTGAAAGTATCATGAAAGGGGTAAGTTGTGGGCATCTGAACATGAGTGATGCAGATCTGTAATGGGTGAAACAGAGTTTTATCTGGAGCCCAACCAAATCAATTCGTCAAGCATCTTGACAAGTTGCAGCTACACGAACATAGTGCCAAGGCTGGTACACAAGAAACTGAAGCTTCATGCCTACCGGGTGCAGCTGCTGCATACACTTGAGCCTGATAACAGGCCAAAGTGCAAAGTACTTGTTTTTGCAATAGAGATTCTGAGTCACATCAACAAGGACGCAGACTATATTGAAAAGGTGATGTTCATGGACAAAGCTTTCACATGTAAAGTAAACTGACACAATGTGAAGTTAAGTTCAGGTGCTCTGAGAACCCCTGCTTTAGCATGGAAATTGTGCACGGCAGTTCAGAGGTAAATGTGTGGTTTTGTCTGTTTGAAGATCATGTAGTGGAACTGTTTTTCTTTGCAAGGGCATCAGTAAGCTCAACTATTTATCTGGACATGTTGGAAGAGATTGCGTTTCCACAGATTGAAAAACTGCAACTGACATCACACTGAAGCAGGATGGTGACCCTCCTCACTGGACCTCACTCATTAGGAGGGCTTTGGACAACACATTTACGGGTCACTAGATTAACAGTGAAGGACTGATTTTCTGGCCCCTAAGGTCTCCAGACAAAACTCCATTAGTCTTTTTTCTTTGGGGTTTTGTTTAGGATGCTGTCTACTTGACCGCAGTGCAGGACCAGTAGGAACTGGGAACTCACATCAGAGCAGCAAATGCACAAGTTAGGTTGGACAGGGAAGGAACTAGAATATTGTTTAGGTATCTAGCATGATACAGATTGTGCACACATTGAACTCTTTTAAATGAGTACTAAAACCAGCCTGCCCTGGAGCAGATATAGACTCAGATCACAGTGAAGTAGTGATGAAGAGTAGGCTGAAGTTTAAGAGATTAGTCAGGAAGAATCAGTACGCAAAGAAGTGGGATACGGAAGTACTAAGGAATGATGAGATACTCTTGAAGTTCTCTAAAGCTGTAGATAGAGCAATAAAGAATGGCCCAGTAGGCAGTTCAGTTGAAGAGGAATGTACATCTCCAAAAAGGGAAATCACAGGAGTTGGAACAAAAAAACTTAAGTTCAAAGAAGGTAACAGCAAAGAAGCCATGGGTAACAGAAGAAATACTCCAGTTGATCAATGAAAGAAAAAAAGTACAAACAAGTTCAGGGAAATTTAGCAATACAGAAATAAAACTTGCTGAGGAAGGAAATAAATAGGAAGTGCAGGGAAGCTAAGATGAAGTGGCTGCATGAAAAATGTGAAGAAACTGAAAAAGAAATGATTGTTGGAAGGACTGACTCATATAAGAAAGTCAAAACAATCTTCGGTGACATTAAAAGCAAGGGTAGTAACATTTAGAGTGCAATAGGAATTCTACTGTTAAATGCAGAGGAGAGAGCGGATCGGTGGAAAGAGTGCATTTGAAGGCCTCTGTGGAGGGGAAGATTTGTCTGATGTGATAGAGGAAGAAACAGGAGTCGATATAGAAGAGATACGGGATCCAGTATTAGAATAGAATTTAAGAGAGCTTTGGAGGACTTTAGATCAAATAAGGCAGAAGCGAGAGATAACATTCCTTCAGAATTTGTAAAATCATTGGGGGAAGTGGCAATAAAATGACTGTTCAAATTGGTGTGTAGAATGTTTGTCTGGCGACGTATCATCTGACTTTTGGAAAAATATCATCCACACAATTCCAAAGACTGCAAGAGCCAACAAGTGCAAGAATTATCGCACAATCAACTTAACAGCTCATGCATCCAAGGTGCTTGCAAGTATAACACAGAAAAATGGAAAAGAAAATTGAGGATGTGTTAGATGAAAAGTGAAGGCACCAGAGAGACAATTCTGACGTTGCAGTTGATAATGGAAGCAAGACTAAAGAGAAATCAAGAAATGTTCATTGTATTTGTTGACCTGAAAAAGTTTTCGATGATGTAAAATGGTGCAAGATGTTTAAATTTTGAAAAAAAAAAAAAAAAAAAAAAACAGGGGTAAGCTATAGGGAGAGACAGGTAATATACAATGTGTATAAGAGCCAAGAGGGAATAATAAAAGTGGACAACCAACAATGGGATTAAAAAGGGTGTGAGATGAGGATGTAGTCTTCCACCTCAACTGTTCAATCTGTACATCAAAGAAGCAATGGTGGAAATAAAAGAAACGTTCAGGAGTGGATTTAAAGTTCAAGGTGAAAGGATATCAATGAAAAGATTCGCTGATGACATTGCTATCCTTAATGAAAGAAAAGAAGAATTACACAATCTGCTGAATGGAATGAACAGTTTAATGACTACAGAATATGAATTGAGATTAAATCAAAGATGAAAATAATGAGAAGTAGCAGAAATGAGAACAGCAGAAACTTAGCATCAGGATCGATGTTCATGGAGTAGATGAATTTAAGGAATTCTACTACCTAGGCAGCAAAATAACCAGTGATGGACGGAGCAAGGAGGACATCAAAAGCAGATTAGCACTGGCAAAATCATTCCTGGCCAAGGGAAGTCTACTAGTATCAAATATAGGCCATAATGTGAGGAAGAAATTTCTGAGAATGTACAATTGAAGCACAGTATTGTATGGCAGAGAAACATGGATTGTGGGAAAACTGCAACAGAACAGAATCAGAGCATTTGAGATGTGCTGCTGCAGATGAATGTTGAAAATTTGGCAGACTGATAAAGTAAGGAGTGAGGAGATTCTGTGCAGAATGGGAGAGGAAAGGGATATGTTGAAGACACTGACAAGGAGAATGGACAGGATGATAGGGCATCATTTAAACCATCAATGAGTGACTCCCATGGTATAGGAGGAGCTGTAGAAGGCAAAAACTGAAGAGGAAGGCAGAGATTGGAATACGTCCAGCAAATAGTTGAGGACATCATTATGGAGCTCCCTGTACAGTATCAAATAGAGATACAGCAGTAGATAGGCCTAATAACAAATAAGAAAATAGGAATGGAGATAAGTGTTACATTTTAACTTTCCTACATTTTGTAGCAGTTCTGGGGTGTAGCACTACTACTGTGTTGGGATGGGTAACAGTAGTGTGGCAAAGTCATGGAAACAGGCTGTTGGTAGCTGAGACAGTCAGTATCAAAAGTGAAAACATTTTATTAGCATCTTGGTGGAGGCGGTGGCCAAGCTACCATGCAGCATGTAGTGGGGAAGGCATGTGGTTGTGACATACTGATGGCCACTGTGCTGTGACGTTGACACCCAGGAATTCTGACTCCAGAATATCCAGCAGCATGCAGCCCCATTAGTTTGACAAGGCTGTTCACACTTGGAACAAGCCCTGCTGAAGATTTGCAAGTTGCTTGCAAGTTGCAAGTTGCTTGCCAGCCTCTGGTGATGGAAGTTGCTCCAGCAAGTGACAGCATGTGGTGCCTAGGTGCCTGGGTGGGCAGCTGTACTGCCTAGGTCCATTCTGCTGCCCTCCAGGATAGGAGTCTGGTTGCTGCTGGAGTAGGCCAGGAAGCTGCCCACCAGTGGAGAAGTACAACTCCAAGGAGGACTTGGATCCAACAGGAGGTGCAGTAATGGAAGCCCAAACTTGTAGCAGCTACATACTGTCCCATATCACCTGGTTGTTTGGCGTAGCCTTACCGTCTCCGTAGGTGCTGCTGGATTGCTGATGCCTGTGCTCAAAGTAATAGTTATTCCTCAAGAAACCTTCGCGTACCTGACTGAACATATGCCTGTAAGAGTGAAAGCTGTCACCAAGGCTAAGGGTGGGCCTTACCATATTGAATTCCAGCATTACTGATGGAGGGTGCCACGGACTTGTAAGTCATTTTCAGACATGTGTCTGAATACTTTTGATCACGTAGTGTAACTCTACTTTTATAAATTACAATTTTTTACTCTGGACAAGTGTCAGCTCAAAAATACAGCAATTTTTTACTGAATTAAACACTGCATGCAAATATGTTATATCATTAGCATTGTTACTGTGTTGTTTCAAAACATTTTTGCATGATTTCTGACCAGTCATTGCAATTTTCAAGTTAAAATAACAAAATCTTGTATCAAACACTGGAAAATCCAGGATGGAGGAATGTAACAATATTATGAAAAGGAAAGTTGCTACTCACCATATAGTGGGGATGTCGAGTCATACATAGCACAACAAAAAGACTGTTGCAAATAAAGGTTTCAGCCAGTAAGGGCTTCATCAAAAATAGATGACAGACATATACACACCCACACTCATGCAAACGCAACTCACACACGACTGCAGTCTCAGCCAAATGAAGCCACACTGCGAACAGCAGCACCAATGCATTAAAGGAGTGGCGACTGGGTGGGGGTAAGGAGGAAGCTGTGGCAGGGGCAGGGAGGGGGAGGGATAGTAGGGTAGGGGTAGCAGTCAGTGAAGTGCTGTTGGGGAGCGCACAGGGACAATGTGGAGAGAGGGTATGGCAGCTATGTGCAGTCCAGAGGTTATACGGAAAGCAGGGGAGTGGTGGGGAGGGGGAAGGGATAGCAGAAAAGGAGAGAAGTAAAAAGACTGGGTGCAATGGTGGAATGAGGGCTGTGTAGTGCTGGAATGAGAACAGGGAGGAGGCTGAATGGGGGAGGACAATGACTCACAAAGGTTGAGGCCAGGATGGTTACAGAAATGTAGGATATATTCAGGGAAAGTTCCCACCTGCACAATTCAGAAAAGCTGGTGTTGGCAGGAAGGACCCATGTGGCATGGGCTGTGAAGCAATCATTGAAATGAAGGATGTCATGTTGGGCAGCGTGCTCAGCAACAGGGTGGTCCAGGTGTTTCTTGGCCACAGTTTTTCGGTGGCCATTTATGCGGACAGACAGCTTGTTGGTTGTCGTGCCCACATAAAATGCAACACAGTGGTTGCAGTCTAGCTTGTAGTTCACATGGCAGGTTTCACAGGCCTTTGATGGGATAGGTGATGTTTGTGACTGGACTGGAGTAGGTGGTGGTGGGAGGATGTATGGAAAGGTCTTGCATCTAGGTCTGTTACAGGGGTATGAGCCATGAAGTAAGTGGTTGGGAGCAGGGGTTATATAGAGTTGGATGAGTATATTGTGTAGGTTTGGTGGACAGCAGAATACCACTGTGGGAGGGGTGGGAAGGATAGTGGGCAGAACATTTCTCATTTCAGGGCACAATGAGAGGTAATCGAAACCCTCGCGGAGAATGTAATTCAGTTGCTCCAGTCCTGGACGGTATTGAGTTACAAGAGGAATGCTCCTCTGAGGCTGGACTGTGGGACTTTGGGAGGTGGTGGGAGACTGGAAAGATAAGGCATGGGAGATTTGTTTTTGTACAAGGTTGGGTGGATAATTAACCTGTGAAGGCTTTAGTGAGACCCTCAGTATATTTCAAGAGGGATCGCTCGTGTCTGTAGATGCGACAACCACGGGTGGCTAAGCTGTATGGAGGGGACTTCTTGGTATGGAACAGGTGGCAGCTGTCGAAGTGGAGGTATTGATGGTGGTTATGTTTGATATGGACAGAGTTTCTGATCTAATCTTTGAGGTGGAGGTTAACATCTAGGTATTTAAGAAATTCTGGAAAGTTAACAGGTGGTGATTTGGCCAATTTCAGTGAGTTTTCGCCTTTCACTATTGTTGATTCCCTCAGATTTCATCTTGTTTCCAGCTATTCCATCCATTTAATCCTTCTCGTGATTTTCCACATGTATTTGGGTACTTTTTTGCCAATTTTTTTCAGATGTAATTCTACGTTATTTATGTAATTTTTCGCATTTTTTCCATGACCATGGATTCTTGCTCCTTCCATCTGAGTCAATACAGAAAAGTTTCCTTATACTTAGCCAGATCCCAGCCCCACATACTCTTTCTGCATTGTTGCTTGACTCATGGAATCCCCCAAAAGGTCTTACCATCAAATTACCCATTTCCGGCTGCCACCTCTCCTTCCACAATGACCTCAATCTGTTCAGATTCTCCCAATCCTTAGCCCTCAACAACACAGTCCTGCACAACTATGTCAACCAAGTCTGAACCTCGTTGTAGTATCTTCTCTCCATCCACAAAATTCTCCTGCTGTGCAATCCAAAATTCCTGGTACCCATAGCACACATTGTAACTCTTGCATCCAGGAACTAGAGCAACGTGCACAACACTGCCTCCAAAAGCTCTCCACCCTACTCACTTTCCACTCCTGCCTTGGAGTACCACTGTCTACCACCTCTACAACCACCTCCAAACCTCTCCCAAGTCTACTCAGAGCTGACAAACCCTGTCTCGCAGACCTACTACATTTACCCAACCCTCCAAAACTCCCTCCCATCACCACACAGAACCCAGAGCCTCAACAGATCCAAAACACAGTCATGACTCTATCCTCCAAAAGCCTTGGCCCCACAGAAATACCAGTCCTTTCCAAAGGCCTCACCTTTTGCCCCACTCCCAAATTCAGTCATGCAGGACTTGTTGAAGACCTTCTCTCCTTCTTCTGGTCCCTACAGTGGAATACCTTCAACCTACTACCCGGAACCTATTCTCCTATATAAAAGATATCAACCATTTCCTACACCGACTCTCCACAGTTCCTGTCCCTATACAACAAGGTACCATGCTCCTCACTATTGATGCCACCTCCCTATACACTAACATTTCTAGTGCCCCTGGCCTTACCACTATTGAACACTACCATTCCCAACGCCCAATGGATTCCAAACCTACAACCTCCTACCTAGTCGCCATGACCAACTATATCCTCACCCACAATTACTTCTCCTTTGAAGGCATTACCTAGAAACAAATCTAGAGTATAGCTATGGGCACCCACATGGCACCATCCTGTGCCAACCTATACATGGGCCATCTAGAGTAATCCTTCCTAGACACTCAGATTCCTAAACGCATCACCTGGTTCAGATTCAGTGATGACATTGTTACGATCTGGATCGAGGATGAGGACACCCTATCCACATTCCTCCAGAACCTGAACAACTTCTCCCCCATTTGCTTCACCTGATACTACACAACCCAATAAGCCACCTGCCTAGCTGTTGACCTCCACCTCAAAGATGGCTACACCAGTATCTCCATCCATATCAAACCCACTAACCACCAGCAATACCTCCACTTTGACATACTGCCACCTGTTCCATACCAAGAAGTCCCTTCCATACAGACAGCACAGACAACCATGCTCGTTGCACCTACAGAGATGAGCGGTCCCTCCCAAAATATACTGATGGTCTCACTAAAACCTTCACAGATTATAATTATCCTCCCAACCTTGTACAAAAACAAATCTCCCAAGTCTTATCTTTCCAGTCTCCCACCACCTCCCAGAGTCCCACCGTCTGTCCACAGTGGAGCATTCCCCTTGTAACTCAGTACCACCTATGATGGGAGCAACTGAATTACATTCTCTGCCAGGGTTTCGTTAACCTCTCATCA
The DNA here is from genome assembly GCF_021461385.2 of Schistocerca piceifrons. Classification (NCBI taxonomy): domain Eukaryota; kingdom Metazoa; phylum Arthropoda; class Insecta; order Orthoptera; family Acrididae; genus Schistocerca; species Schistocerca piceifrons. The sequence continues at coordinate 124,760,494 of NC_060141.1, read as the reverse complement.
TGCCCTAAATGAGAAATGTCCTGCCCACTATCCTTCCCACCTCTCCTACAGTGGTATTCTCCTGTCTACCGAACCTACACAATATACTCATCTAACCCTACAAAAGCCTTCTCCCAAACCCTTACCTCATGGCTCATACCCCTGTAATAGAATTAGATGCAAGACCTGTCCATACATCCTCCCACCACCACCTACTCCAGTCCGGTCACAAACATCACCTATCCCATCAAAGGCAGGGCTACCTGTGAGACCAGTCATGTGATCTACAAATTAAGCTGCAACCATTGTGCTGCACTCTGTGTGGGCATGACAACCAACAAGCTGTCTGTCTGCATGAGTGGCCACTGACAAACTGTGGCCAAGAAACAAATGGATGACCCTGTTGCTGAGCACGCTGCCACACATGACACCCTTCATTTCAATGACTGCATCACAGCTTGTGCCATATGGATCCTTCCCACCAACACCAGCTTTTCTGAATTGTGGAGATTGAAACTTTCCCTGCAATATATTGTATGTTTCCATAACACTCCTAGCCTCAATATTTGTTGGTCATTGTCCTCACCCATCCAGCCTTTTCCCTATTCCCATTCCAGCACTACACAGCCCTCATTCCACCATTGCACACAATCTTTTTATCTCTCTCCTTTTCTGCTACCCCCCTCCCCCCTTCCCCACACCTCTGCCCCCTCTTCCCCCAGTTTCCACCTTCCGTCTAACCTGCCGACTGCACGTAGCTGCGCTACCCTCTCTCCACCTTGTCCCTATGTGCTCCCTAGTAGCACTTCAATGTCCACCACCCCTACCGTACTATCCTCCCATTCCCTGCCCCAGCCTCCTCCTTAACCCCATTCAGTCACCATTCCCATCATGCACTGGTGCTGCTGTTCGTGGTGTGGCTTCAATTGCTTGCGACTGCAGTCATGGGTGTGCGAGTTGTGTTTACGTGTATGTGTGTGTGTGTATGTGTCTGTTGCCTACTTTTGACGAAGGCCTTTCTGGCTGAAAGCTTTATTTGTGTATTTGTGACAGTCTTTTTGTTGTGCCTATCTGCGACTCAGCATCTCTGCTATATAATGAGTAACAACTTTCTTTTTCAGAATCTTGTATAAGAGTTAGATGTTGTAAACATTACAAACATGCTTGCTACTATTTCTAAACTGACTTCAAAATTTGTTTTGATACATCATTCACCAATTAACCTGTAGTTTACTACACAATCATAATAATTTTTGAAAACTGATAAACCTTTAAAAAATTCAGGAACTTCTTTTCATACAACTCATTTGTAAATGAGAGGTTCAAAATTATTTTTGGTAACTTATGTAAAAAGTTCATTTCCTTAGCCAGTTCAAGTAATGATTCATCATTTACAGCAGGTAAGCAGTATGTTTCTATACCAAAATCATTTACTGTATTTGCAAAACTTTCATTTAAATTGTCTTCTTCACTCGCATACACAGTTTCTAAATCATTAAATAAATTATTTATGTTTTACTCTTTGTTGACTGTTTTAGACAGATTACAGTTTTCAGTACAAGCTATATGGATGGTTCAGCTAACAAAGTAGATTCTTGTTCAGGTATGTTTTTGACTATATTCTCAATGTGAACTCTTGCTTCATTATTGTCTATTGCTGATGTCCCCTTTGTCAAAATCTCCCAACCCTCAGTTACTGACAGTTAAAAAGTTTCTACTCTCAGCAGAAATAAAGTTGTTTTTCAGTGCGATACCCTCTATTTCTTGACTGATATCTTGAAGCCTTCAGCTGCCATTTTCTTTATTTCCTGTACAATCGTACAATTTCGGCCTTAGGCCATTTTCAAGTATTTTATTGATGATTTTTTGGTAACAGATTATGTCGTATACGTCGTTGGTCCTATGACATCGTGTTATACTCATAAACACCTCGAACTAATTTGTGAGCATGACATGATGTCATAGGAGCAACGATGTATATGACATAATCTGTTACCAAAAAATCATCCATAAAATACTTGAAAATGGCCTAAGGCCAAAATTGTCCAATCATACAGGAAATAAAGAAAATGGCAGCTGAAGGCTTCAAGATATCATTTTAAAAAATCATCACATCTGCGGATCCTATCGCATTGCAAACCCTCTATTTCTTTTCTGGGGGTTTGAAACAGGCGATTGTTCTGAAGTTTCATTTTCTAAACATGGTTGTTCAAATGATAGATGATAGGTAAGATGAACCACAATCAACATGTGACTTGCTCAACAATGGCAGTACATATGGACACATCAAGATAAGTAGAAAGTGTACAAATTTTCTACTTATCTTGATGTATCCATTTGACTGCCATTGTTGACCAAGTGCAAGGTTTATTATTGTTCACTGTAATTATCGTCAACCACTAATGGTTGTTTTATTTGTACCTCAATTTATACATAATAATTTCACTGACAGTGATTTTTAAATAAATCCACATGTAGTTCTCTTTCTTGATCTACAAAAACATAAATCCATTACAAAAATGTAAATCCATACTTGTCTTTTAAATTATCCCAGACAGGAGCACCCACATTGTTATGAACTTCCCCTGTATTACGGTGAAAAAACATATTCATGTGCACCTTTTTAGGTATACAAACTTTAGTATTGTGCCACAATCTTCAGCAAGAAGGAAGATCAAATAATAAATAAAACACATAGTTTACTCCTCTGTTTCTTGTAGCTCTTAATCAAAAATGAGGCTCATTAGAAACAAGGCTTGGTGAAAAAAATAATTTTTACAGCTAGGTGGTGTGAACAGGTATGTTACTTCAAATCTGAACCATGCTGTTTTCTGTTTCTTCCATCCATTATTTTTATTTCATTCATTTTGTATGTGCACATCACATCGAAAATCAGTCTCTATGCTGCTACAGACAGTAAACAACTCTCATCCTGAAGAGACAACAACTTAATCACGCCATGACAACAAGTTTACTCCAAGAAGATCAAACGTAATACAGGCAGCCTCAGCTCAGGGATCTTACAAAATATCTATCTTTTACATTCAAAGACAATTGTATGCAGTTAACTAGTTTTTTTACAAATATATCAAATTATTACTCAGAATAAATTATAGCATGACATTCAGAATTTCAAATGTGATTACAATTTTGAATTAAATTGGAAGTATAAAAAACAATTATGTTTCCTGAGAAATAAATCTTGTGTTAATTCCTTCTTGTATTTCTGTTTATGAAAATATAAGACCATTTTAGTTATATTGCCAAAATTCACTAAACACATAATTGTGATTTGTATATTCTTGGATCATCTTATAAATTTAATTGTATCGTATTCTATAATATGTGCTGAAGAAAGATGCCCTGACCAGCCCCATTACACTAGGAACCAAAAAATTCTGAACTGCTTGTACCAACCTCGTGTCTGTTCCCGCCCCTTCTCTGCTGTTCATGTGTCCTAAGTACTCTATCTTCTCTAAGGCAAAATGATATTTTTCTGTATTTAATGTAGGTTGCATGGCATGTAACCTGTTCAGGACCTCTTTCAACCATTGTATGTGCTCTTTCATATTCCTTTAGAATACAGTTATATCATCAAGGTATATTAAGCATTGCTGAGGTGCTGAGGTTTCAGCCCTCTCAGTACTCCATCCAGCAATTGCTAAAATGTTGCTGGCACATTCTTTAGTCTGAATGGCATCCTCCAATATTGATAATGACCTCAGGTAACTGAAAATTCTGTGTTCTGCTGATTCTCTGGCATTACTTATAACTAATGATACCCACTCCTTAAATCTACAGTAGAGAAGTATTGGCATTCTCTCAAATTATCAGTGATCGTAGTGATATCGTGTGGGGTAAGCATCGCTTATCATCTTAACAATTAAGATGTTGATAGTCATAGCACTATATTTTTTAGAAGTATTTGCTGAAATTTTGGGCACTAAACTGACAGCTGCTTCCCCCTGCCCCCTAAGGACTAGTACCCTCCTCTATTATTTCATCAGCTAACTGCTGGTAAAAGAAATCCTCCATAACTGGTTGTAAATGTTAAAGTATACGATATGATATAACTGGATGGATAAAAAATTCTACCTGCCAAGTAGCAGCAGGAGAAAATGCATATGAAAGCTAAAGGTAGTGAGTAGAGGGATTTGTTGTCAACCTTGTAGGAAATATTTTCACTAAGGGGGATGCAGTGGGGGCAATGTTGGCTCTCTCCTGGAACTGCAGAATATATAGTAGGAACATTTTGATTGGGGAACAGGGAAGGAAAATCTGTGCCTTCAGGCACATTTGGAGGAATCAAGGAAGGAACTGATAAGGATCAAGGGAGATAGGGAGCAGAAAGATGGTTGGGAACTGGCAGCTGGTAGGAGGATAGGAAGAAAGAGAACACAATCTGACAGTTTTATCATCAACACCAAAAACAGGTATCTACCACTGCCAGACTTAATTGGAGAAGAGCCTCAGGTAGAACAAGGAGCAGGAAATGTGCGCACACTTCAACCGAGACCACAAAGTGTAGGTATGTACAAAGTGTTAGGAAGAAGAAAGTGCTGCTGCTAGGTAGTAGCCATGGACGAGGTGTATTCTCTCAGTTACAGGAAAGTTTAGGGACAGCATACCAGGCCACCAGTATCTTCAAGCCAAATGCAGGGCTAAGTAATGTGGCAGAGGACTTACGGTCTTTATGTGAGGACTTTATTAAAGAGGACCATGTGGTGACAGTGGGTGGTGCAGAAAACAGTTTGGACAGGGATGGGGCTTATGACATAGTTGGTGACCTGGACAAGATAGCTTCCCTGACTCATGGCACCAACGAACACTTTATTGAGCTGTTCTGGTGTCATGAGTGGCCACACATTGATGGAGCTGTGAGGCCAATCAATGTGGGGTTAGGGATGGCTCTGAGGGTAGCCAACTTTCCTTATGTTCCTCTCGTGCCTGTTGGGACTAACAACAGATGGGGTTTCACTAGGCATGGCCTACTCCTAAATGGGACTGGGAAGGGAAGATTGCTACAGCTGATTCATGAAAGTATAGGGGGTGGATCTTGGGCCACACATGAAATTCTCTAAATTCTCCACATTATTTAAATTGAACTTTGAAAAGGCGTTCCCGAAAGTATGCATGTTTGCATCAACATCTCACAAAAACAGATGGATAACAGCAGGTATTAAGAAGTCCTCCCAAACACTTAAATAGGTACCTCAGTTCCATGAGAATGAGTTGCAGTGATGCAGAATTCTTAAATTTCTATTATAGATACAAAAAGATCTATAAGAAGGTGCTTATTGCTGCAAAAAAGTCGTTTAATGACAAAATAATACGTAATTCAGAGAATAAAAACAAATCAGTCTGGGATGTTGTAAAGAAGGAAATGGGAGAGGCAGACAAATGCAGAATAACGTACTGCTAATGGATGGGGATAAGGTAATAAATGATACTCAACACTTAGCAAACTACGTAAATGAGCATTTTTCAAGTATTGCAGAGAAGTTACAGCAAAAATTGCCCAAAACAAATATAACACCTGTAAATAATGTTGCACTAAATACAATGATGTTACTTCCAACCACAGAGTTTGAAGTCAATAAAACTGTTCAAAAACTAAAAAATAAAGTCAGTAGGTTTAGATGAAGTACCAATGTGTGTACTGAGACAATGCATAGAGATTATACAAGGCACCTTAACAAATACAATAATGAATCAGGGTGTATACGACCCAGGACAACCGGGAGATCCGGAAAAAAACCGGGAATTTTTTCATGTGGGAGAAAACCGGGAAAAACCCGGGAATTTTTTAGAATTCCGGGAATGTTTCATTGTTTTAGTTTCCAATTCAATTTTTGTGATTTTGATTGGTAAGAACCAATACTCCAACAAAGGATATTACTTTATCCTGCCTATACAGGATAATACTGCAGCAACAAAACATTAACAAGATGAAGAAAAAATGAAAATAAAACTTAAGTCGCAAAGGAAATCCGCCATATACAACAACAAAACATAGTGGTCATACAAGCGTCTGCCAACAGCAAAGTGTGTCAAAGGCTTTAGAAAGACTATGCAATGATTCATAACGACAAATTGCCTCAGATGAGCGTGACGTGACGGCTGCTGACATTAGATTCGTTTGAGCAGTTGCGGGCGGGCTCTTGTGCATGCGCATTTGAGTCGCGTATGGGTAGTACCTTCTCCCGCTTCTGGTTACGGATATGTGGCTGGGCGCCTCTATCTAGTATTGCCCCGGTTCGGAAATATCGTAGATCAGGGGCTGATGCACAGAGCAGTCTGAGTTGTGGTGTGGAGGTGGGTAGTCTTCACGTGACCTGTGTTTACGTTTAGTGATTTTGCAGTTTCCTCTTCATTTATTACTCTCACATCAAATGAAAACAACACATCAAATGAAAACAAAACGGATTTCTCTGCCCGGGAGCTATCAAATGAATTAAAATACGTTCACATAATTGCGGAAGGCTAAAATATGTTATTATTTTCAGGTTTTATTTCCACCTTTCTGACAGTCAAGCATTAATCGACTTGCAGAACAGTGAAGTTATTTTTGTCGCTTTGCCAAAGAGATTTGGCTTTTATTAATCTTTTGGGCTGAGGCAGTCAATTTATTTGAAACGAAGTGTTTAATTCCACACTGTTGGCTAGTTTAACTGTTCGCTGCACGTTTTCCATCTTCTAGCTCGCATGGCATTATGCCATAATAGAGAACCAAACATGAGATAATACAGTACTGGTACTCAAGAAAATTTACATCTGAATCTGGACATACGAATGTGCACTATAAGCCCAATTATGCATTTTAGTATGGTTCATGAAATTCCTATGAACTTGAAGTGTCCTCTGATGTCTTGTTTCTTTTATGACATACGGCCTTCCTGTGTCATCGTATCTGCGCGCAAGAGCGGTGGCGCCTGTTATCTGGCGCTCTCTGGCAACTGCTGAAACGAATCAGTTTCTAACAGGTCATGGGAAAACATTGCGGATGGTGGTTTGAATAGCGTTACTTTCTAAGTAAATTTCCTTTTACACAAGATGAACTATACAAGAATGTACGATGAATTTCTTAAATCACAGAGCGTTTGACTCTCAGTTAAAAATCAGCTCTTTGAGGACGACCATTTAGAAGAATTTCGAGCCTTTAAGATCAGACATTTACATCATTATTAAAACTTTTACTGGCACATTTGTGTGATATATCTTAAAGTGTAACATGCGAAAAAAAGATCAACATTATACGTGGAAGCTTAGCTTCTCTTGTAGCTTATTCATCTTCGAGACTACGATTATATGTGAAACCTCTGTTTTTCTTGTAGCAACACTACGTATATTAATTTAAACCATCAACTTTTCTTAGTTGTGTGTTCGCGCTACTTAAGAGTGATCTTGCTATTGGCTGACTACATCACGTGTCCTATGCTGTCATCAGCTGGCGAGATCACATGACATGAGCTATGACTGGCTTACAAAAGCACGTCGCAATCTCGATTTCAATGCTTTGGAAAGTAACATGCGTTGTTTGGTGGAATTCGAATTTATATCTTCGTAACACGAAAATATGCAGCATACATGTTGCTGCTGCACATCAAAGATCTTTCCAAAACGTGTCCCCCCCCCCCCCCCCCCCCTCTCCCCTGTATCGTTTTGTAAAGTGCCAGGAAATTCTATGTTGGTGTATAAAACCATAAACATTCAAAAGACTGATAAGTTTTACAGTGCCGAGGAAAAGTATACTCTCACATAACACGGGGAAAAATGTATTTTCACCCGGGAGAAAGTGTGTATTCAACCAGGAAATCTGGGAAAAGTCCGGGGATTTTTTTTCCTTGTCCATGTATACACCCTGTGAATCCTTCACATTAGGGACATTTCCAGAGCAGTTAAAACAGGCAAGAGTTGTACCTTTGCTTAAGAAACGTAATGCAAAAGACATAGACCTTTGCTTAAGAAACATAATGCAAAAGACATAGAAAATTACTGGCCCATTTCCCTGCTCTCACCATTCTCAAAAATAATAGAAGCAATTATGAAAGACAGATTAATGAATTACCTGAATAAATACAATCTTTTAAGCAAATGACAGTTTGGTTTCTGAAGTGTCAAAAATACGGAGTCAGCCATAGTAGAATTCACAAAAGTTATGCTTGATGCTCTTGACAAAGATAAGTGTGTCGCAGTCATATTTTTGGATATTTCTAAGGCGTTTGATACAGTTGACCACAAGATTCTAGTAAATAAATTAGAATCATTAGGAATAAGAGGGGTAGCTAATGACTGGTTTCGATCATACCTAGCAGATAGGGTACCAAGAGTAGAGATGACACATACTTCAAATAGATCTAAACATTTAGTAAAACACTTATTAGAAGAACCAAAATACATTAATATAGGGATTCCACAAGGTAGCATATTAGGACCAATACTATTCCTAATATACATCAATGACCTTCCCAGTATTATTATTCATGGTGAAAAAATTCTCTTCACTGATGACAGCAATATTATAGTCACAGAGAAAACAAGAGAACTCCTTGCAGAGAAAGCAAATGAAGCTCTCAAGGAAGTTTACGATTGGTCAGTAAGCAATAAAGTGACACTGAACGCAAAGAAAATGAATGACATGAGTTTCAGTTTAAAGAGGGAAAATGGCAATGTTAAATTAAATGTAGATAGCACATCTATAGATTGTGTAAGAAATGCAAAATTTCTAGGAATGAATATTGATTCTCTGTTGAAGTGGTGTGAACACACAAAGGTACTTGCAAACAGAATGTCATCAGCATGTTATGCCCTTAGAATCCTATCACCAGTGTGTTTTAGTTACATACTATTCATGTGTCCACTCATTTCTTAGCTATGGCATTCATTTTTGGGGAACAAATGCACAAAATATGAACACAATTTTCAAACTCCAGAAAAGAGCCATAAGAATCATAACCAAAAATGGTAGTTGAGCTCATTTTAAAGATCTGTCCAAAACACTGGGGATTTTAACTGCTCCGTGTGAATACGCTTACCAGTCAGTTGTACACATCAAAAATAACATTGGTAATTACTGCACAAACAGTTCTGTCCTTGACCTTGGAAGAAGAGCTAGACTCAACTTACATTTGCCAAGAAAAAATAAACATAAAACTCAAACCAGCATTTTCTACCAAGGAATAAAACTGTACAATAAATTACCAAAAGAGATAAAAAAAATTGCAAAAATACACTTATTTAAAAAGGCAGCTAAAAAGTACCTGTTATGCAATACCATTTTATACATTGAAGGATTACTTGGATAAAGCAGAGTAGGGGTTTGGGTTTGGCAAAAAAAAAAAAAAAAAAAAAAAAAAAAAAAAAAAAAAAAAAAAAAATGTTGTACAAATAAGTAATAATGATGATTACAAAACATCCAACATTCCATGTAACACCTACACACTGTGATTTTTTTCCTTCTTTTTTCCTTTTCTAGAAAAACTTAACCGCAAGCTATGCATGGTTCCTCCTCTTTCTGAGCTCAACATCTCACTCATTATAGAGGGATGCTGACTCAGTTTTTCAGGATAGCAAATGGGAAGTTGTGGTACAGAAAATGGCCCAGAGATCAGTGTGTGTGTGTTTGTGTGTTTAGTGAGTGAACAGTGTGGCATTACATTATTTAAAAAGTCATTTGTAAAAAAAGTATTGCATACTAGGAGTAAATCTAAGAGGGGATTGTCTCTAACTAGTAGTCTGTAAATGTATGTGTATACGAATTAGCTTATTTTAAATTGGTCTAAACTTGTAAATACTTTGACATGTCTTATATCCTTGTAAAAAGATATCTTCGAATGAATAAAGCTACTACTACTATTACTACTACTACTACTAGGTGTGCAAGCTTTCAGTACCCGTGGCTCGTTCTTCTGGCAGAAAGATTGAGAGGTGAGGAAGAGGGAGGTTTAGGAAAAGGGGAGAGTTATGTAAAAGTTGCACAGAACTTGGGTCAGTAGAGACTTACTGGATGGGATGAGTATGTTGCACCAGTGCAATGGCCAGATTTGTGGGGCAGTTGGATGTGACAGTGGCCTGATGTTGGACATCAGGATATGGGAATGTGGGGGCAGCATACTTATTGTCAAGGTTCCAGTCAATCACATTAGAGCACTACAAGCAAGGATTGATGTGCTGTGTGCCGCTTCACATCTGTGCCTGCTCTCCAAAAACATGGAAAGGGCTCCTAGCAACATTCTGCATCATCCCACACTGTTGGTCAGGGACTAGCAGCAGCCAGACTAGGAAATTGTTGTCCCATGCATAGGCCGCCATTAGCACCGCAATACAAATGGTTGTGTTTGGTCAGGTGTCATGGCAGGGAAGCACAGACTGCTGATTAATGGTGTCACATTGTGTGCAGCGCTGAATTGACCAACATTACAGTAACTACACTATTGAACTGATCGTTTTATGTTGCAGTCAGGGAGATGTAACATAGCACCCACAGCTATGGCATAAATCAATTACTTAAAAATTTATTTACTGCTAAAGCTCACTTTTATGTGACATCATTATAAGGTGATGCATTTCTCAAGTTTGTTGATTTGTAACCAGAAGATACACAATCTGCTGTAAATTTTATAATTTTTGTTATGGACTGAAGACTCAGATGTGAAGTCAAGATCATACATGAAATTTGCTGTATTTAGGTGGATTACTAGTTTTGTCTAGCAGTCTATCCATCTTCAGATCGTAAGACATTCTTGATTATTGTTGGTACTATCACAGTACACACATCATTGAAATCTTTCTTAAAATCACAACATCCACACATGACATAATTAAAAATCGTGTTCCATCATTTGTGGCCAGTGTAATTGAATGATAGTCATAAAACAAAGGCATTATGTTGTTACAATGTAGTAACTGACACAGTCAGTATTTACATCATTTTGTAACAGCTGTGTGAAGCCATAACGGCACCAACACTGATCAAGAATGTTTTATGATCTGAAGATGACTAGATCGTTAGCCAAAACTAATGAACTATCCAACTAAAGAAGATTTCACGTGTGATCTGAACTTCATTGGTTTTCAGTCCGTAATATAAATTAAAAAAGGATATAGTTATGTCACCTTTTCATTGTTAAACATGTGTGCTACCTCTTTTTTGATAAGCAATACAGAAATGCTCAGTTCACGGTACCTGAGCTCCTCAGCCAACAAAAGGGACTGATTATGTGCTTACGAGGTTTGACAAATGTACAACCTGACTAATGCGTACTTGTTATCTTAGTCGTGGATCACACACTGTCACTTCTATGCCCTGCAGCTGTGCTGGCTGAAATTCAGTAGGTTACCACAAGTTATTTTGCAGTTGAATGTGGCAAGTTTGTAAATTAAATACAAATAACACTGATTAATGATAAATAAGTGCAACAAATCCCTTAGGATTGTAATGGTAATGGTATGCAACACTAATGATTTAAATTTTGATGAATTAATTATTTATTCATTGATGAAAAACACAATGGTGACTGAATGGTGACATTACAGGAATGACTACCTTAATAAAAGTATGGAGTTATAGCTTCAAATAAACTGATAGTAATAGCATATGCACAGCAAAGTTTGTGTGTATGTGATTCTGGTGCAGCAGATTCCCTTAGCATCAGTAAAGTTTTTCAGTCTAATCAGTAACATTATCTAAAGCAATGAAATAATTTTAGACTCCGCACTGCTCACTGTCTTAGTCATGAAAAAGAGTTCCAAATTGCTGCAAGATCATAATATCAAAACCTTAGTAATTGTACTAAGTCCTTACAAAAACTAAAGCATTGAGTGGCCAAGTTGCCATCCAGTTTCTGTCACTTGACTAGCACAAATCAACTCGAACAGAGCTACTTGCAAAAGTTACTGTCTCACAGTCTCAGAACAGAATGTGTTCAGCACATCTGCATCCCACCTTTTACGCTCCTAAGGGCACATCAAACAACAACAAATTTAACAAAATGATCCAGCATTTTAGTTAGAAGTAACTTATAAGTAACAAACATATACTGTGAGGTGCACTTCTCTTTAGCAGTCCTTTTCCAACCTTGTGGGATAACCTAAGCCTACTGGTTTATTTATAAACGAAGTAATTATGTACCATGCACACATGTGCTAACACTTATTACAATGGAACTGTATTTTTCTGTACAAATTTCAGATTAACATCACCTGCTTGTAAGGAGCATCTTTTGTGCTCTTTCCAATGGTGGTTTCAGATAATGGATAAACTGTACGAATTCTGAATGACTTGTGTCTTTATTAACAGTCAACTGAATATTTAATTAACTAATAAGTGGAGCTGAGAACTATACATATGACCAATTTCCATATATGAGAAGGATATATGTAAAACATGCTGCATTCATTATGAGTGTATGTGCAGGGGAATTGTTATCCTTACTCATTTGCATAACTATTTATAATAAAATTGCTATAATTTAGGCTGCATAATAATGAGCAATGTGACACAACCACTGACTAAATCTGATTCCCTCACCTGTTGTCTGATAGCTGGGCAGTAATTACTCTCAGTGCATTTCCAAGCTGTTAATTCTTCTGATGCAACTTCTGTAATTTTTAAGTATAATTATCATTCAAGTTGCTGTATCCCTCCATAAAATTTCAGTGTAGGAAGACAGGTGGCCAGGAATAGCAGAGCAACCAACTGTCATCATCAGAGATCTGCACAAGGGCAAGTGATTAATCTGCACCTGTATCTGTAAACGTATTTTTGCTTAACTTCAATCAGTCCTGAAGTACAATCCAACATCATAGTCCAATCTTCACAGCAATATACTTCAATACTAAACACATAATAGGAGAGGCAGGACACGATGTAGTCTGTTCTTTGGTCAACAACTAAGTGATCAGAACCCTTAGCTGCAATGGCGCTGTCCTTTCTGCAGTCTGCAGAGGTTGCTCATTTTACAGCTGGTGGAGGCAAGATCCTGTGGGCACACATCATTAATTGCAGTGTTGTCCTGCATGATTGCTATTGGCATCTACCAGAAACATGTGATGTGTCACCAACTATCGCCAGGCTCTAACTCCCGTGATATCAACTGCAGCAACACCACACAAGCAGCTAGAAATGACCATGTCTAGTTTACAATTACATTAGCAGTGGTCCATTTCTATTCCTATTTTCATTGTTATGATCCCGTTGTTGCTGGTTATCATTGCCACAGTTTCATGGTCATAACCTCTGTCCATTCTTGGTTATCACTGACACATTTCCATGGTCATATCCTCTGTCTATTCTTCTAATGGTTTCTATTTATCTATCTTGATTGACCCCCCCCCCCCCCCCCCTCCATACAGCGACCAGTGATGCCTTCGCTAAGATTTTGCTATCTATCTTGAGTGATCTGCTGTAATAATGTGACATCCAATGCCTCCTATTGTTGTTTTGATTACAAGCATATCCATTTTTCTCTCATTTGTTTCTCTCTACATTCTCGCAATGTGTATCTCTGCTGTATGACCTTGCACGCCTAGTTTTCATCGTATGTGACATAGTTTCAGTTCACTCACAAGTTCCATCGAGAACAACCAAAAATTCTTTGAAATTGTTGTCTGGTACTGTTAATAATTTTTCTCTAATTTCAAAGACCATTTGGCTGTCAGGATCCTACAAAATATCGACTTGTGGCATGCCTTGTTCCCAGTAGTTTGCTAAATTCAGATACTTCCAAATTAACTGTGAAGCATGTCTTGCTTGACGTTATGTTGTTCCAGATCAAAAACCTCTTCAATGAGCTTTTCTTGCATTCCTCATGAGCAACTTTCTGTTACTTGTAATGCAATGTGTCTTCCCATACAATCTCTAACGAATCTGATTTTTTTGGTTTTTGTTCCAGTTTTGTGGCACTACACTGAGTTAATTTTATGAAACTCAGTGTATTAAAGAGTAGCGAAAGTGGCAGCTGAGAGGGGTAGGTCAGTTCTTCCATTCCTCGTCTTCGCTGCATTTCTGAGTGACAATGATAAGCCTTTGGTTAGTCCAGCTTGCTCTGACTCAGCTCTCACTGTTACCACAGGGTCGTTTCCACCATGGATGCTGTCTGGGTATCATCATAAGAAGCACAGCTACCAAATAAACACCTAACATTAAGAGGGTTTATTAAGGCAGTACTGCACTTCATTCATGCTGCTTCTGGTACATCATGTTGCTACCCACTATCCAGCGTTCATTTGTTTTTGCATTACATGAAAGAGTATGTTTCCAAAGACAGCAGTAATTTTCACTGGGTGGTATTGCTATTTTGGTTTTTAAGTTAAGATGACTGAGTTTCAAGACACACAGAGCCAAACCAAGTGTGTTATATACAAGGTATACAACTTTCATTGTTATCTTAAATACAGTGCCAGAAGAGACAATTCTTTATTTGCACCACAGACTACAACAGCAAAAGCATGTGGTGTTTCATTATGAACCATACAGAAAATATTTGCTGAAGCACAGGCAACAGAAGCCTGTGGTCAAGAAATGAAGTTTCAGTGTCCGAGAAAAAATATTAGTGAAGTAAGAAATGATGTAAACGATTCCTAGAAAGATGTTGGTGGTGGCACAGTATAGAAAGGACATGACCATGGCCATTTCCTACAAGACAATAGATAGCAGATGTTTTAAACAACAAGATAGTTTTCACAGGGGGCCGGCATTCAAGTGGAAGACTTCCGAAATCCTTTGGATTTAGGTACAGAAAATGCAACGATGGAAGATGCCTTCTGATAGAGAGATCTGATATTGTAGCAGCTACGGCTACTTTTCTGAGAAAAATACACATCAGAAAAGAAAATCATAATTGCCCTGTTATTTATCTCAATGAGACATGGCTCAATCAAAATCATTTCAGAAAGCACATGTGGCAGAATTTGAAAAGCAATGGAAGACTGAAAGTAGAACTGACAAAGGAAACTTATTGTCTGTAATACAGGATCATCTGAATATGGCTTTATCAAAGGTGCAGGACTAACACTTACATCCTGTAAAGCCAGTGATTGTCATGAAGACATGAATAGTGATGTATTTAAAAACTGGTTTTTAGATTTATCGCATAGTTCAGTAGAAGATTGTGAGATTGTCATGGATCATGCCAGTTACCATTTAAGAAGAAAGAAGAAAAATCTTAATTTACAGAGGATGAGAAAACTGTGCAGTTGCTAGAAAAGAAAAAAATTCAGGCCACAATACAAAAGCAGAAAAGTTGGAGGAAGTCAGACACCACAAACACCTTTCTAATCAATGTGAATTTCACAGCTTAGCAGCAGAAATGGGACAGGGGGTTGTGAGGTTGCCTCCTTACCACTGCCAATATATCCCAATGGAAAATTTGTGCCCCTAGTGAAAGGAAAAGGTACAAGCAAAAATTCCACATTCAGATTGAAAGATGTAGAGAATTTACTTGACAAAGCAGTTGATGATGTCACAGTGGAAAACTGGATGAGATGCATCTGCACGAGAACAACTTTCTGAAGGAAAGGATCCGAAAAAATGTCATTGACAGCATTGTCATTGTTTCAAATGATTCCTTGGATTGTAAGTCTTCAGAACAGGACAGGCGAATAAACATGTCTGTTCAGTCGTCTGTAGACTGTGTGTCTGGAGACAACTGTTCCAGTGGCTGCGGTAAGGTCCCAAGCGAGGCTATCTGCAGTACTCCGTGGCCATCTGCGGGCACTGATGGTGAGATATTGGTCTTCTTGTGGTGTTGTACACTGTGGATGTCCCGTACTGTAGCGCCTGGACACATTTCCTATCTGCTGGAATCGTTGCCATAATCTTGAGATCACACTTTGTGGCACACAGTGAGCCCATGCTACGACCTGCTGTGTTTCACTAGCCTCCAGTCGCCCTAGTATTCTACACCTCATAATGTCATCAATATGTGTTCTTTGAGCCATTTTTAACACACAGTCACCATTAACACTTTTGAAAATGTCTGCACACTTACTCGCTGTAGCATACTCTGACTTGCACCAACACACCTCTGCGTATGTGGACTACTGCCAGCGCCACCGTGCGACGACCGCAGGTCAGATGAACAGCATGGTCATAAACCAAGGTGATTTAAACCTGCAAACTGCCCACCAGAGCGTTGTTTCACCATGTATCAGCATTATCCTTAATTTATGAGCATGAGTGTATGTGATTATTCCAATTTAGGGTATTTGTAGTTGTAATCCCTAAGTATTTAGTTGAATTTACAGCCTTCTTATTTGTGTGACTTATCACGTAATCGAAGTTTATCGGATTTCTCTTAGTACTCATGTGAGCAATTTCACACTTTTCTTTATTCAGGGTCTAGGGTGTATACAGCCCGGGACAACCGGGAGATCGGGAAAAACCCAGGAATTTTTTCATCCGGGAGAAAACCGGGAAAAATACGGGAATTTTTTAGAAATCTGGGAATTTTTCAGAGTTTTAGTTCTCAATTAATTTTTTGTTATTTTGATTGCTAGCAACTGATAGTGTAACAATGAATATTACTCTTCCTCGCTGCTGCAGAATTATATTGCAGCTATAAAACATAAACAAGAGAAAAAAATTAAGTAAAACTTAAGTTGCAAAGAAAATGCACCATTTACAACAAAACAATCTGTACACACAAACATCTGCCAACAACAAAACGTATTAAAGGCTTTAGGACGAGAGACTATGCAGTACTTCATAACAGCAAACTGCTTGCGATGAGCGTGACGTCACAATTGTTTACGTTAACTTCGTTAGAGAAATGCCAGTCGCGCAAGAACTGTACATTCTCACGCTTCTGGCTACTTGGAAGTGTGGCTGTAGCAAGCACCCAGATGCTACCCGAAAACTTTTTTCTGGCACACAGTGTTTACATTTAGTTATTTTGCTGTTTCCTCTTCGTTTACAGATCTCACGTCATGAAAACAAAATGGACTTCTGTGACCAGGAGCCATCAATTCATAGATAAAATAGATTCACATGATTATGGAAGACTAAAATACGTTTCAGTTTTATTTTCAGGTTTTTAACAGTCGAGCATTAATTGCCTTGCAGAACGGTGAAGGTATTTTCGTCCGTTTGCTAAAGAAATTTGACTGTTCTTCATCTTTTCCGCTGAGGCAGTCAGTTTATTTGAAACGAAGTGTTTCGTTCCATACTATTGGCTAGTTTCAACTGTTTGCTGGATTTCAAGTGTACGTTTTCATCTTCTGGCACGTATGGAATTATCGATAAAATGAAATGAGAGTATGGCATCGTTGGCCGGGAGGCCCCTATTCGGGGAAGTTCAGCCACCAAGTGCAAGTCTTTATTTTATTCAACACCACGATAATAAAGAACCAAACACGGGATAATGCAGTATTGGTACTCCAAGAAAATTTACGTCCAGAAAACCACACTGAAAAGCTTAATATCAGGTTGGGACCTACTTCATTGTGAATCTGGACATACGAGTGTACACTTTAAGCGGAATTGGTTATTCTAGTATGGTTTACGAAATTCCGATGCTCTTGGATTATCGTGTGATGTTCTGTTTCTTTTACTACGTTATGTAGGTTCTCTTAATGCTTTAAACGCACGAACATACAGGCTACTCACAGGCGGTAACAACTGTTGTCTGGCGGCCAGTGGCAGCTGAAGAAACGAACCTGTTTCTAATATCTTGTGGGAAAATATTACAAATGGTGGTTTGAAAAGCGTCAATGTAAATATCCTTTTACGCAAGATGAATTATGTTACGTATGAGAATGTGCGATGAATTTCTTAAATCATAGACCGCTTGACTGTCGTTTGAAAGCTAAAATTTTACTGGCGGATTTGTGTTATGTATCTTAAAGTGTAACACACGTAAAAAAAGACCAGTTGAAACCTTAGCTTTTCTGGTGGCTAATTGATCTTTGAGACCGGTATTATATGTGAAAGCGTATCTTCCCTTGCAGCCACACTTGTATTTTAATTTAAACCATTAACTTTTTCTTGTCGTGTGTTCGCGCTATTTAACAGCGGTGTTGCTGTTGACTGACTACATCGCATGTTCTATGCTCTGAACACCTGCTTTCATTGGCTGGTGAGATCAGGTGGCATGAGCTATGATTGACTTACAAAAGCGCATCGCAATCTTGATTTCAGTGCTTCGGAAACTAACTTGCCGAGTTTGGTGGAAATTCAAATTTATACTTTTGTAATATTAAAATATGCAGCATAGGCCTACTTGTTGCTGCATATAATTTTTTTTCCCCGCTCGCGGTTATTTACTAATATGCCGGAAATTTCAGGCCAGTGTATGAAACCTTAACCCGTTAAAGGATTGATAAGTTTTACAGCTTCGAGGGAACGTATCCTGTCATTTAACACGGAAAAAGTGTATTTTCGTCCGGGAGAAAGTGTATTTTGTACCAGCAAATCTGGGACAAATCCGGGAATTTTTTTTCCTTGTCCATGTATACACTGTGAGGGTCAATTGCCACTTTTTGCACCACACAGATAGCTTATCTAATTCATTTTGGTCATCTGATGACCTTACAAGACGGTAAATGACAGCATCATCTGCAGACAATCTAAGACAGCTTCTCAGATTGTCTACCATGTCGTTAATATAGATTAGGAACAATAGAGGGCCTATAACACTTCCTTGGTGAACGCCAGATATTATTTCTGTTTTACTCGATGACTTTTTGTCTATTACTACGACCAGCGACCTTTCTGACAGGAACTCACGAATCCAGTCGCACAACTGAGGCGATATTCCAAACACACACAGTTTGGTTAGGAGATGCTTGTGAGGAATGGTGTCGAAAGCCTTCTGGAAATCTAAATATATGGAATCAATTTGACATACCCTGTCGATTGCACTCATTAACTTAGGAGTATAAAGAGCTAGTTGTGTTTTGCAAGAACGATATTTTCTGAATCCGTGCTGACTACGTGTCAATAAATTGTTTTCGTCAAGGTACTGCATAATGTTCGAATACAGTATATGTTCCAAAACCCTACTTCAAATTGAAGTTAGTGATATGGACCTGTAATTCAATGGATTACTCCTACTTTCCGTTTTGGGTGTTGGCGTGACTTGAGCAATTTTCCAGTCTTTAGGTACGGATCTTTCTGTGAGCGAGGGGTTGTATATAATTGCTAAATATGGAGCTATTGTATCAGCATGCTCTGAGAGGAGCCTGACTGGTATACAATGTGGACCGGAAGCCTTGATTTTATTAAGTGATTCACACTGCTTTGCAACACCGAGGATGTCTGTTACTATGTTTCTCATCATGGCAGTTGCTCTTGATTGGAATTCAGCAATATTTACTTTGTCTTCTTTGGTGAAGGAGTTTCAGAAAATTGTGTTTAATAACTCTGCATTAGTGGCACTGTTATCAATGACTTCACCATTGTTATCGCGCAGTGAAGGTATTGATTGCGCATTGCCACTGGTGTGCTTTATGTATGACCAGTATCTCTTTGGGTTTTCTGCCAGATTTCGAGGTAGAGTTTCATTGTGGAAGTTACTGAAAACATCTCGCATTGAAGTACGTGCTATATTTCAAACTTCTGCAAAACTTTGCCATTTGGCATGCTTTTTTCTCTGCTTCTGCTACAGCGATCTGATCTGTTTTATGTACCATGGGGGATCAGTACCAGGACTTACTAATTTATGTGGTATATATCTCTCAATTGCTGTCGATACTATCTCTTTGAAATCATTCGACAATTTTTCTACTCTTACATGATCAGATCGGAAGGAGTGCAGACTGTCTCTTAAAAAGGCGTTAAGAGCATATTGATCAGCTTTTTTAAATAGATATACTTTGCATTTCTTTTTGATGGTTGTAGGAGTTACAGTTTTCAGCTGAGCAGTTACTGCCTTGTGCTCGCTAATCCCTGTATTCGTCACAATACTCACTATTTGTCCAGGATTATTTGTTGCTAAGAGGTCAATTATGCTTTCGCAACCATTTATGCTTCGGTGGGCTCATGAAATAATTGTTCAAAATAATTGTCTGAGAAAGCATTCAGTACAATTTCGGATGATGTTTTATGCCTGCCGCCGGCTTTAAACGTATAATTTTTCCAGCATATCAAGGTTAGATTAAAGTCACCACCGACTGTAATTGTATGAATGGGGTACCTATTTGAAATGAGAGTCAAGTTTTCTTTGAACTGTTCAGCAACTATATCTTCTGAGTCGGGGGTCCATAAAATGACCCAATTAATAGTTCAGTCAGATTGTCAAGTATAGCCTCTACCCATACTATTTCGCAGAAACTATCTACGTCAGTTCCACTACAAGGCAAACTACTTCTGACAGCAATAAATACTACACCACTAATTGTATTTAATCTCTCCTTTCTGAACGCTGTTAGATCATTAGAAAAAATTTCTGCTGTACTTATTTCTGGCTTTAGCCAGCTTTCTCTACCTCTAACTAATTGAGCTTTAGTGCTTTCTATTAGGGCTTGGACCTCTGGTTCTATCCCAACACAGCTATGACAATTTACAACTACAATACCGATCGTTTCTACAACTAACTTGCTGTGTTTTACATGCCCCCTTTTACCCCTTCTGGGTACAGATGTGTGAAGCTAATGATGCCATAAAAATACCATCTTCTGGCATGTACAATGTTACAAGTGTTTCTACTCCTACGTGATTAGTGTTTCTTGTAATTTTTCTTCCTATTCCCTACCTGCAACGTCAACTGATTCCATTCAAACTGGATATCTCAGATTGTTAAATCTTGACTTTTGGTGTTCTGACACCTGTTTCTTTAACTTGGTCATTAATTTCATAGACATCCAATTTTACATTATGCGTGTCATCTGTGATTGCATTTTTGACAATTGTCAATTCCTTGCCAGTGGTTCCCAGAAACTTCTGTGCTTCTCCTATATTTCATGTATGTATTCCTTTCTCGCATTTTCATGTGTATCTACACTATGTGATCAAAAGTATCTGGAAACATGGCTGAAAATGACTTACAAGTTTGTGGTGCTCTTCAATGGTAATGCTAGATTCAATATGGTGTTGGCGCACCCTTATCCTTGATAACAGCTTCCACTCTTGCAGGCATACATTCAGTCAGGTGCTGGAAAGTTTCTTGGGGAATGGTTGCCCATTCTTCAGGGAGTGGTGCGCTGAGGAGAGGTATCGATGTTAGTTGGTGAAGCCTGGTGTTCCACAACATCCCAAAGGTTTTCTATAGGATTCAAGTCAGGACTCTGTGCAGGCCAGTCAATTACAGGGATGTTATTGTCATGTAACTACTTCGCCACAGGCCGTGCATTATAAACAGGTGCTCAATTGTGTTGAAAGATGCAATCGCTATCCCCAAATTGCTCTTCAACAGTGGGAAGCAAGAAGGTGCTTAAAACATCAATGTAGGCCTGTGCTGTGATAGTGCCATGCAAAACAACAAGGGGTGCAAATCCCCTCCATGAAAAACGCAACCACACCATAACACCACCGCCTCTGAATTTTACTGTTGGCAGTACACATGCCGGCAGATGACATTCACCGAGCATTCACCATTCCCACACCCTGCCATCAGATCACCACATTGTGTACCATGATTTGTCACTCCACACAACATTTTTCCACTCTTTAATCGTCCAATGTTTACGCTCCTTACACAAAGCGAGGCGTCTTTTTGCATTTACCAGCGTGGTGTGCGGCTTATGAGCAGCCACTTGACCATGAAATCCAAGTTTTCTCACCTCCTGCCTAATTGTCATAGTACTTGCAGTGGATCCTGATGCAGTTTGGAATTCCTGTGTGATGGTCTGGATAGATGTCTGCCTGTTACACATTATGACCCTGTTCAACTGTCGGTGGTTTTTGTCAGTCAACAGACGAAGTCAGCCTGTACGCTTTTGTGCTGTGCATTTCCCCTCATGTTTCCACTTTATTATCACATCAGAAACAG
Organism: Schistocerca piceifrons; assembly: GCF_021461385.2. Taxonomy (NCBI): domain Eukaryota; kingdom Metazoa; phylum Arthropoda; class Insecta; order Orthoptera; family Acrididae; genus Schistocerca; species Schistocerca piceifrons. The sequence continues at coordinate 124,738,589 of NC_060141.1, read as the reverse complement.
TGGATGTAAGGATGTTTAGGAGTGTGGAAATCTCACGTACAGACTTATGATACAAGCGATATCCAGTCACCTGACCATGTTCGAAGCCCATGAGTTCCGCAGAGTGCCCCATTCTGCTCTCTCACAGTGTCTGATGACTACTGATGTCACTGATATGGAGTACCTGGTGGCAGTAGGCTGCAGCACAGTGCACCTAATATGAAAATTGTATGCTTTGGGGGTGTCCGGATACTTTTAATCTCATAGTGTATTTGTATTCCAATAACTTCTACAATGTGCACATGTGTTCTTGCATTGTATTCTTCATACTCTTCCTGAAAATCATTGTGCAGTTTATTGGCTTTTGCATTTCTCCACTTTCAGAATTTCTTATCCTGCATTTCATGCCATTTCCTGAATTTGGTATCAGACATTTTTATGAACTGTTCACCTTTTTGCTCTACATATGTGTCAAATTGTGGCTCTATCAAAATTTTCATTTATGGAAAATTCTCAACAAAATATGATTGTTTCATTCATACCCGAGATCTTACCAGCACTGCATCACGTCCGGCATCATAAAGTCACAATTGAGGCAGGTGGTATTGAGCATCCTGCAGCGTTCAGTATTAGGTTCTACACTCTTTTCAATGTACGTAAATGATATGTCATCAGTTTTGTCCTACTGCAAATGTCCTATGTATGCTGATGGCTTCTACTTTTATCCAAGTGCAAAACCCATAAACCTGAAGACAGCTATTAAAAATCTCAATACCAACCTGTGTGCACTACCAAAATGGGTATGGGATATAGGATCAAATATCAACCCATCCAAAACCCAAGTGGTACTGTTTGATCATTCTAGGCTCATTATCCCTAAATATCAGGGATTCCTAACATGTTTAACCCTAAATGGGACAAATATCAACTTCTCCCTTTCACCAGAAAGTTAACAAGTAATAAGAGGTCAAAATCTAAAATGGATAGAGCACATAATTGTAATGTGCAAGAAGGCAGCAGCATCTCTCCATACCCTACAAAAATATAAAAAGTTCTTCCATTTGGACCTGAAAATGAAATTTGTGCAAATGCTTATATTTCAGATTATTGATTACAGCGATGTTATCCTGCCGGAGCCGAGTGGTTCTAGGCGCTACAGTCTGGAACCGCGCGACCGCTACGGTCACAGGTTCGAATCGTGCCTCGGGCATGGATGGGTGTGATTTCCTCAGGTTAGTTAGGTTTAAGTAGTTCTAAGTTCTAGGGGACTGATGACCTCAGATGTTAAGTCCCATAGTGCTCAGAGCCATTTGAACCTTTTTGATGTTATCCTACGAGACCTTTCTCAGGAAAGTTCATGTCACCTGGAAATGGCTATGAATGTCTGTGTTCATTATATCAGTGATGTTTGACTCTTTGATCACATTTCACCATCACTTGCACAGATGCCCTGGCTGCGTGCAGACAAGCACAAAGATTTCCATGCCCTCTGTCTTGTCTCCTGTCTTATCAATGAGCACTGGACCTCGTATCTCTCCTTAACCTTAACGCCCGTGCCTGAACAACATGGCACAAGTACCCATTCCTATCAGAGCAAACTCCTTTCCATCGAACTCCATCACTCAGTCACCTTCTTGAAGTCCTTCTCAGTAGCAGGAACTCGACAGTGGAACAACCTCCCGCATTGTATTAGAGAAATAAATAACATCTCCAGCATTGGAAGATAGCTAATGACATATCTGCTAAAGCAACAATAAGATTACCATTGTTCCTGTACACACTCATTACCTTTTAAATTTCCTTTTCCAAGAACTTACTATATCAGAAAACATCTGTTTTGTAGACCAATAAATTTTTCTTTTATCTGCCACTATCATTATTGTTATTAATGTCACAATTGTCATCATTACTATTATTATTATGTATTTATTATTATTATTGTTACTGTTATCACTGTTAGTGGCTCCAGCTGCAGTAGAACAAGTAACGTCAGTATTAACTTTGTTAGTTCATAGTTAGTATAATTTGCTGCACCATCATTTCAGACCCTCAAATCATTGTAATACTAGTTGTCACATTAAAATGATTATTTTCTTAGGTAACTCCGATTATGGTGAAATATGTACTGTGTTTGTGAAGCCCAGGTCTGATATAAGAGAGGGTCTGATGGCCAAATCAGATCAAGTTAAAGAAATAAAAATATTTCATGTTCCTTAAAGTTTGGCATAAGTGCTTTCTCAGTTCTTCTGTCTTTGTATTCTGTTGTGAAATAGGTTCCACTTTTCTCTGTAGTGTCTTGTTGCAGCTTTTCTAATGTAATAGACCAACAACCTGAGACATAACACCCATTTTAAATTAAAATTGTACTTGCAGTGTTTTTATGATAATTCCAAACTAATACGTATAATCAATAGGTCATGTGAAACATTGAATCTGAGAAATATTATATATATATATGTCTATTTCGTTAATTTACTATGAAGGAGGCTATTTCAAGTTTAAATTGATCTGCTATGTGGCGGCACTATATTTTGCAATTGATACTGTCAAAATCAAATGTATTTCGTTAATTTATTGAGTTAAGGAGAAAAATGAATGATGTTATTGCAAAATGTGTATATAGATTCTGCGAAGTCACTGACTTATGCCTGTTTGTCAAGAGATTTCTAAGTGACCACCGCACGAATGAGTTTAGTAAAAATAACAAGAAAATAACAAGACGCTCTCTCTTTGATGGAGATCTTTGGAGGTGGCAGTGGAAGACTTTCTGCTTTGTTTGATGTGGGGGTATAAAGGCTGCACAGTGGTGTGACGGCTTTTCTTTGTTCTATTGTAACAATCTCAAGATATGAATAAAACATTTTGGAAACTATAAAAACGTGTAGCACAAATAAATGGCATGTAATTAACTGCTTGACCAGTGGTCATATCACCAAGAGATCAATTATCCTTTGCATAACAGTGGAAGCAGGTCAACTCACAGCACCAGTGATAGCAGAAAGAGAAGAGGAACTTTTTAAACCACATTTTTTAAGCATTAACATGTGACATTCATGTTGCATATTCTTGGCCCTTAGGGTCTGAGTTCCTCAAAGAAAAACGGAGCAATCATGAAGTGTGCTATGAAGCCACATCACACATGACATGTTCACTTTAGAGGGGAACTTCATGAAAGTTTAGTGACAATCCCCAAATGCAACAATTGTGTGTTCACTGCCCCAGTGAGCATAAAGTTTGCTTCACCACTCCACAAAGAGTTCCAAGGCCACATGGCCTTCAACCCTTGCAAGAAATGTAAGAGCAAAGTGTACTCAAATGTCTACATCATACATCAAAAATTGGTGAGTAGTATGAAGTTAGTATGGATACCATTTCACAATTGTTGGCAGCACTTTTCCAACAGTGGACCATGGAATGTTCAGCCATAATGACATAACCCGTGCACTGATTGAAGATTGCATGTTGCATCCAGCATTCTCAGCCATGGAAAAAGTAATTTCTTTAACAATTTGTGGTGCAATTGGTTGGCGGCCTGTCACAGGAGCAACAGACTTTCTTATCATGTTCTTCAGTCCTGGCGCAGAAAGACAACCTCTCTGTAGTCCTTTAATGCATTGATACACATGAAGAGCAGTAGCATTATTGCTGCTGTTTTGATACAACAGCTTTATGATTAAAGCCCTGCTCACTTTGTTCAGACCCATCTTGATTGTCTGCAACTGTAATGCACACTGAAGCTTGTGTTTCAATCCACGTTACTGTGCCAGTACCGCTGTCTGATGACACTAACACTGCTAACAACACAAACCTGCAACTCACAGCTGAACATCACTCCTATAAAGTTGGGTATCCATGTGGTTAATAGTTTTCCATCTAGAGTGGCTCAAATAGGAAAGGTTTAATTCTAACCATCCTTTAGAAACATTAGTGAATGTAACAGCTGCTGTTATGAAAGGCTGATTCAGTTTGTGAGTGTGGTTATGCAATTTTGCGCATGTACATATTAGGTTTCACAGTTTGCTGTAATTCTGTTATAAATATGTCACATTTGTTTAGTGAGCAAGAACTTTTGGAAGCTCAAGAAGAAGAATTGCTGAGTAATTCACCTCACACCTTTTTTTGGTAGGATAATTGAGGTGTCCAAAAGCAAACTGCATCAAATCCACATTTTCTTTAAAATGAGTTGGTGCCACCATTTTGTTTCTACCCAAAAACGTTCCTGCAAAAAATCCTATAATTACAAAAGTCAGTTTATCCACTTCTGGTTGTAAAGCAGAATTGAGTGAATCCATTGTGTGATGAAGTGGCAGAACTTGGTGAATCCTTAGCAAATGCCATTGTCTAAGAAGATATGAAGATGCAAAACTCACTTTGTACACATTATGTATTTTGTCTGAATAATGCTGCTTTTCTGGTTTATTGCTTCAAGAACTTTAGTTTTGAGCCTATGTGTGGCAATTTCATTAAGTTGTCCCAACTGAATGCTACCACGAAACAAAAAGCAGTAAGATATTGCCAGTTAGCTAGCCATATTGTTGCATTATTCTTGGCTCGATTTGTTTGTGAGTGCATGGAGAATGTTTATATATTATCATTGGATAAAATAGCAAGTAAAATATCAAGAGTGCTTTACCAATTCCTCCATAATCATGGATGTTAATTACGGAATGCGTGTATAACCAGGTACAAAAGGTAAAGCCCATAAAAGATCAGCAAATCCTTCTGACTGCAGGAGGAACAAAACAAAGTGCATGAGGTAAGATTCAAACATCAATCTACATATTTTGTGCTATTTCTCTACAAGGAAATAATAAGAACTTCATTATCAGCATATCTGTAAACATTTATTTATGCTGCAATTTGTTACTTTCATCAGGAGTTGCTCAACCTGGCAAGCGTCTGGGCATGGACATTGGACGGGCTGGTTGGCCTTCTTCTTGAGTGGGACTCTGCACTGGAGACCTGCCTCAGCCTTAAACACTTCACGACTGTGATAGCTCATGATGTGTGGGTCACCACAGTTCTTGCACTTGGGAGGGTGCATCTTTGGCAGCAGGCATTTCCCCAGCTCATGATGTGTGGGTCACCACAGTTCTTGCACTTGGGAGGGTGCATTTTTGGTAGCAGGCATTTCACACATGCCTCAGGGAAGTTACAATGGTGTGCCACATGTTACAGCCCTTGGCACTGGAAGCAGTGGGGCAAGCCACTCTTGATCCATAGGTGTTTGATGGTGGCCTGAGTGTCGGCCACCCTCTTCACCGAAGAGATCGTCTTGTTCTCCTCATTCTCGTTAGCGATCACCAGGAGTGATGGTGACTGTCTCTGTGAATAGATGGATTTGATGCACATCATTGAACATACACCAAATCCAATGTCATCCAATGCTTCTTCTGGGAGGTCTAGATCTACACTCTTTGAGAAACCCTTGAAGGCTGCCTTGATAAGATTGTCTGGGGAACATCATAAGTGTAGAAAGGAAGTGACAGCTCTGCTGCCTCACCTGTGACCTTCTTGAAATCTTCAATATTTGAGAGGTGGACTCGCACATTGTCGTTTCCTGCTTCCCTCACAGTGAAAACAGCTGCAGTCCACTTTTTGAGGCACTCCAGGAATCCTTTGTAGTCCTTAACCTGCATGATGCTGGGAGGAAGTCAAAGCTCAGACTACCTGGCAGGGATTGTCGGATTGGAGCTTGCCATGTCCTTTGTGCATTTGCTTCCACCACTCGCATGGCCAGCCTCTGCTGCCGGTGGTTGATCCCAGTTGGTGACTGGAGTGATGGTGGTCACTTCGGTGGCCAGAAGTTTTGGTCGAATGGAAAAGGTTATCAGGTCTAAAGTCACAGTTACCGTACCAACTGAGTGCATTTAAATGTTCAACAATCACACAATAGTTTTCCAGCTAGGAATAGGTCTCACAATCAGTGTTGGTAAGATGCAGTTGCTGATGCCATAAAACGACCTAGCTAGTGGCACTTCAGATTTGCCCCTATGGAAAGTATTGTGGTAGCCAGAAGTAAACTTGGAAATATATTATTAAGAGGTGAAGCGACCTACAGAATGGACACTGGTGAAGGAAGAGGGACATGCAGATGAGGCAAATGTTATCCAAATTTGAAGAGCTTTCGAGGAAGCAAAAGTGAGGGACATTGATTTCCTGCTAAAAAATCATTTTGGACAGACCTGGGAAGTAAACAAAAATCTTTGTTTCTACAGGAATATAATCTGTGCTGTGAACAATGTAGAGGAGGACGTTTTAACTACTTCCAAACTTTTGTTAAATGTCACATACTTTTTAATCACAGTCAGATGAAATTATTAAATCATTTTCTTCTTTTCTTTGTACCAGCATTAAGGTGTCTTTTTGCAGTTATATTATGTTAATATATGCACTATTAAATCATTTTCTCCTCTCCTTTGTACCATTATTAAGGTATCTTCTTACTATTTTGTTATGATAGTATGTGCACACTCATCTCTATGTTAGTGAAACTCTGTAGATCTTTGGGAATGGACACAATACTTGGTGAATCCAAATTATTTTACGTTGTAGGTAGTAAAAGAGAAGCCAAAAATTTTAGGGAGTGTCAGAAATATACTCCTTAGGTAAACATAAACCTACAATGCAAAGGAATTTCGAATATCTGTCCTACAAAGGAAGTAAGACGTTTTTCATGTTTCCTGAAAAAAAATGTTCTGATGTGTTCACTGCATTTTGCTTTTGGGTGCCTCATTTATACTTTCTGTCATCATTATTTTAAAATTTGTAATCTATCAAAGAACTGAAGTAAATATGAAAAGTAAATCTTTAAGCATGGTAGTGTGTGGTACGCTTCAAGACAGATCAATTACATATGTGCCATAATGCTTTAAACAATGATGTAAATGGCTGGTTTTCTAGGCCTGACATTCTTCTAAGTGGCTGGTTTTCAAAATATTAGTTGGAAAAGTAGTTACATTGATTTTGGTCTCAATGGCAATTTGCTTCCAATGTTTTGTGCTTTTTCAGGGCATTTCGAAGTGCTGCTCCCTGCAAAACATTTCATTTCATCGATGTTGCTTAGGTGATGCTGGCTGTGAAATGATATGCAACACTATTAAGAACTCACCTAACATACGGACAATAGGAATGTCTGGATGCAATATAAGTGAAAAAGGAGCATATCACCTCTACCTCTTACTAAAGGTAAACTGCTTATCTTATATGGGATTTGTTTAGAGACTTGTAATTTTAGCAGTGTTTGTTCAGAATTATTGTCCAGTACTGGGAAATTCTAGTACTGATCAAAATTATAATGAAATTAATTTTTTTAGTAGAGTAGATTTCCATGATATGTTAGTTTCAGAATCAGGTGGAAAATAAAGCGCACTGTTTTTTCTTTATACAAAATGCCATAAATGCCCAGAGCCAAAGACAAATAGTTGTGTAAGTGAAAAATTTGGAAAAAAGGAATAGGAAAACAAATTTCTAATTGTATACATGTTGCAGGAAAATCATATATTTGAACATTGGATGCTTGAGTACAATGAAAATTATAATGAGGTGAGGTGTTCAAATCTGAGGTTTCAATGAGTAGGGAACTCTTCATCTTTCACAGTGTAAAATGTTGCTCTGAGACTGATAAGTTTTTTTGAAACCAGATTAAAGAACACATCATTCAAGAGACCGAGATAAAAACTAGAAAATAAACCAACTGGTTTGCAGCTTGTTCAGTAATTCATAGTGTTGCAATAGGGAGAGCATTTGTTCAGTCAAAAATTATTATTGCATTACAAGTTGGCCAGCCTAATGTGAAATGAAACTTTTTTTAAATGGTGGTGGCGAAATCATGTGTAAAGAGGAAAGAGAAATTAGAAAAAAGCTTAGAAATAGAGGACATAAAAAAGTGCAAAAGGGGAAAAGTGAAGAACAAACAAGAATGAATAAAAAATGAGAAAAACAAAATGAGAAAAAGGAAAGTGGATAGAGAATGAAAAAGAAATCGGAAAAAGAGTAGCTTGGGGTGGGGAAAGTAGAAGGTAAACAAAAACAGAACAGAAATGTGGAAGTGATACTATTTATGTCAAATCGGGATTCAGTCATTGGAGGATAAAATCTTCCCTACTTTTTCCAAAGTTCTGGTAGTGGAAAAAAGAGTATGAACATCATATTTAGTGTAACAAATATCCAACTTCTTACAATCATGTTTGAAGAAATGATATGCTACAAACACTTGTTGTACTATTCTGATATGAACATATTTAAACCAATCTGTCAACTGTGGTAAATGTAGTGACGTAACAAGACTGTTACGCCACACGGTAGTAGCCGAAAGAAAGGCACGCGTACACACACGCCGACAGGCGTGAATTCTGGAACAGGATAACTATTGAATGGTAGCAAGAAAAGTACGTAGCTGCTTTATACTTAACTTTAATGTCTCCTTGTGATACATCTCCCTTGACTATACAAATGCGACTCGTAAGATACATGCACTGTTACAATTGGCGCCTTGCTAGGTCGTAGCCATGGACTTAGCAGAAGGCTATTCTAACTGTCTCTCGGCAAATGAGAGGAAGGCTTCGTCCGTATTGTCGCTAGCAATGTCGTCGTACAACTGGGGCGAGTGCTCATTCGTATCTCGAGACCTGCCTTGTGGTGGCGCTAGGTCTGCGATCACACAGTGGTGGCACGCGGGTCCGACATGTACTAATTGGACCGCGGCCAATTTAAGCTACCACCTAGCAAGTGTGGTGTCTGGCGGTGACACCACATTTCTCCCCCGCAAATCAGCGAACGGTCGTGAGATAAGGCTTCCGCCCGCCGTGGGGAGGACCCCATGTTGACGTATGTGATGAGGTGGGGAGCCTAACAACAGGCGAGGCTGTGCCACCCGCACCCGGCCATTCGGTCCGAGGGGAGCTAGGAAACGCCTGAAAACCTAGTCCAGGGTGCACGTCAACATGCGGTGTATGCGCCCGTAAAGAGACAGGAGGGGCCGAAGGGTCGACCTCCATTGCGTCGGGGTAGCCGACGCGCGATGACGTTATGTGGTCCGGAGTGGGCGGGAGTTCCATGGCGGAGGACAGCTGGTCACGGGAAGCGATCGGCGGCGCATGACCCTGGGAGGCTCTTGGCGGCTGCAGCGAAGCGCCGAATGGGGGCGGCGCCGGCTGGAGTACCGGCGGCTGCGGCGGCGGCGGCGGCTGCGGCTGCGGCGGCACGTCGCCATGGGGCAAAATGGAAGGCATCATCGGTAACACCTGGGGATGAGGCGAGCCAGTAGATGGGTCCCCAGGGCGCTGACCGGACGGCACCGTCGCTGAAAGCAGACGGGGAGCGGCAGAACCCGTGCGACGACAGAGGCGCAGCTGATTGAGATGCCGACGCACCTCACCAGAGGCCCCCAAAACCAAATACATCGCGCGGCTGAGGCAGCGAAGAATGCGCCCTGCGAGCCAACGCCGTGAACCTCGATAGTTGCGATAAAATACAACGTCGCCTGGAGCAAAAGCAGGAGTCTGCCGCTGTACAGGAACCTGATGCGGCGGATGCAGCAAAGACATCAAGGTGCGATGAGGACGACCGTGGAGCAACTCAGCCGGCGAGCGGCCATCTCGGGGCTGAGAGCGATACGAAGACAAAAAGAGCAACAATGCGTCCTCCCGAGAATGCGACTCTTTCAATTTCAACATCTGTGACTTGAAAGTCCGGACCAATCGTTCAGCGGCACCGTTTGACTGAGGCGAAAACGGCGCGGATGTCAGATGTTGAATACCATTGGCCTGGCAGAATGACTGAAATTCTGCGGACATGAATTGTGGGCCATTGTCGGAAACAATAGTCTGCGGAAGGCCTTCAATGCAAAAGATAGCAGACAACGCTTGGATGGCGGCGGAGGACGTCGTGGAAGACATCCGGACAACAAAAGGAAAATTACTGAAGGCGTCGACCAGAACCAACCATCGAGCATTCCAGAATGGACCAGCAAAATCAATGTGCAAGCGTTGCCAAGGGGAAGTGGGTTTTGGCCATGCAAAGACTTTCCGCGGCGGTGCGGATTGTTGTTCGGCACACGCCATGCAAGAAGAACGCATAGTCGTAATTGCAGCATCGATTCCGAACCAAGTACAGTGCTGACGAGCAAGTTGTTTCGTTCGCACTATACCCCAATGTCCTTGGTGAAGAAGCCGTAAAACAGAGGACTGTAACGAACGGGGGACCACGACTCGGGACTGATCATTATCAGAACGCAACAACAAAACACCACGTCGAACAAAAAGTCTCTCCTTGTGAGCAAAAAATCGGCGAACCAACGGATCCTCGATCCGAGACTTTGACAAAGGCCATTGCGGAGCAACAAAACGCAAAACGGTAGCAAGGACAGGGTCAGCAGCTGTGGCTGTAGCTACCCGACGAAAATCAATCGGAAACGATTCGACCACTTCATCCGTTTCCGAATCAATGAACATGCAAGCAAGTTCGGAAGAATCGAATGCTTTATCCTCAGCAACAGGCAAACGGGACAACGCATCGGCGTTTCCATGCTTAGCAGTGGACCGATACAAGATATCGTAGCGGTACTGCGAGAGAAAAATAGACCAGCGAACGAATTTCTGCGCTGTACGCGGAGGTACAGGCTTGTTCGGATGAAAAAGCGATGTCAAAGGTTTGTGGTCTGTGATGATGGTAAAGTGACGACCATACAAGAAATCATGGAACTTAGTAACACCAAACACGAGAGCCAAAGCTTATTTCTCTACCTGTGAGTAAATTTTTTTTTTTTTTTTTTTTTTTTTTTTTTTTTTTTTTTTTTTTTTTTTTTTTTTTTGCGCAGATGAGAGCAATTTTGACGCAAAGGCAATAGGGCGATCATGCGAGCCAACTTTGTGCGCAAGCACAGCACCGATCCCGAAATCCGATGCATCGACCATCAACAAAAGGGGTTGCTGGGGATCGAAAGGCGTGAGGCAAGTATTAGAAAGCAACGCCGATTTCAACTGGCGAAAGGCGCGTTCGCATTCCGTCGTCCAGATGAACGGAGCACCTTTACGGCGTAAGCGATGAAGCGGAGCGGAAATGGAAGAGTCATTGCGCACATATTTATGATAATAGTTAATTTTACCCAACACACTCTGTAGCTGTTTCAGATTTTGAGGGGAAGGCAAATCTTGTATGGCACAGAGGTGCTCTGGACTCGGATGTATGCCTTGGGCATTGATGACATGGCCCAGGTATGGTAAGTCACAAGCAAAAAAACACACATTTGTCCTTCCTCAAGCGAAGACCATTTTGTCGCAAGACCTGAAATAACGTTCGTACGTTCGCAAGATGATCTTCTTCGGTCTGTCCGGAGATCACTATATCGTCCAGATAGTTTGCTGCAGTAGGGACCGACGCACAAATAGTTTGTAAATATTGCTGAAACAAGGCAGGGGCGGATGCACACCCGAACGGCAGTCTTTTGAACCTGTACAATCCAAGATGCGTGTTAACCACCAACACGCGCTGGGATTCGTCGTCCACCGGTATTTGCAAGTACGCATCGGCGAGATCCAACTTTGAAAAATATTTTCCCGGGCACAGTTTAGCAAAAAGATCTTCCGGGCGGGGCAAAGGAAAAGTAGCAGTCACTAGTTGTGGATTCACTGTGGCCTTGAAGTCCACGCAAAGTCTCAATTTTCTGGAAGGTTTTGGCAAAATTACTAAGGGTGAGGCCCAGAGAGAAGCTTGCACACGTTCAATTACACCCTGTGATTCGAGATCGTTTAATGTTCTTGCGACCTCATCACGCAATGCGTGGGGAACATTGCGCGCTCTGAAAAATTTCGGTTGCGCGTTGACTTTCAGTTCCAAATGTGCTTCATAGTTTTTAGCGCAACCTAAGCCCGGTGCAAAAATGTCTGCAAATTCATCACATAAGCGAGAAACACTGTCTGAAGGCACAGTCTGATTCACTGATAGGACCTGATTTACAATAGACATGTTAAACAACTGAAATAAATCTAAACCAAACAAGTTCACTGCAGAAGAAGAACGAAGAACATAAAATGACACAAGTTTTGTTTGTCCCTTGTATGTTGCAAGAAGAGTGCACTGTCCTAACACAGGAATTGTCTGTTTGGAATATGTAGTTAGCTTAACATTTGCGGCACGCAACGGAGGTTTGCCCAGTTGGTTGTACGTGTCGTGATTGAGCAATGAAACAGCAGCTCCGGTATCAAGCTGGAATGGTATCACTTTGCCTTCAAAGTCTAAGTCCACAAAAAGTTTATTGTCCTGCTGACGACAAGAGCGACTGTTTTGTGCAATTGGAACAGACACTTGTACAGAATCACTTGCTAATTGACGTGATTTCCGGCGACGTCGACGCACAGTTTTTGTGGGATGAACACAGTCACTGTTAGAGAAAGTGGCACTGGACGAATCGGAATTAACTACATGAATGTCCATGGGCGAAGGTCCACGATCCTGAGTGTCCTTGGTTCGATTCCGGCGCGAAGCAAAGGGCCTGGAATGATTGTGATTGTCTGATCGGAGCTTTTTCTGGCAAACACCTTGAACATGTCCTTTCCTATTGCAGAAAAAGCAAATAGCTTGGCGTGACGGGCAATGGTCACGCGAATGTTTAGTAGCACACCGCGGGCATGATTTCACTGCATTTGTGGGCTGGCGCGGCACACCTGGTTTAGAGCGCGGCGGCAGCTGCGTTTGTTTGCGCGAGGGCAGTTGACCGGGCCGCGCAGCTCGCCCGGCGGGCTGGTTAATGTTACACACTGCTGGCGAAGTTTCAAAAGATTCCTGAGCACAGTCAAGTGTGTCTTGTCTATCTAATATGTCTATCACTTGTTGAAGGGAGGGATTAACTAGTATCAAAATTTGCTCCCGTATGCGAACATCAGAAACGTTCTGTGCAATTGCATCACGCACCATTGTATCTGAATAAGAAAGGCCACAGTCACAGTCAAAGGCACAGTCCCTAGTAAGTCCTTGCAATGTTGCTACCCACTCCCTATTAGTTTGACCGGCCGTACGTTTTGTACGAAAAAACGTATACCGTTTTGCAACCACATTAACTGTTTCTTTGAAATAGGCATCTAAAGCAGACAAAATTTCCTCGTAGGACAGAGTTGCTACGTCGCGTCGGGGAAACAATTTCACTATCACACGGTAGGTGGACACACCAACACAAGAAAGCAAAAACGGCTGCCGCTCATTACCTTGAATTCTGTAGGCGGCGAGATGGAAGGCGAATTGACGGGACCACTCTTTCCAGGACTCGTGGGTTGCATCAAAGGGTCGGAATTGAGGTGCAACAGCATGTTGTGGCTGCGGTAGCGATGAAGCGGCGGCCGCCGCATCGGTTGAAATGGCACGTTGACCCTGGATGAGCTGTCGAAGGGTATCCAATTACGCCTGCGTCTGCTGATTCTGCAAGCGATAAAATTCGGATAGTACATCTGGAGAATGTGGCGAAGCCATGACACAAAGAAATGTAAGCAATCAGAAAGAATCCTTTTTACTCATCGCCAATCTGTAGTGACGTAACAAGACTGTTACGCCACACGGTAGTAGCCGAAAGAAAGGCACGCGTACACACACGCCGACGGGCGTGAATTCTGGAACAGGATAACTATTGAATGGTAGCAAGAAAAGTACGTAGCTGCTTTATACTTAACTTTAATGTCTCCTTGTGATACATCTCTCTTGACTATACAAATGCGACTCGTAAGATACATGCACTGTTACAATTGGCACCTTGCTAGGTCGTAGCCATGGACTTAGCAGAAGGCTATTCTAACTGTCTCTCGGCAAATGAGAGGAAGGCTTTGTCCGTATTGTCGCTAGCAATGTCGTCGTACAACTGGGGCGAGTGCTCGTTCGTATCTCGAGACCTGCCTTGTGGTGGCGCTAGGTCTGCGATCACACAGTGGCGACACGCGGGTCCGACATGTACTAATTGGACCGCGGCCGATTTAAGCTACCACCTAGCAAGTGTGGTGTCTGGCGGTGACACCACAGTAAACCCACAGTTACCACTACCTTTCACTCTGTATGTTGTGCCAGCTGCACATGTAGTTGACTGCACCATCACACCACAGATGCACTTCGATGCACTGAGCTAAGGTTCGCTAGTTGCTCATGCGGGGATTGACACCAGAACCTCCACTGTAGGCCTCCAGTGAGAGTCTACAACCCCGGCTGCACACACCATCTCAAATCTAGCACCATCAACATCAGTGAGGTCTACACTTGTCTATATGCAGGCTAACATGAGCCTCTATGCCTTGCTGTCATATGTTACATATCATGCAGCTCTCAAGATTTGGATGTTGTTACACTACTGACATTGTATTGCCTAGGTGCAGTTTCATGTTATTCTACATTATGCCATCAAGTGCTGCAGACTACCCATAAACAAGTTGTAAAAAAACAATGTTCATTTGTAGGAGAGCTGGTTTCTCAGGATGGGGCAGGATAAGGTTACGATTGAGGATGGGGCCGTAATCAGTTACTCTCGGTTGCACAACAAATACATAAACTTTATTTAAAGAAATTAAAATTTTAAAACAATCTCTTAAAAAAACACAATTGACTGTATGACGGCTGAAGGCCTTATCACAGAAAAAAAATTCCACTATTTTAGGGCCAAAGGCCACCAACAATAACCTCAAACAACAAATGACTTAAGGCCTGAATTAGAAGTCAGAAGAACAATTCCAAATAGCACATATTAAGATAAATACTTCGTTTTAAAACAAACTGTAACATGGCTGAAGGCCTTATTATAAAAGAAGTGATAAGGTGAAATTATTGCTCGGCTGAAGGCCACACACAACTTCAAATCATAAATGGCCGAAGGCCTGAATTAGAAGTCAGAAGAACAATTCCAAATAGCACATATTAAGGTACATACTTCGTTTTAAATCAAACTGTAACACGGCTGAAGGCCTTATTATAAAAAAAGTGAAATTATTGCTTGGCTGAAGGCCACAAACAATTTCGAGTAACAAACAGCTGAATGCCGGAATTAGAAGTCAGGAAAACAATTCCAAATAGCACTTTTAAAATAAATACCTTGCTTTTAAAACAAGTTTGCTTAAAAAAACTTACTGTAACACGGCTTAAGGCCTTACCATGAAAGAAGGGAAAAAATTGCTTGACTGAAGGCCACACCAACAATAATTAGAAAATTACAAATATCCTTAGAACAAACATCACAATCAAAGGAATCAGGACAAGCAGTTCTCAGCAAGTGATCCAAGTGTTGGCCTGGGAAGGTAACTCAAACATAAGGTAAGGTGAGACAGGCAGCCAAGAGTTGTACTCACGTAACAGAATGGCAACTCAAATTAGGGCAAGAGCAAAGAAGCAGACAGCACTATGTCTCCAGAAAACACCCAAGGCCAAAGGAAACACTAGAACCAAGCTAGACCTCCCAAAAAATTATGCAAAGTACAATACAAGAGGCTGTTGAATTACAAGCCGTGTCAGACAGTATCAACATGATGAGGAAAGGTACACTGCCGGAAAAGTACGCTAACCTCCAGGGCAGGTAACTGGGGTGTTAGCGGCCACAAGGCAGAAAATACCGCTGGTTGCACTTCACTAATAAGAATAATACTAAATTCAGTGATAAATATTAAATAGAGAAAGACAGCTGCAAAATTTCAGCACCTTGAAACACTTCACTTGTTGTCGCCAGGCTCAGCGCCCCTGGAAGCAACAACCCACTGACCAAAGTCGAGATCTCAGAATAGTCGAGGTTGGATTAGCAGTTAACTCTTCACCCAACTGAAACTTCCAGGGCTCAGTGTGCAACGAACAACTTAAACTTCCAGGGCTCAGTGTGCAACGAAGTCATCACTCTCGCAGCTACCCCTCCTCGATCTGGCAGTAGCAGCATGCCGCCTGCAATGCCAGCTTACCCTCGTGCTGCACGTACCTGCTGGCTGCTGCGCCCCCAACCAACCTGTCCGTTTGCAACTCCTCCACAAATCCAGTACGCAGACAGCATTAAAATAATTGCTCATTCAAAACCACAAGTTACACAGAGATCTGAGAAAACAGTTCCACCAACAACTCACAATACTAAAACCAGCCACTGTGAAACAACACGGACAAATTATAAGTCTGCACAAACACAGAGAAGCCAGGAGCGGTCAGAAGACCAAATGCACATCATCTGCTGTGACGACCGACCAAACGACCAACCATTGGTCATCTCACTCAAGTCATGCATGGGAAAGATCCCAGTATAAATTGTCAACTGACATCTTATTGCCATGAGGTCACTTCGATGGACGGATGCACACACACAAGCAAAAGTTGCATTACTCAAATATCACGGTCCATTCAACTAAAACTCACTGAATCTGGTCCTTGACATAGTCATGCACTCTTGCGACCACATCCTTCCGTCGGACAGAGCATGTGTGTTCCCAGCGGTCGGTAAAGTACTGGCTGTCCAGACCTCACTGCTGTTCCATCCTGACTCACTTTCTCGACACACAACGACCCGGAAATACTAGAGGCCGCTCCAAAGATGGTACCACAGTATGTACTATCGATAAGTGCTGCTGCTGCCACTCACAGACAGACAAGGTGAGCAAATGTAGTGGCGCCAGTGAACACACTAAGGAAACGAGACGCCACTATCGATATTACAAGATGCCAAGCTATGAAAGGCATCAACGCGAGCCACACATGGCTCATTGTTTTCCATGACACCAGCAATCTTCAAACAACAAAAAATCTGAATCTGTTGATATTGCTGCGCAGCTTTAGTGTATTTGAAGAATGGCATCATGAAATAATTAATATTTATTTGTAGACCTATCTGGAAATAAATAAATATTCATTACAGACGGTTTTCTTGGTTTCACAGTTTTGACTTTAAACAACAATAAATTATAATTCCTCTTATTTGAAGTTTTGTTTTGAAGCAAATAAAGTATTGTGAAAACTGTTTGTGATGTTCCACAGCAGAAGAAATCTGAATCCAACTGTGGCGCCGATAGTTCGCATCGACCATGAAACTTAATAACTGTGCTCTGTCGGGCCTCCATCTAAACTTTACTTTAGTCAGTTGTTTGTTGTACTTCATTCTGTATGGGTGCCGTGTCAAGTGTAAATATATATGAGCTACGACATATATGGGAATTAAGTTTTCTATATCCCGATTACCTATCCTGTTCCCATAGTGGTGACCTCGCAGTTTATTCGTGTTTCGCGTCTTCATTGCCAGTGTTTATGCAACAGATTATATGCACTATGCAATGACCATGCCAAACAATGCCTTGTCCGAAAATGTGGAAGCACAACTCCGCTCACCGAGCTACGTTGTTTCTTCGCCAATGATGTATTCATCATTTACGCACAGTGATTTGCGTTCTCAACCAACGCCGTGTGCTAACCTCATTAGTTTTCAATGGTCGACAACTACGCTGTTAGAGTGATTAATGGACTCAGGCTTCGTGTCACTGGATTATGCCCATCTGACAGTGAAATGTGAACAGAACAATATTTCAAATTGTCTCTCTTCAAATCGAATGTTTCAAGAACAAAGTGATCTCCATTTGAATACATCTTTAGCCATCCACCGGCATGCTATATCAGTTACTGTCGGGCCGTGTGCAATGCCGCCATTACTACACACCACGCCAGATCTGTTCCGCACATGTAGTGGTCCAGTTGTGTCCAATTTACATGCACAATTCAAGTGTTTCGTGTAACATGGACCCCTTACCTCGCCTCAGTGGTCCACCACATGCACTACAGGCATTTTATGCATCAGTTTCCATGTGAGTGGCGTTCTTAACCCCTCCCCCCCCCCCCCCCCCCCACTTGTGTGGGTCCCCGTTTTCGGTCGCTCAGCTGCCTACTGCTCCCACAGCACCGCCTGTGTCTGCCGCGCTGGTCTCTCACCCCGTTCTGGAAGCGTGTTGTTTCCATCCAGCACTCATCACTCACGGTCCAGTTTCCAGGCCCCCCTACCCCCCATGTGCCACCCATCCGCCCGTTTCCAGGGTACGGTCTGTGCCTGCCGTGCCTTGTTTTCGTGACACACAGTCAACTATGCCAGCTACTGCTACTACGGATTCGCTCGCCTGGTTTAAATCTGGGCCTACCGTGCTGGCCTCTGACTTCACCTCAGTTCAGCCGCTACCCCAGGAGACACTGAAGATGGCATTGTCACCCCCTCCTGGCTGCCTGCCGAAGCTACTGCCCTTATACGAGGACAACCCCGCATCGTGGTTCTCGCTCATTGAGCATCTGTTCGAGTTACATCATGTGTCTGATGACAACTCAAAGTTTTTCTGCCTCATCACACACCTCCACAACCACTTGGATTTGATTTGTGACCTGCTCCTTCCGCCGCCGCCTGCACCAAAATACAAGTTTGCGAAGAAGACTATAATGGAATGACTTGCCCGCTCACCACAAGAGTTAATAATCAAGATTCTGTATGAGGAGCACCTGGGGGAATGCACCCCCTCACAACTCTGGCACCGCCTTTGATTGCTTGTGAACGAACATACCATCCCTGATGCCATGCTAAGGGCTGTGTGGTCTGCCAAACTACCTACCGATCTACAGATCCATGTTACCACACTTGTTCAAGTACATTGGCTCCTTCCTACGCATCACTGACCAGTTGTATTCGCTGCTGTGGCAACATCAGCAAGTTCATTCTAGAACATTCGTTGGCACAGCCACCCCCGCATACCGACCTTCGGCTGGCAGAGGCAGGGCTCACTCCACCGTCACCTCATCTGCTTCTCCTGACAGTGTCGGCTCACTCTCTCCGCTGTCTGAGCACTCCAGGATTGCCCACGCACTTTACGTACCGGTCTATTTACCAGAACAAATCAACGAGGACAAGCCGCCCCTGCTGTCACAGTCTCCACCTCCTCCTCACCGTGCTCACCCTTTCTGCTGGTACCACAAAGTGTTCGGCGATGGTGCCAAGAAGTGCAGATTGCCATTCCAACACCCAGACGCCGACCGCAGGAACTAAGAGACGCCAAGTCCTGCGGGGAACCTAACAGGCGTCCTCTAACATTACACTCCATTCACTCATCTGCCCAGCCGATTGGTCGTCTCTATGTGACTGACATTGCATCAGGTCTAGCTTTTCTGGTCGACGCTGGTGCTGACGTGTCGATCATACCTACTTCGATGGCTCCACCCACTTCTTCACAGACAAAGTCACTTCTACGAGCTGTCAATGCAAAGATGTTACCTACCTCAGGCTCAGTAAAGGTTAGGGTGACCCCATCTCCTTCTCTACATTTTCCGTGGACATTCTACATTGCCAACATCGATGAACCAATCCTTGTTATGGATTTTTTGTCTCATTACGTACTATCTCGGAATGTCGTACGGGGTTCAGTGCTCCACCATCCTATGAACACTCACATACTGTGCACCCACACCTATGTCCAACGCTCTGTTTCCACCGCAACATACGATATCATACACGAGTGCTCTGCCCTTGCAGGAAACATTGTGACCCGCATTACTGACCTACTGTCACAATACGACTCAGCTATGCAACTCCACCAGGACAATGAGAAGCTGAAGCAACGCATCACAACCACTTACAGCGAGCTCGTTGTGGCTTGTACCTCATTCTGCAACTGCAGTCCATAGCGCTGCCACCTAAAAATGATTGCTCGGCTGAGCCTAGTTCGAACTCTCACCAGGTTAGTCCACAAACTTTACTTGCATGTGACATTCCAACCCCCCCTCCCCCCCCCCCCCCCCCGCCCCCACCCCCCACCCTCACCTCATGCAGTGCTGTGTGTTTCAAACAGTGCTGCTAATGACAGTCGCGTGCGCATTGCGACCATGCCAACTCTTGGATCGCTACCGCGCGTCACCGGCCACATGACCCAGCAGCCATTGTGGCCCCACGTGTGACACCAGTGCTGCTCTAGCCCATGCCGGTTGTCCAGTGCAAGGTTAACAGTGGACAGTCGTCGCCCATTCGCCTTCGCTCGGCACTGCACATGCACCCACCCCCTTCACACGAGCACATGCCGCGCTCCCGTAAGAGACATGTGACTTTCGTGCTACCTTTCCCCACTCGCACTAACGGCTGCGCCTCATCGCGCCCTACTCGTCCAAAGACTTGTCACCAGGACGTTAACCAATCTTATATGCAGTTCTCAGTTTTTTTCATCACCGATGGAATGGCACACAAGATAGTTACCACTCACTGTCCTCATATCAGGCATAAGGTCCAACGTCTCAACCCCATCAAGTTGCGTGCGGCCCTGCAGCAGATTAATGAACTTTTGACGGCAAGTGTTCTGCAACCTTCAGACAGCAACTGGTCTTCACCAATCCACCTCATCCCCAAACACGATGGATCTTTTCGAATGTTCGGCGATTACAGACGCTTAAACGCTCATACCGTCATGGACAATTACCCAGTGCTGAACATCAGTGACTTCACTCATATGTTATTAGACACCATAATTTTCAGTGTTATTGACTGTAAAAGCGCCTAACACCAGATTCCTGTGGCGCTGGAAGACATTCCTAAGACGGCCGTTATCATGCCGCTCATTTTATTCCAATACCACTTCATCCTGTTCAGCCTAAAGAACGCAACACAACATGGCAACGTTTCATTGACTCTATCTTGTGACAGTTTAAGTTTTGCTTTGCTTATCTGGACGACATTCTTGTTTTCAGCAGCTCAGTGGAGGAACATGAAAATCATCTGTCTACAGTCCTCCAGACCTTGAATTCCAACGGAGTCGAGGTACACAAAGACAAGTTTCAGGTGCGCCAGGCGTCAGTCTCCTTCCTAGGTTACAACATCTCCGCTGACGGAATATAGCCTCCAAAATCTCGTGTGCAGGCTATTACGTCTCTGCCACTCCTGGCTACTTACAAAGAGCTATGCCGTTTCTTCGGCACCATCAATTACCATCGTTGCCATCTGCCTTCCGCCACCACTGTTCAGGCACCTCTGATGGACACACTATCAGGCAAACAAATTTCCAGTATCAAACCGGTCTCTTGGACTGCTCCAATGCTAGAGGCCTTCAAGGCTCTGAAGACTTCTTTAGCTCACACTGTGACTCTCGCCCACCCCGACCCCTCGGCTGAGTTATTCATCACTACGGACACCAGAGACATCGCAGTGGGGGCAGTGTTGCAACAACGCAAGGGCAACAAGGTTTCTCCCCTTCATTTCTTCTCCAAGAAAATATCTACTGCTCAGAGAAAATATTCTGCATTCGATAGAGAGCTCCTTGCTGTTTATGAGGCAATCAAACATTTCCTCCCCGACGTCGAGGGACGTTAATTTTTGTCCTCACCGTCCACAAACCACTGGCAGAAGTGTTCTGCAACCCACCTTAGGACCCATCCTCTCGGTGTTACCGCCACTGTGACCTGGTTTCTCAATTCACAACGGACGTCTGTTACATCAAGGGTGCAGATAACGTTGCTGCAGATTTCTTCTCGCAGATCAGTGCTGTTTTCTGCATCGTTGATCTTTCTGATCTGATTTCCCTCCAAGCTTCTGATGAAGATTCTCAGGCTCTCCTACGAGACCCACAAACCTTACTTGTTTTCACAAAGGCTAAATTTCCTGGCGTTTCTGATGAGGTGTGGTGTGATTCTTCGACCGGCACACTATGCCCTTTGCTCCCACCTGGGCTGTGCCGACAGGTTTTCGACGCCCTAGCCCACCCGAGCATCTGAGCCACCACACATCTCGTGTCAGAATGTTTTGTTAGGAAGAATATCAAACAGGACTGTCGAACCTAGGCACGCAGCTGTGTCGCTTGCCAGTGCAACAAGATCAGCCGCCACATCTCCTCGCCTCTGGGCAAGTTCGACATTCCCGCAGGACGATTCCGCCATGTACATATTGATCTGATTGGGCCTCTTCCTCATTCAGAGGGCTATAGATATATCTTATCAGCTATCAACCGTTTGTCTCACTGGGTCAATGCTATCCATCTCCCTAACATTACTGCCAAGATGGTAGCCAAGGCTTTCATTGGCTCATGGATCACTCGTTTCGGGTGCCTGATCACTATCCCCACCGATCCGGGTCAACAGTTCGAATCCTCCCTTTTCACCACCCTCTGTAATATCTGTGGTATTAAAAAAATACACACTACCACCTATCACCCACAAAGCAATGGGTTGGTGGAGAGATGGCACCACACCCTCAAGACGGCCCTTCGATGCCATGATTGTCTCTGTTCGGAAGCTCTCCCGTGGATGCTACTTGGTCTGCACTCGACATATAAACCTGACCTACAGGGGACTATATCCGAAATTGTTTTTGGTGATAATCTGGTCCTACAGGGGAACTTATGCTTCCACAGGTTAGCGAGGATCTCCCCCCTCGCCAGATTTTATTAGCTGGATGCGCATGCATTTTCAAGAAACGCATTTGCACCTGCCCATCAGTCACTCACTGCCCGAGGCTTATATTCCCACCACACTTTCTGACTGCTCTCATGTCATGCTACATGATGATGTGGTTAGGCAGACTCTTCATCCTCCTTGTCTTGGCCCCTACTAGGTCCTGTGGCGAGGGGACACGGCTTTTGATATCATGATTAAAGACCGCACACAGACAGTTTCTCTGAATTGCCTGAAACCGGCTTTTGTTGATCCTCATGGTCTCACACCACCGCAGTCAGACTCTACAGATGACCCATCCTTGATTGAGAATGAAGACGTGCTCCCATCAACCTCACTGGACACCTCTTCCACCGAAGACTGTTTGCCACCGTTCGCTGGTTTCCCGGCCTTGCCCCCTGTTTCACCCTGCGCAGGTTTCATGCCCTCACCTCCAATGTCAGACACACACACACCTACTATCAGTTTGTCCTGCAGCGTGCCGCTGCACTGAGTGAACGACGTTTCTATAGTGGCATTCAATGACCGAGTGCTCATTCTTTTGACAGATACCAAGGTCCCGCCATCAGACGGTCCCTTACACGTCAACACTGCACACAATCTCTCACTCCTGCATGAGTGTGACCAAGAATCTCTACATGCTTTTATTTCTACAGAAGGCTCGATCCACTTAAGGGCCACACACGCCTCCACTACGCCATCGACCGCCCTGCCCGCTTACTCCCAGGTTGGACGCCGTCTCATCTGGCCACGGTGGCTGACTGACTACGAAGTGGACCTGCCTCTCACTGCTCCGCCTGCACAACCCAACTCATTTGAGATGGAAGTACCTGTGATGCGCCTGCCTACGCGCACAAGTGACAAGTGTAAATATATACGAGCTACGACATATATGGGAATTATGTTTTCTATATCCCGATTACTGATCCTGTTCCCATACAACTAATCCAAACATGTGTTTTATGAGTAGTATTAGGGAAGTATGAAAATCCCTTTGCCAGAAAGCAAATGATATTATAATGCTCTGGCTTTCCAAACAAATCTATGATGTTCAAGTTTCTTCATCTTGGTATGACTGCTGAGCCCTATTTCCATTTTAATCAGCTTACTGTTATCAAGACTTGTCCTCTGTTTACAATTTTTTACCTCTTAAACTTTTGCCCGTTATTAAATTAACTTCTTTGATGCCTCAGAATGTGTCATATCAACCTATCCCTTCTTTTAGTCAAGTTGTTCCATAAATCTCTTTTCACTCCCAATTCATTTCAGTGCCTCTTTGTTAGTTATTTGATCTAAATATATCTTTTCCAGAACTCTTCGTTAACTCAGCATTTCTAAAGCTTCAGTTCTCCTCTTGTCCCTATTGCTTATGGTCTAGATTTACTTACTGGTAATGCTACCACTCTTGATGTTGCGATAACATAGCAGTGCATGTGAAATTTTTTATCAGTGATAGAAATGATGAATTCAGAATCTGAGGTGTGTGTGAAAAGTAATGGGTGTGTGCTCATTATATTTAAATGTTGGCAGTCAGAACAAAGTTGTACAAATGCGACACAAGCTGTTGATTGTTTACAAAGTGACAGAAGTCAGTGTTTTGATCCAGCAGTTGTGGGTGAAAGCAAACAACAATGGCTTTGAAAATTGATGCTCCTACCAGTTGTAAAGTGTATGCTGAAATTTGATTTGCTGCAGAAATATCTATGGCTGCTCAGATTTATGAGTTGTGTATAGTTCGTGAGTCTACAGTAATGAGTGATGAAAGAGACTTCAAAAGTGGTCTTACAAGTGTATGTGATGAAGAACAGAACAGCAAGTTCAGTATCCAGATGAATGAAATAGTGCAACAAGTGGGCAGGAAACTTATTGACAGTTGCCAAATGAGGTTCTGGCCAATGAATTTGCTTATGTTGGACGTACCACTGTTTACATAATTGTCATGGAAAACACTGAATGTCTCAAATGGTGTGCAGTGTGGGTGCCAAACATATTTACTGGCCAGCATGCACGTGCGCGCGCGCGCACACACACACACACACACACACACTTGAACTTTAAATGGTGACATTGTGGACAACAGTTTGAAGGTGATGGAGGTAATCACTGTTGCCATTGTTGTCTGGTTTAGTTCACAGATGGAGAACTTTTTGCAGAGAGGTTGAATGAACGAGTGCAACATAAAGTGCCTAGAAATGAGCGGAAATTATGTGGAAAAGTGAAGTAAGTTCGTTTGAAATTAAAAGAAAGCTTGTACTTAGCTAAAAGCTGATGCTTCCTCAGTAATACTAAATTGCTGCTGTTAAACTCCTGTATTACTTTGCTATTTTTCAAAGTAAATAGTTACATACATCTCTAAACACTGATTCCTACGTATAGTATGTTATGGCTTGTATGCAGTTTTGTAAGGAACACTGCTACTTGCCAAAAGAACTTTCCAATTCACAAATCTAGATGATACTCATAATTTGTAGAAAGTGTGGCTGATGAGTAAGTTTATAATTTTGGAATGAACTGGTTGGGGTGTCTTAATTTTTTACATTATATTAGATATGTGATGCCCAAAACCGTGGGAATGGGAAGTAGCTGTGGTTTGTATGGACATAAACTCTTAATCAAATGTAATTTAATTTAGTAATATGTATAAACAACCCAGAGCACATAGAGACACTGAAACAGTGAAGGAGCTCAGAGCTCAAATGAACAGAATAACACTAAAGGCCTAATTCAAGATAGTACACTATAAATAACTCACTGGACTGGAATCAATCAACCTTACAGTAAATCAGGCACAGATTAATACGCCAAAATAACAATACACTAATAACTAATGCGGTAGAATGGAGTATCAATAAATGAGGCCATCTGAATTCATTCAGACTTACAGTAAAAGGGGCATGAATTTGTATACACAAATAACAACACACAATATTAGAATATGAGAATATCCAATAAAAGATATCACAACAAAATCAGACCCTAAAATGTACCTAATCAAAGCTGGCATCTTACTTAATACTAGACAGGCAATACAAGAGAGACAAAATCCACAGTAAACCTGACTGTACGTACACTCTACTACACACAGAAGGTAAGAACAGTAAAACAACAAAATCCAATATACTTTGACCAAATAGGACTTTTTTAGCTGAATACACTAGGCCCAACAGTAGCCTCACTGTGTTTCGCAAATATAATCAGTTGGCGACTTAAGTTGGCCAACCCTGACTCTGTCATATGTAACACATCATATGGAATACAAGATAGCACCGCTCACACCAAACACACTCTCCTCTAACTGTTGTATTTTAAAACACAAGACAACAGCCAACCCTTCACTCCCAGCTATGCTGTGTTTCTTGGATCTGCAAAGCCAAGCACCATCTGGTACTCCAGCCGGAACAGTGTCCTACGTTGACAGCAAACCAGTGTCAACATCTGATGCCTGAGTATCAGGCTGCCTTGCTGTTCTGCCCCACACTACATCCATTATCTCTTCTATGTGTCTGTTGTCGTGTTCTTTTTCACTGACTGTTCCAAACTGGTGACAGCGGCTGTTCTGTCCTGCATCTGCATGGAGCCCTGCTGACACCGCTAACTCCCTAGGAAAGCGGTGCTGATACACAGACTTACTTGACCAGTTCACTATGGATGGCCCTGGTGCCACACTAACTACTTGTTCGCAGTTGTCCATGGTCCGCAAGTACTGGCTCCAAGATCTTGTTGTTGCTAAGAGTTCTAGTCACCAGACTGACCACTGATGTTCCTCTTGACCACATCTCACCTTAGTGTGGAGCTGCATCCACAAACTAACAGAGACACAAGCCCCCACCCCAAGTGGTTTCAGGAACACAAGAGCTGTGCTGTGGTGCATGCTAGACAGGGAGGGAATTCAATTCACAGCACAGAAGGGAGCTTGTTGAACACCTTTTCACCAGAGTATGAAACTGCAGCCTCAGTCCCGTCTCAGTGGAGACAAAGCCTACACGAAAATTAGTATAGTGTGATATAACAGGGATTAATAGGACAGAGTTGAGCTTTGAGTGATATGCAAGCCTTAAAGCTTCAATTTAATAACATATCAAACATAATTTTACAATCAGCTTCAAGAACTCAAAATGGCACTGTGTTCAATTCCAATACTTAGTGATAATATAAAAGAAATATTTTGTACCAGAGTGTAAGGCTAGCCATAATGACAAAGCCTTACAGTAAATATTTAAAAATTCAAAAACAGGCAAGAGACCCCCAAGGATACCAAACATCATGTTAAAACAATGAAGTAGGAAAATTTCACTGAGGCTGCCCACCAAAATAAGTACAATTAGAAAAATTCTGGAATGCGTAACAGACTCAAACTTACTGTACCTAGGCCAGACCACCACATACAAGCTTGCTATAACTGTGAAAACTCTTACATGAAACCTTGCTCTCAGTAATGGGGCACTCAGTCTGGCAGAGAACACAGCTGCAATTGATCATCAAGATTACCAAGCATAAAAAAATTGAGACAGTTAGAAATTACCACAAACTGATCAAATACTTTCAAGAACTTCTCAAAGTAGTTTAAACCCTGTATTCAAAGCAGATGTATGGCAGGAACATTGGCAAGAAAGCAATATTTCCACATATTCATACAAAATGGAATCAGAGCAGTAATACAAACACTCTAGAAAAAATATGGCCATGATTTGTTTCAGTTGTAAGTGCTCATGTCACCTGGCAGCAGGTACAACACAACTTGGTTCAGTCAGTACTACGGCACAGCTAAGTTGCAATAACTACACCACACTCAGAACCGTAGTGATTTTATACTGAAACTTGGCATGCCTGCAATAATCAGCAGGTGCTCTAGCACTGACTAAAAGTGTGTGGATGCATAAATAAATCTGCTCTCCTCTGTAAGCACACTACCGATTGTATTATGAGATAGTTAACAACCACTTGCACCAGGATTTTGGGGGAGCATTGTCTGACAACAAACTCATGCAGATCAAGATGCTGCCCCAAATTGTGCTTTCCAGGACAGACAGCCCTATAGCAAACAGCATCAGACATGCTGTACTGTGACAGTTCACTCTTCTTACTGGCTGCCACCTCGACCATGGCCACCCAGACATGCAGTAAAATCCATCATGCTTCGTTGTTTGGTGGTGCTTCTGGGCTCCTTCTGATGTTGGTAATTTTGTGAACCACCCCCGTTCTCCTCTTTTCTGTGCAGCCAGTCTAGTGTGCCAATTCATGCCAGCATTCGTGTTACACTGCACTTGCAGACAGCTTTCCAGATGTCACACTGCTGTGGCTGCAACTGTGGTGGCACAGTTTTTCAAGTTACTATGGCTGAGTGATGTCTTATGATGGCACAAATAGAATGAATAATCAAGATCGTAATAGGAGTCAAGTGTTGACTCAAACAGTGTGAGCAATGCATGCTGAAAAAGACCAACAGACAAGCATTTTCCTAACCAGTTACCAAAGACAATGAATGTTTTGGAGCATGGACAATGCTCCAGGACATAACAGTGGAACAGTAGGCCCTCATCTAGAAAAGGTAGTAGCATTCATGTGGACAATATATACTTTTGAGTGCTTACTCAAAGAAGAGGGAACGAAACTAGGGAAAGAAAAAGTAAAACCATTGTAGCTGATGATATTCTTCAGACAAAATTTGTTGTTCATTTAGCTTGTGGTAGCTAAGTATTGTTGTTAATATCACAGGAGTTGTTGTCATTAATGAGCAAAAAGTATTTGTGCCCTGTACTACCAATACCTGATATATATGTGTTCTGGTAATAAAGAAAAACAAATAAAGGAAAAACAATTAAAATGTTGATTTTCTACCAAGCACTGCTAATAGAATCATTTAAACTGTACATACTATTAGGGTTAGATTGGCCAAGGAGTTATTAGATTTCAACATAAAAAACTTTAAAAAAAAAAAAAAAACTAGAATTCAAAGATGTATGACAGTTGGTGAAGCACATCCACTTAGCAGCTTCTACTGACATCATTGTTGTAGAGGAACAAGAACAAATTAAAGAAAAACTATTAGAAAAAATTGAATTAAAATCACAAGAATTGGATATATTTACAGATGAACAGAAGAGTCAATTAGAAGATATTTTACCTAAAATATAAGAACACATTTTCTGATAAATGGGTTTAATTAAGTTTATAGTAAAGGAAGATAAATCTTTCTTTTGTATATCCTATCTTATACCTATGAACCTTCAAACTGATGTGAGAGAAAAAATAAAATAGATAGTTGAAAATGACATTGTAGAATGTTGGATTGGTGTTTATAATAATCCACTGTTACAAACAATCCTGTTGGAAGAACATCTGCAACTGAGCATTATAGCAGAGGTTGAAAATACCGCTTCAGTTGTGAATTACTTTATTTTCAAATGACCGGTTTCAAACTGTTATAAGCTCATCCTCAGGTGTCGTACTGGAAATAGGAAAAGACGGGAGATAATTTCCACATGCCACAATGCACATAAAAAACTAAAAACAATTTTGCTTGTAAAAAGTTTTAAAAACTTTTAAAAAACATTTCAAAACTGCCAGTCAGGCTAGGTGCTGTGAAACCTATGTCAGTGTGCAAGTAGCACCAGACAATACTATGGATGACTGCCTGGGTAGGGAATATACACAAATGATAGCACGACACTTATGCTGTCCTGTGGTCCCCGAGCACCGCATGTACCAGGCACAGTGTTCTGCCTTTGAACGCAGAACAGGGAGTAGCGGATGCAAACAAGGAGGCAAATTGGTAAATCAGAGTGGCAAAAGTGCGGCCATCCATTGACGGAGAGAAGAACGTAGGCCCACTAACCCGGCCATTCACAATCTGAATTTAGTGGTTTACATTTAAAATGAAGAGAACAACAACAACAAAAAACTACATAAAAAATACACGATATAAGTTAAAAGTGCATTATGTGTAATAAAGGAGCGTATTGAGCAGGTCGGTCCAGAACTGTGATAAAACTGAGTGGAAGGTGCAATATAAGATTATTATATAAACCATAGAGTGCAATGAAACTTTCCTTTTACATGAGTGGCAAACAGTTTTAAATTTAGTGGGGATATGTAAGTGGCAACGTGGAACAATGTGCAACAGTCATCTGTTAAAAGAAAATGCACATGCGCCACTCATATTTACAAACTCTTGTTACTGATCAACAAGGAAAGTAATGAAACCTTACAGTTTATACTGTCAGAAAGCAGTATGCCAATTAATAGCTAGCAGTAATAGCATTAAAAGGACACATTAAAAGTGGGGTCAATTTAAAACTGCTAATCAACAGTCGACAACTAATCGAGGCTTACATTAGATAAGATATGAGACACACTTTACATCATGAAAGACGAGTAAATTTTGATTAGTGAGGGCACAGATAGCTCCACAGTACTGTAATGCACCATAGTCATAAGATAAAATGAAAACATGCAACTCTTAGTAAGAGAGGACAATTTTACAATTACGTAAAATGAACTGTGTGGACCTTGTGGACCCCACTATAGGAAACAGGCTTATGCTGTACATTCGTTAAGCATATTGAAGGCCACAAAAAACACTTACCCGATAAAAAATAGTATACTTGTATGGCATACAGTAATCAGGGATCAGAAAGAGAAGGAAATGAGGCAACAGAATCAAATCAAAACTTAGTATTTATTCTAATGCTGATATATAACTTAGTCGTATATTTTTATAAACAGAGATGAAAGCCAAAACTGACATAAGATTTATTCTTCAGAGAACATAATTATTTTTTGTACTTCCAATTTAATTCGAAATTGTAATCACATTTGAAATTAATGCCATGCTATAATTATGTTGTGTAAGGATGGACGAGTATATTGTGTATTTCCATCCTTACACCACCCCCACAACCTCTGCTCCCAATCTCTTACCTCATGGCTCATACCCCTGTAATAGACCTAGATGCAAGACCTGTCCCTTACATCCTCCTACCACCACCTACTCCAGTCCGGTCACTAACATCACCCATCCCATCAAAGGCAGGGCTATCTGTGAAACCAGTCATGTGATTTACAAGCTAAGCTGCAACCACTGTGCTGCATTCTATGTAGGCATAACAACCAACAAACTGTCTGTCCACATGAATGGCCACTGACAAACTGTGGCCAGACAACAAGTGGACCACCCTGTTGCTGAACACGCTGCCACACACGATATCCCTCATCTCAATGACTACTTCACAGTCTGTGCCATATGGATCCTTCCCACCAACACCAGCTTTTCTGAATTGTGGTGGGAACTTTCCCTGCAATACATCCTACGTTCCCGTAACCCTCCTGGCCTCAACCTTCGTTAGTCACTGTCCTCACCAATCCAGCCCCCTCCCTGTTCCCATTCCAGCACTACACAGCCATCATTTCACCACCAGACCCAGTCTTTTAATTTCTTTTTATTTCTCTCCTTTCCGCTACTTACCCTCTGCCTCCTCTGCACCTTCTCTCCTGCCCTCTGTCTAAACTGCAACACTTCACTGTCCACCACTCCCACCATACTATCCCTCCCCCTCCCCGCCCTAGCCTCCTCCTTATCCCCACCCAGTCGCCACTCCCAGCATGCACTGGTGCTGCTGCTCGCAGTTTGGTTTCAGTTCTCTGAGACTGCAGATGTGTGTGCAAGTTGCGTTTGTGTGAGTGTGTGTGTGCATGTATGTATGTGTGTCTACTGCTGACAAAGGCCTTAATGGCCGAAAGCTTTAATTGTGTGATTCTTTTTGTTGTGCCTATTGTGACTCGGCATCTCCACTATATGGTGAGTAGCAACTTTCCTTCTCTGGTTTTGTTACATTCCATCCTGGATTTTCCATTGTTTGAAATTTGAAGACTTGGTTCTACATATTGTTGTGGTTGACATACTGCCTTGGCTCAGATGATACCTATGTTTCAATTTATTTTAAATGAATTACCTCAATTTATCTCCTAGATTTTCTTCAGAGGTGTTAAACAGTGAATTTATATTGGAGGCACATTATTGAAATGGCCAGAAGGTATAACTCAACAGAAGGATGATGTTCGTGAATGTGTGAAAGAAGAATTAAATAAAAGGTCCAAAAATAAAAGAAAAGAGCATGATCATAAGGCTAGAATGCATCATTTTAGGGTAGATGATACAGTGTTGGTCAAGACGTATCATCCATGTTCAAATATAATGGAGAAGACTAATACATATTTTTCACAAATATGAAGGCCCTTAAAAATAGTTGACGTTCCACATCGAAAAGCAGTATATCTGGGTAATCTGTTTAGTGGTAAGGATAAAGGCTTCTATGAAATAGATGTGATTAGGCAGTCTGCCCTCAACAATAGAGGCAGTGGTAACATGTGTGTGAGATGTGCTTGTGTGAATGTGCATGTGTTTTCTACCTTAGAAGAAGGGCTTTTGGCTGAAAGTTCAAATATATCTATGTCTTTTTGTTGTGCCTGTCTGTTACTCATTTTATGCTCAATATGGTGAGTACCAATCTATCCTTTTTGTTATATTAAACAACAGAAAATCCAGGTTGGAATATCAACTGTTATGGAAAGAATAGATCGCTACTCACTGTAAAGAGTGCATGTTGAGTTACAGACAGCCAAAATGAAAAGACTGGCACAAATTAAGCATTTGGCCAAAGCCGTCATCAGAAAAGAAAAACACACACACACATTCATACAAGGAAGCACACCCAACACCCTCACATGGCCATTATTTCTGGCTGCTCAGGCCAGACTGAAACTGAAACACATTGAATGGGAGCAACAATTGTAATGGAGAGGGGAAGGGGGAGGGATAACAGAGTATGGATGGGGGAAGAGGAAACAATGCTCCCTGGTGGAGCATGCAGGGACTAGTGGTGCTAGACAAAGCTACCTGGTGTAGTGTTGTGAGGCTGTAGGAGAGGAAGGGAAGGAAAGAAAAAGGAGCAGAAAGGGGAGGAGCAGAGAAGGGAACAAGATTTGCGATTGCATTGACAGAGGGCAGAGCACAATGATGGTGAGGGAACATTAATTGGAAGTAGGTGATAGGACAGAGGTGGTGGAATATATTAGGTAGGTGGTATGTGGATAAAATTTCAGCAGAAAGGACAACCATGCACAATTTCAAAACAGATCCTGACCTAATGATCCTACCTGCAGATGAAGATTCCACCACTGTCATTATGAATCACAGTGAGTATGTGGTGGAAGGCCTCCTCCAATTGACTCCTCCGCCTATTAACTCTGCCAGACCAATCCCATCTCAGAAGTCCAACATGACCTCTAGTCCCTGCTTAAAGCCATAGGACTTTCCCAAAATCTCTTCCCTGAATATGTATCGCCATCCTCACCCCTATCCTCCCCCCCCCCCCCCCCACTTGCACCATCTACATGCTCCCCAGAATCCACAAACCAAAAATCCTGGACACCCCACTGTAGCTGGTTATTATGCTCTCAGTGAAATAATTTTGGTCCTCATTGACCAGCACATCCAAACTATTGTCCAAAATCTAGCCTCTTGTGTCAGACATACCAACCATTTTCTTTACCAACTCTCCACCATCACCACCCCAACACTTGTCACTGTTAATGCCACTTCCCTGCACACCAACATCCCTCCTGTCCATGGTCTTGGCACTGTTGAGCACTACCTCTCCCAACACCCTTCAAACTCCAAACCCACTACCTCATTCTTCATATACCTCGCTAACTATATCCTAACACAACTATTTCTTTGAAAGGAAGTATACAAACAAATCTACAGCACAGCCATGGACACCCACATGGCACCCTCCTATGCCAAGCTCTTCATTAGCCATTTAGGGGAAACCTTCCTAGTCTCCCACAACCCCAAACTGCTGATCTAGTTTATGTTTGTTGATGATATCTTCAAGATCTGGACACAGAGCCAGGACACACTAAACTCATTCCTTCACAACCTCAGCACCTTCTCTCCCTTTCACTTCACTTGGTCTTTCTGAATCCAGCATGCCACCTTCCTGGACACTGAAGTCCTCCTCTCTGAGGGCTGCATCCACACCTCTGTCCAAATTAAACTCACCCGCCACTAACAGTATCTGAATTTCAACAGTTGCCATATCTCCCCCCCCCCCCCCCCCCCAAAAAAAAAAAAAAAATCCCCTCCCATACAGCCTAGTCATCCAGGGACAGCATATCTGCAGTGACAGAAACTCCTTTGCCCAATATGCTGAAGGTCTCACAGAGGCCTTCACAGACAGACCTAGTCTGCAAACAGATCTTCCATGCCAAATTCCCACATACTCCAAATCCTCCCACCACCTGGAGCAACCAGCTAGAAAGGAGCACCCCCCCCCCTCCCCCCCTGTCTCCTAATACCACCCCGGACTGGAACAACAGAACCACATCCTTTGTCAGGGCTTTGATTAGCTATCATCATGCCCTGACATTAGGGACATCCTAGCCAAGATCCTTCCTCTCCCTCCTAAAGTTGTGTTCAGTCATCCACTGAACCTCCACAACATCCTAGTCCATTAGTCCATCCCGTTGCCACTCCCAACCCCAACTCTTGCTGCAGGTACCATATCCCTGGGGAAGACCCAGGTGCAAGACCTGCCCAGTCCACCCACTCAGCAGTCTGTATTCCAGTCTAGGTTTATCCTGTCCCATCAGAGGCCGGGTCACCTGTTAAGATAGCTATGTTATATACCAACTCTGCTGCAACCATTGCTCAGTAATTGATATTGTTATGACTAGCAACCAGGTGTACACCAAGATGAATAGCCACTGCCAAACCGTGGCCAAGAGCAGAGTAGGTGACCCTGTGGCATAACATACAACTGAGCATAACATGCTTGATTTCTATCACTGCTTGACAATCTTTACTATCCGGATTCTCCCCTCCACGACCAGGTTTTCTGAACTGTGCAGATGGGTTCTACGCTTAAACACATTCTCCACTCCCCAAATCATCCTGGACTCCACCTGCAGTAACTTACTGTCTACACACACCCCACCTAACTGGTTCTGCTGCCTTTCCTCATATCACCTCCTGCCAGTCCTCAATGTGTGCTGCTCTCTGCCAATGCACTCACTGGTCTCTTTGCCTTTCCCTGCCCTTCTCCTTTCCAACCCCCCCCCCCCCCCCCCCCCCCCCCTTCTTCCCCCACAGCCACCAAACTCTGCACCTGGCAGTATCCTCCAGCTACCTCTACTTCCTGCATGCTCCGCCAGGCTGCATGGATTCTTCTTCCCCAATTGTTACCCTGCTATCTCTCCCCCTTCCCTGCCCCAATCCAGATTGTTGCTTTCATATGATGCATTTCAGTTGCATTCTGTTTGGAGTGGCAGGACATAGTCGTCATGTGTGTGTGTGTGTGTGTGTGTGTGTGTGTGTGTGTGTGTGTGTGTGAATGTATGCACATTTTTCTTTTCTAAAGAAGGGTTTGGCCAAAAGCTCATATGTAACAGTTTTTTCATTGTACCTGTCTGCAACTCAATGTGTCATCTTTACAGTGAGTAACAATCTATCCTTTGATATTCCAAGCCTGTCTTTAGCTTTATTATCTGACAATAATTATCTAAAGGCCAAGATCTCTTATAAATACTTAACAATATTCCCCATCAAGATCTGTAAGTATGTGGTCTAAAACTGAAGTTGAACTTTTTGATACCCTCATTGGATTGTTCATCATTTGTACCACGCTGAAAGTGTTCAAAATGTTTAGGAAGTTATTACTAGTTTCTCACTCACAACTCGTGCTAATATTCATCCCTCCACATATAATTATGTTAATTTTGTGGGCTGAAGCTCTTTTCAGAACTTAAGTTAATTTGTTGAAGAAAGTGTCCACATCACCACTAGGCGAGTGGTACACACAGGACAGTTAACTTCTTATAACTATCTAGCTTTGCTAGCTCAGTGGCTGCCAATTCAATGGCTCCTCTGTATGGTGAGCAGCAATCTGTCCTTTTCATGTTATTGTTATTCTATTCCAAGTTTCCATGATTTTATTTCTGACCAAGAGAAATATTTTAACATTAAATATAAATTTGAGTGTTAGAAAGTCTTCTCTGAGTGTATTTATCTGCAGTATAGTGTTGTGGGGTGTGCACTGTTCTCTGCAAGTGCACTCACACATCTTTTCCACTTCTCTGCTCCTCTCCTTTCCATTCCATTTTTTGGCTTCCCTCTCTTCCCCACAGCCTCCTGATGCTGTACCAGGTAGCCTAGACAGCCACCTCTAGTCCCTGCATGATCCGCCTCCTCCTGTACACCCTGCTATCCCTCCCCCCCCCCCCCCCCCCCCCCACCCACCCACGCTTCCCCACTCCACTACAAATTGTTACTCATGCTTGGCACATTTCAGTTTCAGTTTGGCTGAGCAGCCAGAAATAGTGGCCATGTGTGTGTTTTTCTTTTCTGATGAAGATTTTGGCTGAAAACTTAATGTATTTTCTTTGTGCCTGTCTGCAACTTAATGTGTCATCTTTACAGTGGTTAGCAATCTATCCTTTGGGTAACTTTTCATACTATTGTCATTGATGTGATTAAAAGATTTGTAACTTAAAAGAATGTCCTGAGAGGATTCACACTTTGTGAATTTCTGGATGGACAACTATAAGGTCCCAAGTAAATTGTATTTCTTCACATTTCATTTTCTGTACAACTTTCCCCATCTTGTATTATTATACATGCTTTAATTAAATTTCTTATGAATATTGAATAAAAGTTAATAATCAAGTTTGGTGCAAAAAAGGGTTACTTTTCATAAAAGTTATCTAGAAGATCATTCAAAAAACATGTAAGTAGTGGATAACTAACGACATTAAAATATCATATAAGAGGGAGAGGGAAGTTTATATTAAGGCCAGAATAAGTCAATAACTGACTTGACTTGCATACTACAAAAAATACTGTAATACTTTCAGGGAAGTCTGTAAAATGCCAAGAAGTATGTATGTCCTGACAGAAATTAATAATGTGGATAATAAGATTAAAACCATAAAGAATATTGTCAAGCAGTTGTCAGGACAGCCAGTCAGTGCACAGGATACCATAACAACCAAACTGAATGACAATGTTGTGACTGGTAATTCACAGGTTTCTAAATGTAGCAGCAGAAATAAGTTTAAATGGTATCACTGAAGAAACAAGAGAATATATTAAAAATCTTGTTCCACAAAACTTTAAGCAGCTAGAAGTAGCACAAAAATACTTCACTGAAATTAATGGAAGTACAAAAAATTCTAAAAAATGAAGGCTCATATGGTGTTGATGGAATTTCAGTCTGAATTGTGAAAAGTTGCCCCAACTTAATATGTTATGTCCTTAGTGGTATTAACTTCCTGACATATTACCAGTAAATAATGTCTTAGGGAATAATTTTCTGGAGTAACTCACCACTAAAAAGAAAGTACTGAATGTGCAAAAGTGAACAGAAAGAATAATATGTGGTGTCCACCCACGGACATCATGTAGCTGGGCATTTTAACTGCATCATCAAAATGAAATTCATCATTCTTAATCCACAACAATTTCAGAACACTGATGTCCATATCTACAACACTAGAGGGAAAAATGGTCTGTATTACCCATTATTATAACTGTAAGTATCTCAGAAGTGAGTTCAATATACAGCAACATAACTCTTTCTCATTTACCCAATAACATAAAATGTCTCACAAGTAGCAAAGCAAATTTTAAATCTAATCTAAAACCATATCTGTTGGACAAATTCTTCTACTCAATTAGTTGCATGACTAGGACTAAAAAGTAATGTGTTCGTTAATGTTAACACTATACATATATACATATCCTGTAAACTGACTTGTTCCACATCATTTCAATAAAACAACTGTTCAGATTATGAATGAAACATGTAACTCACTTAAGTCATTCTAACTCCACAATGTATGTAACCAGATGTTGAAATATCCTGAATACTGCATCACTTGAATGTATGCAGACACTTTCTTGACAAAAAAGTCTGAAGTTCCCAGATGGAAAAGAAGAAACCAACTGATACTTCACAGGTGGAAAGGGTATGTCATGTTATTTCAGTCATTACAATACCGAGTCAAATTTGCCAAGAATGTGGCAATGCAATCCCACTTATCAGTATGAAGTAGAACTGACTCTGACTTGGATGCATGCCGTGATTTAGTGGGGAAGGGTTTAATAAAACCATTGTATTCTCTTCTGAGCCAGACTGGCCCACAACTGTTGTAATTGGTGCTCAGTATCCTGGGTACTAGCACTGGCACAGAGATGACATCAGTTTTGGTCACACATATCTTCATTTGGAAACAGATCTGGGGATCTTGTTGGCCATAGGAGTATGTCAACATTATGTAGACAGTTTATAGAAATGTGGCATGTATCAACGAGCATTGTCTTGTTGAAAAGTGACACCATGATATTGTTGCATAAGAGGTAGCACATGAGGCCATAGGATGTCTGTGATGTATTTTTGTGCTGTCAGAATACTGTCAACCACTACCAGTCATGACCTGAAGTCATACCACATGGCTTCCCAGTCCGTGATGTCAGGAGTAGCGCCACTGAGCCTCTCTAAAATGTAGAATGGGACTTCTGCCACAGACATTGCCATACTTGCCCATGACGCTCATCCAGGGAGGTGCAGAACCACAATTCATCACACAATACAAAGCTATGCATCATCAGCCCATGTTTCCCAATCATGGCACCACTCCCAGTATGGCCGTTTGTGTAGTGGTGGTTATTCTTCAATGGTGGGTGCTGATATGAAGGGGTTACAATGAGCTTGGTGCACAATACGACAGTCCTTCCTCGCAGGGCCAGACTTGGTCGACCAGAACCTAGGCAATGAGTATGTGTGCTGTCACATTCCCATACAATCCAATGGATCACTGTCACATCTGAATGCCCCACAAATCTAGAGATTGCATGATTTGACCAGCCAGCCAAATGGAGACACACAATTAGGCTCCTTTCTAACTCTGACAGGTGATGAGATATTTGTATCACACAAGAATGCATCTCCATGTCTTTCACTCACTGTCGGAGTCTGTGCTTCAAATGTACATTCTCAGAAATTTATTCCTCAGATTAAGGCCAATGTTTGATACTGACAGACTTCCCTTGGCTGGGAATGCTCTCTTTACCTGTGCTAGTCAGCTTTTTATGCCTCCTTGCTTCATCCATAATTGGTTATTTTGCTTTTCAGGTAGCAGAATTCCTTAACTTTGTCTAGCTTTGTGACCACCAATTTTGATATTATTTTTCTCACTATCTTCATTTTTGCTATTTCTTATTACTTTTGCCTTTTTCTGGTTTACTCTCAATCCATATTCTGTACTCAATAGACTCTCCACTCTCCTTCACTTTCACTGACAATAGCAAATGTCATCAGTAAATCTTATCATTGGTATCTTCTCACCATGAATTTTAATCTCAGTCTTGAACCTTCCTTTTATTTCTGTCATACTTCTTTGACGTACAGATTGAACCTTCTTTTTAAACAGAGCATTTTGTTCTTGGTCTTCCAGTCTTATAGTTTCTTCTTGGTTCTTGTATATACAGTATATTAGCTGTGCGGGGTAGCCACGCTGTCTAAGGTATCTTGTCTTGTCATGGTCCGTGTGGCTCCCCCCGTCAGAGGTTCGAGTCCTCCCTTGGGTATGGATGTGTGTGTTGTCCATAGTGTAAGTTAGTTTAAGTTAGATTAAGTAGTGTGTAGGCTTAGGGACTGATGACCTCTGCAGTTTGGTCCCATAAGACCTTACCACACATTTCCAAATTTTTCCAATATATTACCTGTCTTTCCCTATAGGGTACTCTATTTTTCCAAGAATGTTGAACAACTGACACTGTTTCATATTGTTGAATGCTCATTCTAGGCTTATGTGTGCTGTAACTGTGTTGTGATTTTTCTTTGACGTTGCTTCCATTAACAAGTGCAACATCAGAACTACCTCTCTGGCGCTTTTACGTTCACTAAAGCCAAACTGATCGTCATCTAACAGATCCTCAATTTCCTTTTCCATTCTTCTGTATATTATTCTTATGAGTAACTTGGACTCATGAGCTGTTCAGCTGATTGTGCCTTAGTTCTCACACTTATCTGCCCTTGCTTTCCTGAAAGTCTGATGGTACATTGCCAGTCACATAGATTCTACACACCAATCTGAGTAGTTGTGTGATTGCCACTCCCCTGGTGATTTTAGAAATTCTTCCAGAGCTCATTTAAATTCTGACTCCAATACTGCATCCCCTATGTCTGCCATATTGACTCCAATTTCTTCTTCTGTCATAATCAGACAAGTCCTCCCCCTCAGAGATGCCTTCAGTGTACTCTTTCCCAATATTTACTCTCTCCTCTGTGTTTATCAGTGGAATTCATGCTGCACTCATAATTTTACAACCCTTGCTTTTAATTTCACTGAAGGCTGTTTTGACTTTTCTATATGCTTAGCCAGTACTTCCAATTTTTTTTTCAGTTTCTTAAAATTTTTACCACATTCATTTCACCCTGGCTGCTCTGAACTTCCTATTTATTTCATTTATAAAAGATTTATATTGCTGCAATCCTGTCCTGTTCTGAATATTTTTGTACACCCTCCTGTCATTGATAAGGTTTTTACCAGTTACTTTCCTTTTACTTATGCTTGTCTGTCCAACATGTGTGACTGCCCTTTTTGGAGATGTCCCCTCCTCTTCAGCTGAACTGCCTATTCTGGTATTCCCATCACAGTATCCACATCTGCAGCAAACATCAAATGAGTCTCATCATTCCTCAGTATTTAAGTACCCCACTTCATTCCCCACTGATTCTTTATTTAGTTTCTTAATAATAGTGATATCTTCATACTTGATGTGTCTTGTTCCAATCACAACATTCCCATTGTTATTCACATGATTTTAAGAAATTTTTCTATTATTCTTCACATGCCTTGAGGAACCTTTCCTGTTACTGTTAGCAAGTCTTCAGAAAGCTTTCCTGTTGTTATTCACACATCTCTAGGAAGTTTCCCTGTTTTTCTTCACATGCCTTCAAGAAGCTTTCCTGTTATTCTTCATACCTTGTCAGGAAGCTCCCCCATTATTCTTCATGTGCAGTTTTGCTACTACAGCCAGTTTGAAGGCTACAATAAATTCTTTTTAATAAAATTACATTGATCTTTATTATCGTTTTAACATATTTTTAAAAAATGTATCAACTATTCCTCTCATCAGTCAGCTTTAAGCTTTGTGCTACTAATGCCAGACTGAAGATTGCAATGAAGCCCTTTTAATACAATTACATTTATCTTCGTTACTTGTGTGATATAATATTTTTAAATACATCCTTATTCCTTTCCATGAAATTGACTTTATGCTGTTCTTTACAAATGGCCCCACCAGACATGGAGTTTAAGTCTCTCTATTACTAAAATTTTGCACTTCAAAAACAGCAACACACTCACATATCACAATTTGAGCTAACTAACAATTTGAGGCAACTACCCATATCTGTAGGTTTATCAGTACACAGTGAAGCCTCAAGTAAATGAGCACAAGAAAGACATCCATTATAGGCTTCATACTTTTTTAACTTTATTAGGAGCAGTCTCTCTGAGACACTGGCCTGAAAGAGCAGGGTGTTGAGATCACTTTTCTGGGCCTTTCAGAGTGAAGCAGGTATTGTCCATTTTGTACAATTAACAATCATCTCTGTCCTGTGCCCTACCAGTGAAGTACCAACCCCCCTGCCCCCACCACTGCCCCCTCCCCTTAGAGAGGGTTCTTGAGCTTGTTGGTGGGAAGGATGTTTGTGTTTTGGGGCTGTATTTTTTTTCTTCTTCGATCTCAACAATTTTTGTCTTTTTCTTTCTTTATTACTTCACTCTTTTGGCCATTGGTTTTATGATCCTCTCTTTCCAAATTCAATGTTCCTCATTGCGATAATCTTCTGCCACCCCCCCCTTTTTTTCCCCCCCCCACAATTGTGAGTTCGCTGAGAGAAATGTTTCCTTAACCACACTGTAATACGTCATACCATGCCAATAATTTTTTTTTACAAAAATAACTAATGTTATTTTATTGTGAACTGCAGCAGAATTTCAGTTTGAGGATGTTAACAATGACTAGATAAGATGCTTGACTGAGAAGATGATTAGTGATGCTATGTTAAAATATAATTATGTGCCTTCCTAAAAGCAAAATTAACAAGATTCTGGTAACTTAATGTAAGTTTTACAATAAATGGCTTTGTGTTAACTAAATTTGTTTGCAAGATCTTAGCATGTGAAAAGAGATTGGTGTCATTTCTTTGTCTGAACACTATGTAACCGCAGAGATAGATAGTCTTAATGTTAGTGATTATAAGTTGGCTGCATATTCACATAGAACAAGTATGGATAAAGGAGAAGTTTTGAATAAAATGCTTGAAGCAGTTGCAATTTACGTTTTTTTGTTATTATGTAGGTCAATCTTTTGGATATTGATGTTGTTCTGTATCTTATTTTACTTTATATTTTACTTTTAAAGTATTTCATAGGGCTTCATTTCATCACTTGGCTATCTCTGATTACTTCCCTGCACTCTACATTTTCTGCCTGTTATTTGCTCATTTCCCCTTTAAGTGCTTCTTCCTTTCCCATCTCACCAATCGTTCTGGGTGTTCTCAAGATATCTGTCATGTAAGTTCATGTTATAAATATCAGCTTCTTAGTTGTTTAAATGAGTTAATACAGTATTTATTATGCTGTTTTTGTGAAGTATACTGACAAATTATTCTTCAACATTATTTAGTCTGTGGAACATATACCTATTTTTAATAGTAAACTAATTTACACAATATTATTTTTCATTCTGTTCCTTTTATGAAGTTCATTATGAGTTGCTTTGCAACTTCTATCATTATACTTTCTGTGTATGATTTTATACTTTCTGTGTATGACATCTGTTGCTACATTATTCTCTATTTCCCTAATACCATTGCACTTTGTTTCTTTATACTAAGTAGATGCAACAGAATAACTGCCTTGGACACTCAAACCAGTCATGGTTTGTAAAATAAAAGTGAAGTGCAACTGATGCTGGTATTGTATTCAGAATCAGTATCACAGTTTGTGTACCTGTGTCAAATGCACCATACTCTGGGCTAGAAATTAAATGAGTTGTACATTCATAAAAAAGGGATATAATTGCAAAAATCTAGAAATAAGTAAATTTTATATTGATCAGGACATAAAAGCGTATGCCTTTGAGCTACAAATGAGAAATTTAATATATGTGATTATTACAGTATACTGTGTAATTTTTCATGAAAAATTTGATTAGTTACTGCACTCTTTGTCAGACAGAAGGAAGGAATTATTAATTTATGGTAATTTTAATGTGAATTTCGTGAAGGAATCTGACAGGAAAAGTGATCTAGATGTGCTTTTAGCCACTTATAATTTGGTATCAGCAATAATTTTTCATACTCGTGATGCCCACATAATAGCGTATTCATTCAGCAATCAGAAGTTAAAGAGAGACATGTCTATCTGGTGGAAAACGAATTATCAGGTCATGATGCTTAGTTAATCACATTAGGCACCTTAGCTCCGTGTATACATCAGAAACACTCTAAGAAAACAACAAGTCTGACTAATAACAAAACTACTGAAAATTTCAAAGAAAGCTATAAAAATGTTGACTGGTCGTAAATTGATAATAAGTTTAATGCTACCTCTAAATTCAACATATTTCTTAAAGAGCTTATATCCTTTTTTGTAAATAGTTTTCCTAAAAAGATGGTTAAATGTAACAATGAGAAGTCATTAAAGAAATCTGGGATCACTACAGATATCACAGTCTCTTTGTATCGAAAAAAAAAAAAGACTTATGAAACAGCCAGAGTGAGCAATGATGCAGAAATAGTTCCATGCTGTAAATACTACTACAACATATTCAAAATTTTTAAAAAAATGTGGAGTATGCACATCTTGTCTGAAGTTGGCAGATCAGACATGAAAATAAAATCAGCATGGATTTTGTTAAAAAGGAACAGAGGAATAAGCCACAGAAAATGACACCATTTCTGTCACAGAGAACTGGAGCATTGTAAAAGAATGTTCATGTGTAGCAGATATTTTTAATAATACTTTTTGAAAGTAGGGACGAAAATAGTTTCAGAAGCAAAAATAAAACAGCTCAATGAAGAAGCAATATAGAGGGCATCTAGTGAATTAAAAATTAATCTCATATGCTCATCTGAAATAAGGGAAATTGACATGAATATAAAAAGTAAAAGTTCATGTTGTTGTTGTGGTCTCCAGTCCAGTATCTGGTTTGATGCAGCTCTCCATGCTACTCTATCCTGTGCAAGCTTTTTCATCTCTGAGTAACTACTGCAACCTACATCCTTCTGAATCTGTTTAGTGTATTCATGCCTTGGTATCCCTCTATGATTTTTACCCACCCCTCTTCCCTAAAATACTAAATTGATGATCCCTTGATGCCTCAGAACGTGTCCTACCAACCGATCCCTTCTTCTAGTAAAGTTGTGCCACAAATTCCTCTTCTCCCCAATTTTGTTCACTACCTCCTGAGTAGTTATGTGATCCGCCCCTTAATCTTCAGCATTTTTCTGTACCATTTTGAAAGCTTCTGTTTTATTCTCGTCTAAACTATCTGTCGTCCATGTTTCACTTCCATACATGGCTA
This sequence comes from Schistocerca piceifrons, assembly GCF_021461385.2. Taxonomy (NCBI): domain Eukaryota; kingdom Metazoa; phylum Arthropoda; class Insecta; order Orthoptera; family Acrididae; genus Schistocerca; species Schistocerca piceifrons. The sequence goes on along the minus strand of NC_060141.1, from coordinate 124,694,569 downwards.
CGCTCCAGACAAATACTTTCACTAAAGACTACCTGACAATTAAGTCTATACTTGATGTTAACGAATTTCTCTTCTTCAGAAATGCTTTCCTTGCCATAATTTTGCTACATTTTATATCCTCCCTATATTTATCCTCATTAGCTATTTTGCTCCCAAAATAGCAAAACTCGTCTACTTTAAGTGCCCTCAACATCACCTGATTTAATTCGATTACATTCAATTATCCTCGTTTTGCTTTTGTTGACATTCATCTTAAATCCTCCTTTCAAGACAATGCCCATGTCATTCAACTGCTCTTCCAGGTTCTTTGTTGTCTCGGACAGAATTAAAATGTTGTCGGCAAACCTCAAAGTTTTTATTTCTTCTCCATGGATTTTAATTCCTACTCCAAATGTTTCTTTTGTTTCCTTTACTGCCTGCTCAATACACAGATTGAATAACATCAGAGGTAGGCTACAACCCTGTTGACTCCCTTCTCAATCCCTGCTTCCCTTTCATGCCCCTCTACTGTTATAACTACCATCTGGTTTCCATACAAATTGTAAATAGCCTTTCATTCCTTGTATTTGATCCCTGCCACCTTCAGAATTTGAAACAGAGTATTCCACTCAACATTATCAAAAACTTTCTCTAAGTTTACAAATGCTAGATATGTAGGTTTGCCTTTTGTTAATCTATCTTCTAAGATACGTTGTAGGGCCAGTATTGCCCTGCATGTTCCAACATTTCTATGGAATCCAAACTGATCTCCCATGAGATCGGCTTCCAGTTTTTCCATTTGTCTGTAAAGGATTTGTGTTAGTATTTTGCAACCGTGGCTTATTAAACTGATAGTTTGTTAATTTTCACACCTGTCAACACCTGCTTTCTTTGGGATTTGAATTATTATATTCCTCTTGAAGTCTGAGGGTATTTCCCCTGTCTCATACATCTTACTCACTAGATGGTAGATTTTTGTCAGGACTGGCTCTCCCAAGGCCGTCAGTAGTTCTAATGGAATGTTGTCTACTCCCAGGGCCTTGTTTCGACTCAGGTCTTTCAGTGCTCTGTCAAACTCTTCACGCAGTATCGTATCTCCCATTTAATCTTCATCTACGTCCTCTTCCATCTCCATAATATAGCCGTCAAGTACATCGCCCTTGTATAGACCATCTATAGACTCCTTCCGCCTTTCTGCCTTCCCTTCTTTGCTTAGAACTGGTTTTCTATCTGAGCTCTTGATATTCATACAAGTGGTTATCTTTCCTCCAAAGGTCTCTTTAATTTGCCTGTAGGCAGTGTCTATCTTACCCCTGGTAATATATGCCTCTACATCCTTACACTTGTCCTGTAGCCATCCCTGCTTAGCCAATTGCACTTCCTGTCGATCTCATTTTTTAGATGTTTGTATTCCTTTTTGTTTGCTTCATTTACTGAACTTTTAAATTTTCTCCTTTCATCAATTAAATTCAGTACCTCTTCTGTTACCCATGGATTTCTACTAGCCCTCATCTTTTTACCTTCTGTAGCGAACAAGCACTGTATCTTTTGAGAGATACAGATGCGAGCGAGTGTGCCGGGACTTACCGCAGTTCACTGTTAGTAGCGCCATGTCACCACAACCCGTCTGTGCGTAGTACACAAGTATTGCAACATTATTTAAGAATGGAATTAAAAGTTAAAGTTGCTTTTCCAAACTTTGTTAGGATGTGCTTTAGTATATTAAATCCCAGAATGATCAGATCAGTATTTTTCCCTAAATATATTGTGTTAAGAAAAAAATAAATGGCACTAAATAATAAAGCTAGAAACCTAAAAATTGGTCATAAGGTGCAGATGTATGTCAAAATTAGCTGATACCAAGTGTCAGCGTGGTTAAACAAATATTTTGGTCAGAATCTGCATTTTTGAGAAAAATTGAAGACACTAAATATTAGACTTAGAAATATGAAAATTTGTATGAAGCTTCAGTTCAGCATTAAAACATTAATTATGTAACCCCATTGAGCTACCTCTAAGAGTTTTTGAGTAATTTGCAGAAAACTAAATTTGGAACTAAAACGTCTTTGTTTGTAGTGATGAAGTATCTCTTACAGTAATGCTAGAAAGTTTTGGTTACAGCACATGATGAAACCTATTAAATAATAGAGCTACAACAACTTTCAAGGCCTGGATGAAAATAATAACAAATACAAGGTCTCTTAAAGTTGTAGTGCAGAGGTAAGTTTCTACTGTCAGTTCTGTTCTGAAAATTTTAGATGGCAAAGTTTAAATGCAGATGAGCTAAAATTTTTTCTGTGGTTTTAACCAACTTAACTACATGCATACAAAAATTATGAAGATTCTAAATTAATATGCAACAGTGTTATGAAATATTATGTGTCCAAGAAAGCGGCCATTTAGAAGCTGTTACCGTGGGCATAAGGCAGATGACAGCAGGTGTTCCCTTGGCCATCCACTGCACCACGTATATAAATACAGCCCAAGATGCAAGACTAGGTTTTACTTCGCACTCAGCCAGTGTACAATCCTTGTCAGTCAAACGCCAGAGTGCTCGCTGCCTCAGATGTCGTCAGAGACAGGCTGTAACAAAATGCTTATTTTCAGTAATAATAGAAAGTGAACTTGCAAGGACTGTACACCATCCTGGATTGCTTAGATTTCACAGAAGTAACTGTTAGTGTGCCACCCGTAATGTTAACAAATCCGCGTGGCAAGTGGTGACAGTTATTTTCTACTTTTGTGGCGAGCAATTATTCTGATTATCAGAAGTCAGGGCGAAAGGCAATTTAGTAGGAACTTACCAGAGAGGTCCTCTGAACTGCTTATAGTGCTGTTTAGGATAGAGAGATTTATTGTCAGTATTAACATAGTGAATACTACAATGTAGAGTGTGTGAAACTTTAAATATATCTATCAATTAGAACTCGAATTCTTCATTTATATCATAGTCCTGAGCCCACTGAGCAAATAGAGAATAGGAACATTTCTTTCAGTGGGCTGGACAAGAATGTGGACTTGCAGACTGGGAACTATGGTCAGTATATTCTCCATCGCTTTCTGGCTGACCGCAGAAATAGTTTCCAGGCTCTCATAAAAGATGGTGAACAATATTCCAATATTTACAGTAATTCAAAAATATTCTAATATTTCAATTATTTTCCCCTATTGCTTATGACTGATAATATGATTATATATTATTATTTCTTTCCTTTCTCAGACGTTATGTCTGGTTAAAAATGAAAGTGATGTGGACCTTGATCAAGTGTGACTTCCTTTTAACTGTACGGTATATGTTACATTGCATTTAGGAACTTTTGGGTAATTGAACATGTATCAATAATTACAGATTTCTGTAGTTGTATATATACGTTTGGATGTAGCTGTATTGCGTTGATGTACTGGTGGATATTGTGTGGTATGACTCCTGCAGTTGATAGTACAATTGCTATAATGTCAACTTTATCCTGATGCCACATGTCCTTGACTTCCTCAGCCAGTTGGATGTATTTTTCAATTTTTTCTCCAATTTTCTTCTGTATATTTATTGTATTGGGTATGGATATTTCGATTAGTTGTGTTAATTTCTTCTTTTTATTGATGAGTACGATGTCAGGTTTGTTATGTGGTGTTGTTTTATCTGTTATAATGGTTCTGTTCCAGTATAATTTGTATTTATCATTATCCAGTACATTTTGTGGTGCATACTTGTATGTGGGAACATGTTGTTTTATTAGTTTATGTTGTATGGTAAATTGTTGATGTATTATTTTTGCTACATTTTGGTCTACATTAATGATTTCCCATCACACGTTATGGATTCTGAACCAGTACTGTTTGCAGATGACACCAGTCTATTGATTGAAGGGAATAATGAAGAAAATCTTACTGCATCTGCAAAAGATATTACAAAAGGAGTGTCTGAATGGTTTACCAGAAACAGGCTAATAGTTAATCCCCAAAAAATGGTACTCATGAATTTCCACACTGATCAAAATAAAAATCCGGCACAACCTGTAATATGTATAGATAACCAAAACATTAGTTCTGTCAATGAAACTAAATTTCTTGGGATTCATATCCAGGAACACTCATATCACAGCCCTAAATTCAAAACTAGCAAAAATGAGCTATGTGGTAAGAATTCTCTGCAACAATACTAGTGCAGAAACAGTTAGGGCTGTATACTCTGCTCGTGTACATTCAATACTGAAGTATGATGTCATTTTCTGGGGAAATGTGCATCAGGCCATAACAGTTTTCAGGAAACAAAAGGCAATTATAAGAATAATGAAACAAGTGAGCAGCAGAAAATCATGTGAACCTTTCTTTAAAGATCTAAAGATCCTACCCCTTCCCTGCATTTATATACTGGAAGTAGTCACGCATGTCAAAAAAAGCATACTGAGAAAAGCAAACCTTTTTCCTCAAAACAAAAGTGTCCATGATTACAGTACCTGGTCAGACAGTGACATACATGTCAATCATTGTAACACCACATTATGCCAAAAAGGTGTATATCATGCAGGAACAACAGATTACCAAGACATATAAAATCTCTTACGGAACTACAAAGCTTTAAAAAGTCTGTGACAGCATACCTTCTGAAAAACTGCTACTATTCAATCTCACAGTATCTTATGCAAGAAAAAATGTAATTTGTATCTTTAATTGTAGAAATAAGTTATAAATATACAGTATTTCAAAAATTTGTAATTATTAACTGTATAGATCCAATTTGTCATAAAAATTTATAAAATTTATGTTTGACATTTGAAAATCCAATAGCAAAAAAAGGTTTTCTGTCCAATATCCCGTGTACAATATATGTACTTAAAAAGAGATTTATATGCCCAAATAAATAAATAAAAATATAAATAAGTGTCTTCTGGTGTATTCTGTATTTGCTGGTATTGTACATCCGCTTGTGATGTGATCTACTGTTTTTATTTGTTGTTTGCAAAGTCTACATGTATCTGTTGTGGTATTGGGATCTTTAATAATATGCTTGCTGTAATATCTGGTGTTTATTGTTTGATCCTGTATTGCAATCATGAATCCTTCCATCTCACTGTATATATTGCCTTTTCTTAACCATGTGTTGGATGCGTCTTGATCGATGTGTGGCTGTGTTAGATGATACGGGTGCTTACCATGTAGTGTTTTCTTTTTCCAATTTACTTTCTTCATATCTGTTGATGGTATGTGATCTAAAGGGTTGTATCAGTGGTTATGAAATCGCAATGGTGTAGCTGATGTATTTATATGAGTGATCGTTTTGTGTATTTTGCTAGTTTCTGCTCGTTCTAGAAAGAATTTTCTTAAATTGTCTAGCTGTCCATAATATAGGTTTTTTATGTTGATAAATCCCCTTCCTCCTTCTTTCTGCTTAATGTGAATCTTTCTGTTGCTGAATGTATGTGATTTATTCTATATTTGTGGCATTGTGATCGTGTAAGTGTACTGAGTGCTTCTAGGTCTGTGTTACTCCATTTCACTACTCCAAATGAGTAGGTCAATATTGGTATAGCGTAAGTATTTATAGCTTTTGTCTTGTTTCTTGCTGTCAATTCTGTTTTCAGTATTTTTGTAAGTCTTTGTCTATATTTTTCTTTTATTTCTTCTTTAATATTTGTATTATCTATTCCTATTTTTTGTCTGTATCCTAGATATTTATAGGCATCTGTTTTTTCCATCGCTTCTATGCAGTTGCTGTGGTTATCCAATATGTAATCTTCTTGTTTAGTGTGTTTTCCCTTGACTATGCTATTTTTCTTACATTTGTCTGTTCCAAAAGCTATATTTATATCATTGCTGAATACTTCTGTTATCTTTAGTAATTGGTTGAGTTGTTGATTTGCTGCTGCCAGTAGTTTTAATCATCCACATATAGCAAATGTGTGATTTTGTGTTGGTATGTTCCAGTAATATTGTATCCATAATTTGTATTATTTAGCATGTTGGATAGTGGGTTCAGAGCAAGGCAGAACCAGAAAGGACTTAATGAGTCACCTTGGTATATTCCACGCTTATTCTGTATTGGCTGTGATGTGATATTATTTGAATTTGTTTGGATATTAAGTGTGGTTTTCCAATTTTTCATTGCTATGTTTAGGAACTGTATCAATTTAGGATCTGCTTTTTTATATTTCCAATATTTGTAGTAACCATGAGTGGGGTACGCTATCGAAAGCTTTTTGGTAATCAATGTATGCATAGTGTAGCGACCTTTGTTTAGTTTTAGCTTGATATGTCACCTCTGCATCTATTATCAGTTGCTCTTTACATCCTCATGCTCCTTTGCAGCAGCCTTTTTGTTCTTCATTTAAAATTTTGTTCTGTGTTGTGTGTGTCATTATTTTCTGTGTAATGACTGAAGTTAATATTTTGTATATTGTTGGTAGGCATGTTATGGGGCGATATTTAGCTGGGTTTGCTGTGTCTGCTTGATCTTTAGGTTTCAGATAAGTTGTTCCATGTGTAAGTGTATCAGGGAATGTGTATGGGTCTGCAATATAACTGTTAAATAATTTAGTTAGATGTAAATGTGTTGAGGTGAACTTCTTTAGCCAGAAATTTGCTATTTTATCTTTTCCAGGGGCTTTCCAATTGTGAGTATAATTAATTGCTCGGGTGACTTCATGTTGCACAGTTATCAATTCAGGCATTTGTGGTATCATCTTGTATGTGTTTGTTTCTGCTTGTATCCACCAAGCATGCCTGTTATGTTGTACCAGGTTTGACCATATCTTACCCCAGAAGTGTTCCATGTCTGTTATGTTTGGTGGATTGTCTATTTTAATGTGTGTGTTATCTATTGTCTGGTAAAATTTCTTTTGGTTTGTGTTGAATGTTTGGTTTTGTTTCCTTCTACTTTCACTTTTTTTTGTATCTTCTAAGTGGTTTGGCCAACGCTTGTAATTTCTGCTTCTTTTCATCTAATTGCTCTATTGCTTCGTGTTGTGAGATTTTACCTAACCTTTTTCGTTTTTTATCTGATATTTCATTTCTTATAAATTGTGTTAGCACCCGATGTCTCTTCTCAGTATTTCTATTCTGATCTGTAGCCTGTGTTGCTGTGCTGGTTTTGTGGGTTTCTTCTGTGTGTTGGTTGGTTCTGATCTCTGCCTAGTGTGTATATTTAGTGTAGTGAGTGCTCCTATATAAACCAGTAGTTGTAACTCTTCCATAGTTGTATTTTCATTTATTTTGTTGTGTATGATTGTGTTGATAGTTGTTATTGTTGTTTTGACTTGTGGGTTATTTGGTGGTCTATGCAAGAATGGTCTAATGTCTGTATTTGTGTCTTTGTATTCTATCAAAGAGATAGAGGGGCTGGCCAGTACTTACCTCAGCTCAGTACAGCCGATAGATACTCATAAAACAGAACCGAAAATTTACGTTCCTAGCTTTCGGAACAAATGTTCCTTCATCGGGGAGGAGAGAGGGGAAAGAAAGGGAAGAAGGGAAAGGAGATTCAGTTACTCACAACCCAGGTTATGAAGCAACAGGGAAAGGAAAATAGGGAGGGTAGCAAGGATGGAGGCATGGTTGTCAGAGGGAAGCCAAAGATATTCTACTGTAAGTACTGTGCCAGCTTCAAACCAAAGAGGATGCATACAGAAGTAAAGGGGTATATAGTATAAAGATAAACACAACTATGTAGGATGAAAAGATGCGTGAATGGCTAAAGAGGAAAGGGAAAGAGGATAAGACTGAAGAGTAAATGGGAGTGAGGTTGTTTAACGTAGGTTCAGTCCAGAGGGATGGCGGGATGAAAGGATGTGTTGGAGTGCAAGTTCCCATCTCCGCAGTTTAGAGGGACTGGTGTTGGGTGGGAGAAGCCAAATGGCAGATATGGTGTAGCAGGTTCCTGTTGTTGTTGTTGTGGTCTTCAGTCCTGAGACTGGTTTGATGCAGCTCTCCATGCTACTCTATCCTGTGCAAGCTTTTTCATCTCCCAGTACCTACTGCAACCTACATCCTTCTGAATCTGCTTAGTGTATTCATCTCTTGGTCTCCCTCTACGATTTTTACCCTCCAGGCTGCCCTCCAATACTAAATTGGTGATCCCTTGATGCCTCAGAACATGTCCTACCAACCGATCCCTTCTTCTGGTCAAGTTGTGCCACAAACTTCTCTTCTCCCCAATCCTATTCAATACTTCCTCATTAATTACGTGATCTACCCATCTAATCTTCAGCATTCTTCTGTAGCACCACATTTCGAAAGCTTCTATTCTCTTCTTGTCCAAACTATTTATCGTCCATGTTTCACTTCCATACATGGCTACACTCCATAAGAATACTTTCAGAAATGACTTCCTGACACTTAAATCAATACTGGATGTTAACAAATTTCTCTTCTTCAGAAACGATTTCCTTGCCATTGCCAGCCTACATTTTATATCCTCTCTACTTCGACCATCATCAGTTATTTTGCTCCCCAAATAGCAAAACTCCTTTACTACTTTAAGTGCCTCATTTCCTAATCTAATTCCCTCAGCATCACCCGACTTAATTAGACTACATTCCATTATCCTTGTTTTGCTTTTGTTGATGTTCATCTTATATCCTCCTTTCAAGACACTGTCCATTCCATTCAACTGCTCTTCCAAGTCCTTTGCTGTCTCTGACAGAATTACAATGTCATCAGCGAACCTCAAAGTTTTTATTTCTTCTCCATGAATTTTAATACCCACTCCGAATTTTTCTTTTGTTTCCTTTACTGCTTGCTCAATATACAGATTGAACAACATCGGGGAGAGGCTACAACCCTGTCTTACTCCCTTCCCAACCACTGCTTCCCTTTCATGTCCCTCGACTCTTATAACTGCCATCTGGTTTCTGTACAAATTGTAAATAGCCTTTCGCTCCCTGTATTTTACCCCTGCCACCTTTAGAATTTGAAAGAGAGTATTCCAGTCAACATTGTCAAAAGCTTTCTCTAAGTCTACAAATGCTAGAAACGTAGGTTTGCCTTTCCTTAATCTTTCTTCTAAGATAAGTCGTAAGGTCAGTATTGCCTCACGTGTTCCAGTGTTTCTATGGAATCTAAACTGATCTTCCCCGAGGTTGGCTTCTACTAGTTTTTCCATTCGTCTGTAAAGAATTCGTGTTAGTATTTTGCAGCTGTGACTTATTAAGCTGATAGTTCGGTAATTTTCACATCTGTCAACACCTGCTTTCTTTGGGATTTGAATTATTATATTCTTCTTGAAGTCTGAGGGTATTTCGCCTGTCTCATACATCTTGCTCACCAGATGGTAGAGTTTTGTCAGGACTGGCTCTCCCACGGCCGTCAGTAGTTCCAATGGAATATTGTCTACTCCGGGGGCCTTGTTTCGACTCAGGTCTTTCAGTGCTCTGTCAAACTCTTCACGCAGTATCATATCTCTCATTTCATCTTCATCTACATCCTCTTCCATTTCCATAATATTGTCCTCAAGTACATCGCCCTTGTATAGACCCTCTATATACTCCTTCCACCTTTCTGCTTTCCCTTCTTTGCTTAGAACTGGGTTTCCATCTGAGCTCTTGATATTCATACAAGTCGTTCTCTTATCTCCAAAGGTCTCTTTAATTTTCCTGTAGGCGGTATCTATCTTACCCGTAGTGAGATAGGCCTCTACATCCTTACATTTGTCCTCTACCATCCCTGCTTAGTCATTTTGCACTTCCTGTTGATCTCATTTTTGAGACGTTTGTATTCGTTTTTGCCTGTTTCACTTACTGCATTTTTATATTTTCTCCTTTCATCAATTAAATTCAATATTTCTTCTGTTACCCAAGGATTTCTACTAGCCCTCGTCTTTTTACCTACTTGATCCTCTGCTGCCTTCACTACTTCATCCCTCAAAGCTACCCATTCTTCTTATACTGTATTTATTTCCCCCATTCCTGTCAATTGCTCCCTTATGCTCTCCCAGAATCTCTGTACAACCTCTGGTTCTTTTAGTTTATCCATGTCCCATCTCCTTAAATTCCCACGTTTTTGCAGTTTCTTCAGTTTTAATCTACAGGTCATAACCAATAGATTGTGGTCAGAGTCCACATCTGCCCCTGGAAATGTCTTACAATTTAAAACGTGGTTCCTAAATCTCTGTCTTACCATTATATAATTTATCTGATACCTTTTAGTATCTCCAGGGTTCTTCCATGTATACAACCTTCTTTCATGATTCTTAAACCAAGTGTTAGTTGTGATTAAGTCATGCTCTGTGCAAAATTCTACAAGGTGGCTTCCTCTTTCATTTCTTCCCCCCAATCCATATTCACCTACTATGTTTCCTTCTCTCCCTTTTCCTACTGACGAATTCCAGTCACCCATGACTATTAAATTTTCGTCTCCCTTCACTACCCGAATAATTTCTTTTATCATGTCATACATTTCATCTATTTCTTAATCATCTGCAGAGCTAGTTGGCATATAAACTTGTACTACTGTAGTAGGCATGGGCTTTGTGTCTATCTTGGCCACAATAATGCGTTCACTATGCTGTTTGTAGTAGCTAACCCGCACTCCTATTTTTTTATTCATTATTAAACCTACTCCTGCATTACCCCTATTTGATTTTGTATTTATAACCCTGTATTCACCTGACCAAAAGTTTTGTTCCTCCTGCCACTGAACTTCACTAATTCCCACTATATCTAACTTTAACCTATCCATTTCCCTTTTTAAATTTTCTAACCTACCTGCCCGATTAAGGAATCTGACATTCCACGCTCCGATCCGTAGAACGCCAGTTTTCTCTCTCCTGATAACGACATCCTCTTGAGTAGTCCCCGCCCGGAGATCCGAATGGGGGACTATTTTACCTCCGGAATATTTTACCCAAGAGGACGCCATCATCATGCAATCATACAGTAAAGCTGCATGCCCTCGGGAGAATTACGGCTGTAGTTTCCCCTTGCTTTCAGCCGTTCGCAGTACCAGCACAGCAAGGCCATTTTGGTTATTGTTACAAGGCCAGATCAGTCAATCATCCAGACTGTTGCCCTTGCAACTACTGGAAAGGCTGCTGCCCCTCTTCAGGAACCACATGTTTGTCTGGCCTCTCAACAGATACCCCTCCGTTGTGGTTGCACCTACGGTACGGCTATCTGTATCGTTGAGGCACGCAAGCCTCCCCACCAACAGCAAGGTCCATGGTTCCTAGGTCCCTAGAATTATGCTGGAGGGCATGCTCCGCTACTGGGTATTGGGCATCTCCTAGGCGGACATCTACATCTACATCTATACTCCGCGAGCCACCTTGCGGTGTGTGGCGGAGGGTACTTATTGTACCACTATCTGATCCCCCCTTCCCTGTTCCATTCACGAATTGTGCATGGGAAGAACGACTGCTTGTAAGTCTCCGTATTTGCTCTAATTTCTCGGATCTTTTCGTTGTGATCATTACGCGAGATATATGTGGGCGGTAGTAATATGTTGCCCATCTCTTCCCGGATGTGCTCTCTCGTAATTTCGATAATAAACCTCTCCGTATTGCGTAACGCCTTTCTTGAAGTGTCCGCCACTGGAGCTTGTTCAGCATCTCCGTAACGCTCTCGCGCTGACTAAATGTCCCCATGATGAATCGCGCTGCTTTTCGCTGGATCATGTCTATCTCTTCTATTAATCCAACCTGGTAAGGGTCCCATACTGATGAGCAATACTCAAGAATCGGGCGAACAAGCGTTTTGTAAGCTACTTCTTTCGTCGATAAGTCACATTTTCTTAGAATTCTTCCTATGAATCTCAACCTGGCGCCTGCTTTTCCCACTATTTGTTTTATGTGGTCATTCCACTTCAGATCGCTCCGGATAGTAACTCCTAAGTATTTTACGGTCGTTACCGCTTCCAATGATTTACCACCTATTGCATAATCGTACTGGGATGGATTTCTGCCCCTATGTATGCGCATTATATTACATTTATCTACGTTTAGGGAAAGCTGCCAGCTGTCACACCATGCATTAATCCTCTGCAGGTCCTCCTGGAGTACGTACGAGTCTTCTGATGTTGCTACTTTCTTGTAGACAACCGTGTCATCTGCAAATAGCCTCACGGAGCTACCGATGTTGTCAACTAAGTCATTTATGTATATTGTAAACAATAAAGGTCCTATCACGCTTCCCTGCGGTACTCCCGAAATTACCTCTACATCTGCAGATTTTGAACCGTTAAGAATGACATGTTGTGTTCTTTCTTCTAGGAAATCCTGAATCCAATCACAAACCTGGTCCGATATTCCGTAAGCTCGTATTTTTTTCACTAAACGTAAGTGCGGAACCGTATCAAATGCCTTCCTGAAGTCCAGGAATACGGCATCAATCTGCTCGCCAGTGTCTATGGCACTGTGAATTTCTTGGGCAAATAGGGCGAGCTGAGTTTCACATGATCTCTGTTTGCGGAATCCATGTTGGTTATGATGAAGGAGATTTGTATTATCTAAGAACATCATAATACGAGAACACAAAACATGTTCCATTATTCTACAACAGATTGACGTAAGCGAAATAGGCCTATAATTATTCGCATCTGATTTATGACCCTTCTTGAAAATGGGAACGACCTGCGCTTTCTTCCAGTCGCTAGGTACTTTACGTTCTTCCAGCGATCTACGATAAATTGCTGATAGAAAGGGGGCAAGTTCTTTAGCATAATCACTGTAGAATCTTAAGGGTATCTCGTGTGGTCCAGATGCTTTTCCGCTACTAAGTGATAGCAGTTGTTTTTCAATTCCGATATCGTTTATTTCAATATTTTCCATTTTGGCGTCCGTGCAACGGCTGAAGTCAGGGACCGTGTTACGATTTTCCGCAGTGAAACAGTTTCGGAACACTGAATTCAGTATTTCTGCCTTTCTTCGGTCGTCCTCTGTTTCGGTACCATCGTGGTCAACGAGTGACTGAATAGGGGATTTAGATCCGCTTACCGATTTTACATATGACCAAAACTTTTTAGGGTTCTTGTTTAGATTGTTTGCCAATGTTTTATGTTCGAATTCGTTGAATGCTTCTCTCATTGCTCTCTTTACGCTCTTTTTCGCTTCGTTCAGCTTTTCCTTATCAGCTATGATTCGACTACTCTTAAACCTATGATGAAGCTTTCTTTGTTTCCGTAGTACCTTTCGTACATGATTGTTATACCACGGTGGATCTTTCCCCTCGCTTTGGACCTTAGTCGGTACAAACTTATCTAAGGCGTACTGGACGATGTTTCTGAATTTTTTCCATTTTTGTTCCACATCCTCTTCCTCAGAAATGAACGTTTGATGGTGGTCACTCAGATATTCTGCGATTTGTGCCCTATCACTCTTGTTAAGCAAATATATTTTCCTTCCTTTCTTGGCATTTCTTATTACACTTGTAGTCATTGATGCAACCACTGACTTATGATCACTGATACCCTCTTCTACATTCACGGAGTCGAAAAGTTCCGGTCTATTTGTTGCTATGAGGTCTAAAACGTTAGCTTCACGAGTTGGTTCTCTAACTATCTGCTCGAAGTAATTCTCGGACAAGGCAGTCAGGATAATGTCACAAGAGTCTCTGTCCCTGGCTCCAGTTCTGATTGTGTGACTATCCCATTCTATACCTGGTAGATTGAAGTCTCCCTCTATTACAATAGTATGATCACGAAACTTCTTCACGACGTTCTGCAGGTTCTCTCTGAGGCGCTCAACTACTACGGTTGCTGATGCAGGTGGTCTATAGAAGCATCCGACTATCATATCTGACCCACCTTTGATACTTAGCTTAACCCAGATTATTTCACATTCGCATTCGCTAATAACTTCACTGGATATTATTGAATTCTTTACTGCTATAAATACTCCTCCACCATTGGCGTTTATCCTATCCTTGCGGTATATATTCCATTCTGTGTCTAGGATTTCGTTACTGTTTACTTCCGGTTTTAACCAACTTTCCGTTCCTAATACTATATGCGCACTATTTCCTTCAATAAGAGATACTAATTCAGGAACCTTGCCCTGGATACTCCTGCAGTTTACCAATATTACGTTAACTTTTCCTGTTTTTGGTCTCTGAGGACGGACGTTCTTTATCAACGATGATAATGTCCTCTCTGGTAAGCCGTCAGGTATTTTATCGTTTCGCCCAAGGGGGGGTCCCTCTAACCTAAAAAACCCCCGTGTGCACGCCACACGTACTCTGCTACCCTAGTAGCTGCTTCCGGTGTGTAGTGCACGCCTGACCTGTCTAGGGGGGCCCTACAGTTCTCCACCCAATAACGGAGGTCGATGAATTTGCAACCATTATAGTCGCAGAGTCGTCTGAGCCTCTGGTTTAGACCCTCCACACGGCTCCAAACCAGAGGACCACGATCGACTCTGGGCACTATGCTGCAGATATTAAGCTCAGCTTGCAATCCGCGTGCGATGCTGGTTGTCTTCACCAAATCAGCCAGCCGCCGGAAGGAACCAAGGATGGCCTCAGAACCCAAGCGGCAGGTGTCATTCGTTCCGACATGTGCTACTATCTGCAGCCGGTCACACCCAGTGCGTTCAATAGCTGCCGGAAGGGCCTCCTCCACATTACGGACGAGACCCCCCGGCAAGCACACCGAGTGCACACTGGCATTCTTCCCCGACCTACCCGCTATTTTCCTGAGGGGCTCCATAACCCGCGTAACGTTAGAGCTCCCTATAACTAATAGGCCCGCCCTCTGTGACTGTCGGGACCTTGCCGGAGAATCGGCCGCTGGCCCAACAGGCGAGGCATCCTGTGGTGGCTCGGAAACGATGTCATCACCACTAGGAAGCACCCCGTATCTGTTGGAAAGGGGTAAGGCAGCTGCCACGCGGCCAGATCCCACCTTTGCCTTTCGGCCAGGCACGCGCGAGCCCACCACTGTCCGCCATTCACCCTGGAGTGATGGCTGACCGGTAAGATGCTCACTGCCGGAAGACGCAGTGACATCAGGGGTTCCATGTGATTCCAAGGCCACCAAAGTAGGCATAGGTCTCACCACAGTTGCCCCAACGCCACTACGAGCCGACGCCTGCGCCTCGAGCTCGATGAGCCTAACAGACAAAGCCTCCACCTGCCCCCGAAGAGTGGCCAATTCTCCTTGCGTCCGCTCACAACAACCACAGTCCCTACACATGACTATGTTTACCCTACTCTACACGGTGACAAATTCCCAAGATAATCTTCTGATGAGCTACTCTGATAATCAAGAAACACTCACTGAAATACGAGACGCGAAAACTACGCTAGGTTTTCCCAGAAAAACTATTTAAAAGCTAAGCGCAGCAAATAAGTACAAAAACGCTTTATACAAACAGTACTCGCTGCTGCTGGTGCTCTCGCTCTGGCTGTCACAAGACAACTGCTGATTCAAGTGACTAGTGGCTAACGGCCGCGAAACAAACAAAAGACGGTTTTAGGGCGCTTTATGTTCTAAACGATCAAGAAAACACTAAGAAATCTAACACAAAAACTACGTAAAGTTTTATCAAGAACTGTTAGTTACTATGCAGAGCAGATAAACACAAATAGAATCCCTTCCTTAGTGGATGGTCGTAAACAAAATGCAAAATAAACGCTTTATACAAACAGTACTCGCTGCTGCTGGTGCTCTCGCTCTGGCTGTCACAAGACAGTTCGTCTGTGTCCGTTCATGCGCTCAGCCAGTTTAGTTGTTGTCATGCCGATGTAAAAGGCTGTGCAGTGCAGGCATGTCAGTTGATAAATGACATGTGTAGTTTCACACGTGGCCCTGCCTTGAATTGCGTATGTTTTACCAGTAGCGGGGCTGGAGTAGGTGGTTGTGGGGGGATGCATGGGGCAGGTTTTGCAGCGGGGTCGGTTACAGGGGTAGGAACCGCTGGGTAGAGGAGGTAGTCTGGGAATATTGTAGGGTTTAACAAGGATGTTACGGAGGTTAGGGGGGCGACGAAAAGCAACTCTGGGTGGTGTGGGGAGAATTTTGTCAAGGGATGATCTCATTTCAGGGGTTGACTTGAGAAAGTCATATCCCTGGCGGAGTAATTTGTTGATGTTTTCGCGGCCAGGATAATATTGGGTGACAAGGGGGATGCTTCTGTGTGGTCTGGGGGTAGGAACATTGTTGTTGGACGGGGAGGAATGTATTGCTCGGGAAATCTGTTTGTGGACATGGTCTGCAGGATAGTTGCGGGAGAGAAAACCACTGGTCAGGTTATTGGTGTAATTGTTGAGGGATTCGTCACTGGAGCAGATACGTTTGCCACGAATACCTAGGCTGTAGGGAAGGGAGCGTTTGATGTGGAAAGGATGGCAGCTATCAAAGTGAAGGTACTGTTGTTTGTTTGTGGGTTTGATATGGACAGAGGTGTGGATGTGAGGTGCAACAAGATGAAGGTCAACATCCAGGAAGGTGGCTTGGGTTTTGGAGAAGGACCAGGTGAAGTTCAGATTCGAAAAGGAGTTGAGGTTATGGAGGAAATTAAGGAGTGTTTCTTCACCATGAGTCCAGACCACAAAGATGTCATGTATAAACCTATACCAGGCCAGGGGAAGCAGCTGTTGGGTCTTCAGGAAAGCCTCCTCCATGCAGCCCATGAAGAGGTTGGCGTAGGACGGAGCCATCCTGGTTCCCATGGCCGTTCCCCTGATTTGTTAGTAGATCTGGCCTTCAAAAGTGAAGTAATTATGGGTGAGGATAAAGTTGGTAAGTGTGATAAGGAACGAGGTTTTTGGAAGATCTTCGGGTGGGCGTTGGGAGAGGTAGTGCTCAAGGGCAGAGAGACCATGGGTATGTGGGATGTTTGTGTAAAGGAATGTAGCATCTATGGTGACAAGAAAGGTTTCAGGTGGGAGAGGGGTGGGAATGGATTTGAGGTGTTCTAGGAAGTGGTTTGTGTCTTTGATGTAGGATGGGAGTCTGCGGGTGATAGGTTGGAGGTGCTGGTCTACCAGAGCTGAGATACGTTCGTTTGGGGCTTTGAAGCCTGCTACAATGGGACGGCCAGGATGGTTCTCTTTGTGGATTTTGGGTAATAGGTAGAAGGTAGGGGTACGTGGCTCAGGTGGAGTGAGTAAGTCTATGGAAGCCGTTGTGAGGCCTTGTGAGTGACCTTGGATTTTTAGGATTTTTTGCAGCTCAGTCTGGATGGAGGGAATGGGATCCTGGGTAACAGCTTTGTAAGTTGAGGTGTCGGAGAGTTGACGCAGTCCTTCTGCCACATACTCCACACGGTCAAGTACAACAGTTGTGGAGCCTTTATCCGCCGGGAGGATGACAATAGAGCGGTCCATTTTCAGCTCCTTAATGGCACGGGATTCAGCTGGGGTGATGTTGGGGGTTGTCGGGATGTTCTTCAAGAAGGACTGGGAGGCAACACTGGATGTGAGGAATTCCTGAAATGTCTGCAAGGGATGGTTTTGGGGGAGGGGAGGAGGATCCCTTTGAGAAGGCAGTCGGAACTGTTCTAGACAGGGTTCAACACTGGGTCTAGTATTTGGGGGCTGTGTTTGGGTAGTGAAGTGATATTTCCAGTTGAGGTTCCGGGTGAATGAGAGGAGATCTTTAACCAGGGCAGTGTGGTTGAATTTAGGCGTGGGGCTAAAGGTTAAGCCTTTTGATAGAACAGATGTCTCTGGAGGAGAGAGGGATCTGGATGAGAGGTTTAGGACTGAATTGGGACTGGTGATATGTGGCATTTGACTGTGGTTATGGTTGAGATTTGGTCTGTGTGGGGTATGTGCTGGGATGGGGAGATTGAGTAGGGTGGCTAGGCTAGGTTTGTTGGCTATGAGGGGGGTTTGTTGAAGGTTCTGTTGTGGTTGGTGTTTGTGAGGGATAGGGAGAGGGACCCCACTTCTTAGGTGTTGCACTAGCACTGTGGATAGTTTTTTCAGGTGGTGTGTGGCATGGAACTCAAGTTTGCAGCTGGCTTCTAGGATGATGTTCCTGAGTGTGTTCTCCAAGCAAGGGTTTGAGAGGTGGAGGACTTTGAAGAGAGATAGGAGCTGTTGGGCGTGGTGGTTACACGAAGTAGTGTAGAGATTCAGGACAAGTTGGGTAAGGGCTAAGGATTGAAGGTTTTGGAAGTCCAGGAGAGACTGGTGGAAGGAGGAATTGCACCCGGAGATGGGAACTTTTAAGGTAAGCCCTTTAGGGGTAATTCCAAAGGTTAAGCAGGACCGGAGGAAAAGTATGTGGGATTGCAGTTTGGCTACGGTGAATGCATGTTTCCGGAATGAATGTAAATAATGTGGTATAGGATTAGGGTACATAGTGGGTAACTGGTGGGTAGGGAAATTAAATAGCTAAAGTTGAAATAGTAATCATAAGAAGGAATAAAACGCGGAGGGAAGGACGAGAAAGAAAGAAATTAATTGTGTTGGTAATGTTCAATACCAAAGGAAGACCACTAAATAAGAAAAATACGGAAAAAATTGACCAGACCAAGCAAGTATGTCCAGATCAGGGGAAAAGAACAAACGTTGCTCAAAAACAGAGATAGCGAGTGGCGAAAAAAAGATCGCGCGTGCCGCAAAAAAGATCGCGTGTGCCGCAAAAAAGAGATCACGCATGCCGCAAACAAGAATGCGCGCGCCGCAAAAAAGTTCGCGAGTGGCGCAGAAATGTCCCAAAAAAATTTTCTTGTGACAGAGAAAGATAGCCAATGACACAAAAATATCGGCAGCAACAAGTAATCGACGGAAATGGATGATACTGGTAGGTGTGGAAGAGATTGTTGGCAGTGATTGTTGGCTGGAAAACAGTGAATAACGAACAATAAAACTATGGAATTTTGAATAAATAAATCAATAAATAAAAAAGAGAAGAGGACTATAAACGTAACAAGATAATAGGAGTAAGATGAAACTAGCACAGTTGGTGACGAAAATATTTATTTATGTATATATAAAACACTGAAGAAGAGAAAGTGTTAAGATGACAGACGTAAGTGATAGCTAACAAAAGGGACAAAACAATGAAGGATGTGGACCATATAGGTGATCCAAATGATTATGGAAAATCTCATATAAAGATTTGAAACAAATACTAACAAAGAGATAGAGGGGCTGGCCAGTACTTACCTCAACTCAGTACAGCCGATAGATACACATAAAACAGAACCGAAAATTTACGTACCTAGCTTTCGGAACAAATGTTCCTTCATCGGGGAGGAGAGAGGGGAAAGAAAGGGAAGAAGGGAAAGGAGATTCAGTTACTCACAATCCAGGTTATGAAGCAACAGGGAAAGGAAAATAGGGAGGGTAGCAGGAAGGAGGCATGGTTGTCAGAGGGAAGCCAAAGATATTCTACTGTATGTACTGTGCCAGCTTCAAACCAAAGAGGATGCATACAGAAGTAAAGAGGTATATAGTATAAAGATAAACACAACTATGTAGGATGAAAAGATGCGTGAATGGCTAAAGAGGAAAGGGAAAGAGGATAAGACTGAAGAGTAAATGGGAGTGAGGTTGTTTAACGTAGGTTCAGTCCAGAGGGATGGCGGGATGAAAGGATGTGTTGGAGTGCAAGTTCCCATCTCCGCAGTTCAGAGGGACTGGTGTTGGGTGGGAGAAGCCAAATGGCACATATGGTGTAGCAGGTTCCTAGGTCCCTAGAATTATGCTGGAGGGCATGCTCCGCTACTGGGTATTGGGCATCTCCTAGGCGGACAGTTCGTCTGTGTCCGTTCATGCACTCAGCCAGTTTAGTTGTTGTCATGCCGATGTAAAAGGCTGTGCAGTGCAGGCATGTCAGTTGATAAATGACATGTGTATTTTCACACGTGGCCCTGCCTTGAATTGCATATGTTTTACCAGTAGCGGGGCTGGAGTAGGTGGTTGTGGGGGGGATGCATGGGGCAGGTTTTGCAGCGGGGTCGGCTACAGGGGTAGGAACCGCTGGGTAGAGAAGGTAGTCTGGGAATATTGTAGGGTTTAACAAGGATGTTACGGAGGTTAGGGGGGGGCGACGAAAAGCAACTCTGGGTGGTGTGGGGAGAATTTTGTCAAGGGATGATCTCATTTCAGGGGTTGACTTGAGAAAGTCATATCCCTGGCGGAGTAATTTGTTGATGTTTTCGAGGCCAGGATAATATTGGGTGACAAGGGGGATGCTTCTGTGTGGTCTGGGGGTAGGAACATTGTTGTTGGACAGGGAGGAATGTATTGCTCGGGAAATCTGTTTGTGGACATGGTCTGCAGGATAGTTGCGGGAGAGAAAACCACTGGCCAGGTTATTGGTGTAATTGTTGAGGGATTCGTCACTGGAGCAGATACGTTTGCCACGAATACCTAGGCTGTAGGGAAGGGAGCGTTTGATGTGGAAAGGATGGCAGCTATCAAAGTGAAGGTACTGTTGTTTGTTTGTGGGTTTGATATGGACAGAGGTGTGGATGTGAGGTGCAACAAGATGAAGGTCAACATCCAGGAAGGTGGCTTGGGTTTTGGAGAAGGACCAGGTGAAGTTCAGATTCGAAAAGGAGTTGAGGTTATGGAGGAAATTAAGGAGTGTTTCTTCACCATGAGTCCAGACCACAAAGATGTCATGTATAAACCTATACCAGGCCAGGGGAAGCAGCTGTTGGGTCTTCAGGAAAGCCTCCTCCATGCGGGCTATGAAGAGGTTGGCATAGGACGGAGCCATCCTGGTGCCCATGGCCGTTCCCCTGATTTGTTTGTAGGTCTGGCCTTCAAAAGTGAAGTAATTATGGGTGAGGATAAAGTTGGTAAGTGTGATAAGGAACGAGGTTTTTGGAAGATCTTCGGGTCAACAATGTTCCTATCCCCAGACCACACAGAAGCATCCCCCTTGTCACCCAATATTATCCTGGCCTCGAAAACATCAACAAATTACTCCGCCAGGGATATGACTTTCTCAAGTCAACCCCTGAAATGAGATCATCCCTTGACAAAATTCTCCCCACACCACCCAGAGCTGCTTTTCGTCGCCCCCCTAACCTCCGTAACATCCTTGTTCAACCCTACAATATTCCCAGACTACCTTCTCTACCCAGCGGTTCCTACCCCTGTAGCCGACCTCGCTGCAAAACCTGCCCCATGCATTCCCCCCACAACCACCTACTCCAACCCCGCTACTGGTAAAACATACGCAATTCAAGGCAGGGCCACGTGTGAAACTACACATGTCATTTATCAACTGACATGCCTGCACTGCACAGCCTTTTACATCGCCATGACAACTAAACTGGCTAAGTGCATGAACGGACACAGACGAACTGTCCGCCTAGGAGATGCCGAATCCCCTGTAGCGGAGCATGCCCTCCAGCATAATTCTAGGGACCTAGGAACCTGCTACACCATATGTGCCATTTGGCTTCTCCCACCCAACACCAGTCCCTCTGAACTGCGGAGATGGGAACTTGCACTCCAACACATCCTTTCATCCCGCCATCCCTCTGGACTGAACCTACGTTAAACAACCTCACTCCCATTTACTCTTCAGTCTTATCCTCTTTTCCATTCCTCTTTAGCCATTCACGCATCTTTTCATCCTACATAGTTGTGTTTATCTTTATACTATATACCTCTTTACTTCTGTATGCATCCTCTTTGGTTTGAAGCTGGCACAGTACTTACAGTAGAATATCTTTGGCTTCCCTCTGACAACCATGCCTCCATCCTTGCTACCCTCCCTATTTTCCTTTCCCTGTTGCTTCATAACCTGGGTTGTGAGTAACTGAATCTCCTTTCCCTTCTTCCCTTTCTTTCCCCTCTCTCCTCCCCGATGAAGGAACATTTGTTCCGAAAGCTAGGAACGTAAATTTTCGGTTCTGTTTTATGTGTATCTATCGGCTGTACTGAGCTGAGGTAAGTACTGGCCAGCCCCTCTATCTCTTTGTTAGTATTTGTTTCAAATCTTTATATGAGATTTTCCATAATCTTTGTATTCTATATATGTCAGCTGAAATTTTTCTTCTGTATCTAACATGTGTGTCACTTCGTGTTCTATTTGTGCTTGTTCTGATGGCTGTCTTAAGATTTCGTTTTCCTCTGATTGTTTCATTGATGCGTGTTGTTCTTTGTTTGTTTGCTCTGGGATGTTTGAGTCCATTACTGTATTTTCTTCTTCTTCTGATTGCACATTATTTTGTTCCAGTATTTGTTGTACTTGTTTGATGTTTTCTAATTCTGACTGGGGTATCCTGTTATTTTTTATTATTACATGGATCTGATCAGCTACTCGATGTTCTGTTTAAAATTTTAATTCTGAGTATCTGGTAATAAATGTTATGTATACTTGTGATGTGTATCCAATTGTGTTGGTTCCTAAGTTTGTCACTTGGTAATAACAGAACATGAGGTGTCAATTAACTTCATCTGACCATCTCGTCCTCTGTCTTTGTTTTCCTTCTAGAGTGGTTGCAGGAAGCATATCCTGCAAAACACCTCTTTTTGGATTTAAATCATTTTCCTTGTGGCTAGCAGTGTCGTTACCATTGTGGACGGGCATAGGGTTCAAGCGTCGTCCCTGACCATGACAGCGCTTGTCTGAGACTTCATTAGTTCTGTCCTGAACCAACTAATCACAATAAAAGGGGGGGTTAGCCCTATTGGTGGTTTGTTCTTTTCGTCGCCTTTTACGACCGGCAGAACATACCGGAGGCCTATTCTTTTCCTGGGCCTCCATTATTATTATTATTATTATTATTATTATTATTATTATTATTACCTTCTTTCCTTTCTCAGACCTTAGGTCTGTTTAAAAATGGAAAGTGATGCAGGCCTTGATCAAGCATGACTTCCTTTTAACTGTACGGTATATGTTTCATTGCATTTAGGAACTTTCGGGTAATTGAACATGTATCAATAATTACAGATTTCTGTAGTTGTATATATACGTTTGGATGTAGTTGTATTGCGTTGATGTACTGGTGGATATTGTATGGTATGACTCCTGTAGTTGATAGTATAATTGGTATGATGTCAATTTTATCCTGATGACACATGTCTTTGACTTCCTCAGCCAGTTGGATGTATTTTTCAATTTTTTCTCCTGTTTTCTTATGTATAATTGTTGTATTGGGTATGGATATTTCAATTAGTTGTGTTAATTTCTTCTTTTTATTGGTGAGTATGATGTCAGGTTTGTTATGTGGTGTTGTTTTATCTGTTATAATGGTTCTGTTCCAGTATAATTTGTATTCATCATTCTCCAGTACATTTTGTGGTGCATACTTATATGCGGGAACATGTTGTTTTATTAGTTTATGTTGTATGGCAAGTTGTTGATGTATTATTTTTGCTACATTGTCATGTCTTCTGGGGTATTCTGTATTCGCTAGTGCTGTACATCCGCTTGTGATGTGATCTACTGTTTGTTGTTTGCAAAGTCTGCATTTATCTGTTGTGGTATTGGGATCTTTAATAATATGCTTGCTGTAATATCTGGTGTTTATTGTTTGTTCCTGTATTGCAATCATGAATCCTTCCGTCTCACTGTATTTATTGCCTTTTCTTAGCCATGTGTTGGATGCATCTTGATCGATGTGTGGCTGTGTTAGAAGATACGGGTGCTTGCCATGTAGTGTTTTCTTTTTCTAATTTACTTTCTTTGTATCTGTTGATGTTACGTGATCTAAAGGGTTGGATCAGTGGTTATGAAATTGCAATGGTGTAGCTGATGTATTTATATGAGTGATCGCTTTGTGTATTTTGCTAGTTTCTGCTTGTTCTAGAAAGAATTTTCTTAAATTGTCTACCTGTCCATAATGTAGGTTTTTTATGTTGATAAATCCCCTTCCTCCTCCTTTCTGCTTAATGTGAATCTTTCTTTGCTGAATGTATGTGATGTATTCTATATTTGTGGCATTGTGATCGTGTAAGTGTATTGAGTGCTTCTAGGTCTGTGTTACTCCATTTCACTACTCCATTATTATTATTATTATTATTATTATTAACCCGCTACCTCACTACTAGATCCCCTGCTGCCTTCACTATTTCATCTCTCAAAGTTACCCATTCTTCTTCTACTGTATTTCTTTCCCCAGTTCTTGTCAATCATTCCCTAATGCTCTCTCTGAAACTCTCTACAACCTCTGCTTCTTTCAGTTTATCCAGGTCTCATCTCCTTAAATTCCCATGATTTTGAATTTTCTTCAGTTTTAATCTACAGTTCATAACCAATAGATTGTGATAAGAGTCCACATCTGCCCCTGGAAATACCTTACATTTAAAACTTGGTTCCTAAATATCTGTTTTACCATTACATAATCAATTGGAAACCTTCCAGTGTCTCCAGGCCTCTTCCACATACACAATCTTCTTTCATGATTCTTAAACCAAGTGTTAGCTATGATTAAGTTATGTTCTGTGCAAAATTCTACCGGGAAGCTTCCTCTTTCATTCCTTACCCCCATACCATATTCGCCTACTACTTTTCCTTCTCTTCCTTTTCCTACTATTGAATTCCAGTCACCCATGACTATTAAATTTTCGCCTTCCTTCACTATCTGAATAATTTCTTTTATTTCATCATACATTTCTTCCATTTCTTCATCATCTGCGGTGCTAGTTGGCATATAAACTTGAACTGCTGTGGTAAGCATGGGCTTTGTGTCTATCTTCACTACAATAATGCATTCACTATGCTGTTCGCAGTAGCTTATCCAGCTCCTATTTGTTTTTATTAATTACTAAATCTACTCCTGCATTACCCCTATTTGATTCTGTATTTATAACCCTGTATTCACCTGACCAGAAGCCTTGTTCCTCCTGCCACCAAACTTCACTAATTCTTGCTATATCTAGCTTCAACCTATCCATTTCCCTTTTTAAATTTTCTAACCTACCTGCCCGATTAAGGGATCTGACATTTGACACTCCAATCTGTAGAGTGCCAGTTTTCTTTCTCCTGATACGAAGCAGATAATATCTCCAATAAGACGTTACTTAGTTGTGGCCTATAGTATGTAATACTATTAGTCACTTATTTAATGCATCTGTAACTCACTGTGTTTTTTCAAAAAGATTGAAAAAATACCGTTGTTAGGAGTCTGTAAAAAGTGTGGCTCCATAGATTTCAATAACTATCACCCATCGTCATTCCTTACATCATTTTCAAAATTTTTAGAAGGTAATGTACTTCAGGTTTGTCTCCCAGCCATTTAGTAAAAGGATATTTAGCCAATCACTGTTTGAATTTCAAAAGGAACAGTCAACTGAATTGGCTATTTATACACTTATGAGCAAATAATAAAATCTTTTAACGTTAAAATACTACTGGTTGGAATCTTCTGTGTCTTATTGAAGGCTTTTGAATGTGGTAGTCACAATATTCTATTAGAGAAGTTAAGTTTTTGTGTAATACATAGCTCAGCAAATGCTTGGTTTGGTTCTTATTTCAGGAACAGAGTGCAGAAAGTTACACTAGGCTGTTCAGGTAATACAAAGAGGGACACCACATCATCTGTGTGAGAAGAAATTACAATTATAGAACCACTACTGTTCTTGCTTTATGTTAATGATGTGGAATCAGGAGACAGAATTACTCAATTTACAGATGATATAAGTGTTGTTGTGAAACTGGGAAAAGGAGCATCAACAGAGAAAATAGTAAATGATGTTTTTATGAAAGTTAGTGAATGGTTTTGCACAAATGGACTAACTTTATACTTCAGAAAAAAAATGCAAGTCATCCATTGTTGTATTGTCAAAAACATGCCATCTCCTATTAACCTAGTATAACAACAAGAAATAATAAACAGTGTAGAAAATTGTAAATTTGTAGGTATGCAAGTTGGTGAAAACTTAAACTGGAAAAAACCATATAGTACATCTGCTAAAACATCTAGTTTCAGTTACTTTTACTGTAAGAATTATTGTCAACTTTTGGGATACAAAAGTCAATAAGTTAAGATATTTTGCATATTTTCATTCATTGATGTTTTACGGGATAAAGTTTTGAGGTAACTCCTCACTTAGGTAAAAGGTATTCATTGACAAAAGAAAGTAATTAGAGTTATGTGTGTAATTCATAAATGTACATCTTCTCTTTAAGTAGCTGGGAATGTTAAACACAGCCTCACAGTACATTTATTCACTTATGAAATTTGCTATCAACAATCCTTCTAAGTTTGAGCGAAACAAAGACATTCACAACACCTGAAGGAAAAATGATCTGCATTATCCTTTACTAAATATAACTTTGGCTCAGAAAGAGCTGAAATATTCAGCTTTAAAACTCTCTGAGAATCTACAGATGGAAATAAAGTGCCTGACAGGTAGCAGAAGTGTTTTCAACTTTAGTTTAAAGAGATATTGCCTTAAGAACTTGTTCTATACCATAGAAGATCGGCATTCTATGTTTGACATAGGGAACAAGTAACTAACTGTAATTAAGGTTTGACATTAGTCTTATTAAGAAAAATTGTGTGCAGAGACAGAAACACGTTACTGGTGTATAGTTGTGTAAAGGAACATAGCAAGACATCCAGCAAAGAAAAGTAAGAATTCCAGTACTGTATCCATGAAAGGAAAATATTAATTTTATAATCTATTTTTATGTGAGATCTGTACATAAGGGATTGATTGCAATTGTGAAAGTCATTACTTATTTACATAATTTGACATATGAGTTAAGTATAGTAGCTGAACATATCGCAAGATCATTTGTCTAAGCGAGAAGTATGCTGTGTGACATGTCAGTCTGTAAGTGTGAAGTGTATCCTTTTGTATTCATTACCAATGAATGATACAAATGAAAAAATGATAAAAAAATGTGATTTAGAAGAGCACAGCTCCTGTGTGAATTAATTATTTATTTTCATGTGAAAAACTAGCACAAGGGACCATGAAAGAAGGGACAATATTGCAGTAACTTCATAAGAGAAACTACGCAACTGCAATACACACGTTCCATGAATCACTGGCCTACAGTGCTACAGTTGAGTAGCATTTTGTACAAGAATAAGTGGAAGGGGGGGCACTATAACTGTATTCTGTATGAAACAAATTAGTTAATTGTTCTTTCTTATATGCCACTTGGAACTGTCAATTTGGTTTCTTAATTCTGAAATTAAGTGGTGTTCTCAATTTGATGTGAAGATTGAAATGCTTCTCATATGTTTATTTATTTAGCCATCTGTGGACATTTTAAAATGTATGGATGTTGTCAGTTGTGTACATTCATATATTTATACAGTTTGTTGTTACATGTAGTTAAACATTGTGACACATAAGTTATTTACAATCATTTTTGCTCCTTATCAAAATATTGTGAAACATAAGCTATTTACAATCATTTTGTACTAAGGAATTCACTTATAGTGTAAAAGCAGTGTTCCTGCAAAAACAATTTAAGATTTTTTCTATAGTGGTACATGTTATCTGCTTCTTTTATTTTCTGTGGCAGTCTATTATACAGTTTTACACCTTCATACAAGAAGCTATTTTGAGTCTTATGTCTAGGTGAAGACAGTGACTTGTTCTTGTACTATAGTTATGGAAACTGCTATTTGTGCTATAATTTTCTATATTTTTCTTGATGTACACTATGGTTTGGAATATAAATTCACAAGGAACAGTTAGAATTTCTAACATTTTGAAAAGTTCTCTGCAATGGGCCTGCTTACTGCTTTTTGTTATAATTCTTACTGCTCTCTTGTGCATTTTAAATACCATTTGTAAATTTTGAGCACTGTTTCCCCAGAAAATAATACCATAACTGATTACTGAATGAACATATCTAAAGTATACAGTTCACAAACATTCACTACTGCATACGGATACAAGGACTCTACATGCATAACATGTTTTGGATATCTTTTTTGAGAGTTTCATAGCATGTTCATTCCACTTCATTTGGCTGTCAATGTGCAACCCTAAGAATTTTGTTGTAGGTACATCATCTATGGAGATGTTATGCAGTTTTAAATTTAAGGGACTCTGTTTTCTGTTCATTCTAAAGCATATTGTATTTGTTTTCTTTATGTTGAGAGTTATTTTGTTTTCCTGAGACCATCTGTGAACATCCCTCAACACTTCAGTAGAATTTTCCGACATTTGTGCTGGTGTCTTACTGGTGATTACTATGTTGCTGTCATCCGCAAACAGTATCTTCTCTCCATGGCTGATATGTTGCGGGAAATCATTTATATACACCAGAAATAATACAGGGCCTAGTACACTTCCTTGAGGGACCCCAATATTGATATATTGTGGATCAGATATATGTTTCTCAATGTACTTTGATCCACTGGAGACATGTGTGATCTCTACTGACTGTACTCTGTTTTCTAGATATGAACGAAACCATTTGAGAACTACTCCCCTTATCCTAGTGCCTCTAATTTATGCAAC
Source organism: Schistocerca piceifrons (assembly GCF_021461385.2). Lineage (NCBI taxonomy): Eukaryota > Metazoa > Arthropoda > Insecta > Orthoptera > Acrididae > Schistocerca > Schistocerca piceifrons. The sequence goes on along the minus strand of NC_060141.1, from coordinate 124,666,313 downwards.
AGCTTCTGGTGGTCAACTGTATCAAATGCCTTAGACAGGTCTAGGAAAAGGCCAGTTACATAGCTGTTCTCATCTAGTGCCTCTAAAACTGTTTTTGTTAATTGTGCTATTGCAGATTCTGTACCTTTACCGGGCCTGAAACCGTGCTGGTCATTGCAGAGGAGGTTGAATTTACTTAGATAGCTCAAAAGGCTGTTTTTTCATTATTGTTTCTATCACTTTGGAAAAGCATGACAATAGGGCTATTGGTCTGTAGTTCTCAACGTTTTCTACATCACCTTTATTGTGAACTGGTAAAATTTTGGCATGCTTAGATAGTCAGGGAAGCAACCAGTTTTGAAGGATTCATTTATGATTACTGTAATGGTTTGAAGAAAACACAGAAAATGTGTATGAGAACTGACAGTATATTTATTGGAGAAAAGTAAAAACTGTTGTAAGCCATTGCCTTTCAGCAGTTATTTCATCAGAAGGAGAAGAGGTTGCTGCATTCTACATTATGGTAAACTGAGAAACTGAAGACATACAGAATAATACTTAGTCTTTACTGCTTGAAGTGAATCTTAACAATACAGAGGCCACCAAGACTAGAATAAACACTTGTATTTGTTAATGTGCTCCTCTTGAATTTCCTTGCAGTCTGATAAAAGCAGCAATAGTTGTTTAGTGCGGTACTCTCATGACAACATAAAAATGTAGTAGAAATATAAGTGCAGAAAGTTACTGTCATTTGCAAAACCACCTACATCCCAAAAAGGGAGAAGCAGAAAACAAAGAAAATCAAAAACTTATTTTGTCTAATGGCTCAAATAACAATCCACTTTTGGAACAGATGGAATATGAAGTTAGCTCAAAGGGGCCCCCTCAGTCTACAAGCACATCCCCCTATCTATGTTGGCTTACCGTTCCATAAAGAGAAAGAGAAAGAGAAAAATCCCTTAACATGTTTTCCTATTTCAGTGAAACGAAGATGGGATCAAGATTCATGTGAAGGAACTGAAACTCATAACACTGATGAAGCCAGTGTATTTGTCTCTAGGAGACAAATTCCAAAGACATATGCATCCCTTGTATAGAGTGTTTGGTGCCTCCATAGAAAGGCCTCAGTAAGGAGAGGGTTAAATACATTGTACTCTACCTTGTTTCTACCTCTTTACACCAATTTAACTTTGAAAGCAGTTGTTGTAATAGTGCAAGTGTCACACACAGTAGCAATATGTTCTCTGTACCTACCTGCTAATGATCATTTAGACAGCAAGGCATTTATAGACCTTATTGCATCATTTCACTGCCAATTCTGCTTTTGCAAGGAACATGTTCTGTGAATCAACCACCTACACATTTTGGGAATCATGTCTCAGCTTCATATGTTCAGAAACAGTCCGCTTAACATGAGGCACCACATGTACTTAAACATTACTAGGGTATCATTTTCTGTCATTGAACTCTTGATATGGTCATCACCTTTGCTGATGTGTTATGTGGGAAGGGGTTGACAATTTGCACTCCAGTGGCATGTTATGTGGAAAGGGGTTGACAATTTGCACTCCAGTGGCTAATTTCTGTTGAGCATTCACCTAACCAATTGAACAGTAAACAAAAGGCAATATCTGATATCAATGCTCAGCAAGACTAGTTGCAGAGTGTACAGGCAACTGATTGTCTTTGAATATTTTCAGAGCATCCTGGAATATGTGGACTACATTACAATTTTGATTCATCAAGTCAGTGCTTGCACCCAATCAATTTTAATGACATCTGTGAAGATCAGTGATCCTCTGGTGGGTTGAGGAGTGCCACTTCAATCAGGTTGAGGTTTGTGATGCTGCAATGGTTGCTGATCAAGTGTAGAGAACATTGCACTTTTTGGGTAACAAAATAAAATGCTATTGCATTGTAAATGAGAGCAAGAGGAGTTCATGGCATGAATTCATGAACATATGAATTATTCCAGTAAGACAGCTTCAGTATGGGGGATCATCAACAGGATTTTTGGGTGAGGTGTGTGATGTCCTGTTACAGGGGTAATGTGCTGTGGAACTTGTCAGGCCAGACCAAGATAAACACCCCAACTAGTGGTGAACTATTTCACAGAAATGCCTGCTATTACCAGTAGAGTTCAGCTTTGTGTCATCACAAAGCTGTCACTGGAGGGACAGTTGAGACTTTGAACTCAGCTAATCAGTTACCTTAGTGGAAGCTGTGTTTGAGAGTACTATGGCCCATGAGACAGCACTTGGCCATATAATTTCCTGCAGCTACTAACTATAGCATCTGACTGATAGTGCAAAAGGAATCCCATCAGCCTTCCCAAAATCCTTGATGTGTGGAGAAGGTCATCCTTATTCTTAATTCAAAACCAAGGAAGGGTCATATTTGCCCAGTGGATATGCCAGTCTTGTGCTCAAAGATTGTGAGGAAAAGATCTTGGAGCCTGACAGCAAACCATGGATATTCAGAATCAGAATTTTAATATCTCATAACATTCATACATAAATCACTGATTTAATTTACAGGAGACTTTCCAATATAAGTTATATAATTAGGGCACATACAGTGTCTCAAAAAGACCTAAAATTAATCTTACTTTGCAACTATCTGTACAAGTTGTATTACACTTCTCAACAAATAAAGCTTTGTCATCATTTAAAAGTATTGTTGTTGAGTAATAACATTTTTGTACAAGGATAACATTTTCACCAAACCTGTACTGTGAAAGTTTTTCACTTTTAGTTTATTATAAGTATTTGTTATCCATGTATTGAGGAGTCTGGAAGTGGACTTTTAATCTGTGAGATGGTAATAAGAAATCATCTTCATTTCTCATATCACAAATATGTTGGAAATGATTTTCTATGAATGTTTCTGGATTGTTACATATAAAGATAAACAGTTCATAAATATAAATACATGAAGTAGGTACAATAATTAGGTACCTAAATAGTGGTTGACATGAATCCCTAGACTTAATATTAAAATCCTTACAGCTCATTTGTCACTTACGTTGTGGATCCAGGAGATATGATTCCACAAATCATAACTTGACTTTTCTGGAGGCAGTGCTACAACAGGCATTCCTGAGAAAGCAACACTTCATAGGTGTTTATTTCAATCCTAAGAAGGCCTCAGATAACTCAGTCAGTTGGGCTTCCATTGAGATTCAGCCATCTTTATACAGTTCTTCATAGGCAGTATTTTGGATACCAAGTCAGGTTCGACCAGATTATTTTGAACAGATTAGTGTCCTACAAGGAAGAATATCACTATCTTTGCCATCGCCATTTGTAACATAATTTTCAGAAGAAGCCATCACAGTGGTTCTTATCTGTGGATGATTGTGCCATTTTTTGCTGCTTCTCCAACCTTTGAACAGCAACGTGTCTGCTGCAACTTAAGTGAAAGAGGTTGGAGGGATGGGTACTGTATAGAGATTTCAAGTTATAGGCATGGAAAGTAGTGTACATTGATTTTAATTCATCACAGTAGTGATGAGTGACTTTGTTCAAATGTAAAATATATTGTGAGATGTCTGGAAATTATACTTGATTGTAAACTCATGTGGTTACCACACATAAGGATCTTAAATACATGATCCTTTAAGGCACTAAGATTTTTAAAATATCTTAGGAACACGCCTTAGGGAACAGAGAGAAAATATCTGCTCCAGTTGGATAAGATTTTCTTGCACTTCTAGTTACGTTGTGTGTGTGTCAGGTAGAAGATTCAGCAAGACCTTTGTGTAGGAGTCATAGATGGTATCCACCATGAAGGAGTAACACTGATCACAGTTGTCTTTAGGACCATCCCAGTAACAAGTCTCTGTGCTATGGCTAATGAGGCTCCATTCTCTATCTGGTGGTACCTGCTGAAAAGGCAACAAGGATATGGATTGTTGCCTAATCCCCAACCAACAACATTCTACAAGGCTGACTGCCCATTGATGGAAATGACAATTACTTATGAACAGCAAAGTGATTTGGGACCTTGATGGCAGCAAATGCAGTAGCACTTGCTATATCTCAGATTCCATTCCCTACTCTGTACTGCAAGGATCCAGTACTAGTTAAAAGTTGCTGGAGAGTACCACAGATTTATTTTCTTAAAACAAGTTTTGACACCACATAATTTCTGCAGTATAATTAGATACTAGTTAACAATGATTGACGTAAGCAGAGGGACAATATTGGCTGCTCTGTTTACTCTGGTCATGCCTTCATAATCTGATTACTGAAGAACTTAGTGTTTGTGATGTGGAAGCACATAATATCTTGAGGACTCTAGAAAAGACAGACACATCTGTGCTAAGAAATGCTTTGTTTACCTCATCAGTGCACCAGTGAAATCAGTCCAGCCAATTCAGGAAAATCTCCTTGATCTGCAAGTATAATGTAAATATATTTGCATAGGCTGCTTTTGAAAAGTTTTAAACTTGTTTCATAGTTCATTTTATGTGTTTGAATAGCTTTTGTCAACTTTTAATTTTTGTTACTCCCTTATTATTTTCATTAGTTTATTTTTATTTAATTTGTTTCTATGTAATTATACGCATCACTGTACGAGAACTTCACTGTTATGCAACCCTGGCTCAAACACAAAAGAAAACTGAGTTTTCATTTTGGACCTTTAACTATTTATTTGTGCAATAAAGCCTCATTTCAGTTATTTTTCAGTTTTGGAGTTTGTTTTTTAATGATGATGTGAAACCAAACTGTGAAGGGTTTTAATGAGATTGTTTTGTAATGTCTGTAACAAGTTATGCTTACAGCTGAACAGTGGGCCCTAATTGGATTCACTGTGTTCTTAAGTAATGTGAAGTCTAGAGGATCTGAACTATACATGGATAATTTGAAGGCTCAGTGTCCATTCCCCTTATAAAAGAAAATTACATTTTTAAATATTGTTTCAGGTAATACTTGCATTCTGATTTATTTTTTTGTAAATTAAAGATTGGCATTCTTCCCCTCTAGCATCAGCAGATGGAAAGGTATAATGAATCTTGGGTACAGTCCCTACGCTATCGAGCAATTGATGGTGCCATGCTGGGAGGTGTGAGGCGCATAACATTGAATGACAACAAAGAATTGGGAGATGCAGGAATTGCTCATTTTATTGAGATCCTGAAGGATGATTTTTGGCTGAAAGGTAAAAATTAATGACATAAAATGAATATCTCCTCTTGTAGGTGGACTTCAGTGTAACAACATATATGTTTCATTATCTAGAATCTGGCACATGGACTTTTCCTGTTGCAAGCCAATTGCGTGCCAATATTACAAGGTGTACAACTTTGCTTCTGCCATTTTTCCCCCAACATTTGAGGCTTTAATAAAATAAATTGGTTACACATGTATCATTTAAAGTATTTTCCATCGCTGGCCACTACTTTCTCCCATCTTTCAGGCAGTGTACGAATCCCGTGCCAAAAAAATTGTTCATCTTTTGAAGCGATCCACGGATTGATCCAATTTGTGACTTCTTCATGAGATCGGAAGTGTTGGTAGGCAAAGCTATGCGCCATTGATCTAAACAGGTGATAGTCAGAGGGAGCAATGTCTGGAGAATATGGCAGGTGGGGTAGGACTTCCCATTTTAACGTTTCTAAGTACATTTTGACCTCTTTTGCAATGTGGGATCGAGCATTGTCGTGCTGCAAAATCACTTTATCATGCCTCTCACTGTATTGCAGCCATTTGTCTTTTAATGTTCTGCTCAAACACATTAATTGCATTCGATAATGAGCACCTGTGATTGTTTCACTTGGTTTTAAAATCTCATTGTACATGGTGCCAAGCTGGTCCCAACAAATGCAGGGCATGATCTTGGAACCGTGAATATTCGGTTTGGCCGTTGACATGGAAGCATGGCTGGGATATCTCCATGATTTTTTGTGTTTAGCGTTATCATAATGAACCCATATTTTGTCCCCAGTCACAATGTGATGCAGAAATCCCTTTCATTTTTGCCTCTGAAGCAACTGTTCAAAAACACACAAATGCTGTTCAACGTCTCTTGGTTTCATCTCACACGGGACACAAGTTCCTTCTTTCTGAATCATGCCCATAGCCTTGAGACATTTAGAAATGGCTTGCTGTGTCACTCTCACTAATCGTGCCAATTTGTCTTGAGTCTGACATGAGTCTTCACTCAGCAATGTCTCCAATTCAGCATCTTCGAAAACATTCTCTCTCCCACCACTACGCTGGTGTACGGCATTAAAATCACTATTCTTGAAGCGGTGAAACCACTCACAACACGTTCTTTCACTAATAGCATTTTTACCATACATACTTGAGAGCATTTGATGAGACTCAGCCGCTGTTTACTTCATATTGAAACAAAACAGTAACACCTCCCACAAATGACGAGAATTAGGCTCGTAAACTGACATTTTCAATCAAGAACCATTTTATGATGCAGACACAAGTCGACTAGTGTTTGAAGCAGATTATGTTGACCGAGGTCCAAGCTAACTGCCTGATGTCTGCGATCTGTTTCTTTCGACCACTACTTACTGTTGTTGCGACCTATCGGCAAATGGCGGAAGGAAAGTTGTATGCCTTTTAAAATTTTTTCTCAGTTCTCTGAGTAGTGATACAATCTGTTAACTTTGAATAAAACACTGCATAACATTTGGATACATAAAATGTCTAATCATAAAGTTGCAGCAGGAGAAACCACAAAAGGAAAAGTAGCTCCTTCTTCTAGCAGAAGACTTGAAGGGAAAGAAAGACAGATCAAGGAGGAGAACTGGTGGGATTTATGAGCTGGGAAGAGTTATGGATAGTTCACCCAAAACCCCAGGTGAGGGGTGAATGAGAGGGGTAGGTTGGTGCCTCTAACGGACAAGATGTGAAAACCTTATATCAACAACATTATCCATGTACATGGTGTGTCAGAAGTTGAACATTACCTCAGTCAGTGCTCACCTGAGTCCAAACCCAGGACATCCTTCCCACCAATGTTAACCAACTTACACTTACCGACAACTACTTAATTACTTTACCTTTGAGGTGCAGACATACATATAAATCAAAAGTACAGCCTTAGGAACCAGGATGGCTTCTTCCTCTGTGGACCCTTTCACGGGGAAATCTCTATGAAATATGACTTTGAACTCATGCTGGAGTCACTGATATACCAAATGCTCCTCATAGAACTAAGCTACAGGCATAAGAAACTAAAAAATGTGAAACTTAGTTCATGCCAGAGGGAATAGACATGGGGAGAACATGAAACATGGTTGAAAATATCATGAAACTTTAGTAAAATTTGCGTAACAAGATGCACATGAGAAAAAGTAACTGAAAAAGAGAAGAGATAATCCATACAGTTAAGATGTGGTAAAGTAGAGATTATGGGAGGAAAACAGAGGATGAGCTTGAGGAAAAAATATTCAAAATAAGGCTAATAAAATCATTAAAAAATAATGAAGTGTAGGGAAGTGGGAAAGAGAGAAATGTATAGATTTAGTTAGTAAAGATAAACAGATGTTGGAACCAGGAATTTGATAGCACAGGAAAATCAGCATCATTTCTGGAATATTATCCAAAACCAAAGTTCAAGAGAGACAACAGGACATATAAAACTGCATATACAATGGAGTAGAATCATTATTGGCCTCTTGGTACATTTTCTATGCAATTGGCTGCATCAGTGTGTTCATTCATAGAACAATAAAATGTTGTTGTTATTGTGGTCTTCAGTCCTGAGACTGGCTTGATGCAGCTCTCCATGCTACTCTATCCTGTGCAAGCTTCTTCATCGCCCAGCACTTACTGCAACCTACATCCTTCTGAATCTGCTTAGTGTACTCATCTCTTGGTCTCCCTCTACGATTTTTACCCTCCACGCTGCCCTCCAATGCTAAATTGGTGATCCCTGATGCCTCAGAACATGTCCTACCAACCGGTCCCTTCTTCTTGCCAAGTTGTGCCACAAACTCCTCTTCTCCACAGTTTTATTCAATACGTCCTCATTAGTTATATGATCTACCCATCTAATTTTCAGCATTCTTCTGTAGCACCACATTTCGAAAGCTTCTATTCTCTTCTTGTCCAAACTATTTATCGGCCATGTTTCACTTCCATACATGGCTACACTCCATACAAATACTTTCAGAAACGACTTCCTGACACTTAAATCTATACTCGATGTTAACAAATATCTCTTCTTCTGAAATGCTTTCCTTGCCATTGCCAGTCTACATTTTATATCCTCTCTACTTTGACCATCATCATTTATTTTGCTCCCCAAATAGCAAAACTCCTTTTCTACTTTAAGTGTCTCATTTCCTAATCTAATTCTCTCAGCATCACCCGACTTAATTCGACTACATTCCATTATCCTCATTTTGCTTTTGTTAATGTTCATCTTATATCCTCCTTTCAAGACACTGTCCATTCTGTTCAACTGCTCTTCCAAGTCCTTTGCTGTCTCTGACTGAATTACAATGTCATCGGCGAACCTCAAAGTTTTTATTTCTTCTCCATGGATTTTAATACCTACTCTGAACTTTTCTTTTGTTTCCTTTACTGCTTGCTCAATATACAGATTGAATAAAATCGGGGAGAGGCTACAACCCTGTTTCACTCCCTTCCCAACCACTGCTTCCCTTTCATGCCCCTCGACTCTTATAACTGCCACCTGGTTTCTGTACAAATTGCAAATAGTCTTTCGCTCCCTGTATTTTACCCCTGCCACCTTCAGAATTTGAAAGAGAGTATTCCAGTTAACATTGTCAAAAGCTTTCTCTAAGTCTACAAATGCTAGAAACATAGGTTTGCCTTTCCTTAATATTTCTTCTAAGGTAAGTCGTAAGGTCAGTATTGCCTCACATGTTCCAACATTTCTACGGAATCCAAAGTGATCTTCCCCGAGGTTGGCTTCTACCAGTTTTTCCATTCGTCTGTAAAGAATTCGTGTTAGTATTTTGCAGCTGTGACTTATTAAACTGATAGTTTGTTAATTTTCACATCTGTCAACACCTGTTTTCTTTGGGATTGGAACTATTATATTCTTCTTGAAGTCCGAGGGTATTTCGCCTGTCTCATACATCTTGCGCACCAGATGGTAGAGTTTTGTCATGACTGGCTCTCCCAAGACCGTCAGTAGTTCTAATGGAATGTTGTCTACTTCCAGGGCCTTGTTTCGACTCAGGTCTTTCAGTGCTCTGTCAAACTCTTCACACAGTATTGTATCTCCCATTTCATCTTCATCTACATCCTCTTCCATCTCCATAATATAGCCGTCAAGTACATCGCCCTTGTATAGACCATCTATATACTCCTTCCGCCTTTCTGCCTTCCCTTCTTTGCTTAGAATTGGTTTTCTATCTGAGCCCTTGATATTCATACAAGTGGTTATCTTTTCTCCAAAGGTCTTTTTAATTTGCCTGTAGGCAGTGTCTATCTTACCCCTGGTAATATATGCATCTACATCCTTACACTTGTCCTGTAGCCATCCCTGCTTAGCCAATTGCACTTCCTGTCGATCTCATTTTTTAGATGTTTGTATTCCTTTTTGTTTGCTTCATTTACTGAACTTTTAAATTTTCTCCTTTCATCAATTAAATTCAATACTTCTTCTGTTACCCAAGGATTTCTACTAGCCATCATCGTTTTACCTACTTGATCCTCTGCTGCCTTCACTACTTCATCCCTCAGAGCTACCCATTCTTCTTCTACTGTATTTCTTTCCCCCATTCCTGTCAATTCTTCCTTTATGCTCTCTCTGAAACTCTGTACAACCTCTGGTTTAGTCAGTTTATCCAGGACCCATCTCCTGAAATTCCCACCTTTTTGCAGATTCTTCAGTTTTAATCTACAGTTAATAACCAATAGATTGTGTCAGAGTCCACATCTGCCCCTGGAAATGTCTTACAATTTAAAACCTGGTTCCTAAATCTCTGTCTTACCATTATATAATCTATCTGATACCTTCTAGTATCTCCAGGATTCTTCCATGTATACAGCCTTCTTTTACGATTCTTGAACCAAGTGTTAGGTATGATTAAGTTATGCTCTGTGCAAAATTCTACCAGATGGCTTCCTCTTTCGTTTCTTACCCCCAGTCCATATTCACCTACTGTGTTTCCTTCTCTCCCTTTTCCTACTCTCGAATTCCAGTCACCCATGACTATTAAATTTTTGTCTCCCTTCACTACCTTAATAATTTCTTTTATCTCATCATACATTTCATCAATTTCTTCATCATCTGCAGAGCTAGTTGGCATATAAACTTGTACTACTGTAGTAGGCACGGGCTTCGTGCCTATCTTGGGCACAATAATGCATTCGCTATGCTGTTTGTAGTAGCTTACCCGCACTCCTATTTTTTTTATTCATTATTAAACCTACTCCTGCATTACCCCTACTTGATTTTGTATTTATAACCCTCTATTTACCTGACCAAAAGTCTCGTTCCTCCTGCCGCCGAACTTTACCATATCTAACTTTAACCTATCCATTTCCCTTTTTAAATTTTCTAACCTACCTGCCCGATTAAGGGATCTGACATTCCACGCTCCGATCTGTAGAATGTCAGTTTTCTTTCTCCTGATAATGACATCCTCTTGAGTAGTATCCACCTGGAGATCCGAATGGGGACTATTTTACATCTGCAATATTTTACCCAAGAGGACGCCGTCATCATTTAACCATACAGTAAAGCTGCATGCCCACGGGAAAAATTACGGCCGTAGTTTCCTCTTGCTTTCAGCTGTTCGCAGTACCAGCACAGCAAGGTCGTTTTGGATAGTGTTACAAGGCCAGATCAGTCAATCATCCAGACTGTTGCCCCTGCAACTACTGAAAAGGCTGTTGCCCCTCTTCAGGTACCACACGTTTGTCTGGCCTCTCAACAGATACCCCTCCGTTGTGGTTGCACCTACAGTACGGCCATCTGTATCGCTGAGGCACGCAAGCCTCCCCACCAACGACAAGGTCCATGGTTCATGGGAGTGGTGGGGGGGGGGGGGGGCAGGGGGGTGGTAGGGGAGGAAATAATATAATATAATTGAATAAATATGCATGTACAAAACAAGTAGATACATATGCTAAAATAATGGTGATAATAAAATAATCATACATACAGTGGCACCTTACAGTGTTAATATAATATAAAAATAATAATAAATATAATAAAAACGACCCCCACCAAGTTAGTTTTCAACTTGAAAACCAAACATGATGATAACACCAGGAATGAATCCACTACCCCGGGCACCAGTCGCAAGGCTGGCTTTCCTGGTCATCGGATTCCGGGGGACCAGGAGCATCATGTTACGCCTAAGGTTGAGAACCAGATGAAGTCCAAATTATTATGCACAAAACAAAGACACTTCATCGGCACACTTAATACTGATACTCTTTTCAAACTGGGCAAGATCAAACAACTTACAGATGTGCTGCAAAAATTCCAGATCGAAATCCTTGCAATCCAGGAAACACGATTTACGGACGAAAACCATTTTACACAGACAACTACAGGCTCTACAAAGGAAAACCAGCAGTTAAAACTAATGAGAAAGGACTCAAACAGTACAGCATTTGCAGTCCACAAATCTATCAACGACTCTGTCATTGACTTCCAGTCTGCCTCAGAACGTATATCAACGCTCTCCATCAAATCGGCCAACAAAGCATATACCTTGATCAACACACACGCACCCACAAATAACTATAACAAGAAGAACCACCAGAAAGTGGATGACATCTGGAATGACCTTGAAGAGACGACAAACAAAATTGCCAAACACCATGTGATAATCTTGTTAGGCGACTTTAACGCACAATTAGGCAAAGAGAAAAAATACAGGAAAATCACCAGAATCCATACAGCTCACAAGAGAACTAACAAGAATGGGGAAAGATTGATAAGCTTTTGTGAAAATTTCGGCCTCGTAATTATGTCAACACAATTCAAAAAACCCAACAAGAAACTGTATACTTGGAAGTCGCCCAACACAATGTTGGGTGAATTCCAGATAGACCATGTAGCCATCTCCAAGAGTAACACAGCAGAAATTCTGAATGTGAAAACGAGAAGAGGATTTTTTGACTCAGACCACCATCTTCTACAGATAAAGACCAGATTACAACCTAATAGAAAAAAGCCAAAACTAAACAAAGTGCTGAGACCAGACCCCGAATACATAAAACTCAACAAGGAAAACATCTTACAGGAAATTAGTCAGACAAACACCACAAACTGGACAGAACTTGTGGACGTCCTCAAATCCATGATGAAATTGGGTCAAACCCCGAGAAGGAGAAAACACAGCTGGTGGAATATAATATGTGACCAAGCAATAGAAGAAAGGACCAATACTTGGAAAAACTTCAATAGTCACAAAACATCAGAAAAATGACAACAATTTCTAGTAATCCGAAATCAAACATCGAAAACTATTTGGAGGGAAAAAAGAAATTATGACAAACGGTGACTAGATGAGATAGAACAAGACTTTAAGAAGAACAACACCAGGAATTTTTATAAGACATTTAAAGAACATATTGCAGGACACCAGCCACCCAATCTTTGCTTCAGGAAACTGGATGGTTTACTAGAAACTAACACGAAGAATAACTGCCAAATCCTTGCAGACTATTTCAACAAACTTCTCAACTGCGAAAGACCTACAGAAGATATTCACTACCAGACGTCTACACCAAATCCTGACGCTAAACCACCAACCATCAATGAAATAGCAGAAATTATCAAGACACTGAAAAACAATAGAGCCCCAGGAGAAGATGGAATTATTGCAGAACTATGGAAACTAAATGATGAAAGATTAACAGGAAAAATTCACAAAATAATATTAAACATTTGGGAAACAGAACAGATTCCTTCTGAATGGAAATGCGCACTCATCCATCCACTCCACAAAAAAGGGGACAAAACTGAACCAAATAATGACAGGGGTTCTCACTTGTACCGGTCACATATAAAATCCTATCAAAAGTTCTCATGAATAGGTTAGAAGAACAAGCTGACCCACAAATAGGAGAATACCGGGCTGGTTTTTGCCAGGGACGATCATGCATAGAGCAGATCTGGAATCTGAAAATGATTCTCCAGATGAGAAACACCCGAAACACAGTGGTCACTTTTATAGATTTTAAAAAGGCCTACAGCTCAATAGACAGAGTAGCGCTCTGCAAGATGGTGGAAGAATTCAGCATTGACAGAAAGACAAGAGCAATCATTCGGCAAAAATTAACTGACACAGTCTCCAAGGTTAAATTTATGGGGGATATCTCGGAACCATTTGAAATCCAAACTGGAGTGTGATAGGGTGATGGACTTTCACCATTACTCTTTAATATCGTTCTTGAAAAAATTATCAGGACATGGGAAAAAGAAGTCAAAGGAATCCAAATTGGCATTAGAAAAGATAATAGATTCAATGTGAAGTGTTTAGCTTTTGCGGATGACCTTGCAATCCTCACAAATAATAGAAAAGAAGCCACTAACGCCATAGAGAAGTTACACAAAATTGCACAAAGAACTGGCCTGCAAATCTCATATAAGAAAACCAAGTACATAGAAAGAGTGCCACAAGACAAATTGCCTATTGTGACAACCCATAGGAAAATCCTTCAATTACCACATTTTAAGTACCTGGGAGAAATCATCCAGCCATCAGGGATCAACCTAAAGGCCAATGAGGAAAGAATAAAAAAACTACAGAAAGCATATAAACTCACGTGGAACTATTATAACAAAAAGTCCATATCCATTAATGCAAAATTGAAGCACTACAACACTGTCGTACTTCCGGAGGCACTGTATGCATCTGTAACAACACAAATAGGTGGGAAAACTAAAATCAAAGAAATAGAGAAACAAGAAAGGAAAATTCTCAGGAAAATTTTTGGCCCGATACAAGAGCAAGGAATCTGGAAGAAGAGACCAACATAAGAATTATATAAATACACAGACAAGATTACGGACACAATAAGGAAAAGAAGAATGCAGTTCTATGGACATATCCACAGGATGAATGAAAACAGAATTTCAAAGCGAATTCTTAAAGTCATCAACTCAGGCAGGGGAAAAACAAAATGGATAAAAGAAGTTGAAGAAGACCTCAGACAAGCACACATAACAGTAAACAATGCTGAAAATATAACTGAATTCACGAACATCATCAAAAAACATAAATTTGAGACCACAACACAGAAGAGACCAGGATGCAAATGGACAGCAGAGCGAAAGAAACAACACAGTGAACACATGAAGAAAATTTGGGCTCAGAAAAAACGTAAACAATCATCATAAAGGAATTCAAGTTCAAACGTTCTCTTAAATTGGAATAATCGAAAATAATAATAATAATAATACATCATGTTAATCACATACTATATGACAGTATCGTATTTAATTATGTTTAAACTTTTTAATCTTAAGTAACATGTAGGGAAAAGTATAAATGAATATAATAGAGGGAAATATTCCACATGGGAAAAATATATCTAAAAACAAAGATGCTGTAACTTATCAAACGAAAGCGTTGGTATGTTGATAAAGACACTAACAAACACAAACACACACACAAAATTCAAGCTTTCGCAACCCACGGTTGCTTCATCAGGAAAGAAGGAAGAAGAGGGAAAGACGAAAGGATATGGGTTTTAAGGGAGAGGGTAAGGAGTCATTCCAATCCCGGGAGCGGAAAGACTTACCTTAGGGGGAAAAAAGGACAGGTATACACTCGCACACACACACACACATATCCATCCGCACATATACAGACACAAGCAGACATATGTAAAGGCAAAGAGTTGCTTGTACATTACTGTCACACACATATAGTCATAGTATACTTACAGTATACATTTGAACAACACTTCTATGGTATGCATAAGGCTATTCATTGGTAGATTGTTCAGTGCCTTTGGGAGTTTGCTATAGAATTTCAAACATAGGCACTTGTGGCTCTTAAGTGTTGGTTTCAGTCTTAAATATGGAAGTTCTAGGTTCCTGTTATTTTGAGTGTTATGCGCAGGGACTTGGGATCTAAAGCTAAAATTCCTTATGTTTTCTTTAGCATATATTAAACAGTTATAGACATACATGCTAGGCAGTGTCTTTATCTTGAGTTCTTTAAAGTGTTTTTTGCAGCTTTGTCTTATTGATAGACCTAATATACACCTAATTGCTTTCTTCTGCCACTTGAAAACAGGGCTTGAACTCACTAAATTACCCCAAAGTAGTACTCCATACTGTAGTTGTGGTTGAAAGAAAGCTAAGTATGCTGGAATTAATAAATCTTTACTAATAATGTGTCTCAGCTTGTGCAGAAGGAAGAAAGTACAAGCAAGTTTGCCACTTAGATAAGCTGTATGCTTGTCCCATGTTAGTTTTTGATTGAAATGCAACCCCAGTAATTTAATGCTTTATGTATCGTCTCTAAATATCTTTAGGGTGAAGTAAATTTCTTCAGTTTTCATTTTATTTGTAGACAAAAGATTGGCCCTGCAATAGTCACCATTCATTTCAGTTACTACTTCATTGTATTCTAAGACATCTTTCAGATTTTCTCCATCTGTCATTAGTGTCATGTGACCAGCATACAGTACACTGTCACGTCATGTAATAATATGTACACAAAGAACAGGATGTTCATGTCTGTGGAGTTTGGTGGCCAATGGAATTATTTAAACTCAGAAGAGTGTTCTTGGAGCAACTCTGTAGCAATTCTCAACATGTGGGGTGTTGCATTGTCCTGCTGGAATTGCCCAATTCTGTTGGAATGCACAGTGGACATGAATGGATGCAGATGAACAGACAATATGCTTGAACATTGTGAATCATCTCAAACAAATTGATTTATTGGCAAATAGCCAACATGGATTCAGAAAATATAGTTCTTCTGAAACACAACTAGCTCTTTATTCTCACAAAGTAATGAGTGCTGTCACATGGGATGTCACATTGATTCCATGTTGTTAGATTTCCACAAGGCTTTTTACTCCATTCCTCACAAGCAACTTCTAATTAAATTGCCTGCCTATGGAATATTGTATCAGTTGTGTGACTGGATTTGTGATTTTGTGTCAGAAAGGTCAAGGTTTGTAATACTTGATGGGAAGTCATCGAGTAAAACAGAAGTAATTTGTGGTGCTCCCCAAAGAATTATTACAGGTCCTCTGCTGTACCTGATCCACATAAACAATTGAAGAGACAATCTGAGCAGTCCTCTTAGAATGTTTACGGATGATGCTATCTTCTACCATGATGTAATGTCATCAGATGATCAAAATGAATTGCAAATTGATTTAGTCAGGATATTGGTATGGTAACTTGACAAGAAGAAGGGATCGGTTGGTAGGGCACGTTCTGAGGCATCAAGGGATCACCAATTTAGTATTGGAGGGCAGCGTGGAGAGTAAAAATCGTAGAGGGAGACCAAGTGATGAATACACTAAGCAGATTCAGAAGGATGTAGGTTGTAGTAGGTACTGGGAGATGAAGAAGCTTGCACAGGATAGAGTAGCATGGAGAGCTGCATCAAACCAGTCTCAGGACTGAAGATCACAACAACAACACTGGTATGGTGCAGAAGGTGGCAATTGGCCCTAAATAATGAAAAGTATGTAGTCATCCACATGAGCACCGAAAAGAATGTGCTAAATTTCAGTTACATGGTAAATCACCCAAATCTAAATGCTGTATACTCAACTAAATACTTTGAGATTACAGTTATGAGTAACATAAAGTGGAATGATCACATAGATAATGTTATGGGGAATGCAAACCAAAGACTGCAATTTATTGGCTGAACACTTAGAATACTAAAGAGACTGCTTACACTATGCTTGTCTGCCCTCTTCTGAAGTATTGCAGTGTGGTGTGGGATCCACATCAGATAGGATTAATGGAGGACATCAGAAAAGTTCAAAGAAGGGCAGTTTGTTTTGTATAACTGTGAAATAGGGGAGGGAGTGCCACACGTGTGACATGAATTGAGTGGCAGTTATTAAAACAAAGGTGTTTTTTGGTGTGGCAAGACCTTCTCATAAAATTTCAGTCATCAGTTTTACCCTCAGAGTGTGAAAATATTTTAATGGTTACCACCTACATAGGGAGAAATGATGATCATAATGAAATAAGGCAAATCAGAGCTCATGTGGAAAGATTTAGATGTTCTTTTTTCCGGTGGTGTTTGAGAGTGGAGTGATAGAGAAGTAGCTTAAAGGTGGTTCGATAAACACTCTGCAAGGTACTTAATTGTGACTTGCAGACTAATCATATTGGTGTAGATGTGTGACAGATTCAAAGGCTTCACTTAAATCTAACAATGTTGTACAAATGTGTTTCTTGTTCTCAAATCCTTCATATACATTAATGACACAACACTGTACTGCTTTTCTTGTTGATAGCTGAGATCAAAAGCCAAACTATCTATTACTCAGCAATTTATTACTTTCAAAACATTTGTAAATTTACATATGTATACTGTTTTCTGTGGGAACTATTGCTATGGGTCTATAATTATTTGGAAATTATCTTTTACTTTTCTTACAGAGTTTAAGTGTAAATTTCATTTTCAGACATTTAGGGAACACACCTTCATCGAGAATATGATTTGCCAGATATGTTGGTGGTATCATGACTGAAAAGGATATTGTGTAATAGTACTGTTACTAACCCTATAGTAATTCTCTATTTCTGAGTTTTAAAGATTTTAGGACATTACTTGAGGTGATTTTTGACCAAGATAATTTTTTGCAGTAGAGTGCCATTCCTCTCTAGTGTCTGCCATCCTCTTCATTTCCATGTATGTGTTATATCCTACATCATTCATGATCTATTGCATGTATGATATCCTTGGTCACCCCTGCTGATTATTGTCTCTTGCATTTATAATTATAGATAAAAAACAGAGAAGCATTCATCAAGATTTTTTACATTATGCAGTATATGTAGCCAGTCAATTACCTCAAGTTCACATTTCAGTTGTTCAATATTGCTCTCACTTAATATTCTATATATGACTAACTGATTAGTACTCTTGTGTTTTGTACTGCCTATTCTGACCCATATCCCATCATGATCAGATGATTCCAGCTTAATCACACCATACTCTAGTTGACCCCTATTTACATTACTAATTACATTATCAAGGTATGCATCTAATCTAGTAGGTTTGTAATTTATGCAGTAGTGATTTAATGCTTTTATACAGGTAATCACGTTATTTACATTTTTTTCTACTTTCTAACAATACAAGAGGGGGAAAGTTGCTACTGACCATATAGTGGAGATGCTGAGTCACGATAGGCACAATAAAAAGATTCACACAATCATAGCTTTCGTCCATTAAGGCCGACTCAGCATCTCTGCTACATGGTGAGTAGCAACTTTCCTTTTCTCTTCTTGTTACATTCCATCCTGGATTTTCCATTGTTTGATTTTTCTACTTTCTGTTATGTCTATGTTAAAGTCTCCTGCAGTAAAAATTTGTGGTTTTTGTGTTTAGTGAAGTTTTTGATTAATGCATACAGTTTATTTGTAAGAACTTTCTCATCAGAAGTTGGTGTATGGCACATGGAATCAATGATAATTTTTTTTTATGTTTGCAATATTACAACTGCTGCTTCAAATGCATCTTCAATGCAGTGCTTGTTTAGTTCTGTTACTGAATGCTACACACTTGGATTTTCTTTTATGTAAAATATCACTCCATCATATGCAGTAGTAGTTCTACAATAATTTGTGCCTACTATGTAGCCATTTGGTACATGTAAATCTATTTCTAAGTTTTACAGTCAGTGTTCGTTAATATATAGTATGCTGCAGTTAAGTTTATCTGATGTGTACTGTAATTCATTAAGCTTACGTCTTAGGGATTGTACATTAACATTTAACAATATTAAATCATTTTTGGTACTGGAGGAATACTTATTGCTTCTTCTACTAAATTTTCTTTACTAATCCCTTCAAATTGTTGTTACCAAATCCAACATGTGTCGTTACATTTTTGAAATGTTTACATATTGAATAATAGAGCTTGTTTTCTCTTTCTATTTCATTATTCACACATGACTGTTGTATTAGATCATACCGGTGAGTTATTTTAGCCACTATTACATTAGTATGTGTTAGCTTACCCAACAGCTCTTTCAGTGCTTGTGTTGCTCCAATTGTTTCATTATGATATACGTCACTGGCACCTCCTATAACAACTGCTTAGTCTTTTGATGATAAGTTGACAACTTGGTTGAGTCTTTCATTAGGTTTCACTATTCCCTCAATTTTGAACATGTCTGCTGCAGCATGTGTTTTCATTTTTATAGTTAGTCCTCTTCCGAAACTCTCCAATGAAATTTTTAAGTTGTTAGGTACTGGTATTCTGTTTTTTGTAGTACCTTTGTATTAGATTAATAAAAGTGATTTATCACAGTTTCATTTGGAATTTGTCCTCTTTGTACTGGCATTTTGTGATCACTATCATAAAATCCATTCTCATGTTCAGAAATTGTACAAAAATTAGTGTTAGAGCAACTACTCACATTTGTGCTGTTTGTTTTCTTATGAGGTTGTTGAGGAATAATATATCCTGTGCTGCTTTTGTGGGAAAATGATTGCCTTGTGGAATAGGATGGCTTCCGATTGGTTCTCTTGCCTATTTCTATTGTAGAATCAGTAGAGTAAACTTTGTGTTGACTCACAATATTGGCTTTTCTCCTACATTCCTCACATTTCCAGTTCCAGTTCATTAAAAATTTCATGTCTTCTATCAGGGACAGGTCCACTTTTCCACATTGAAAGTGAAATAATATACGGCACTCAATGCACTTGACACCACTTTACACTTTTTTTTGCACCTTTTACAAAGAGACAAAATTTCATGAGACCTACTATTTTTTCACTACATATTGTTCTCTGATGTTCTGTTCTGATATGCATAAGGTCATTAGACTTACATTTAAAAAAATATTTTTCCTCTATTAGTGCAATAAAAATTTCTTTTTTGCAGTCCTTTTTAAGTATAGTGTTCAATTTGTTCACGTCACATCTTGCACACAACCATATTTCCATTTTGTAGTTGCATTTGGATATTGAAAATGGAATATTGTTCTACATTTAACACATGTTATGCCTTTATAAGCTCACTTATAAGTAGCAATATCTGGAATCGAGATTGCGAGATGTTGTTGCTATGCAAACAATCTGTTTATCATGTTTTTTTTCTTGTCCTTATCTTTTATTTCAGTTAGTTTTGTTGTAGTATGACACACCAAGCACATATTTTCAGTGTAAACACTGAACTGTTTGCATTTTAGACACATTTTCTCACAATTTATTTGTTTAGTAGCTGGAATATCATACTTGTGATTTACACTAGCCACCATCTTTTAGTCAAAAAACTAATTATGAGATATCAGAAATGGGGTTGTTGTTGTGGTCTTCAGTACTGAGACTGGTTTGATGCAGCTCTCCATGCTACTCTATCCTGTGCAAGCTTCTTCATCTCCCAGTACCTACTGCAACCTACATCCTTCTGAATCTGTTTAGTGTATTCATCTCTTGGTCTCCCTCTACGATTTTTACCCTCCACGCTGCCCTCCAATGCTAAATTTGTGATCCCTTGATGCCTCAAAACATGTCCTACCAACCGATCCCTTCTTCTAGTCAAGTTGTGCCACAAACTTCTCTTCTCCCCAATCCTATTCAATACCTCCTCATTAGTTACGTGATCTACCCACCTTATCTTCAGCATTCTTCTGTAGCACCACATTTCAAAAGCTTCTATTCTCTTCTTGTCCAAACTAGTTATCGTCCATGTTTCACTTCCATACATGGCTACACTCCATACAAATACTTTCAGAAACGACTTCCTGACACTTAAATCTGTACTCGACGTTAACTAATTTCTCTTCTTCAGAAACGATTTCCTTGCCATTGCCAGTCTACATTTTATATCCTCTCTACTTCGACCATCATCAGTTATTTTACTCCCTAAATAGCAAAACTCCTTTACTACTTTAAGTGTCTCATTTCCTAATTTAATTCCCTCAGCATCACCCAATTTAATTTGACTACATTCCATTATCGTCGTTTTGCTTTTGTTGATGTTCATCTTATATCCTCCTTTCAAGACACTGTCCATTCCGTTCAACTGCTCTTCCAAGTCCTTTGCTGTCTCTGACAGAATTACAATGTCATCGGCGAACCTCAAAGTTTTTAGTTCTTCTCCATGAATTTTAATACCTACTCCAAATTTTTCTTTTGTTTCCTTTACTGCTTGCTCAAGATACAGATTGAATAACATCGAGGAGAGGCTACAACCCTGTCTCACTCCTTTCCCAACCACTGCTTCCCTTTCATGCCCCTCGACTCTTATAACTGCCACCTGGTTTCTGTACAAATTGCAAATAGTCTTTCGCTCCCTGTATTTTACCCCTGCCACCTTCAGAATTTGAAAGAGAGTATTCCAGTTAACATTGTCAAAAGCTTTCTCTAAGTCTACAAATGCTAGAAACGTAGGTTTGCCTTTTCTTAATCTTTCTTCTAAGATAAGTCGTAAGGTTAGTATTGCCTCACGTGTTCCAACATTTCTACGGAATCCAAACTGATCTTCCCCGAGGTCGGCTTCTACCAGTTTTTCCATTCGTCTGTAAAGAATTTGTGTTAGTATTTTGCAGCTGTGACTTATTAAACTGATAGTTTGTTGATTTTCACATCTGTCAACACCTGTTTTCTTTGGGATTGGAACTATTATATTCTTCTTGAAGTCTGAGGGTATTTCGCCTGTCTCATACATCTTGCTCGCCAGATGGTAGAGTTTTGTCAAGACTGGCTCTCCAAAGGCCATCAGTAGTTCTAATGGAATGTTGTCTACTCCCGGGGCTTGTTTCGACTCAGGGTCTTTCAGTGCTCTGTCAAACTCTTCACGCAGTATCTTATCTCCCATTTCGTCTTCATCTACATCCTCTTCCATTTCCATAATATTGTCCTCAAGTACATCGCCCTTGTATAAACCCTCTATATACTCCTTCCACCTTTCTGCCTTCCCTTCTTTGCTTAGAACTGGGTTTCCATCTGAGCTCTTGATATTCATGCAAGTGGTTCTTTTCTCTCCAAAGGTCTCTTTAATTTTCCTGTAGGCAGTATCTATCTTACCCCTAGTGAGACAAGCCTCTACATCCTTACATTTGTCCTCTAGCCATCCCTGCTTAGCCATTTTGCACTTCCTGTCAATCTCATTTTTGAGACGTTTGTATTCCTGTTTGCCTGCTTCATTTACTGCATTTTTATATTTTCTCCTTTCATCAATTAAAATCAATATTTCTTCTGTTACGCAAGGATTTCTATTAGCCCTTGTCTTTTTACCTACTTGATCGTCTGCTGCCTTCACTACTTCATCCCTCAGAGCTACCCATTCTTCTTCTACTGTATTTCTTTCCCCCATTCCTGTCAATTCTTCCGTTATGCTCTCCCTGAAACTCTCTACAACCTCTGGTTCTTTCAGTTTATCCAGGTCCCATCTCCTTAAATTCCCACCTTTTTGCAGTTTCTTCAGTTTCAATCTGCAGTTCATAACCAATAGATTGTGGTCAGAGTCCACATCTGCCCCAGGAAATGTCTTACAATTTAAAACCTGATTCCTAAATCTCTGTCTTACCATTATATAATCTATCTGATACCTTTTAGTATCTCCAGGATTCTTCCAGGTATACAACCTTCTTTTATGATTCTTGAACCAAGTGTTAGCTATGATTAAGTCATGCTCTGTGCAAAATTCTACAAGGTGGCTTCCTCTTTCATTTCTTCCCCCCAATCCATATTCACCTACTATGTTTCCTTCTCTCCCTTTTCCTACTGACGAATTCCAGTCACCCATGACTATTAAATTTTCGTCTCCCTTCACTACCCGAATAATTTCTTTTATCACGTCATACATTTCATCTATTTCTTAATCATCTGCAGAGCTAGTTGGCATATAAACTTGTACTACTGTAGTAGGCATGGGCTTTGTGTCTATCTTGGCCACAATAATGCGTTCACTATGCTGTTTGTAGTAGCTAACCCGCACTCCTATTTTTTTTATTCATTATTAAACCTACTCCTGCATTACCCCTATTTGATTTTGTATTTATAACCCTGTATTCACCTGACCAAAAGTTTTGCTCCTCCTGCCACTGAACTTCACTAATTCCCACTATATCTAACTTTAACCTATCCATTTCCCTTTTTAAATTTTCTAACCTACCTGCCCGATTAAGGGATCTGACATTCCACGCTCTGATCCGTAGAACGCCAGTTTTCTTTCTCCTGATAACGACGTCCTGTTGAGCAGTCCCCGCCCGGAGATCCGAATGGGGGACTATTTTACCTCTGGAATATTTTACTCAAGAGGACGCCATCATCATTTAATCATACAGTAAAGCTGCATGTCCTCGGGAAAAATTACGGCTGTAGTTTCCCCTTGCTTTCAGCCGTTCACAGTACCAGCACAGCAAGGCCGTTTTGGTTAATGTTACAAGGCCAGATCAGTCAATCATCCA
This sequence comes from Schistocerca piceifrons, assembly GCF_021461385.2. Lineage (NCBI taxonomy): Eukaryota > Metazoa > Arthropoda > Insecta > Orthoptera > Acrididae > Schistocerca > Schistocerca piceifrons. The sequence goes on along the minus strand of NC_060141.1, from coordinate 124,642,794 downwards.
GACTGTTGCCCCTGCAACTACTGAAAAGGCTGTTGCCCCTCTTCAGGAACCACATTTTTGTCTGGCCTCTCAACAGATACCCCTCCGTTGTGGTTGCACCTACGGTACGGCCATCTGTATTGCTGAGGCACGCAAGCCTCCCCACCAACAGCAATGTCCATGGTTCATGGAGGGAGGAGAAATGGGGTATCTAAACCAAATTATACATTACTGAAAATACTTGATTGAAAATATATTGTGGATAGATAAAAAATCTACTCGTAAAGCAGTGATAGGATAAACACACAAGATATCTGGCAACATGTGAGCTTCCAGAACCAGTAGCTCCTCCTCCTGGCAGAAGGGCTGAAGGGAAAGAAGAGTGATGACGGAAAAGCACTTATGCGGCTTAGGAAATGTGAAGAGTTACCGAAAAGTTGCCCAGAACACCAGTCAGGGGAGACTTACTGAACAGGATGAGAGAAAGACTGATTGTCAGTGCTTGTACTGGACAGGATTTGAAAACCTGAGACCTTAAAGGTGCAAGATAGGGTAACAAGCACGACAGAGATCACTGAAAAAAATGTAATGAAAGAGACAGTAAGTGCGAAAAACTAAATGCACTATGCAAGGTAGGCAGGTGATGTGGGTGGGTAAAATAACAGGTCAGAAAATTAAAAAAAATATTGAAAAATAAAAAGGGAGTGAAGAAAAGAAATAGTTACTTGAAAAGAAATTTTGAGATCACAGAAATTTAGACAAATTGGGTAGCTAGAGTCAAGCACATGTTGTAAAGTCAGTTCTTACTAAAAAAGAAATGCTGAGTTCACAGATATTAATGTAAATGTAGGCTAGATGGGTAGCTAGAGTCAAGCATATGTTGTAAAGTCAGCTCCCACATGCGTAGTTCTGAGAAACTGGGGTCAGGAGGAAGAATCCATATGGCACGTGTGGTGAAACAGGCACCAACATCACAACTGTCATGTTGTAGAGTGTGCCCTGCAACAGGATATTGTGTGTTTCCAGTATACACCCTCTATTTATGTCCACCCATCATAACTGATAATGTGGTGGTAGTCATCAGAAGCTGAACAGTGTTTACACAGTAGCTGGTACATGACATGTTTTGTTGGTTACAAGGCTGGTTGGATGGCATTAGAAGGGAGCATCAAGCAAGCCTTACAGTGGGAACAGTTGCAGAGATAGAAACTATAGGGTAGGGAAATGGGTGCAGGAAGAGCGCTGAGTCTGACCAAGATATTGAGATTTGGTGATGCGGTGGGGGGAGTTGGAAAGCTGTTCTAAGTGGTGTGGACAAAATATGAGACAGAATGGACCTCATTTCAAGGCATGATTTTAGGAAGTTGAAGTAGCTGATTAATATATTCAAGACAGGAGAGTACTGAGTGACAAGAGGTGAGACTTCCTCTGCTTTTTTTTGGAGAGGTCTACAGTACCAGCATTGATGTGATGGTCCAGGAAATATGAATTTGACCCAGGCTGGTGGATAATTACATGCAGTGAAGGCTATGGTGAGAATGGTAGTGTATTACTGTAAAGAGTCTGCATCTGAACAAATAACATTTTCCTCCAGTGCCAAAGCTGTGCAGGAGGGAATGTTTCACATGAAAAGGATGGCAACTGTCAGAATATTGGTACCATTGATTGTGACTTTAATGCAGGGTTGGCCATGGTGTGCCAAATGTCACGTGAGCTGGATGTATGGTCTGCGTGATGGCCGTGGCTCGGCCTGTCTTGGTTTTGCTCAGTCCTTTTTGGAAGTACCCAGTATGGTGCAACATTTCATTTAGTAATTCAGTGTGGAACTTTTTGGTCACCTCAACTCTCTTAGTTTTGGCAGAATTGTGGTGTCAATGCTGTTTACCCTTCACTATTTGTTTGTGGTATGAAGGACATTCAAAGGTCCAGTGGCTGTTCGCACAAGGAGGATCTATTACCACAAGCGTTTAAAACTGAATGGGAATGACAGTAGAGAGGAATGAGAATTCACAATATCAATTATTCAGTTGCATAATCAATGGGTTCCGGAAATTTTCTATGAAACAATACTACAGTACCATGCAGAAAGAATTTAAAGATTTAGCTGACAATGAACGAGCAAAAAATTGCAGTGATCAAGAGACAGGATGCAGTGTTGTGTACATCAAGAAGTAGTGTGTGCTAAATTTACAGACATGGAGCACCTGAAGAAACTGCTGGGGTGAATAGTAAAATTTCTGAAGTTGCAGGCATTATTCCACTGTTAGTAGCAATAGTTTTTGATGGAACTGAACCATGAGTGTGGAGACTTTATATTTACTGCAAAGTACATGGGTTAAGTCAAGGGATGTGTCTGGAACTGTTTTTTTATTTAAAATTGACTTTTGTTGAATTCATGAAAGGAAAAGAAGTGTGGGAATGAAAATTATAACATCTGTAATGGATTGTAGTCCTCACATTTTAATTGGACTTGACTGGTTCAGTGCCAAAAGTAAGACATTGCATGGTGAGAAACAACTTATTTCTGACTTGATGGGGATACATTTAAAAAGAAAATCACATTGTAGAATGGACAAATTCTGACAAACACAGTCCAGTTCCATAAGCTCACGGGCATTAAGGAAAATGTGAGGTTTGAAGAATTTGTTATGGCCTTGAAACAATTACAGGGATGGAAATGGAAATGAAGTCCCATGCTTCTTGACACAACATAGGGAATGATGCGGGAGACCCGCACTGCCGTACTAGGCAGGGTCCTAATGGATGTGGTTTACCATTACATTCCTCCAACCATAATGGGGATGAATGATGGTGATGAAGACAACACAACGCCCAGTCATCTCAAGGCAGGTGAAAATCCCTGACCCTGCCAGGAATTGAACCCGGGACCCCGTGCTCAGGAAGCGAGAATGATACCACGAGACCATGAGCAACAGACAATTACAAGGATAGTTTTCTAAATGTTTTGAGGACACTGCCAATGTTACATTTGTTTCCAATCTGTCATGGAGACTGTTTTCTATTTCAGTTGAAAGCACCCTGCACATATGCAGATGAAACTGATTTATCTGCAGTATAATTTCCATTTTAAAAACAAATCATTTTACATTAAAACCTTTCAGGATGCCTGCATTACTTTCCTCAGGCAGAGTTTGCTCATCTCCTTAATGGGTTGTAAAAGGGCAACAATATTTCAGTCAACATATACGTGTGAAACACCTTGTTTTCAATTATGAAGCTAAATAAGTGATGATTATCTGGCAACCTGAGTGTGAAAATCTACAAAATATTCAGTGTCTGTTTGTATGGTGACAGTTTGTACCAGATAAAAATTATATTGTGCCTTCAGTCCACCAAAAATAATTAAATACTACTGATCTTTTATCTGTGTTGTTGAAAAATGTAAAATATAAAGTCAAGTTATATGCAGTGTCACTGCATTGTCATTTAAATGTGGTCCTTTTGCAGTTTCCAACCTCCTCACACAGAGACAGCATGTTGTGGCAGTGGGGGAATGTGCAACGATGCTGAACACTATGGCACTTGAGCCAGAGCACAGCTCATGAACTGAAATCTTCTCCATACCTGCCTCAATGTGAACAGAAGTGTGTCGCTGATGTTCAATGAGGGTGGGGTCAGCATCAACGAAAATGGCCTGAGATTTAGAATAGAACCATATAAAATTTAACTGGGAGACTTTATTTAGAGGTTCCAAAAATTTCAATAGGTGAGCCTCAACGAGATGGCAAAAAGTCATCAACTTACCTAAATCTAATCAGGGACTGGAGGCTTATGGATCCCAGGAAAGCCCTCTCCAAGTGATGTATGAAAAGCTTTGCTATCAGTTGTCAGCTAATGAAATGTTATTGCCAGACTTAATTGCTGCAGTTGCCCAAGCAGAAAATCTTAAATCTTGCAGCAGCTACCATCCAAAATTTGGAGAAAAATGTCACTGTAACTTTGTATTTCTCATACCTCTCTTATTTAGATACTTTCAATCCCATAGTGACCTTATGTTTGTTTTCTTTTCCTGTTGCCTTTCATTGCATTAAATACAGCACAGATTGCTTAGCAAAGAAATGGATCCATGGCAGACTGCTTGAACAATGAGGAGGGCAACATGTGGACATGAGAACATGCATGCGGACATGTGTACTTTATACTAATTTTTGTACATGCAGTTTCATTTCCATGAATCAGTGATTACATATGAGAAAAAGGCACCTTGTTGACATACCTTTATAGATGAAAGATAATAGAAGAAAACAGAAAAAAATGTTATCTGTACCCAGTATAAACCCAGTATAATTGCCATTTAAAGTTGCTGGTCAAAGATATGTAGAAAGTGAAAACTGTACACATAGCAAGTGACTAGGTATTTAATATGCTGCACAAAAATTTGGTTATATGGAATGTTGAAAGCATCCTAGTGATCAAAAATGGAATCATGGACATTTTTCATCAGCTTGTGGATGTGTGATCATAAGCTTTCCCAGAATATCAATTGTTTGTTTATTCTCATATGTCCAGCTGGGTGCAGCTGTCTATGAAACATGAGATTTTGACAGTCTACCTCGCCATCACCTTCATGTGGTACCTGTAGAATGAGCATATTTGCTGCATCCCATCTTCCTTATGTATTTCCCACACTAACCAACAGCATGCTGCATTTGCTGGCATAAGGGGGGGTCAATGAATGCTGGTCATGAACTCTAGTCCTTCATTGATTCTTCTGTCCCACTGGGCACAGAAGCCATTCTTGTCTGATATTTTGACTTCAGTTCATTGAGCACTGGATCCCACAATTTACTGAAAGTGAAGCCACTGTCTCTATAATCAGACTGTTGGCTACTCATATTTCAACAGCCTTGTTTATCATGCAACCCCAAAATGTGTCCCACAATTCCACCCACTCTGCACTTGTCTAGAACGTCCAGAGAGTTCACCAATCTCTTCCACCTCCATAGTGAATTTGATGCTAGGGTGCAGAGAGTTCAGATGGGGGAGAAGCTCTTGAAATATTTCACTCCCATGTGACCACACCACAAATGCATCCTCAACATAACTGCAAAAGTAAGTGAGCTTCAGGGTGCCTTTTCCAGAGCAGTCTCTTCAAAATCCTTTGTGAACAAGTTTGCCATAACTGGTGGCAGTGGGCACCCCACAGCAATGCTATCTTTTTTTTCTAGAAGCCATTGAAGAGAAAGAATGTAGATTTTAGGACAAATCTAGGATGTTAGGTACTGTGGAGTTGAAATTCTCTTTGCTCAGCTTAAGGGAATTAGAAAGCAGCACTCTGATAACAAGGGAGGCAACATCAAAGTTCACCATAAGGTATTGGCTTGGGAGGCATAGTTCCTGTAGCTTTTGAATTGCATGAACAGAGTTTGTGATGTGGTACTGAAATGTATCAATGTGGGGGCTTAATACTGCCATTAGATGTGTGGCCAACTGGTACACAGAGGCACCTACATTGTTTACAACAGGCCATATAGGAGTGTTTTGTTTGTGAAGTTCTGGTAGGCCATAGAATCTTGGCAATGCAATAGCCTACGGTCAAAGCTTTTTGATGATTTCCTTCAGCGGGAACTAATGTAGAACCTAGACCATCTTCCTTTCTACTCTGTTGATCGGGTCTCCATTTAATTTCCTGTGTGCTGGATCCTCAAGTAACTTATACATTTCAGAATTGTAATCTGACATTAGAAGTAGTTCACTGACATTTTCTTTGCCCACAGATAAAATAACAATTATCATTCTGTTCTTCTCAAATGACAGTTCTTTCTGCTTCAGGATGTTTATATCTGATGGATCTTTTGACCACGCAGCACATTCCCTGATGTATTTCTTCCACATAGGAAGTTTGAAATTGCTTGTTCTGTAACACTTACAAAATCTGGAAGAGGTGTAGCAGTCAGTGCTGTGAAAAATGGAGTTGCTTTCCCAGAACTGATTTTGCTGTGTTGTTGATCCCTTTTCCCAAGACATTAAGCACAGTCAGTCATTGCTAGTCTTGCAGCTGTTGTTGTTTTGCTGCCTAGGTGTTCGAATTTGGAGTCTGCTTTGAGATCGATTGACCGAAGCCCAAGACACAGCATAAATCCAGTCCCAAGAGCCAGGCAAGAGTGAAAAAGCCATCTCTACGTGGAGTACAAACAATTCACTAGACATGTTTTCTGGATCCTTTCTTATAGAAGGGCCAGGCTTGCACATCTTGTGATGCAGTGGGTGGCTGTGGTATTTACATGATGGGTGATCGTCACACATATTGAGGCTATGCCACGGTCACGGCATCTCATCAAGAAGATGAGAGATCTAAGAGGATGCTCTTTTCTGTCAGGAAGCTTATCCCACGTTCTAAGTCTCTGATATGTCTTTTCTCCATAGTGGATTCTAATGTGTGATATTAAACTTTCCTGGCAAATTAACTGATTATACTTCTCTTGGGTGTTACTTGCACCTTGTTTATACTCTTTGATATGATTGCCAATGCTGTTGTGTGTGAACTTCAGTCCCTCAGTGCTTCTCCAGTCACTGTTGAGGTGTAGTGTCACTCTTGGCCAATGCTGTAATTTCAGTCAGCTGATTGCTGGATCCCACACTGGACTGAGAGTGAAGCCAATGCTTCTACAGATCAGACCATTGACCAATCATATTTCAGCAGCTCCATTTTGAACACAATCCCAAAGTGATGAGGTCTGTTGTAGCACTTCAATTTATTCATATTTCATGAGTCCTTTGTGTCTATGCAGTGTTTTGCAATTGCAGATTTTGTTGGTTGCTTCAGTTTGGTGTGTCTCATGCAGAGAGTTTAGATGTTGGAGAAACTCCTGAAGCCTCATTGCCAAGAGGCACAACCATAAATGCGCCATCAACAAATCTGAAAAAGCATATGGGTTTCAGTGCAACTTTATGTGAACTTCAGTCCCTCAGTGCTTCTCCAGTCACTGTTGAAGTGTAGTGTCACTCTTGGTCAATGCTGTAATTTCAGTCGACTAATTGCTGAATCCCACACTGGACTGAGAGTGAAGCCAATGCTTCTATAGATCAGACCATTGACCAATCATATTTCAGCAGCTCCATTTTGAACACAATCCCAAAGTGATGAGGTCTGTTGTAGCACTTCAGTTTGTTCATATTTCATGAGTCCTTTGTGTCTATGCAGTGTTTTGCAATTGCAGATTTTGTTGGTTGCTTCAGTTTGGTGTGTCTCATGCAGAGAGTTTAAATGTTGGAGAAACTCCTGAAGCCTCATTGCCAAGGGGCACAACCATAAATGCACCATCAACAAATCTGAAAAACCATATGGGCTTCAGTGCAACTTTTTTCCAGAACTTTGTCTTTGAAATTCTCCATGAGTAAGTTCACCTCAACCTGTGACAGAGGGCATCCCATGCCAGTGCCATCCATTTGTCCATAATAGTTGCCATTGAAGAGAGAGAATGTACATGTGAGGACAGATTTGAAAAGATTAGTCAGTGTAGGGCTGAATTTCTACCTCATCAGCTTGAGAGAGTCCAAAAGTGGCACTCCAGTGGCGAGGGAGACCATATCAAAGCTCACCATGAGGTCTTGGTTATGAAGGCATAGTTATTTCAACTGTTGAATGAAATGTACAGAGTCTGTGATGTGGATCTAACATTTACGAGTATAAGGGCTTAATGTTGCTTTTAGAGATTCACCAGCTGGTATGTAGGTGCACCTGTGTTGCTTGCAACAGGCCATAGAGGAATGTCTTTTTTGTGAGTTTTTGCTAAGCTGTAGAGCCATGGCGATGCAACAGCTTGTGGTCCGAGTTTTTTGATGATTTCCTGCAGCAGGGACTGGAATGGAAGTTCAGCAGTCATCCTTTTTACTCTTTTGGTCATATCTTCTTTTAATTTCAAATGCGCTAGGTCCTTGAGTAAGTTTTACATTTTGTGATGGTATTCTGACAGTGGAAGTAATATGGAGCCATTTCTCTTGTCTACAGAAAAAATGGCTATTTCAGGATCATTTCATAGTTCATGGATTGCAGCTCTTTCTGTATACAGGATGTTGGTCTTTGGTGAGTCAGCTCTGGCAAGCTCTGTACATATATAGAAGAAATAGTTCTTTTCTATACGTATACTAACACTTTCACCTTCAACTAAATCATGTATGCACATAGGGAATACATGAAATAGAAGTGCTCACTCTGAGCCTTCTTCAGTGACCGGTAAATTTTGTTACAAGCACACACAACTTTTAATATTAAAAATGGGCCATGACATCATTCAGTGACTTGTAAGTATTGGATGTTCCATGGTCATTTGTAGAGGTTCTCTCCTGACTTATAAACAATTGTTGTCAGGTGTCCCCCACCACTTGCTGTCACTGCACATGGGTGTCAGTTGTGAACAATATACAGCAGTGCTGCGAGACTCTGAGAATTACAAGTATACCACTATCAACTTCTAAATGATTTATAGCATAAGACACAACAGCTGATCTACCTCATTTATCATGCTGATGCCTAGGTTTGTACTCGCCAATTGCTGTTAATTGTAGCAGGGTGTTAGTTGTGAACAATACATTGCTGTGCTCCAAGATTTTGAATATTACTAGTGTAACAGTATCAACTTCTAAGTAAATGATTTATGGGATTGTATATAATAGGTGGTCTACCTCATTTATCAAGCTGATGCCACGTTTTATACCCTTATATAAGCTTGTGAGATGCTGTGGTAAGTCTGATTAAAATAGAGAGCAGTAAAGAATAAAACTAGTAATTCCCTTGAGAAATCTCTAAATGAGCTAATCTATTCACTCATGATTTCTTGTAGTAAAATTTGTCATATGATAATAATTATTTTTGTTTTATATCTGTATGTTTCACATAAACTTGATTATTTGCAAAACCCAAACAAATACATTTGTTCTCAGCCATTAGAATATCACAAATATTTGTACATAGTTCATTTATGTATGGCACACTAGATTCAGATTCAGATTCTTTATTGGTCATTCAGCATTATTACATGAAACAGACTTCTCATCAGTTCACTTAATTTTATAAACAAATTATTACATATTTAAGTTGATATAGGGCATTTCTAAAAATTCTTCTAATGAATAGAATGGATTAGTTAACAAGAAGTTATGTACATTTTCTTTAAATAATTTGTCAGGCTTGATTGACACATTTTTAGACAGTTTGTTATATATTTTAATTGCCATATACTTATGACCATTGTTAGTTTTAGCTAATCTATTTTGTGGCAACAGCAGAGAAGTACAGGTTTTTGTATAGTAGTCATGCCTTTGATTTGTTACACTTAAATTAGGTAGTTCAGCAAGTATGTAGTTAACACTGTCAAGAATATATAAATAAATAACTGTTAAAATTCTATATTTAATGAACAATGGTTTACAATGTGTTCTATTATCTACCTTAGCCATTACTCTGATTGCTTTCTTCTGGATCACCATAATTTCATTTATTTTTCTGCTGTTTCTCCAGAGTATTAACCCATACCTTAAAACAGATTGAAAAAAGGCAAAGTATGCTGTCCTTACGTACTCAAATGTCACACAACACATCAGTCTCTTCAACAAATTTATAACTCTTGACGACCTAACCACTATGTGATCAACATGAGAGTTCCATGTTAGACTGTTGTCAAGTATGATACCTAAAAGCTTCGCCTTTTGTTTTTCTGTTTTTGTAGTCTTTGATAGACTGAACCACATATTCTGGGTCTTTTCCTCATTTAATAGTAGACCATTTGCATTAAACCATGATGTTGCATTTTCTTTTGCCAATTTCATATCACTTACAAGGTTATCAAGTACTTGGTTTACAGATAGAAAAGTTGTATCATCTGCATACATGTATGTCTTTACATCTATATTTCCTGGTAAGTCATTCGTGTGTACAAGGAAAAGAAGTGGTCCCAATTTACATCGCTGTGGCACTCCATGTTGAACCTTGAGTGTGTCTGACAGTTAACTTCCTGAACTCACCACCTGTTTCCTTTTATTGAGGTATGATTTTGTGGGTTTTAAACTTTTATCACATATTCCATAGTACTCAAGGTTAGGGAGCAAAAGTGAGTGGTCAACACAGTCAAAAGCTTTGCTCAGATCACATAAGGTTACCTGTGTGTGAGCATGGTCCTCGAATGCTACTAAAATGTCTCTGACTAAGAGCTCTGTGGCATGTATAGCTGGCCTTCCTTTTCTGTAACCAAACTGTGATGCACTTAACGTACCATTTAGTTCGAGGTACTCATACATCTGCTGATATATTATGCCTTCAAAGACTTTTCCTAGTACTGGAATTAGTGAAATTGGTCTTTAGTTTGCAGTATCTGATTTGATACTCTTCTTAAAGACTGGAGTTACCTTGGATAGTTTGAGAGGATCAGGAAAAACCCCTTCTATGAGATACAGGTTTATAGAATATGTTAATGGTGCTGCAATGTGATGTATGATTTCTTTCAATAGATTGTTTGACATATTAAAAATATCTGTTCTGTATGAATTTTTTCATTTCTTTTACTATTTTAAGAACTTCATGTTGGCGACCCTCTTTAAAGTGTTTCAATGATGAATGGGCCCTATTATGATTTAGGTTTGCACTTTTAAGATAATCTATAGATGTTACATTGGGTTTACTGATCAACTATTTGATATCATCAGCACAGCTTACAAAATATTTATTGAATGTATCTGCTGGTATTATGACTGTCTTGTCAAAGTTTCTGACTTCACTTTTAACAGTATTAATTACTGACCAGGATGTTTTGCATTGGTTTTTACTATTTTTTATGAGATTTGTGTTGTATCTTTGTTTTGCTAATTGTAACTCTTCCTTATGCAGTTTCTTAGTGGTTTTTTCGAGATCCTTAATTTCATTAGAATTGTTTACTTTGGCAAGGTGCTTCAACAGTAGTAACTTATTTTTTAGATTCTACAAAGCATCTGTCCCCATGAATGGCAGCTTCACATCTTTTACATTCAAATCATGTTTCTTCATGTTGTCCATGGTCATTATACTCGTAGATCTTAATTTTCTAGAGGGAGGAATTTTCTCTTCAGTTGTGATTACTTTCACTGGAAAGTGTCCTGTCTTGAAGCCTTAGTGGAATTACTGTTTTGTATGGTTGTCTTGTTTGAACGTTTTCAGGGATGGTCACATTCTTCAAGAGCTGCTTTGCCACACTGAGCTGGAACTTAACGGACTTCATCCCCTTCATATTGGGTTCAATATATTGTAGATGAAACTTGCATCCAGGTGGTAGAAATATATCTTCCTGTGCTCCTTGACATATCTTCTCAGATGCTGACCATATATGTTGACTCCACCCATTTCATGATTCCGATCAATAAAAAAATTAAGTCTAGGCCTTGTTCTTCCAATTTTATACACTTCCAGACAATCTGTTCCATTATTAAGTACTGGTGAGAAGTGTAATTGCCTATCAACCCATTTTACAGGAAGAATATTATGAACATGTTATTGGCTGGTACAAATGTTAGTTCCCTGTTTCTCAGTGTAATTACACTGAAATAAGGTCACACATTTTTCCTTTTTGGTATTACAGTCCCAGGAGCATAAATGCATATGTCTAGTGATTCAGTGAACAATTTGGGAGAGTTGTATCAATTGTCCATGTTAATATCTCTTCACTCCCCAAAGAGAGCTATGTACATTTTGACATGATCTCTTCACTGCCTGGAAATTCTACAGCCACATCACCACATTCTTTCTACTTTCTAGCATATATCTTCAGATCATGACAATAAAAATTTTCTGAAAAATGTACAGGGTGGTTATAATTAAACTTTCACAACTTGAGCCTGTGTAGATGGAAAACTGTTCACCATATGTGTACCCTACTTTACAGGAATTATGTTCAGACTCTGTGCTCGATTGTATTTTTTGTAGTATTAATATCATGACTTCTCATTAGATGCCAATACTAGTACAGTGAAGTAGGATGGATAAACTCAGTCCCCAGGGACCATGAACACGCAGTATGAAAGGCACATGTTGCTGTGATTTGCTTTGCCAGCATGTGAACCCTGCTTTATGGGAGATAGGTGCTTCAGACTAAACTATTTTGACACACAATGGAGCTCCACCTCATGCTGCTTGTGAGCTCGCTCAGTTACTCTGTAACACACCTGGAGAAAACTGATTCATTGGGAGATCGTTCTAAACTGCGTGGCCAACAAGATCACCAGATTTGACCCCTTGTGATTTGAAGCCCATGGTTTATCAGTGGGGACACTAACACATTGAAGGTTAAAGATGAGAATAGTGAGGGAGGTAGCAGGAGATCTATCTGTAGTGCTGTTCCAAGCTGTCATAGGCAGATGGTTGTCATGCTGAGCAATGTTTGTAATTTGGAATTTAAACGTGGTACACAATTGACAAATATTACCCTCTCATGTGGAAATTAAAATTGTGTTTCCTTTCAATTGTTTGTTCATAATTTCTCTTCAACACGTCCTTACAAATGTTTTTTCAAAGTTTCATTGCCCTAGAATCACTTGTTTTTATGGGCGGCCCTTTCACATAAGAAAAGTTTAATTGCAACTGTGGCGTAGAGCGCCATAAATATGATATTTGTTCTGTGCATAAGTGTGCGATCTTTGAGGAGAGGGCTTTGGGCAGGATGTTGGGACACTAACGGCAGTTAGCCTCCGGACTTGTATCTGTGAAGAAGCTAAGTGTGAATAAATCTGTATCTGAGTGAATTCTAGTTGTTTACCTACAACTATTCCATATTCCCTCACTGGTGACCCCGTTTTTGTGTAATACACGTCCGAGTTACCACCCAAAGGTTATTTACGCGCCTACTGCGTCGGGTTTCTCCGCGATCGCGAGGGCCTTTGTTCAGCTCCAGACAATGGCCTTTCAGCATTCACCGCCGCCTGGATTCCAGCAACATCTCTCCAGCGCTCCTGCTGTCGTAGTGGACATGCTGCAAGAATTTCGGAATCCTTCAGCCAGAACATGCAGTGGAATTCATTGAGTGCCGCCAGTTTCTTCCAACCGCCAACGGTCGTGGACTCTGGCTTTGTTAGCCTGGACCTTCCCACGTGTTCTCCACAGAGTGTTGGTCGGAACATTCCTACTCCTGTGTTGAACACACAATTCAATACAGTTCATGGCATCGAGCGAGGTTTTGCTACCTTGGAAAATCCAGTAGTAAATTCAAACTCGAATCAGTTCCCGCCACGTGTGTATCCTTCCGCGCCGGCTAGTCAACAGGTGTTCAATGCTCACCAAACAGCAAATATCACACCGAGTGTGCATCCTAGTGGACGTGTGTGGGATCCTTGTGTTGCTTCTAATCAAGTCAACAATTCTGTGCTGGACAGTAATTACTCCGACATCTACAACCAGCCCCACCACTCACGGTCGAGTGAATACTGTGTGCATAACGGACATTCACCGGCGTACTTGTGCACTCACTTGTGGCTTCTCTCTGAGCTACCATGTCAATGAGAATGCACATTTTGACTACGATCCTCACACCGTTTGAGCGTCTGTCGCTTCTCAGCCGCCCCCCCCGGCGTCAAGTGAATTTTGCGATTCCCGCATTACGGGACGCCAATAATTCGGACTCACAATCTTCTGCATGCTCTACTTCCATCCGAAGTAATAGGTGCACCTCCGCAGTGACTGCAGTGCCGAATCTGCCGAAATTACCAGACTTCAAACCCGCTCACCTGGAGTTCTGGTTTAACCTGGTTGAGCAAACATTCAATGTCTGTGCTTTGGACGACGATGCACGCTTCGTCTGCCTCATGAACCATCTTCACGACCTCATTGATTAAATTTACAATCTGATCAAAGCACCCCCCCTTGCAGGGAAGTATGCTGTTGCGAAACAGATGATACTGGAGCGTGTCTCTAAAACCAGGAGAGAAAATGTGTGACAGCTCATCTACAAAGAGCGTCTCGGCGACAGGTCTCCGTCCCAGCTGTGGCGGTGCATCTGTCTTCTCGTCGATGAGCAAGTTATGCCTGATGACACGCTCGCAGAAATCTGGACTAAAAAGCTGCCTTTGCCTGTCCAGACTACAATCTCTGCGTATGAAGATAGGCCAGTAAATGAACGTTTACGAGCAGCCGACAGAGCATACTCCGCCAGGCAACGTGAGCCCCGTGCACTGCATTCTGGACGTGACCACACTAAGATGCTTTCTGACGCCACGCTCTTGTCTGGTACTGCTAATAACAAGTTTGTTAAACTAGCCGCCCTGCCTGCACCTTCAACTCCCCACAACGACAGTGCATCGGCCTCGGTGGAAGACTCTGGGGCACATACTCCGTCACCTAGCAACTACCCACAGGAGCACAGGCCCGCCCAACCTTACTGTTTCTTCCACGCGAGATGCGGGGAGCAAGCTCGCAAATGCCAGTCACCGTGTTCTTACCCAAACTCCAACCACAGGTAGGCTATGGTGCCACCTCCTGTGATATAAACAACGGGCACCATCCCACGTTGCACTCGGTTTCAGACAATAACAGTAAGTGTGGTCGAGCCTATGTTCGCGATTTACAATCAGGTGTATGTTTTCTGGTAGACACTGGCACAGACGTCTCTTTGCTGCCGGTTCGCCTAGCAACCAATAAAGTGCAACCACACAAAACAGTACTTCGTGCAGTGAACTTGTCTACCCTACAGTGTTCGGGTTCCACTTTGTATACAGTGAAACTTTCGCCCGAGTGCAAGCTGGAGTGGACGTTTCTAGTGCCAACAATTGAAGAACCTACTCTCGGAATTGATTTCCTCAAGCACTGTCAGTTGTCACTAGATTTTGTGCAAAATACTGTGTTTTATCCCCCCCTTAACAAACATATTCCTTTCGCTTCGCCAAGTGACAGTTCGGCTAACACCTAACATGTGTGCTGTGCTAAGAAGTGTGTAAACCTATCCTTGGAGCTGCAATCTTGGACAAACAAGTGGCTAGTTGAGTGCGCCAAGTCTTCGAAGTTGCGGATGGAACGTACGGAAATGCTGCTCCATCTCTGCGACATACACCACGAGTTGGCCTCCACACAACAACGCCTCACGGCACTGCAAGCAGACGACTCGTCGGCTATAGACAAGGTCAGTCCATGCCAATCTGGTGTTCCTGTGCCCGCGCACATTAACGACAATGTTGTGAACTCTGTAAACTGTGTCAGCACCCCCTTTTGTAATGATAAGGTATGCCTGAGTGCTCATGCTCCTTGTGTTCCGAATGGACAATTAACTTGCCAAGCTCATGGCAATGAACTACGGCCATCTGCTGTTCGGCCACGCCCACTCGTGTCTACAGCGCTCGTAGCGGCACGGCCCGCTACCAAGAACCAGTATACCAACCTTGGCCTTTACGCAGCCTACGAGCGGGTGGCACACCTGTACTTCCGTGCCCTCAGCGCCACAGCTTGGCCCGTCCGCCACTGCCTGCTCCATTTCACGGACATCTCACTGTCGTGCCACGCCACGTATTGCAGTAGTCACTAATGGCGAGGTTCATCGGTTACGTCTAACCAATGGGCCGCCCATATCGCAATGCCCACGCCGCCTCAAGCCGGAATTTATGAAAATTGCAAAAGAACAATTGGACGATCTGTTACAAAAGGGAATAATTGAACCTTCTTCTGGTTGTTGAGCTAGTCCTATCCTGTTTGACCAAAAGAAAGACGGTACTTGGCATATGGTCAGAGACTATAGGCGTTTAAATGCCCGCACCATCATTGATAAATATCCGGTCCCACACATTGCAGACTTCAATCATGCACTCGCAGGTGCAAAGTACTTCTCTGTTTTGGACTGTAAGCATGTATTTCATCAGATTCCTATGGCTCCGGAGGATATTGAAAAGACTGCCATAACCACTCCCTTTGGGCTGTTCCAATACAAATTTATGCCGTCTGGGTTGAAAAATGCACCCCAAACGTGGCAGCGTTTCATCAGTCAAACTTTATCCCATCTAGACTTTTGTTTCGTATATATGGACGACATATTGGTTTTTGCTTCTACTTTGGAACAGAGTGAGGAGCGTGTTCAAGTCGTGACAGATATTTTAGCAGCCGCTGGTATTGAACTGAACAATAAAAAGACTCAATTGCTCCAGTCATCCGTCACATTCCTAAGTTATGTTGTGTCATTGGACGGTCTGACACCACCACAGGACAAGATCAAGCCTGTTCTCGAGATGCTACGCCCTCAGACCTATAGGGAATTACGTAGGTTCATCGGAACAGTTAATTATTACCAGAAACATTTGCCAGCCGCTTCTGCGGTGCAGGCTCCTCTCACAGATGCTCTCGCTGGCCCACAAATTTGGCACCCGCCAGGTACCATGGACACCAGACATGGACAAGGCATTTAATGAACTCAAACAGTTGTTGGCCTCCGCTGTCACTATTGCTCACCCATGGGCGGACGCCACAATGTTTATCACTACTGACACTAGTGACAATGCTATCGGCGCAGTACTAAGTCAGACATACAACAATGTTGCGACCCCCCTGAGGTGCATGTCAGAGGGTACATCCCATTGTACCAGTTATTAGGGTTTGTTTCTGTTCCATTCATGTGTGTAGCATGGGAAGAATGATTGTTTGAATTCATTATTCAACATGATATATTTTACATTATCCAAATCATGAAACATGTGAAGTGTTGGAAGAGATCTGTCACAGAAAGCCAAGTCTGAAACTTGCTTCTATGTTAGATTACGTGAAATTTGTCTTGTGAGCTGATTACAGTCAAATACCTCTTTATCAAGAACGTTAATACAAGTAAGGCATCAGTGTGACAAAAAATATAAAAGTAATCAATCTTAAAATCTGTGTTTGATTCACAAGTGATGATTTTTAAGAACTACCATTTATTACATAGATAATGAGAATCATATTACTGACAGAGGTGAATCCAAAACTAAACTGCAATAATGTACTGTTCATAAGTTAATGTTTTTCCATAATATTTATAACAACAGGGCCTCTGCAGGTGTCACCCCACATTTTACTGTACAATGAACAGAACCAACAATATCTATAAACAATCAAGATGAGTACATTTACTGACTGATAATTACTGCTGGAATCAACTTCTTAGGAACAGTGTATTTACAATTCCATTTACCTACTTAAAACATCATATTATGTCAGTTGATCCTGACAGAAATGTAAATTAAAATCAATTACCTATATTTTATTATCTGCCTGATTATTCAACAGAAGAAAGAATACTATTATAAAACCAAAGATGAGGTGACTTACCGAACAAAAGCGCTGGCAGGTCGATAGACACACAAACAAACACAAACATACACACAAAATTCAAGCTTTTGCAACAAACTGTTGCCTCATCAGGAAAGAGGGAAGGAGAGGGGAAGACGAAAGGAAGTGGGTTTTAAGGGAGAGGGTAAGGAGTCATTCCAATCCCGGGAGCGGAAAGACTTACCTTAGGGGGAAAAAAGGACAGGTATACACTCGCACACACGCACATATCCATCCACACATACAGACACAAGCAGACATATTTAAAGACAAAGAGTTTGGGCAGAGATGTCAGTCGAGGCAGAAGTGTAGAGGCAAAGAAGTTGTTGAAAGACAGGTGAGGTATGAGTGGCGGCAACTTGAAATTAGCGGAGATTGAGGCCTGGCGGATGACGAGAAGAGAGGATATACTGAAGGGCAAGTTCCCATCTCCGGAGTTCGGATAGGTTGGTGTTGGTGGGAAGTATCCAGATAACCCGGACGGTGTAACACTGAGCCAAGATGTGCTGGCTGTGCACCAAGGCATGTTTAGCCACAGGGTGATCCTCATTACCAACAAACACTGTCTGCCTGTGTCCATTCATGCGAATGGACAGTTTGTTGCTGGTCATTCCCACATAGAATGCATCACAGTGTAGGCAGGTCAGTTGGTAAATCACGTGGGTGCTTTCACACGTGGCTCTGCCTCTGATCGTGTACACCTTCCGGGTTACAGGACTGGAGTAGGTGGTGGTGGGAGGGTGCATGGGACAGGTTTTGCATCGGGGGCGGTTACAAGGATAGGAGCCAGAGGGTAGGGAAGGTGGTTTGGGGATTTCATAGGGATGAACTAACAGGTTACGAAGGTTAGGTGGACGGCGGAAAGACACTCTTGGCGGAGTGGGGAGGATTTCATGAAGGATGGATCTCATTTCAGGGCAGGATTTGAGGAAATCGTATCCCTGCTGGAGAGCCACATTCAGAGTCTGGTCCAGTCCCGGAAAGTATCCTGTCACAAGTGGGGCACTTTTGTGGTTCTTCTGTGGGGGATTCTGGGTTTGAGGGGACGAGGAAGTGGCTCTGGTTATTTGCTTCTGTACCAGGTCGGGAGGGTAGTTGCGGGATGCGAAAGCTGTTTTCAGGTTGTTGGTGTAATGATTCAGGGATTCCGGACTGGAGCAGATTCGTTTGCCACGAAGACCTAGGCTGTAGGGAAGGGACCGTTTGATGTGGAATGGGTGGCAGCTGTCATAATGGAGGTACTGTTGCTTGTTGGTGGGTTTGATGTGGACGGACGTGTGAAGTTGGCCATTGGACAGGTGGAGGTCAACGTCAAGGAAAGTGGCATGGGATTTGGAGTAGGACCAGGTGAAACTGATGGAACCAAAGGAGTTGAGGTTGGAGAGGAAATTCTGGAGTTCTTCTTCACTGTGAGTCCAGATCATGAAGATGTCATCAATAAATCTGTACCAAACTTTGGGTTGGCAGACTTGGGTAACCAAGAAGGCTTCCTCTAAGCGACCCATGAATAGGTTGGCGTACGAGGGGGCCATCCTGGTGCCCATGGCTGTTCCCTTTAATTGTTGGTATGTCTGGCCCTCAAAAGTGAAGAAGTTGTGGGTCAGGATGAAGCTGGCTAAGGTGATGAGGAAAGAGGTTTTAGGTAGGGTGGCAGGTGATCGGCGTGAAAGGAAATGCTCCATCGCAGCGAGGCCCTGGACGTGCGGAATATTTGTGTATAAGGACATGGCATCAATGGTTACAAGGATGGTTTCCGGGGGTAACAGATTGGGTAAGGATTCCAGGCGTTCAAGGAAGTGGTTGGTGTCCTTGATGAAGGATGGGAGACTGCATGTAATGGGTTGAAGGTGTTGATCTACGTAGGCAGAGATACGTTCAGTGGGGGCTTGGTAACCAGCTACAATGGGGCGGCCGGGATGATTGGGTTTGTGGATTTTAGGAAGAAGGTAGAAGGTAGGGGTGCGGGGTGTCGGTGGGGTCAGGAGGTTGATGGAGTCAGGTGAAAGGTTTTGCAGGGGGCCTAAGGTTCTGAGGATTCCTTGAAGCTCCGCCTGGACATCGGGAATGGGGTTACCTTGGCAAACTTTGTATGTGGTGTTGTCTGAAAGCTGACGCAGTCCCTCAGCCACATACTCCCGACGATCAAGTACCACGGTCGTGGAACCCTTGTCCGCCGGAAGAATGACGATGGATCGGTCAGCCTTCAGATCACGGATAGCCTGGGCTTCAGCAGTGGTGATGTTGGGTGTAGGATTAAGGTTTTTTAAGAAGGATTGAGATGCAAGGCTGGAAGTCAGAAATTCCTGGAAGGTTTGGAGAGGGTGATTTTGAGGAAGAGGAGGTGGGTCCCGCTGTGACGGAGGACGGAACTGTTCCAGGCAGGGTTCAATTTGGATGGTGTCTTGAGGAGTCGGATCATTAGGAGTAGGATTAGGATCATTTTTCTTCGTGGCAAAGTGATACTTCCAGCAGAGAGTACGAGTGTAGGACAGTAAATCTTTGACGAGGGCTGTTTGGTTGAATCTGGGAGTGGGGCTGAAGGTGAGGCCTTTGGATAGGACAGAGGTTTCGGATTGGGAGAGAGGTTTGGAGGAAAGGTTAACTACTGAATTAGGGTGTTGTGGTTCCAGATTGTGTTGATCGGAATTTTGAGGTTTTGGAGGGAGTGGAGCTGGAAGTGGGAGATTGAGTAGATGGGAGAGACTGGGTTTGTGTGCAATGAGAGGAGGTTGAGGTTTGCTGGAAAGGTTGTGAAGGGTGAGTGAGTTGCCTTTCCGGAGGTGGGAAACCAGGAGATTGGATAGTTTTTTGAGGTGGAGGGTGGCATGCTGCTAACAGCATCCATTCCACATCAAACGGTCCCTTCCCTACAGCCTAGGTCTTCGTGGCAAACGAATCTGCTCCAGTCCGGAATCCCTGAATCATTACACCAACAACCTGAAAACAGCTTTCGCATCCCGCAACTACCCTCCCGACCTGGTACAGAAGCAAATAACCAGAGCCACTTCCTCGTCCCCTCAAACCCAGAATCCCCCACAGAAGAACCACAAAAGTGCCCCACTTGTGACAGGATACTTTCCGGGACTGGACCAGACTCTGAATGTGGCTCTCCAGCAGGGATACGATTTCCTCAAATCCTGCCCTGAAATGAGATCCATCCTTCATGAAATCCTCCCCACTCCGCCAAGAGTGTCTTTCCGCCGTCCACCTAACCTTCGTAACCTGTTAGTTCATCCCTATGAAATCCCCAAACCACCTTCCCTACCCTCTGGCTCCTATCCTTGTAACCGCCCCCGATGCAAAACCTGTCCCATGCACCCTCCCACCACCACCTACTCCAGTCCTGTAACCCGGAAGGTGTACACGATCAGAGGCAGAGCCACGTGTGAAAGCACCCACGTGATTTACCAACTGACCTGCCTACACTGTGATGCATTCTATGTGGGAATGACCAGCAACAAACTGTCCATTCACATGAATGGACACAGGCAGACAGTGTTTGTTGGTAATGAGGATCACCCTGTGGCTAAACATGCCTTGGTGCACAGCCAGCACATCTTGGCTCAGTGTTACACCGTCCGGGTTATCTGGATACTTCCCACCAACACCAACCTATCCGAACTCCGGAGATGGGAACTTGCCCTTCAGTATATCCTCTCTTCTCGTCATCCGCCAGGCCTCAATCTCCGCTAATTTCAAGTTGCCGCCACTCATACCTCACCTGTCTTTCAACAACTTCTTTGCCTCTACACTTCTGCCTCGACTGACATCTCTGCCCAAACTCTTTGTCTTTAAATATGTCTGCTTGTGTCTGTATGTGTGGATGGATATGTGCGTGTGTGCGAGTGTATACCTGTCCTTTTTTCCCCCTAAGGTAAGTCTTTCCGCTCCCGGGATTGGAATGACTCCTTACCCTCTCCCTTAAAACCCACTTCCTTTCGTCTTCCCCTCTCCTTCCCTCTTTCCTGATGAGGCAACAGTTTGTTGCAAAAGCTTGAATTTTGTGTGTATGTTTGTGTTTGTTTGTGTGTCTATCGACCTGCCAGCGCTTTTGTTCGGTAAGTCACCTCATCTTTGGTTTTATAATAGTATTCTTTCTTCTGTTGAATAATCAGGCAGATAATAAAATATAGGTAATTGATTTTAATTTACATTTCTGTCAGCATCAACTGACATAATATGATGTTTTAAGTAGGTAAATGGAATTGTAAATACACTGTTCCTAAGAAGTTGATTCCAGCAGTAATTATCAGTCAGTAAATGTACTCATCTTGATTGTTTATAGATATTGTTGGTTCTGTTCATTGTACAGTAAAATGTGGGGTGACACCTGCAGAGGCCCTGTTGTTATAAATATTATGGAAAAACATTAACTTATGAACAGTACATTATTGCAGTTTAGTTTTGGATTCACCTCTGTCAGTAATATGATTCTCATTATCTATGTAATAAATGGTAGTTCTTAAAAATCATCACTTGTGAATCAAACACAGATTTTAAGATTGATTACTTTTATATTTTTTGTCACACTGATGCCTTACTTGTATTAACGTTCTTGATAAAGAGGTATTTGACTGTAATCAGCTCACAAGACAAATTTCACGTAATCTAACATAGAAGCAAGTTTCAGACTTGGCTTTCTGTGACAGATCTCTTCCAACACTTCACATGTTTCATGATTTGGATAATGTAAAATATATCATGTTGAATAATGAATTCAAACAATCATTCTTCCCATGCTACACACATGAATGGAACAGAAACAAACCCTAATAACTGGTACAATGGGATGTACCCTCTGACATGCACCTCATGTTGGTTTGCAGAGTATACATGTTGATGTAATGACCTGCATGACACATTCTTCCTCACACTTACTGCATTCCTTCCATTCTTCCAATTTCATCCATACCTCTAGGCCAGTGGTTCTCAAACTTTTTGAGCTTTGGGCGCATTTAAAAAGGCCACAAATTATTGTGGGCACACTATATACAGTGCATCACAAAAGTATTCGATCACTCTCATTGTTCTAGGAAAGTGAAGTTCTCCTTGAACATTTGAGGCCCACGAGAAGCAATTGCCAGTCCATTGTGTAGTGTGAATATTGTCTGACAATGTACCACAAGCAGGTTGCTGTATAATATAATGTGCAATGTATATTTCCATTATAAAACACCACAGCATGCAGTCACTTTATTATTTGGGCACATGTCATATAGGCGGCGGTGGTGCTAGCTGCAGACTGAACAGGCTCATTCTGTGCTGCGTTTCCATGTTGTTAACACGCGTGGTGCACAGTACGATGGGGCAGAAAGGAAACAATTCGTCATTTGAAAAGAGGCAACTTGTTATTTTCCATCACACTAAAGGACGTTCCAAAAGACAGATTGCCGCGTTGTTACAACTGAGTGAGAGTACTGTAGGTGAGATTATACAAAGATACAACAGAGAAGATATAATTGAAGATAAACCAAAAACAGGGCTACCAAAGAAGCTGAGTAGAAGGGAGGAAATCGGAGTAATAAGAAAAATGAAAACAAATCTGAGGTTGTCGGCAACGAAAATTGCTGCCACAGTGCAGCAGGAATATGGGAAGGACATGCACACTGAAACAGTCGGACAATTTATTTATTTATTTATTATTGTTCCGTGGGACCAAATTAAGGAGAAGTCTCCATGGTCATGGAACGAGTCAATACACAAAATTATAACACGATATTAGAAACAGATAAAATGAAATATAAAAAACATATTCAGGTGACAAGTCGTAAGTTTAAATGAAGAAAATCAACAATGTAACACTGGAATTTGCTTAATTTTTTAGCTCTTCCAGGAGCTCCTCGACAGAATAGAAGGAGTGAGCCATGAGGAAACTCTTCAGTTTAGACTTAAAAGTGTTTGGGCTACTGCTAAGATTTTTGAGTTCTTGTGGTAGCTTATTGAAAATGGATGCAGCAGAATACTGCACTCCTTTCTGCACAAGAGTCAAGGAAGTGCATTCTACCTGCAGATTTGATTTCTGCCTAGTATTAACTGAGTGAAAGCTGCCAACTCTTGGGAATAGGCTAATATTGCTAACAACAAACGACATTAAAGAAAATATATACTGTGAGAGCAATGTCAGAATTCCCAGATTTTTGAATAGGGGTCGACAAGAGGTTCTCGAACTTACACCACATATAGCTCTAACAGCCCATTTTTGAGCCAAAAATACCCTTTTTGAATCAGAAGAATTACCCCAAAAAATAATACCATACGACATAAGCGTATGAAAATATGCGAAGTAGACTACTTTTCGTGTTGAAGTGTCACTTATTTCAGATACTGTTCTAATGGTAAATAAAGCAGCATTTAGCTTCTGAACAAGATCCTGGACATGGGCTTTCCACAACAGCTTACTATCTATCCGAACGCCTAGGAACTTGAACTGTTCCGTCTCGCTTATAATATGCCTATTCTGTCTGATCAAAATATCAGTTCTTGTTGAATTGTGAGTTAGAAACTGTAAAAACTGAATCTTACTGTGATTTAGCATCAAATTATTTCCCACAAGCCACGAACTTATTTCATGAACTACATTATTTGTTACTGTTTCAATATTACACACAAGATCCTTCACTATCAAGCTGGTGTCATCACCAAACAGAAATATTTTTGAATCACCTGTAATACTAGAAGGCATATCATTTATATAAATAAGAAACAGCAGTGGCCCCAGCACCGACCCTTGGGGAACGCCCCACTTAACAGTGCCCCATTGGGACTGAACATCACTACCACTCTCAATATTGCGGAGAATTACCCTCTGCTTTCTGTTCTTAAAGTAAGAGGTGAACCAATTGTAAGCTACTCCCCTTACTCCATAATGGTCCAACTTCTGCAGTAATATTTTGTGGTCAACACAGTCAAAAGCCTTCGTTAAATCAAAGAAAACACCTAGCGTTCGCAACCTTTTATTTAATCCGTCCAAAACCTCACAGAGAAAAGAGAATATAGCATTTTCAGTTGTTAAACCATTTCTAAAACCAAACTGAACATTTGACAGCAAATTATGTGAATTTAAATGCTCCAGTAACCTTGTATATACAACCTTCTCGATAACTGTAGCAAACACCGATGGCATAGAAATAGGTCTAAAATTGTCAACATTATCAATGTCTCCCTTTTTATAAAGTGGCTTCACTACCGAGTACTTTAATCGGTCAGGAAACCGACCACTCCTAAAGGAAAAGTTACAGATATGGCTGAGAACTGGGCTAACATACATAGAACAATACTTCAGTATTCTGCTAGAAACCCCGTCATATCCATGAGAGTTCTTTGTCTTTAGTGATTTAATTATTAACTCAATCTCCCTCTTGTCAGTATCATGGAGGAGCATTTCAGGTAACAGTCTCGGAACACTTTTTTCTAAGAGCGCTATATGATTCCCTGTTGGGACTAGGTTTCTGTTTAGTTCACCTGCTATATTCAGTAAGTGATTATTAAATACTGTACATATATGCGACTTATCAGTAACATGGACATTCCCACTACGCACTGATTCTATATCCTCGACCTGTCTCTGCACACCAGCAACTTCCTTTACGACTGACCATATGGTTTTAATTTTATCCTGAGACTTAGCTATCCTATCCGCATACCACATACTTTTTGCCTTCCTAATAACATTTTTAAGCACCTTACAATACAGTTTGTAATGGGGTGCTGCATTTAGATTTTGACTGTTTCTATCGTTTTGATATAATTGCCAGTTTGTTCTACAAGATATTCTTATCCCTCTAGTCAGCCACCCAGGCTGCCTGTTTGTGCTAGTACCCTGTTTTAAACGTTCTAACAGAAATCAGCTTTCAAAGAGCATGAGAAAAGTCTTGAGAAAAGCATTATATTTATCGTCTACTGTATCAGCGCTATAAACATCTTGCCACTCTTGTTCCTTTATAAGGTTTACAAAGGTCTCTACAGCAACTGGATCAGCTTTCCTGAAGAGCTGATGACTATATTTAACACGTGTTGCAGCACAAAAATCTTTTAAAGTTAAAATTTGTGCATCATGATCTGAAAGGCCATTCACCTTTTTGCCAACAGAATGCCCTTCTAGTAATGAGGAATGAACAAAAATGTTGTCTGTGGTTGTTCTACTGTTCCCTTGCACTCTCGTTGGAAAGAACACGGTTTGCATAAGATTATATGAATTAAAGAGGTCTACCAGCATCCTCTTCCTTGCACAATCATTTATACAATTAATATTGAAGTCACCACATATAACTAACTTTTTGTATTTCCTATAAAGTGAACCAAGAACCTCCTCTAGCTTTAGCAAAAATGTTGTGAAATCGGAGTCTGGGGATCTATAAATAACAACAGTTAGAAGTTTGGCTCCATTAAATTTAACCACACCTGCACAACATTCAAACACCTTTTCAGTGCAGTACTTTGAAACATCAATTGACTCAAATGGGATGCCATTTTTCACATACATGGCTACTCCCCCACACCGCAAAGAGCTCCTCGAAAAGCTGCCAGCCAACCTGTATCCTGGTAAAGGAAGCCTCTGAATTATCTCCTTATTTAGGAAGTG
The DNA here is from genome assembly GCF_021461385.2 of Schistocerca piceifrons. Classification (NCBI taxonomy): domain Eukaryota; kingdom Metazoa; phylum Arthropoda; class Insecta; order Orthoptera; family Acrididae; genus Schistocerca; species Schistocerca piceifrons. Next base: position 124,616,977 of record NC_060141.1, on the reverse strand, counting down.
TTCAGATATACCAATAATTTCAGAGTCAACATCTATAAGCAGTTCACTAACTTTGTCTCTAATACCTTGTATATTTTAATGAAATATACTAATTCCCTCATTACTCGGATACCTAAGCTTTGTCAAAAGTGATTCCCTTGTTAGAGAGACTTCCCTTAAGCAGGAATACCTATCAGCTGACTTCAATCTAAAAAAGGTGCAGCTCTAACACCCACTACTGCAGGAATTTTCCCATGAGTGATCCCACCAACCCCACCTATGCTGTCACCTATAAGCTTTGCCAACCTCCCCTTCCTATACCTGTTGAGGTGCAGGCCATGTCTAGTGAAACCCGTCCTGCTGATAGACTCCACCAACACCACTGAAATGTGACCCATGCTTTCTGTCATCAGCGGACCCCAAAGTCTCATGTTATTACACCTGACGGCTATATAAAGATGAGGCCGATCGTGACACTGAAACAGTTCCACGAAATGCACATTCGTGTTGCCAGTCTGAGTGGCTATCTTTTCCAGGTCACCATCTATGTTATACTCCCCATTCCTATCAATACTATTACTAGCCCCACCCACAATCACTACCTGATCCTCTTTAGTAAAATCCCTACATAACCCCCCTATGTTAACAGTCACCTGAGCCAACCTTGCATTAGGCTTCACAAAGCTGGTGACCTGGTACTCACTCCCCAGCACTTCCTGCAACTGCTGGCCTACACCTCTGCCATGAGATCTACCTAACAGCAGAACCTTCTTCTTCCTCTTCGATTTTGCAACTGTTCTAGGCACAGTAACTACTGAGGTCTGCTGCTTACTTCCTACATCTACAGCTACTAGAGATTCCTCTCCACTAGACTCTGACAGTTGGCCATATCTATTGTAAACACCAATAGTAAAACTATCTGAAAATCTTCTTCTCCTAGCAGATCTTTTGCCAACAGCCAGCTCCCATTCCCCAACCCCCTTCTCCCTCCTCATCCTATCTAGCTCCTCCTGTGCATTTTTCAACTGCACCTGAAGGGCACAGATCTTACACTCCTGCTCCTCTATCAACTTACTCTTGCTACATAACCTGCAGTTCCAGGAGAGGATCTCACCAGAATGCCCACTGGCTTCCCCACTGCATTCCCCCCAGTGAAAATACTTCAAACAAGTCTCACACCGCAATCCACTACTCACGAACCTACGACAAAGCCCACACCTCTCACTCATGGTAAAATTTTAATTTTTCTAAGTTCCGCTACTACAATAAGAAGATGTTAAAAACCTGACTACAATAATCACAAACTTACTCTACAAGGGAAGTAACTACTATTATTAACAGTATTAATAAACAACAAATGTGAATATAACAAAAGACTAATACAGAAAGAGAATCAAACGTCTAATGACACAGTAACGAAGCTGAAAACAGTTCCCAAAAGGTTCTCCTGAAATTATTTCACCAGAAAACACCAAGAACACCAGTTGAAGACTACTAAAGTTCCTAAATAAACCACTTTACACAAACAATTAATTAGTATTTAGCTTTCGATGCGCCGCTACAGCTGCAACTGGTCAGCGCGGAATGTAAACACAGGCAAGAGGTTAAGTTGCTCGATACGAAACACTCACAAATATCAGGTCACAACACAAGAAAGGCAGAGGTGAATGAAGAAACCACTAATACGTCACTTATATAGTAAATATTATCACAAAAACCGTTAAAATATGTATCTGAAACCTAAAAATATATGAAAACTTAGAGAGCGATCTCACACGCAGTCACTCGCTTCAGAGTAATGGTCGAGTAAGCAGGAAGAAGCGTATGATAAATGGGAGGAATAGAAAGAAATGACTGGACTTCGCAAAGCAGCATGTAAACAAAAGTGTCAGTTGGTGGGATGAAGTAATTTTTGTCAATGAATGTCATCTGCAGATGTTCTCCTCAAGTGGAAGACGTATGACTTGGAGAAAACCACGTGAAGAATTTCGATCGAAGCACCTGCAGCCCACAGTTAAACATGGTGGTGGAGGTGTCATGATTTGGGGTTCCATGTCAGCATCTGGTATAGGCAAATTAGCATTCATTGAAGGTACAATGGACAAGCATAAGTATCTGAACATCCTAAAGGAGAACGTTGAGGACGTTCATATTGTATCAAGACAATGATCTGAAGCATAAAGTGGATATTGTAAGACGATGGACACTGTATAATTGCTCTAAGATTCTGGATACCCCTCCTCAGAGTCCAGACTTGAACCCAATAGAAAATCTTTGGAGTGAATTGAAGTGAAAAATATGACACACGCCAGTGACATCAAAACAAGCTTTAAAGGAACAAATACTGGAAGAATGGCGACAAATAAGTCCAGATTATAGACAAAAGCTCGTTCACAGCATGCCTAAATGCTTGGAACAAGTGATTAAGCAAAAAGGACTGCATACAAGGTATTAAAATGTACAAGGTTGTGATTGTTATAATTGTCGCCTGAAAACTTCTGTAGCTGTGGTAGTAGGCATGCTTCTTTATTTATTATTGGGGGCATGTTTCTTTATTTATTATTGTTTATGTTGTTTGAGTTAAGTTTGCAAATAAGAAAATGCTGTTCTGTTATTTATTACATACTCCTATACCATTTTGTGCCGAGACTACTCCTGTAATATGTGATGCCTGTATACAGGGTGTTACAAAAAGGTACGGCCAAACTTTCAGGAAACATTCCTCACACAGAAATAAAGAAAAGATGTTATGTGGACATGTGTCCGGAAATGCTTAATTTCCATGTTAGAGCTCATTTTAGTTTCTTCCACCTACACTCAATGGAGCACGTTATCACGATTTCATATGGGATACTCTAGCTGTGCTGCTAGAACATGTGCCTTTACAAGTATGACACAACCTGTGGTTCATGCACGATGGAGCTCCTGCACATTTCAGTCGAAGTGTTCGTACACTTCTCAACAACAGATTCGGTGACCGATGGATTGGTAGAGGCGGACCAATTCCATGGCCTCCACGCTCTCCTGACGTCAACCCTCTTGACTTTCATTTATGGTGGCATTTGAAAGCTCTTGTCTACGCAACCCCAGTACCAAATGTAGAGACTCTTCGTTCTTGTATTGTGGACGGCTGTGATACAATACGCCATTCTCCAGGGCTACATCAGCACATCAGGGATTCCATGCGACGGAGGGTGGATGCATGTATCCTTGCCAGCGGAGGACATTTTGAACATTTCCTGTAACAAAGTGTTTGAAGTCATGCTGGTACGTTCTGTTGCTGTGTGTTTCCATTCCATGATTAATGTGATTTGAAGAGAAGTAATAAAATGAGCTCTAACATGGAAAGTAAGCATTTCCGGACACATGTCCACATAACATATTTTCTTTCTTTGTGTGTGAGGAATGTTTCCTGAAAGTTTGGCCGTATCTTTTTGTAACACCCTATATAATGAAGTAAAAATAAAACATAACACTGGTGGCCGAATACTTTTATGAGTCACTGTACACGTTTCTGAGGAATATTTTACAACAGTCAATACAGGAAATAAATAACAATTAAGTCATTTCATTTTGAATTTTGTGTCCAGACTACAGAAAATACAACTTATATTAATAAAAAACATACATTATCACAATATGAGCAAATAATGTTTGTATAAAAAATGTGAGAGTTTCATGAAGCACAATTGCCACCCAAATGCAACGGCTGAGTGCCGTGTTGGCTCCTATCCTGCCAAGATGAAAGACAAGAGAAACTATTAAGTGAAATGTATTGAAATGAAATAATACAATAAAACTAATGATTAATTCAAATTATAGAGTAAAGTAGTAATGCAATACAGATTAAACGTACGTTACGTTTACTCTTTCTGGTGTTTATGAGAAACATGAGCCTGATGTGTCCTCGTGATTTCTTCAATATTTGGGCATGTATTTGAAAGAAAAACTCTCATTTCCTTGTCAATACATTGAATGAAGAGTTCCTCTCTTTGTACATTTAATTGTGGTAAGGGCAGAAAATCCTAATTCACATAAATATGACATCAGAAATTGAAGTAAAATATTCAAAGCCTTTTTAGATATCAACAAATTTCTTGTTTTATAGAAATACAAAAGGCTTCAAGAGACAATTCCTTATGCTTAATCAGCAGTCCATGATCAGTAGATATAGCTGCCAGTTCTTCTTCTGTTAATGTTAAGTCAAAATCACCTGAAGTTTCCATGAATGGTTTTCAAATCCAGTCATACTGTTCAGTGTTGAGGTATGCAAAATATGTACTCAGTTTCTCTTAAAAACTTATTAAATGATCTACTACTATTGGAAGTATTTCGTATATGCACGTGCTCCTTACCGATGGGAACATTTCCAAGTTACCTTGAACAGCTTTTCTTTTCTATATTTGTAGTTTTCTGTGAAACACTTGAATTTTGTTGGTGGATGTGAGGATATTTTCTTCTTTCCCTTGCGTGCTAGTGTTAAAATATTGAACTGCTGAAATATATTGGCCAAATACTGCAATGTGGCAATCCAAAATCACTCTGAAGAAGATTGCAAAAATGTAAATGTTTCATTTCTTTGAAAAACACGAGAAGTTCTTGTTGTAGCTTATGCACACAGATAAGTACTTTCCCCCTCGACAACTGCGTGACTTCTTTGTGTAAAAGCAACCATCTGTGTTTTCCTCCATATCAATACAAATTTTTTCAAATAAATGGATTTTGACAGGTCTTGTTTCAATAAAATTTACCATCTGGACAACTTGCTCTAAAACTCCTCTCAATTTTTCTCCCAATGTTTTTGCTTATAAGGCATCCCTATGAAGAAAGCAGTGAGTTACAATAACATATCTTTTTTTTTTTACGACTGAAATAAGGCCCTTAACACAGCTTACCATTGAAGGGTGTCATCTGTACAAATGCCTACACACAAATTTCATGTTAACTAGCACTTATTATTAAAATAATCATTTACAATGTTGAAAACGTCCTCACCTTTAGTAGATACACTTAATTCTTTGCAAAAAAGAAACTGATTTACTATTTGATCTTGATTAATGAAATGGACAAATGCTAAGAGCTGCGATTGGTGGGTAATGTCTGTTGATTCAGCAAATTTCAATCTGCAGCCAAAAGCAATATATCTGGACAAAACTGGCTGAAACTGAAACTGAAATTTTGGACGGATCTTAATGATGATTATTGGAGAGAGAGGAAGACTTCTATCCATAAATCAGCTTGGGTTTAGAAAGCATTGCTCATATGAAACAAGTTTTTGGATGAGGGCCAACAAGGATAATCTATATTCTGAGACATCAGGATTGTATCCAATACAGTACCTTGCTGTAGGTCATTAACAGAAGTCTGACCGTATGGATAAACTCTGAAATATTGGATTGTCTAAAAGACTTTTCAAGCAGAAACATTCATGTAATGTTTTAATATAGTATTAATGACATGCTGCTTGAGTCAGTCATGCCAACCAATTAAGTGCATCATTATGAAACAACATGAAATCTAACAACTGTGTAAGGTTAGGTGTATGGAAGTTGAATGGCTGACCACAGTTTACTGGGAGATTGATGGGTAAGTGTAGTGCAGCTATAAAGAAAGCCACACATAGGAAGGCTGTGTGCAGATTCTGGAGCACTACTCAAGTTCTTTGGATCCCCAACAGGTTGGATTAAAGAAAGACATTAAAGCAATTCAAAAGCATGTTGTTAGATTTGTTAATAATAACAACAACAATAATAAAATTTCTTCACGATCAAATAATCAGTATGGTCCCTAGAGTAACACAATCTCAGGACATAGTACAGATTATTCTTTTGAATGCATCAGGCAAGAATGTTTAACTTTACACTTTATATAATACATTTTTAAGCTTAACAATACTTTCTACATCTGTTAATATGCAAGAAGCTGTTACAGTTTGTGTTTTTTCTACCAACATAATACAGGGTGACACACAAAAATGGGAGCTTTTGAAATTTCCAATAAAAAATAGGGAAAAGTCCAACAAACAAATTAATTGTCTGCAATTGAACCACTACAGCTTAACATTATAAAGAGACAGTAATTCGAATTATCAGTGTTTGAAAATTATGTCCTGTAGATGGCATCCTCCTTTAGACACATATGCATTCTTCCAATCTGCTCTTGAAGTTCCTCATTGAGTGCTGCAACATCTCAGCTGGGATACCACAAATTTCATATTAAATTCCTTGTTTCAATTCATCCTGTGCTTTTAAGGTTTCCCCAAGAGAAAAAATCACAAATGGACAAATCTGGGCATCTTGGATGCCAGGGAATGTCACTGAATCTTGATATGACACGGTTACCGAACAATTCTCACATACCTGCCATTGATTGCCTTCTAGTGTGTGATGTTGCACTATCTTGTTAAGACCAGATTTTCTGAAGTTATGGAAGTTTGTTCAGTGTGGACAGAACAAAAGATTGCAATGTCTCAACGTACCAGTCCAAAGTGACAGTCACTCGATCCACTCTTCATTTTTGTGCTAAAACTGCACAGCATACTTTCACCTTGTTGGCATGTAAAGCATGTTCATTAACTTCATTAGGGGTGCTGTTTTCACAGTAATGGCAGTTCTGCTTATTCATGTAAACTTCAAGATGAAAATGGGCATCATTTGGCATCCACAGGTTGTCCAGAAATCCTGTGTCCCCATTTATGTTTGTCATAATTTGCAGACAGAGTTTTAGATTTTGAGAACTGATCTGATAAAAGAATAGCTTTGAGCACCTTGAATGCTTGCCTGTGCTCTTCTTTAAACTTACTCAATTATTGCTCAGCAAATTGCCCAAGGGTTTGGCAATTGCAGAGTAATATGTGGTAAACCCCCTAGAGTATCTTCTTAGACCTAGGAAATTTCATACTGTTGCAATAAATTTCAGTTCTGGAAAGTTTTGAACACCTGTTGTCTTCTCAGAAGAAGGTCAGATTTGTCTGCACTGTATAATATACCCAAGAAGTTCAACAGTTCTTTTCGAGAACTGGCATTTTGTAAAATTAATTTGCAAGCCATATTCTGTTGCAGCCTTTAACACTAAAGCAAGAGGTCGAAGTGCCTCATCATCAATTTTCGTTTGTATTAATATTGTCCATGGAAATAAATACTATGTTCTCTCAAGCTAATGCTCAAAAACAGTATTTGTAAAATGATGCAAACATACAGGTGAAGTTGATAACCCAAATGGAACTCTCCTAAACCGAAAGTGCTGTGATTGTGTCACTAATGAGGTATACCTTCAGCATTCCTCTTTGAGATCAATATGGAACCCACTCTTGAGGTCTGGTGTGGAAAACACATGGGCATCTTGTATTTTGTCTAAAAAATCTTCTATCGGGGGCAGTGAATAACATCTCTCACTGTGATCCTGTTTAGTTTTCTGTAGTCTATACAGATGTGATATTCTGTATTTTTATTTATCTCAACTGCAACCTGGCCTGCATATTCAGATGAACTTAGTTCTATAATTTCTTGATCAAGGCACATCTGGACATGGTTGTCAACAATTTCGTTCTCTCCTGGTGACAACCTTTTGGCTCTACTGTATATTGGTTCCTCTTTTCTGACAATAATCGTCATTCTAACATCAGTGGACTTATTTCTTTGTTGGTGTGTAATTAGTCACTAAACATTTGATGTGTTCCTTTGTTTCATCACTAAGAATGCTTTCAGTATCTAATTCTGGTTTGTCTGCTGTATGGATACACATAAGACAAGCTTCCCCTTCAGGCTTCTTATAGTAACTCTGCCCTTGTTTATTAAATCTTCAGTTCGTTCTAGAAGATTGTTCTCAAGTGCCATTTCTAAATTCATAGTGCCTCTGGAAACCACATAAATACCAATATCTGTCTCAGTTTTCACATTATCAACCTCAGTAATTCCTATATAGTACATTTGTGGAGAGAGAAATTTTTTCCCAATCCTGTCAATACTATATCTGTTTCTTGCTAGCTTGGAGCATTCATAATTTCATTAACATCTTGTCATAATAAATTAAATTGATTGCCATAGTCAATTAACACCTTCACCTCTTGGTTACTTATTCATACCTTTTTGATTTTAGAGCTGTTAATACTCTTGATATAGTGTTTCCCTTCCTGGTTGCCTTTTAATTATTCTTCCTCTTCATACATTCAGATGAGATGTGGCTAAACTTGTTGCAATTGAAGCATCTCTCTCCTTGTTCTTGTGGTTGCAGTCACTTGACCTGTGATCACTAGTACTGCAACTGAAACACTTTTTGTTTGGTTCCCAAGCTGCACTCTTAGTGTTTCTGTTACTTGAGTCTTTAGCATCTTTCTTACTAGAGTATAGAGTACAGAGTTGCTACAGTTGCCTGAGACTGCAGTCATGTGTGTGTGAGTTGTGTGTTTTGGGTTTGTGTGTGTGATCTATTCTTGAGAAAGGCCTTACTGACCAGAGCTTTATTTGTGACAAATCTTTTTGTTGTGCCTATCTGCGACACAGCATCTCCACTATGTGGCGAGTAGCAACTTTCTTTTTCATAATATTGTTACTAGAGTTTAAATTTTCATTGTTATATAGCTTCTGTCATTTCTCTTTGGCAGTGTCTTCACAGCTGTTTTGTAATGCCTATTTTTTTTCTTAAGCCCTTTCACACTTCCAGCATCATGAAATAAAAGTTTTGTGTCTGAGTCATCTTCTGTGCCATCATTCACCTACTGAAATAGTGATTCATAATAAATACATGCATGTCTGACAATTTCCCTCATTATGAGAAAATATTCTTGAAGAGACTCCTGTTTCTTCTCTCTTCGAGACAGCAGGTGGTGGATCTTTACAGCACATATTTCATGTTGAATTCTTCCTCCAAAGCTTTCTTCAGTGTAGTTTATGATGTAAGACCCTTCTCACCATGAATAAAAATCTTAACCAGACCTTCAAGTGATTTTTTTTTTTTTTTAAACAAGCATTTGCAGTTGATTCCAGTCCATTAAAAATGCCGGTCCCATGAAGTGCATGATCCACTTTTTAACTGAAGATCCATCCCTGCTGCTAAATTGGTTAAGAGCACCCTCAACGTCATGAAATGACAGAGAAAATTTATGTTGATCTTTTGAATGTCGTGAGAATGGTATTTCGATTTCATGGGTTCTTTCTGAATCTTAATGTTTTTATGTCTTCTTTTCAAGTAAATTCGATATTTTATTGCTACCCATTTGGATTGCATCCTCTTCTTCATCATCAGCATCATCACCGTCCTCTTCACATTCTGTCTCATCATTAATTTTCACTGCAACTTTGTCAATATTGGATAAATAATAATGAATTTTGGAAGTCATTTCATTTTCTGGCTCAATGAATAACTTCTGAGTTACAAGTTCGCTAGCTACTGCTTGAAAAGTAAAACCAGAAAATTCTCACAAACGTTTTCAATTTCTTCTGTCATCCAGAATTTACTTATGCAGAGATTTGATGATTTTAACCGGCACAGGTGATATTTTTATTTATTTTTATGATTTCACCTTAAGTTTCCATTTCTAGATGTTTTTTATTGTGTTGGGTATTTCCCCTTTCGTCACTTTTAAAATGTTTTCTTGCATTACTCTGCTACTGCTGATCACCGTTAAAATGTGAATCCTCATTGTAGATTCAGAATCAACACAATTACATATTGCTATGTTTTTGCAGGCAAAATGATGCTCAGAAAGTTTTGTTGTAAACTTTGTAGGTTAGGTGGCACAACTGCATTGCCAGTTATTCAGTTGATCCTGGACAGGCCTCCAGAACTTGTAGGAAAAATGGTTCTGTCCATTTATTAGTCTCCCAGTTACAAGCTTTAATACTAATCTGGTCTGCAAGAAACAAAAGAATCTAACCAACAAGCTCATGTTTTTTCCACAAACAGTGTTCCTCCATGAACACACAAAACTAGTGTCTAATATTCAGCTTCCCTGTTGTGTCATCAGGTTGTCATGATGTCAGTAGAGAAATCTTTAAATCCTACATCAGAATCCCACATTATAGTTCAAGTTATGATTTAGGAAACCTATCCTATTGTATATGCAGAAGTTACCTTGCTATGTAATGTTGAACACAGGTTTCATATACACTGAAGAGTCAAAGAAACTGATACACCTGCGTAATATTGTATAAGGCCCCAGTGAACACGCAGAAGTGCTGCAACATGATGTGGCATGGACTTGAATAATGTCTGACATAGTGCTGGAGGGAACTGACGTCATGAATCCTGCACGGCTGTCCATAAATCTGTAAGAGTGCGAGGGGATGGAGATCTCTTCTGAACAGCAAGTTGCAAGGCATCCCAGATACACTCAATAATGTTCATGTCTGGGGAGTTTGATGGCCAGCAGAAATGTTTAAACTCAGAAGAATGTTCCTGGAGCCATTATATAGCTGTTCTGGACGTGTGGGGTGTCGCATTGTCCTGCTGGAATTGCCCATGTCCATCGGACTGCACAATGGACTTGAATGGATGCAAGTGATCAGACAGGATGATTATGTATGTGTCACCTATCAGAGTTTTATCTAGACTTATCAGGGGTCCAATATCACTCCAGCTGTACACACCCCACACTATTACAGAGCCTCCACCAGCTTGAACAATCCCCTGATGACATGCAGGGTCCATGGATTCATGAGGTTGTCTCCATACTCGTACACATCTATCCACTTGATACAATTTGAAATGAGACTCATCCGACCAGGCAACATGTTTTCAGTCATCAACAGCCCAATATTGGTGTTGACAGGTCCAGGCAAGGTGTAAAGCTTTGTCTCGTGCAGTCATCGAGTGTATGTGATTTGTCCTTCGGCTCCAAAAGCCCATATCGATGTTTCATTAAACGGTTCACACGCTGACACTTGTTGATCGCCCATCATTGGAATCTGCAGCAATTTGCAGAAGGGTTACATTTCTGTCATGTTGAACAATTCTCCAGTTATTGTTGGTTCCATTCTTGCAGGATATTTCTCCAGCTGCAGAGATGCTGGAGATTTGATGTTTTATTGAATCCCTGATATTCACACTACACTCGTGAAATGGTCATATGGGAAAATCCCCACTTCATTGCTATCTTGGAGATGCTGTATCCCATTGCTTGTGCACCAACTATAACGTGACATTCAAGCTCACTAAAATCTTGGTAATCTGTCATTGTTGCAGTAGTAACCAACCTAACAACTGTGCCACATCCTATATAGGTGTTGTTGCCTGCAATACTGTATTCTGCCTATTTACACATCTCTGTATTTGAATATGAATGCCTATAACAGTTTCTTTGGCGCTTCAGTCTATTTGATATCTATTTAATATATGCTTGTAACAGACTTTTTGCTGTGACATATATTCTGAAGTCATTTACAGTGACTTGTGTTTCCTGAAATGCTGCCAATTAAACAAAACTACAGTATAGAATGTTTCAGTTATGATAATGTATATGTTATTTCACTTTTCATAACTTCTCATCTATTCCTCTTGCAGCCATAGATCTTCAGAATTGTGGAATAACTGACCACAGTGCATTTAGCATACTTCAGATGTTGGAAATCAATAATGTATTACTTGTGGTGGACATAAGAAACAATCGTTACATCAGCAGTTACATTGAAAATGAGATAATGAAAACACTGGCCAGAAACAACATGCAGAATTTAGATGAATCAAAGGAGGTAGGAAAAAGAAATTGTATAACAATTGCAATTCTGTAGAAATGTTACCTTCTTTTGCTTCAGCATTTGTCCTGATGTGTCAGGCTCCATTAACAGTGGAAAAGTGCCCATCTGTAATAAGGAAATTATATTAATGTTGTGGAAGAATGTCCTTCCAGTCACCACAACTATCAGTTATCATAAGGAATATGAATGACCTTAACTTAGTTCTGGTTGTACCCATATGTCAACTGTTTGTCTCCAATTTCTGACTTGTAGATGGGGACCCAATGCTACATTTGCATAGACCAGTGAGCAAAATGGCTAAAACCCACCCTCAGATTGGCTGGTTTACCAGACCATAGGTTATTAGTCTGTCATTAATCCTTCACACTTTATGTGACTCTGACTCATCTCTGTGCCTTGTAAGCTAGTGTGCTGGAAATGCAATTACATGAGCATGTTTAGTCACAAATTAATGTGTATAATGTTGTCCACTGTAGTCACTGTCCATTCACTGAGTTTATTGTATAAGATCTGGCCTGAGTAACTGTGCTAAATATAAATAAGTAAACCGAAACGGCCTACAATTTATAGCACATTCCTAAATTAAACTTGAGGACCATTGATGTAATACTAAAATTGTCACAAACATGTAAATGTACAAATACTTACATTTATTGATGGTATTTTTATTTTGTCTTTGCAACTACAAGAAAACGTGTATTTTTGTCTCTAAAAGTACTTAATGTTATTGAAATAAAACATCAGTGAAAGATATTTGCAATTTGGCTGCTTTATAAATAAAAAAACAGTTCATTACAGAAGATACTGATTTTTACTTATCAACAATGTATGAAAAGACATATTGCTATTTGCCATACAGGAGACACATTAAGTTGCACACAAGCACAATTAAAAGACACTTACATAGAGCTTTTGGCCACAGCCTTCATCGGTAAAGAGAGACACACATACTATACACTAACTCAAGCAAGCACATCTCACGCACACATGACCATCTCGGGCCAGAATGCTGGCATTTTGACCTGAGATGCTGGAGCTGCCAATCATGTGTGTGTGAGGTGTGGTTGCTTGTGTATGTGAATAGTATGTGTGTCTCTCTTTGCTGATGAAGGCTGTGGCTGAAAGCTCTGTTAAGTGTCTTTTAATTTTGCATCTGCAACTTAACATGTCTTCTTTACAGTAAGTAGCAACCTGTCTTTTCATACATTGTTGATATTCCTGCCTGGGGTTTCCATTGTTTGATTTTGACTTATGATATTTTATGCCTTTTTTCTCTTTGCATCATGAAATGCTATCTGCATGCACATTTTTGAAGTATTTTGTTATTTGGCACTGTTGATTCTGGCCTAATCCCACATTGCTTACCAGAACTTTGCATTTCTTGGTGCAAAACACAACACAATTAGGCCAGAATGAACAGTGCCACATGAAGGAATATTTAAAAACATGCCAGCTGATGGTGTTTCCTTATGTGAATGAAAACCAAGTGTAAAATACACGGTGTTTCAAAATGAATATACATGTTGTATGGCTTTTTACCATTTATTACATTCAGCTTACAATTATAAATAGTCCACCAAATGGAAGAGGAACTCAAGCAGTTATTCTTACTAGTGTTAAATGCGAGCAACATTTGTCACAAATTGAATTGATAGGCAAGTTCTTCTCAGACCTGGTTTAATGTCTCTGGAGTAATTGTTCCAAAAATGCTGTTTATACAGTTGAGTAGATCAGCTGGTAGTGGAGGCACAAACAAATGACCTTTTATGAGCCCCCAAAGATAAATAGAATATGCTATCAGACTGTGTGTTTGAATGTGGTGGTCATGCAAAACAACCTGTCACCTGGCCCTTTGCAACTAATCATGCTGCTGGGTACATCGTCTTTTAACCAGTCACGTACTGAATTATGTATTCAGTAAACTATTGTAGCAGTATGTGCAGGTTCGCCTGCTAACTATTAATGAGGTTTATGGAAAGTTAAGTAATTAATAGTGCACTGGCCAAATAACTGCGTATTGTTTGGGGGTTATGAACAGTGAAATTAAACTACTGTGAAATGTAACTGTGCATCTGTCAGCTACATTATTTACTGTAGTAGGTGTCCAAATTATGAACCCCATTTTTCAGTTAGTGTAGCAACGCAGTACGTCGACACCGAGGGCAATCAACAAACTAGGAAATAAAGCAGGTGGAACCGCTACAACATTCCGCCAGGATATGCACAAAAAACATTCAATTTAGGGGAGTCTCATGGCAGCTGTACCATCTTGTGGGGATTTGCTGACCATCAGATTGCACATTACTTGTGTTCACATTTTCACATAAGTGAAATGCCAATTCATCACTGAAGACAACACAATCCTTAAAATCTTTATCGTCATGCAGCAACATTTCATTTTCAAATTTGTCACGTAAACCCTAGTCTGTGGGCTTTAGAGCTTGTAACAACTGCAAACAATAAGGATGTAGTTGTAAGTGGCTCCTTAAAAGTCTCCAAACAGATGTCAATGGAATTGCTAATTCATGACTAGCCTTCTGAACTGATTTCTTGGGGCTACACATGTAAGGCCTTCACTCGTACAACACATTCTGCAGTCACTCTTAGTCATTCCTTACTCTTCTGTTTGTGCACAAGTATACGAACAAAACTGTCTGAGTTGTTCTTTTATTTGATGTATTATTTATGATTGTAAGTTGAATGTAAGTTGTAGTAGAGAGGGTATGAAATGTAGACTGGCAATGGCAAGGAAATCGTTTCTGAAGAAGAGAAATTTGTTAACATCGAGTATAGATTTAAGTGTCAGGAAGTCGTTTCTGAAAGTATTTGTATGGAGTGTAGCCATGTATGGAAGTGAAACATGGACGATAACTAGTTTGGACAAGAAGAGAATAGAAGCTTTCGAAATGTGGTGCTACAGAAGAATGCTGAAGATAAGGTGGGTAGATCACGTAATTAATGAGGAGGTATTGAATTGGATTGGGGAGAAGAGAAGTTTGTGGCACAACTTGACTAGAAGAAGGGATCGGTTGGTAGGACATGTTTTGAGGCACCAAGGGATCACCAATTTAGTATTGGAGGACAGCGTGGAGGGTAAAAATCGTAGAGAGAGACCAAGAGATGAATACACTAAGCAGATTCAGAAGGATGTAGGTTGCAGTAGGTACTGGGAGATGAAGAAGCTTGCACAGGATAGAGTAGCATGGAGAGCTGCATCAAACCAGTCTCAGGACTGAAGACCACAACAACAACAACAACAAGTTGAATGTAATAAATGCTACAAAGCTTACAACCCATGTATTCAATTTGAAACATCGTGTACTATAAGTAAAATGTATATCTTTTGTAACAAACTGTGTTTCAATCTTGAAAGCAAGCCAAATTTTAAATATCTTTCATTACAGACCACTGATGATGTTTTATTTCAATAAAATGAAGCACATTTGATTACAAAAACATGCATTTTCTTGTAGTTGCAAAGATAGAATTAAAATACCTCCAGTAATTGCAAAGCAGCTGAGTATGATATAGTCACACAAGTGAAAAACTTACATTTATACATATTAAACTGTATAAGGCAATTCATAGGCTGTTGTATCCACACAAGACAGCTTTCCAACAGTCGCCCTTACATTTATACATATTAAATTATATAAGGCAATTCATAGGCTGTTGTACCCACACAAGACAGCTTTCCAACAGTTGCCCTAAAAATGTACAGTCAACTGCCTCCAGAAGTGAAATCCCTGCCACCCGAATTATTTCGGAAAGAAATTGCTCAGGACTTGAAACAACATCCACTATATTCCTTGGAAGAGTTTTTCAACAGTGGTTCTAGTGAATGGACAAAATAATAAATATGGTTATGTTTTATATAAACTTTTGCCTAAATTTAATCTTCTTTTTATGTTCTCAGTTAACTGCACATTTAATTTTATATTTTACTTAAAGTACGTATTTTGCCAAAACGAAACTTTATGTGTGTGATCTACATGGTTTTGTAAACATTTTGCTTTATGGTATTTTCATTTGCTGCTATGAAGTTTTACTTTCCTGTTTAGTTATATTTCATTTTCTCTATGTTCTATGTGTTTTTGTGCACTGCATAAATATTTTCTTTTATTTGTAATATAAATTTTGTATATGGTGTTGTATAAAAGTTAGTTGATAAACGTTGTATTTGTGACGCAGTCTGTCCAGCCATGGCTGGTAAACGATGAAGATATAGTAATAAAGTAATAAAGCACTGTCAGAAGAAAGTGATTGTATGGAGAGTAAAATACTATTTGTGAAACTAAAATATTCTGGAGTTAACAGCATACCTGTTGGCACTTATTCAGCAAAACCAAGTAAGAAAGTATTGTGTAGAAATGATAACTACAGTTCTTGCTGATGCATTTACAAAGATCTTGAAATCTGTACAATCACTACTCACTACATTTACTCTTCAGTGGTATTCGCCTCTATTAATGGAATCCAGTTTCCAATGAACTGTGACTTAAAACAACCACAATATGTGACAGAAAAATAAGACTTCTTCCTATCAGTTTTCCATTTAGCTGATGAACTGGTCAAAGGTAGCATAACTTGTTTTAAACTTGATTAGTTTTTCAGCCACTAATAAGTAGCCATAGTTTTAAAATGATAATTTCATCTGAAGATCTGTATACAGCTGCTCATAGATATATGCACTGTTATACATATCTGACACCTTGTGTAACTTTTAATTGTATGATTTTGCTGGGTGCATACATTTCCATGGATTAGAAAGACCTATTTATGAAAAGACAAAAAGGTATAATGTAGATAGTTACAACTTCTTTGCTACCAATATTTTCAAATGTTTCTGAGGAGGCAGTGCAGAAGGGAGCTGTAAACCATCTCAATAAATGTAATTTGTTGTCATACTTGCAGTTTGGGTTCAGAGTGGACATTCAACACAAAATCCTATTTATTGTTTTATTTGTGAGAAACTTACAGGGCTAAGTAAATTGAGTAGTTATGTTCTTCCCATTAACAAAAGCCTTTGATTGTACTGATCTTTAAACACTTTTGCATATGTCTGAGCGATATGGAATGAGTAGGACAGCTCATCAAAGGTTCATTTTATATGTAGCAGGTAGGGATAAAAATCACAGGAAATCATTTCTGAAAGTATTCATCTGAAGTGTAGCACTATATTCAAGTGAAATGCAGACAATAAACAGTAAAGAAAATAAGAGAAGCAAAGCTTTTGAAATGTGATTTTGCAAAAGAATGCTGAACATTGGGTTAGTATATCAGATAATCAATGATTGGGTATCTTTCTTTATTAACAATTAACAGTAGCTTCCAATCTGATATGTAAGCATAGATCAGATGTGGCTTGGATTCAAAGAAATAGTATTGATGGCAATTGAGAGATATATACCAAATTAATAAAAAGAGGGATGATATTGATCCTCAATGATATACAAAACAGGTCAGATCACTGTTGCAGAAACAACAAAAAAGGCTTGTCAAATTTAAAAGAATGCAAAATCCACAAGATTTGCAAAGTTTTACACAGGGTCAAAATATAGCACAAAACCTCAATACTAAATACTTTCACTAGTTTCCACAGCAAAATTATGACTAAAAATCCAGCATAAAACCCAAAGAGATTGTGGTCAATATAAAGGACACCAGCAGCAAGACTTAATCAATACCTTCACTGCACAATAACAGTGGTGATTTAATTGATGTCAGTGCATTAAAGCAGAATTACTAAACACTGTTTTCCAAAATTCCTTCACCAATGAAGATGAAGTAAATTTTTCAAAATTCAGATGAAGAACATGAGTAACTTAGAAGTAGTAGCAAAAAGAGCTTAAATCTCTCAGTAAAGGCAAGGCCTCCAGTCCAGATTGTGTACCAACAAGGTTCCTTTCAGAGTATGCTGATACAGTAGCTCCATACTTAGCAATCATACAACGACTTGCTCATCATAAGATCCATACCTAAAGACTTAAAAGTTGCACAAGTCACACCAATACCAAAAAAAGAAAATAGGAATAATCTGCTAAATTACAGAGCCTTATCACTAATGCCAATTTGCAGTAGGATTTTGGAACACATACTGTGTTTGAACATTATAAGTTACCTTGAAGAAAATGATTTATTGACAAAGAGCCAACACGGGTTTCGAAAATATTGTTCTTGTGAACACAACTAGCTCTTTATTCTCACTAGGTATTGACTGCTATCAACAGGGGATGTCACATTGATTCCATATTGTTAGATTTGCAGAAGACTTTTGGCACCGTTCCTCACAAGCAACTTCTAATCAAATTGCATGCATATGGAGTATCATCTCAGTTGTGTGAGTGGACTCACGATTTCCTGTCAGAAAGGTCACAGTTCATAGGAATTGATGGAAAGTCATTGAGTAAAACATAAGTAATATCTAGCCTTCCCCAAGGAAGCATTATAGGCTCTCTGCTGTTCCTTGTCTACACAAATGATTTGGGAGACAATTTGAACAGTCCTGTTAGTTTGCAGATGATACTTTCATTTACCATCTTGTAAAGTCATCAGATGATCAAAACGACTTGCAAAACGATTTAGATAAGATATCTGTATGATGCAAAAAGTGGCAATTGACTCAAAAGAATGGAATGAGCACTGAAAGTGCTAAATTTCAGTTACATGATAAATCTCACAAATCTAAATGCTGTAAATTCAACTAAATATTTAGGGATTGCAGTTACAAATAAGTCAAAGTGGGATGTTCACATGGATAATGTTGTGGGGAATGCAAACCAAAGACTGTGATTTAGAAAATGCAGCAAGTCTGATAAAGAGACTGCTTACACTACGCTTGTCTGCCCTCATCTAGAGTACTGCCATGTGCTGTGGAATCCACATCAGATAAGATTGGCAGAGGACATAAGAATAGTTCAAAGAAGGGCAGCTCATTTTGTGTTATCACAAAATAGGGGAGAGAGTGCCACAGATGTAATACACAAATTGGGTTGGAAATCATTAAAACACAGGCGATTTTCATTGTGGCAGCATCTTCTCATGAAATGTCAACCACTAACTTCCTCCTCAGAGTGTGAAAGTATTTTGTTGGAGCCCAACCACATATAGAGAAATAATCATCATGATAAAATTGGAGGAATCCGTGCTTACACAGAAAGATTTAAGCATTCATTTCTCCCACATGCTGTTCGAGAGTGGAACACCAGAGAAATAGCTTGAAGGTGGTTCGATGAATCCTCTGTCAGGCACTTAATTGTGAATTGCAGAGAGTCGTGTAGATGTAGGTGAAAAATCTTACAAAAGAAGATATAGGTTGATTGAACACATTCTAGGTCTTAAAAGAATAATTAATTTTTTGTGAATGGAAGTGTTGGGGGTAAAAATTTGGTAGCAAGTGGAACTGTCAGGGTAAAAATTGTATAGGGAGATCAAGACTCAAATTTAGTAAACATGCTCTAATTGAGATGGGGTTCAGTTGTTACGCAAAGGTGAAAAGAGCTACACAGGAAAGAGTAGTGTGGAGAGCTATATGAAACAAGTCTTCAGACAGAAGAGTACAATAGCCATATACAAGATGTATCATAATTAGTAGTAAAAACTGATACTGGTGAAAGTATGTGATAACAGCAGCAAAAACAGTCAAAGTAAACATGGGTCCACAAGGAAGTCATTTGGGAGATGATTGCAAATGTATGGTTCCACTGACTTCAGTATGAAAGATTGTCCTAGTTAGTACAAATGTAATTCAAATGTTAACTTCTTGATGAAGTCTCCATCTAATTAGTTTCAAATATCACCCATGGCATACTTTAACAAGAAATTCCATTCTACTCCAGCATGCTACTTGTTACAACTTACTCCACTGTTGTACATGTTAAAGCAGGTGTTCCATGTGTCCACTTTACATTTGGATGCAATGCTACCCTCTTTTCAAAACATCTCCCAGATCATCTCATAAATACTGACAAGACTACAGTTTGCTGCTCCAGTTGTTCAAACGTATTAGTTGGAGTGCTATGTACAGTACTTTTAAGATGACCTCAGAGAGAAAAATCTGAGGACTGAAGTCAGCTTATCTTGGAGCACTCGAACTATGTATCTTGGGCTGTATTGTCATATAAGGTGTCACCTTACATTAGCAGCATAATATGTCAGTGTCCCATCATGTATGTACCATATTCTCTAACCAAGGGTAAAGTTGGAGCATAGTTGAATGGAGACTTAATCAAAAAGTGTACATTTCAACTACATTTATATTACCTAGGATGATACTTCATAATGAAGTCAGTGGTGGCTTGTAGTGCATGCTTAATTTTCTCACAAACAATTCATTTGTTGATGCATGTTTACAGAACATTTTTTGCTTCTGTTATTATACACTTTTGCCCTTGTCATTTTTCATGATATACATTGATTATCTGACACGAAACATGATAAAGGATTCTAAAATATTCATTCTTGCATATGATAGATGTGTTATGTCATATACATTATTTAATAAATAGGGTAGTGGCTAATGTTGGATCATTATTCACAAAATACAGATTGCCACTTAACTGCAAAAAAAGATAATGCATACAGTTATTGACATGGGACTCCTCTAAAAGTAAAATTGTTATTATCTCAGGGTGCTCAAATAATTAGTTAAGTTAAATAGGTTAAATTCTAAGGGATGAAGGTTGATGAATGGGCTTTCTTTGGTGTTTCGCATTTAGGACCTTATGCAGAAACTAAATGGTGCTACCATCACTACAAGAATAATCTTCAGTGACAGTGTCACTGAATTTTGTAGGTTGTTTATTTTGGATACTTTCATTCTATTATCTCCAGCGGTATTATATTTTGTGGCAACTCTGTACATTGACAAAGAATATTCATAAACAATGTAAGGGTGGTTAGAATCATCCTGCAGGCAGTCATTCAAATATCCATGAATTTCAACTCACTCAGAGATGCTGGTGGTTGTAGTCATGCATGCATGAGGTATGCTTGCTTGTGTGAATGTGTGTGTTTTCTTTGCTGTAGAAGGCTTTGGCCAAAAGCTATAATGTGTGATAGTCTTTTTGTTGTGCCTATCTGCAAAGTGCCTGGTCATTTTTGCAGTGAGTAACAATCTTTCCTTTTCCTAATGTCGATATTCCAACCTCGAAACTCTGCCGTCCCTGTACATGTAGTCCATCATGAAATTTATATTTAATAATACAGACTCATTCAACATGAATTCCAGTATTCACTCAGTTAACACTCAACAGAAAAAAATTATCTGCACTCGAGTAACACTTCCTTAATCATTGTATACTGACAGGAATGGAAGTGTAACACAGTGAAATACTAGTTCAGTAACAGATATAGAAGTTCATCATTTAATGAGCTTGAGATGATTAGATGTTGGTTCTATTTGAAACTGTTGTCTATCATATGAGGTGTGACTCACATGTGCATAAATTCACTCTTGCATTCATTATGACATGTATACAAACAACCTCTGAATGTTATGTTGAGGCATTTCTTGCTGTGCCTGAAACTTGTAATTGGTCATTTTATGAAGATGGCTAAGTGGAGGCTGATATGAAAGTATAAATCTTCCTGTTACATCTCAGACATGCTCGACAAATGACAAAACAAGTGACCGGGCAGAGCATACAAAGATCAATACATTCTTGAAGGCATTTGTGGTGTAACTGCAGTGTTGGTACTCTACTCATAAAGGGTCCACACAATGATTCCAGGAGTTGGTTAGGTATGAGTCCCAAGAACTGCTTACTGTGACCTCTCACCAGTTTGTGTACAGAAATGTTGACATCGATTTCACTGCCACAAATAGACATGTGAATCACTGTCAAATTCCACAGAATGTCACTCATGTCCCAGTTGCCTCAAGCACTACACCTTGCAAGCTCCTGTTGTCTGTGGTATCGTGTCAATAGTAAACAATGCATGGTAACTTGGAATCTCAACCGAGCTTCCAGTAATCTGTTCCCAACGGTTTGCTGTGACACTGGCTGTGACCTCTACCTGGATTGCTGCTGTTGTCATCCATCTATTCATCAGAGCCAGTTGAGAAATCCAGTGATCTTCTCATGCTGTAGTTCTTCTGGTAGGAAACATACCACTCTTCTTGCCACACTGTTATCCTGAGTCCACCTTGTCACCATTCATTCTGCAGTTATTACTCTCGAGGCAGCTAGCTGTCTTACGTGATCTGTCTGTGTTTACTTTGCCATTTTCCTGGTGCCAATGATTTCACTTGTCATGAAGTCTGAAAGATAATTTTCCAATAATAATGGACACAATGAATAGTAACAAGTATGCACACTATTATTAGTTCATCTGCAATTTTTCAAATCTTAAGTTGAAAAGCTTCATTGTGTCTCACTCAGTTTGTCTTGTGCAGTTGTTCCATACAGTTGTTCAGAGCCTTTCATTATCAACTCATCTTATGCGTGAATATTGAACAGGCTATGATGATAAAGATTAAGCACAAAAAAACTTAATTCATTTATCAGGCATTCACATCGTTATAAGTACAGTTTGACAAGGATGGGACAGGTAGTCAGATTAACCACAAAAAAACTTAATTCATTTATCAGGCATTCACATCATTATAAGTACAGTTTGACAAGGATGGGACAGGTAGTCAGTCATAACTTTATTGCAAACAATGCTGGTTAATTTATAATACTATTAAACATTTTTGTTTAAGTTTTAAATATGAATTGGGTTGCTGTGGATTATATTATGGTGACTTGTTCCATGATTTAGTTTGACCCAAACTAAATCACACAGCTTGAGAAGAATCAGATAAGGGCTCCACCACTGTGTTCATAGACTGCATGTCTGCATTGCTGGATTCATCTGACAGCTTTCTGATACCTTTACTAACAAAACTAACCACTGTGATCCCATTCCAGAAGTCCAATATGGCTTCCAGCAGTTTATGAAAATGTAATATCCATTTAAAACCCTTTTACCTGAGTAATCTCGTGAGCTGTACCCATGGTCAAGGGCAATCCCTATTGTTTTTCCTGCGAAATGGCATCTTTTTCCGAATCTGCTACACTTGTCTTTCTCAGCTCTGTAAGCTATCTTCCTGCATGTTAATCATCTTTCCCATGGCACCAAAAAACCTATGTTCTAGTCAAATATGCCACCACTGTTCATCTATGTTGTTGTTATCTGTACCAAATGTAAAAGTTTCTTCCCTATAACTAAGATGCCCTCCCCTTTCTCAATACCAGCTCTGCTGTAATGGAGAGGTGAGAACTATCCTTCTGCTCCTTCCTGAATTTTTGTTGCACTCTCCTTGGCCTAAAACAGTACTAGAACAATTCTCTGCCCTGTTAATTATATAATTAGTTAATTATGAACGGTTAATTATGACCCAGTAGTCAGTTACAGATGACTGGTTGTTTTTCATCATTTTTATATATTTAATAATGAATGTTCTAGAGAATATTGATTCATTAACCTTATTGACAGTTCATATATGAGTCAGAATCTATTTTGTAATCCTTATATTGACAAATAGCTTTCAAAATACGAAGACACCATTGTTGTTCTCATGTTGACACCAGTGTGACACAAACTCATGTTATGCTATCAAGTATAATATTTCCCATCATTTTCTTTTGCTCATAAACTTAGATGTGCTTTTATATTTTCAGTATTGTTGGATATCACTTGCAAAGTCCATTGAGAATTCTGCATCTTCCCAGAGACTAAAATCTAGTCCTTCGGGGTCTTCTATAGGATCAAAGAGCTCGAAAAAAAATGAAATTTCATCCCAAAGAGGCGCAGTAAAATGCTCTGTTCCAGCAATAAAAAGGTAAAGTGTTCAGTGTAAGCACCTTGTTAACAAAATCTTAAAATTCCCAGAACTTATAGTTATGTCTTTTTCAGGAGTTGTTCAGATTATAATCAACAGAAGATGGACAAAGAGCAATATGAAATGAAGAGTCATAAGTGAGTGTTCTAAGTAATATAATATATATGCTTGATAATTGTTTGTTACATTAAAATGTGCACTTTTGAAGAACACTTCGTAAGTGTACATTTTCAAGGCTCTGTATGCCTGTTGATTAACGTGAACAGTTCTTGTTGTATCTACCTGTAGATCTGTTACTGGATATTCACTTGATTTTACTAGTAAACATGTAGCAGAATGTTACTGTTACCACAGCTGATTAGTTTAGGTGAAATATTTGTACATATTTTCCTATACCTAAGCAAGTATATGTAAACACTTTCAGATTTCCAGAATGAACCTTTCACTCAATTGGTGCATATGGAGTGTTTTTAAATTTCCTGGCTGATTAAATCTGTGTGCTGGACTGGGTCTTAAACTCAGTACTTTCTCATTTATAAGCAGTGCTCTTACTGACTGAGCTATCCATGTATGGCTCATGACCCACTCTCATACCTTTAGTTCTGTTTGTATCTCCCTGCAGCTTTTCAATCTTCACAGGAGCTCTCCTGCAAATATCTTGCTAGACTAGCACTCCTGGAAGCAATGGTGTAGCTACAGCCTGACAGTTGTTTTCAGAATGAGTATTTTACTCTGCAATGAAGTGTGCACTGTTTAGGAACTTGTAGTTTCTTTAAACCTGTTACAGGACATCGTTTAACAAGGAACTTGTTACTTAATCCTTTACTTGACTCTTGGATATCAGAACCAGATGCATAGAAGACATACATTTTCCTAGCATGGGCTTTGTTTTAGCCAACTCTGCCCTTGCTACAGCTTTAGCTTACAGTACATTCATTATCTTCCTCTGTATGGCGTTTTGTTCACCCTGGAATGTGAGAAGGTTTCACAGCCTGGCACATAGATGGCACCGCTGTCAATGATATTTTTTTAATGTTGCTTCATGTTGGGCAGTATACATGGAATAGCTGTGTGTTTCTTATTAATAGATTAATTGCATTGCCTTCTCATTGTAAAATTCCTAATTTTAGGGGTCTGTTGTCAACAGAAATCCAGCCAAAGTTGGTGAAGGTGTACCTACATCAATGTCTGTACACTGTAAACTACTAAGAAACACATGTCAGAGGCTACTTCCAATAGCATCACATACTAGGGCATTTTTCAGTATCATTCGTACATGGACCATGTGAAAAATGGATTCCTTAACTGCTCTGTGCTAGCCACAATTAGTTGAATCTTGTCTTTGTCATCCCTATGGGGACTGTAGTGTATTCCTAGATCCCTCACTTAAACCTGGTTCATAAAACTTTATAAGGACACTGTCCTGGGATAGTTTCCATCTGTCAGCAAGTGTCTGCCAGTCCAGGTTTCTCAGAAACTCAGTAATGCTCCTCTGTATGTCAAACAAACCTATGACAACTCGTGGTGCTGTAGGAGTTTTATTGGTATAGCCATGCAATCAAAACATTAATTGAGTAGGCACGCTTGTTTGTGGATATACACTTTTAATTCACTTTATTTTTACACCTTGTGATAGCTAGGGCTCAGCATGAATGCACACTTCTTAACTGAACAAACATAACAATACAAAAATATGTCACATACTCTCAGTCACTTGGGTGTTCACAACTGATCAGGTATCAGTCAGGTCACTACACCAGTCTCCATCCCCCCCCCCCCCCCTCCCTCCCCCATCCTTTTGAACACTGAAGCTCCAGGGATATTGGGGAACTTGTGTTTGACTGATCTCCCTGCTTGTGTTACTGTCACTGGATGCTGTAGTGTATTTGTGAGGGAGGAGGAGCCTAAAGGTGTAGCCGGAGAGCCCAGAGAGTCCTCCTCCATTGAATTCTCTTCAAGGTGTGCCTGCTTCAGATGCTTAATAGATACTGTTTTCTCTCAGTTGTAGCACAAGATCTTGAAGGTGTTTGTTCCCCTGTGGACAACTTTGAATGGTCCTATGTATGTCGGCTTTAATGATAGGCAGACAGTATCATACCTCAACCAAACATGCAAAGTTTGTTCAAGTTCTTGTGGATGAAAACAGGTTTAGGTGTATAAGGGCAGAACAGGGCATATTATTTCGTAGATATTTCCCAAAATCTGTAAGTTATTCTTTCTGTGGTAACAACTGAGGCTTTTCTGAAAGTAATTCAGGTGACAGCCTTAAATTTTCACTGTAGACCAGCTGGACTGCAGTGTGTAATGAGTGTAATTCAGTGAAGTCCATAAACAAAGAAGCACCAGAGGTAAAGCCTCAGACTAATGCTTACCTCTGCACTGGAGTGCCATCTTCAATGTCCAGTGCTAGCTGCACCACCATCCTGTTGCTTATGGGCTAGTAATTGGTAGTCCCAATGTGCAAGCAGCCACAGAATCACAGTAGTTTGTGACATAGTAATGACTCAAACTGCTTCTAGTCTGCAGAAATTGTTTGGGGAACACTGAATCAGGAAATTCGCCTTTAATCAATGCATGGGCATCTGTTATTCCTGTAATTGGAAAATCCTCTGACCCTCATGTAAAATGCTCCACTGTGATTAGCAAATAAAAATAACTATTGGAGTAAGACAGCTGGCCCACCAGTACCACATGCACATGTGAGAGACATAGGTGTAACTATTTTGCTGAGGGGTGTAGACACATGCCTGCCATTCTTGCGTAGTTGGCAGTCTTTCTTCATTCGTGGCCAGATCATCTGTTTTGTTAACAACCTGACTGTGGCCAGTACACCAGGGTGAGATAAATTATGAAAAGCTTAAAAAACTGGCTGCCAAAATTTTTGTGTTAAGGAAACTTGCTCCATGTTGTGAGATGTTTCAGACCATAATGAAGCATTCAGCTCTGGTGCATGTATTTGTGACAGCACAGGGCTGTACTGCACCTGCTCCAGCATTGAACATAGTTCTGAGTCCTTAACACAGATATTCATGCTCTCCCATGGGACCGCTTTTACACAGCAAAGCATCGAGAGAGGAAGTTGGCCACTGCATTACTTTTTCTGCTGATGTGAAGTACATCTGTCATGAAATGTGAAATGTATTCAGTGTGCCTGCACTGTCTCAATGATGCATGAATGGTATCCTTGGAGAAGATGGATGTGAGAGGAGCATGATCTGTGTAAACAATGAAGTGTTTACCTTCCATTTTGTCTCTGAAATATTTTCTTGACTCATATATAGCATACAATTCTCTGTCAATGGTCATCATTAGTGAGTGAGGAAAAAATGTCAAAGGCTGCACAATGGCTCCTACAGCAGCTTGGCTTGTGTTCGCCATTAGGGGCGTAGGAATGCTAAGACTTGGATGAGTGAGTAGCACTGCCTGTGCTGTGTAGTCTTTGGCAGAGTTGAAGACTGTCAGCTGCTCTGGACTCCATCTCACTTTCCTGTTTCCTGCAATATACTTTCCTTTTATTAATTCCATGAGAGGCATCAATAGTACTGCAGCTTTTGGTGGTGAGATCCCTGAGCATCCAAGGAAACACTGCAAGTCTTAGTAAGTTTTTGGTAGTGGACCATTACAAATGTTATCTACCCTTTCTGACAAAGAGACAATGCCATTAGAGGACAACTCAAATGCTAGAAATTTGACACAGCTTTTACCCAGTAAAGATTTCTCCCTGTTTATGGCCACTCTGTGTAGGCAAGGATGTTTGAATAGTTGAACCCGTCATGTGAGGTATGGGGGACCCATCCAGTACTGTTCTGGCATTCAGTACTTGGTGGTCTTCACATAGGTGCCAAGTGTTGTTGCACTTCCATACCCTGAATAAAGGCAATGCCCACAGGCTCTTTGAAGGTGCCTTTACTCCACCTTGAATATGGCTGTTGATACCCTCTCTAACCACAGAGAACTTTTCTGGCATTAGGAATCATGGTTTAGCCACCACCATAGGTCTAGGCAATGTGCAAATGAAGTGCATCATTTTCTGACTCTCCTTGTCCTTTGCTTGTTTCACAGACATAACATCAGGAAATCTATTGAGAATGATGTCCATGTTACCATAGTACTGCATTGACTGTCAATTTTGCTACGGGCAGAAGTGTGCCACTATGCATGTCAACCACCAATAGGAAGTGGTGCAAGAAATCTGGCCCCAAAACGGGGTCAATAATATTCATGACAATGAATCTCTACAGAAACTGTCTATTCAAATTGGTATCCAATAGCATTTCCTTTTTTCCATATGTCTTGATAACTGAGTTATTGGCATCCATTAACGTTTGCAATCTCACAGCATCAATTGCTTCAAAACAGTGTCCTGGTAGTACACTAAGGTTAGAACCAGTGTCAACCAAAATGATGGACTTCTGATACCTTGTCCACCATAAAAAAAAGGCTTTTTGAATTTTTTGAATGATTTCATAAAACCTATTCTCTGCAGTTACTGAGTGAGGTGGTGCAGTGGTTAGCACAGTGGACTTGCATTCCAGAGGATGTTGATTCAAACCCATGTCCAGCCATGTAGATTTAGGTTTTCCATGATTTCCCTAAATTGCTCAAGGCAAATGTCAGGATGGTTCCTCTGAAAGGGCATGACCAGTTTCCTTCCTCATATTTGACACAATTCAAGTTCGTGCTCTGTCTCTAATGACCTAAATGGTAACAGGATGTTAAACCTAATCTTTGTTCTTCCTTTTCTCTGCAGTTGTTGGTACCACATGTGTGGGGAGCCTGAATTCATCTGGAATTCCAGGCAAATCCTCTTGAAGCTCAGATCATCACAACCTGGCATGAAGTTTATGCTGTGGCATCTCTTTTTTATCATATCAGCACTTGGCATGGGTGGGAACTTTGTCAAGCATCTGTGGGCTGTATCTTACTTGAGAAGAAACCTGATACTCTTGCTTGTGCTGCAGTTAAGTTTGAGATTTCATCAGTGATTGTTGAAGTTAGACATGCCTGTGACTCAAATTGGTTTGTTGGAGATGTTCTGCAGAAGGGAACTTGAGTGATGAGCCATTTGTGGTAACCTTCCAGCATTATGTGTCTAAGTGCATGCTGCAGGCGTTTAAAGTTTCAATTATCACTGTACAAGGGTAGACACAGCAGGGAAATGAGAGGACAGGCAACATTTATGAGTGGGACAACAGTCACTGACGCCACTCACTTTTGTGCCCTAACTCTGAAGTGTTGGTGTACCAGCACCAATAGGATTTTGTTGCCTGCCACTGCGCACTTACTGAGTTTGGACAAGGAAGGAGTGGGTGAGTGGGAATTGAATGTCATTCATTATAGGAACATGTGCTTCCAAATATAAATTTACTTAAAACCCAAAACATGTAAGATTCAATATGATAATTTCCTTTTTGGCTAAAAAAAGAACAAGTGTTTTGATTAAGACAATAAGATTACAGGAGCAGCCAGTTAAATTTCAACTGAAAAGTAAATCTCAGAAGCAGCAAAGGCTGATTAATAAATTAGGTAATCTCAGGGAGATGTGAAACAGATTACACAGTGATTAATAACAAATAACTTGAATTTAGACTTCAGAATTAGTAAATTACATACAATTAGGCATTAAATTCCCAGAGCAAGTCATCATACTTCAACAACATTGCAACTTCGACTCTGATGTCACCATGTTGTGGGATGCCTCTCGATAGCCCACCCCAGCAATTCTAATTAGCTGCCTCTAAAACACACATAAAATACAATTTCAAAAACAAGAGAAAAAGCACACATAATTATGTAATGCCTCTAAAAACACATAAAATACAGTTTTAAAAACAAGAGAAGAAGTACACGTAATCATGTAACAGCAGTGTTCCAACTCCAGTTCCCCAAAGGTTAAGTAAAGGAATCTACAGTATCTGTCCCATGATATTTCAAGCAATGGGAACAGTGTGTATACTAAGTAACAGTCACAAACAGAACACTTCCCATATGAGGGCAGGTAACTGCTACTGGCAATTACTCAGTAAACACTGAGTGTATGGGCAGACACAAGCAAGTAGTGAAACACAAAAACTAGGCGCAAGACCATCAGTGCCACTCTCTAAAATTTTAAACCACCAAATACAGTAACAAATACATATATCAAGATGAAGGCATTAAACAAACATAAGTAAATATATCAGAAGGACATTCCTCATGGGAGACTGAAATTAGCCAAAACTGGACAATAGGTTATAGTAGAAATAATGACAATTTGGTACCAGGAAGTTCACTCAGCAACTAATGGCTACTGCCAATTACTCAATAAACACTTCCTGCACAAGCAAGCAAAGCTAGGCACAAGGGCTGTCAATAAAGCTATGTTTTCCTAGCTGCACGAGTTTACCACAATGTGCTGCATAAAACACATGTGAGACTGTGCTTCCCACTCACACAATGCCAACATACCAGACCATTTTCCTAGGGTATGGGCAATGCAATACCGGTGCAGGCTCTACCTGTGGGAAATGCCTGCATGCTTTGGGAGGAGTCTGTCCTACGCATCACAGTGATTTACTTGGATGGAGGATTGGGTAAGTCAAACTGAGCAGCAGCAAACTTCTAGGCAACAGCCGCAGAATTTGTTTTGTGTGCACGGGCAGTGTCAGAGAAGTTAATTCTTCCAATATAGTTATTGAAACATTCACCAGTAATGTCACCTGACTGCTTCTCTGCCTCAGAGGATGAGCAGCTTACCTGTCTAGTATCCAAACAGCATATTTTTTGGAGCATGGATGAGCTGGAAAACTAAATGCAAAAGAAGAGAAATTGGAAGAAAAATGAATGAAACATATAAGATGAAATGTCCTTGCTTATGTTCAGTGTAATATATTTGTAAATATACACACATCAAAAAAAGTTTTGCATCACCCAGTTCCGAGAGTTCAGGAACCTGTATAGAAAATTGGAATAGAGCTCAACTTAAGAATCATTTTTGCCCCTTTTATCACTCATGATAACTACACATTGCATGTTGTACCACCATACAGTGAGACCTTCAGAGGTGGTGGTCAACATTGCTGTACACACTGGTACCTCTAATACCCAGTAGCATGTCCTCTTGCATTGATGCAAATCTGTATTCATCATGGCATACTATTCACAAGTTCATCAAGGCACTGTTGGTCCATATTGTCCCACTCGTCAATGGTGATTTGGCATAGATCCCTCAGAGTGGTTGGTGGGTCACATTGTCCATAAACAACCCTTTTCAATCCATCCTGGCATGTTCGATCAGGTTCATGTCTGGAGAACATGCTGGCCACTCTAGTCGAGCGATGTCGTTATCCTGAAGGAAGTCATTCACAAGATGTCCATGATGGGGGTGCGAATTGTCATCCATGAAGTCGAATGCCTCACCAGTATGCTGCCAATATGGTTCCACTATTGGTCGGAGAAGGCATTCACGTATTGTACAGCTGTTATGGTGCCTTCTATGACCACCAGCGGTGTATATCGACCCCACATAATGCCACCCCAAAACAGCAGGGAATCTCCACCTCGCTGCACTCGCCAGACTGTGTGTCTAAGGCGTTCAGCCTGACTGGGTTGCCTCCAAACATGTCTCCGACGATTGTGAGGTTGAAGGCATATGCGACACTCATCAGTGAAGAGAATGTGATGCCAATCCTGAGCGGTCCATTTGGCATGTTGTTGTGCCCATCTGTACCACACTGCATGGTGTCATGGTTGCAAAGATGGACCTCTCCGTGGAAAATGGGAGTGAAGTTGTGCATCGAGCCGCCTACTGCGCACAGTTTGAGTCATAATACAACATTCTGTGTCTGCACAAAGTAACAATGTGGATGCAATCAAACCGTGGTATTGACCATTTAGGCATGGTTGAACTACAGACAACATGAGCTGTGTACCTCTTTCCTGGTGGAATGACTGGAACTGATTGGGTGTCAGCCCCCTCCGTTTAATAGGCGCTGCTCATGCATGGTTGTGTACATCTTTGGTCAGGTTTAGTGACATCTCTGAACAGTTGAAGGGACTGTGTCTGTGATACAATATCCACAGTCAATGTCTATCTTCAGGAGTTCTGGGAACC
Organism: Schistocerca piceifrons; assembly: GCF_021461385.2. Classification (NCBI taxonomy): domain Eukaryota; kingdom Metazoa; phylum Arthropoda; class Insecta; order Orthoptera; family Acrididae; genus Schistocerca; species Schistocerca piceifrons. Next base: position 124,585,386 of record NC_060141.1, on the reverse strand, counting down.
GGGGTGTTGCAAAACTTTTTTTGGTGTGTGTATTTGTACTAAGCATTTAACCACAGTTATAGTGAGTTATATGTTGTGTTATCATGATCAGTACTGTAATGATCAAAATTTGGCCTGGTGAAGTAATCAGTGAATCTGCTCCTCACAGTGAATCTCTCAGCTTTGGCATAAGTGCGGATACTTACCATGGGTATCATGTTGTTTTTAGGCAGTTCATTGTTATTGTGATCAGTTCTGCAAACAACGATTAAAATTTGGCCTGTTGAACTACCCAGTGAATCTGCTCCTCACACTGAATCCCTCAGCTTTATAGCGTAGCCATCAACACCTACCAAGGGTATCATGTTGGCCTTCAGCAGTTCATTAATTTCTGATACATCTGCATTATAAGGCAGTGGGAACCAGTATTCCTCCACAGTGTCAAGCAACTGTTTTGTTTCTAAAATTTTACACACTCGTTGTTCATCACGATGAAAGAACATTTGTGCCACTGCTTTGCACTTCCTGAGTGCTCTTCCCAATAATGTACAGTCTTTTTCCTCTTCCATAACTTCCATGTTCTATCAGAGTGTCAAAGTTAAGAGGTGTTTAGGTTATTCACTGTGGTGCCAGTGGTCACATGTGTGAGAGTTGCATTTGCATAAATGTGTGTATGTGTGTGTTGTATAATTCACAAGAAGGCTTTTTGGCTGAAAGCTTACTTGTTTAGCACCCTTTTTGTTGTGCCTGTCTGCAACTCAACATTTCCACTATAAGGTGAGTAGCAATCTATTCTTTTTTAATACTGTTATTATTTCATCCTGAATTTTTCATTGTGTAGTAGCAAAACATTTCTTTTAGTGCTCTGGAATTAGCGTTGCACCAATGAACCCCAAAATACTGCTCTCGTCTAGGGGAAAACTACAGCACCCACTGACTTCCAACAAACTAAAAATAAATTCAAACCTTTCTGAAATCTTTTTGCACTTTGAGCCCTCACAAAATGCGTGAAGGGAAAAAGTTTGTTGCTTACTACATTTCGGATATTGGTTTCCTGAAAATTTCATATAACTCATGATATTTTAATTTATTACTTCACCATTGCTGACTCTATTGGCCAGAAAGTTTGTGCACATTATTGTTGTGTACTACCAAAGCCAGCCATAAGATTAAATTGTTGTACAAGACGTAGTTCAGGAGATATGATGTGATAAATATTGAAGAGCACAAAAAACCCAACTTTTCTTAAAGCTTAAATATTTCTCTATTTCAATAGCACAAAATCTCCATTGAATTAAAAAAAAGTGTCTGAAGGTAGTTCTCATATGAGTCTATCATGTACAGTTCTCAGATTATAAAAAACACCACTTTCGTTTTTTACATTCTGATGTGCACCACCCTGCACCTAGGAAAATGTTTCACACAGTGTCCTGCGGCCCACATCAAACAGTGAAAGGTGCGGGTGTATTCCACTCATGCTGCAATAAATAGCGTAATGCTCATTAACTTTATAAAGCACCCAATACTTTAATAAGTACATATATCAAGGTGAAGGCAATAAACAAACAACAATAAACACATAGGGGACTTTTCTCATGGGAGATTGAGCTTAGCCAAAACAAGATGAAAGGTTACAGTCACATGATAAGCAAACAAGCATGCTCGAGGCAAGCACACTGCCAGAATCGCACAGACGGAATTGCATGATGTGCAAACAGCACTGGGAAAGACACCGTAGGACAGCAGGATTCTAGTGAAGCATTCCAAAAGTTGCTCACTCAGTGTCTTTAATGGAGACTTCTCAGGAGACTGTGTCCAACCCCAAGATGTCAAGTCTGTAGCCCATGGCAGTAGAGACCCACTGCAGAATATGACCCTCAGGCCACAACAGTCATCTCCCTGCTCCAAGTGGTCATGCCAAACTGATCCTTTAACTTGCTTTCCTCCAAATTCAGCCAAAACACACCATGTGTGTCCAACAGACCAACGCAATGATGAACTTCTCGAAGGGCCAACATGACCCTGCAACACATATTAGCCACAGGCACACAAAACTGCTGGCTTCCTGTTACCACCACCTCTTTCTTGCCGATTCAGCTTTGAGAGAGTGAGTTCACATGAGCCTCAGTTCACTATGTGTGTGCATCATCTGAGTAAAGATATGTCCACTCTCGAGATGGACATGACCTGTTGACTCATGACACAGCTCAGATTCATTGGTATTTGTTGTCCTGTTGACTGTTAAACGTATGATGCGTTCTGCTTTACTTTTTGTCATTGGAGTGTTCTGTGGCGGTGCAATTTGTGTGCTGAGCCCTTTGACACTCTCTGTCAGCTGATCTGTAGCTGTCGCTGATGTGCTTCTCAGAATGCTTGACCCAGAGCCTTTGTTTGACTCTGCCCTTAGTGTGTGTGGTTTGAAGCCATCTGCCAAGACCACTCCAGCTGTAGTGTTGCCAACATTAAACTGCATGCAACTTACAGAGGCTTCCACCTTATCTGTTATTGCTGTGAACACAACTCTGTATCTGCAGCCAGAACAATCTGTCTATTTGTTGGAAGCCTTTTAACAACAGTTAACAACAGTGTCTGTAATGAATTTTATGGCAACAGATTGAAATTTGCTGGTGACTGAAGCTCTTTTTATAGTTGCTCGGGGGGAAGGAATCTGTTCCCCAATTGATCATTGTAGCCTTGCTTCAGATGTTGGTATCAAATATTAGATAAGGCGTATTTTTAAAGTAGCATAACTGTGTGCACAAGACTTTCTCTGCCTGAACAACCTGAGTTTAATTCAGATGAGCAATAACATAGCAGAACTGATCTGTATCATTGTTAATGTCATGTTGGCTGAAAATCTTTCAGCTTGAGGATACTGCAGCTCAGGTCTTGTAGTCTGGTAGTTCAACATGATGCGCTGTCCCATTTTGTGTTGGAGGTGCTGGTTGTGTGGGAAGCTGTACTGTCAAAGTACCTGTTGCTGCAAGTGGTAATGGCTTCTGTTCTGATTTGCATCATTTTGTTTGACGCTGTTGCTCTTATTTAGGTTCTTCATACTTCATGTTCTTGCTTGAGGTTACCAATGTAGGATTTTTGTCAGTATAGCCATGCAGACAAAACACTAACTGAATAGTCACACACAGTTGTGGATATGCACTTGTGATTAACTTTTTTTTATACTTTGTGATAGCTAGGTACAAAATAGAAATGCATGCTTCCCAGCTGCACAAAGATAACAATACAAAAATATTTCACACACTTATAGTCAATTGTTTGTTCGTAACTTATTGGTTGATCCTCATGTCACTAAAGTGCCATTTTTTGTATATTCCCTGTTAGCACTTTTTGGTATGGTTCTCATATACTTGAGAGAAATCTCCTTTGTAGATTGATGGCATTTTTCCATAGTATCCTATAAATGAAATAAAGTCTGCCACTTGCTTTACTCACAGAGCATGTGTAATAATTCCATTTCATATCCTTACAACTTATTACATCCAGGTATTTGAATGACTTAACTAGTTCCAGTTCTAACTCATTGACATTATGGTAATAATAATCTAAGTTTTAATTTTTGTAGAATGTACAATTTCACATTTCTGAACACTTAAAACAAGTTCCAATCTTTGCACAACTGTGAAACCTTATCAAAATCTAATTGAGTGTATGTGTAGCTTTTTTCAGACTACTTCATTTTAGGTAACCGTATTATTTGGAAAAGTTAGGTTACTGTTAATATTGTCTGTCAGATCATTAATATACAGCATGAATAACAATGTTCCAACACATTTCCCTTCGGCATGTTTAAAGGTACTTCTGTATCTCTCCATGACTCTCCATCGAATATAAGAAGTAAACACTTCTCTACCAGTCATAAATTGTATTTGATATCCCATAGGATTGTACTTTTATTAATACACCTTTGTGTGAAACTGATTCGGATACTTTTTAGAAGTCAAGAAATACCAAATCTTCCTGTTTACATTGATCCATGGTTTTCAGGATGTCAAGTGAGAAAAGGAGAGTTGTGTTTTGTATGACCAATGTATTCCAGGTGCTTGCTGAAAGTCAATCTTTTTGAGATACCTTATTATGTGTGATATCAGAGATTAAACTGCCAATTAAAACTTGCGTACTTACTTGCAAATTTAGTGATAAATCTTTATCTGGTTGGGAAGCTGTATGCTTCATTGTTTTAGACTGTTCTGTATGCTTATTTTAAAAAAGGGCAGAAACAACATGTTATCACTTATTTTATTTGTTTTCCATTTAAACTAAAAAGTGTGTAATTTTTTCTTACATTCCCTGTCAGACTGTCACTTTTCAATAGGTTGAGTGAGGTAACAATAGCAGTTGGCAGAAGAGTCAGGGTGCTTTGTGACTAGTTGCGATTGGAAAATGAGTTGCATCATTCATATTGGTTCTGAACAGAGATGAAAAATGATTGTTTATGTGGATAGATTGATGAGTTAAATATTGTTAAACTACATGATTGCTGACATAGATAATTATTTCTGTGGTGCTTTTGTCGAAAATTTCAAGTGGGTACAATGTGAAATTGTTAGCTGATAGCCAATGGAAGTTGACCATGTGATGTGTAGTGTAGAATGTCGCTATTATTGAATAATCTCATTTGCAGAGTTTGATGTCAGCACAAATTGAAACAAAATAATCTGTAAGATCAAGTTCATGTGGACTTTGCATTGATATTTAAAATTGTCCATTTAAGGATTCAGGTTTTTAAACATGCACACATACACATCTAAGTTGAAACACACTCCAGCTGGTTGATTAAGTTGTGGCATCGATAGGTCATATCGACCTCAGACAACATTAATCTTTGGGACTCAGGTCGCTTATCCAAGCCGCCATGTTAACTCAGTCTGCTCTTATACTTTGTACTGTGTGCACGCGTATGATAATTGCCAAAATATATATGTGCAGGTATTAATGGGGACAGTTTATTCGTATACTGCTATTCGTATCCTGATCCCATACTGGTGACCCCGAAGTTTCTACGTCTTCTGCGATTTCTGCACCGGGTGTTGTAAAACAACAAGTTATGTGCACACCGCCATGACCACCTCACCCAACACTTTGTTCGAAGATTTGGAAGCCGCTTTTGCCCCCTCCCCCAGGTCGTCTGCTGAAGCTGCCACTTTTATACGAAGACAACCCTGTAACATGGTTTGCACTTTTGGGCATCTTTTTGAGTTGCATCATGTGTCTGAAGACAACTCTTAAATTCCTGTGTTTCGTCAGGCACTTCCATGATCACTTGGACTTAATTTGCGATCTACTGCTCTCACCACTGCCTCCACTGAAGTATGAGTTCACGAAGAAGACGATCAAGGAACGACTCCGCTGCTCACCACAAGAATTAATCATCAAGATCTTGGGGGACCGAACTCCACCTAGGGGACCGAACTCCATCACGACTCTGGTGCCACCTTCGGTTACTTGTGAGTGAGCATACCATGCTGGGCAACACTCTGTGAGTGTTGTGGTCTACCAAATTGCCTGCTGACCTACAGATGCACCTGCTACCACACTCCTTCGAGTCAATCGGCTCTTGTCTCTGCATCACAGACCAACTGTATTCATTGCTACGACAACATCAACCAGCTCACCACTCACTGCTAGTTGGCACAACTGCTCCTGCTTACCGGCCATCTGCTGGCAGAGGCAGGGCTCACTCCGCCTCCGCACCTTCTACATCACCTGGCAGTATCTGCTCACTCTCTCCACCATCCAAGCACTCCAGGATCGCCCACGCACCATACGTGACGGTATACGTGCCAGAACAAATCAACGAGGACAAGCCTCCTCTGCTGCTGCAGTCACCACCACCACCACCACATCTGCCTCACCTCTGCATCCCCAACGCGCTCGCCATGTTCACTTCCATACTTGTCAGACAGTGCTTCTAATAACAGTCATGCCCACTGTGTGGGCAGCTGCCCCGTGTGTTGGTAAACATTCCCCCTCTCTTGCGTGCCAGCTACGTGACTCGGTGGCCATCACTGTTCCACGCGCGATGGCAACGCCGCTCTCTCCTGTGCTGGGTACCAAGTGCAAGGTTGACAGCAGACAGTCGTCATGAATTCCAACATGCTCTGCATTGCGTGCGCAGCTGGCCTCTCCAAACAAGTGCACGTCGTGCTCATGTACTAGACATGTGACTTTTGTGCTGCCATTTTCCCACTCACACTAATGGCTAAGCCTCGTTGTGCCCTACTCATCCAAAAACTTGGCGTCAGGACATTGATCAGTCTCGTGTGCAGTTCTCAGTTCCTTCTGTCACTGACAGAATGACACACGAGATAATTACCACTGCTGGCCCTCCTATTAGGCACAAGGTTAGACGCCTCAACCCTATTAAGTTGTGCACAGCCTGGCAGCAAATTAACGAACTTTCGGAGGCAGGTATCCTGCAACCATCAGACAGCAACTGGTCTTCACCAATCCACATCGTCCTCAAACATGATGATTCTTTCTGAATGTTTGGTGACTAGAAACATTTAAATGCTCGTACGGTCATGGACAATTACCCCGTGCCCAACATAAATGATATCACTCATATGTTATTGGGCACTACAATCTTCAGTGTTTTTGACTGTATACGTGCCTCCCACCAGATTCCTGTAGCGCCGGATGACATCCCTAAAACAGCTATTATCACACTACTTGGTTTGTTCCAATACAACTTCATGCCATTCGGCCTAAAAAAATGTGTTGCAAATGTGGGAGCGTTTCATTGACTCTATCCTACGACTATTTGAGTTTTGCTTCGCATATCTGGATGACATACTCATTTTCAGCGAGTCAGCTGAGGAACATGAAAATTATTTATCCATGGTCGTCCAGACCTTGAACTCCAATGGCATTGAGGTCAACAAAGAAAAATTCCAGGTAAGCCAGCTTTGCATTACTTTCTTGGGTTACACCATCTCCACCAACGGAATACTGCCTCCCAAATCCTACGTGCCACCATCACTTCACTGCCAGCCCTGGCTACTTACAAAGAACTGCGACATTTCCTGGGCACAATAAATTACTACCGTCGTCACTTGCCTTCTGCCGCTGCTGTGCATGCCCCGCTGACAGACTCACTGTCGGGTAAACAGACTTCAGGACTCAAACCCTTTTGCTGTAGGCTTTCAATGCATTAAAGATTTCTTTAGCTCATGCCGTGACAATCGACCACTATCAACAGCTCAGAAGAAATACTCTGCTTTCGATAGAGAACTCCTTTCGGTCTACGAGGCCATCAAACACTTCTGCCCCGATGCAGAGGGTCACTCGTTCTTCATCCTCATGGATCACAAACCACTCACAGACACTTTCTGCAACCCCACCCCCTGAGGATCCACCCCCTTGGCGTTTCCGTCACTTTGATCTAGTCTCCCAATGCACAACCAACGTTCGCTACATCAAAGGCACAGACAACATCACCACAGAATTTTTTTTGCGGATCAGTACTATTTCACACATCATTGACTGGCTGCCCTACAAGCCTCCGATGAGAAATTTCGAGCTCTCCTCACACTCCCTCAGACATCCCTTGCGTTTAGTAAAGCTAAATTCCCCGGCATTGTGGATGAGGTGTGGTGCAACTCTTCTACCGGCACCCTACGCCCGTTATCCTATCCCCCTGCGCTGGCAGACCTCACCACTGGGCAAGTTCGACATCCCTCCAGGACGATTTTGTCATGTACATATCGATCTTATCAGTCCTCTTCCACTGTTGGAGGGCCACAGATACATTCTATCTGCAATTGACCACATGTCCCACTGGGTAGAGACAGTCCCCTTACCTAACATCATTGCTGAGACCATGGCCAAGGGTTTTATCTCCTCATGGATTGCTAGGTTTGGTTGTCCGACCAACATCATCACCGACCAGGGTCGGCAGTTTGAGTCTTCCCTGATCACCATTTTATGTCTGCAGCATAAAGAAAATTCACACCACAGCCTACCACCCACAAAGCAATGGGTTAGTGGAAAGGTGGCACCGTACTCTAAAAACGGTGCTCAGGTGCCATGACTGCCTCTGGTCTGAAGCACTTCCATGGGTACTGCTCGGCCTCTGTTCAACTTCCAAGCCTGACTTACAGGAAACTATCTCAGAATTCGTTTTTGAGGAGAACCCGGATTTCATGTCGCATGTGCACCCACTTCAAACATGCATGCCTTCACCCACCTATCAGCCACTCCCCACTAGACACTTAATGTGCCAACTGCTCTAAGCACTTGTTCCCATGTAATACTGAGGATGATTCAGTCCGACAACCTCTGCAACCACCGTATCTCGGCCCATTTAAAGCCCTCCGGTGGGGCGATACAACTTTCGTCATCATCGTCAAAGACAATCTGCAAACTGTTTGATTACACCGACTCAAACCAGCATTCGTGGACCCCGACATCCCTCTGCTGGCTCAGTCTGATTCTCCTAACGACTCTCCCACCAGTCTCCCTCCCGCCGTGGAGTCTGACAATGTTTCTCTTCGGGCCACCACACCGTTTTGTTCACTCGACGCCTCCCCATCGTCTTTCACAGGTTGCTCAGTCACATCATGTGTGGGTTTTGCTGCTATCTCATCGAGTACGGAGACACCCTCTCCCATAGTCACCCTGCTCTGCAACATACCCCCACACCATGTAGACAACATTTCAATCATCACTCTCGATGACCGAGTTCTCATTCTACTCCCAGACACCGCGGCCCCGCCACCCAATGACCAGTTAAGCATCAGTGTTGCGCATAGTCTCACCCTCCCTTATGAGTATGACCCGATGACAGTTCACGCCTTCATCTCACCGGGCGGCTCAATTAGCATGCGGGCTTGCCTCACCTACACCCCGCCATCCGCTATTCAGCCCGCCTGCTCTTGGGCTGGCCTCCGCATCGTCCGTCCTCGCTGGCTCAATGACTTCGAGGTGGACCTGCCTCCCGTCGCTCCACCTCCGCACCCCGCCCCAGTTAGGGTGGAGGTCCAAGTCGTGCATCTACCAGCTCATACGACCACCAACAGTGTCGATGCCCACATGGTTTTCCCTCAAGACTCACATGCGGTACTCTGTACTGCTCTCACTCAGTTGCAGAGTGAAAGATTAGTCTGGAAATAATCTGTTAGGCTGTGGATAAGCCATATCTCTTTGATATCCTTTCTTCCAGCAATGATAGTCAGACAAGGTATACAGGAAAACTTCTGTGAAGTTTGGGAGGTAGGGGGGAGGTATTGTTTGTAGTAAAGTGGATCGTGAGTTTTGCCTGTATAGTTGCGTCTGTAAGAGCGTTACCCGCAAAAGGCAAGTTTTCAGGTTTGAATCCTGGTCCACCATATGCTATATAGTGACATGTAGAAAATTTTTGGCAGTGTAGGAATCTGAAATGTGATTTATTCGTCTTGTTACAGACCATTTTCAGATCAATAGGTTTGATGCCTAAGAGACATGTCAAGTTTCATAGTAAGAACATTTTTAGGAAAAATACAAAAGTTTCCATATTTTAGGTACGTTTCTGAGATACATTGACACATGTTGTCGTAGCAAAAGAATCAGCCTCCTATGCGTCAATGTGTGTAGGTAAGTCTGAGGACTTGATAAGAGAAATGGATAGGATGAAATTAGATATACTTGGAATTAGCAAAGTGTGGTGGCACGAAGAACAGGACTTTGTGTGAGATGAGTGCAGAATTACAAATACAAAATCGAATAGGGGTACTGCAGGAGTGGGTTTAAAAATGAATAAGAAAATATGGGTAAGGGTCAGATACTATGAGCGGCATATTGTACACAGAATTGTAAACAAGATAGAAAAAAGCCAAGACCCACATCAGTAGTGCAAGAATATATCCCTTCCAGCTCTGGAGATAAAGAAATCGAAAGAATGTATGGTAAGATCAAAGAAATTATTCAGTGTGTTAAGGGAGATAGAATTTAATTGTGATGAAGCCTGGAATTCAATGGTGGGAAAAAGAAAGAAGGAAAAATACTAGGAGTAATGGAATGCATAGAAGGAATTAAAGAGGAAGTTACTTGCTAAAATTTTGCACAATGTTATCACTGCTAACATTTTGTTTAAGGATCATGGAGGAAGGTTGTACACTTGGAAGAGACATGTAATCACTGGAAGGTTTCATGTGGTTATATAATGGTAAGACAGTGATTTAAAAACCATATTTTAAAGTGCAAAACATTTCCAGGGGCATATGTGGAAAATGACATTTTTTTTTAGTATGAACTGCTGACTGAAACCACAGAAAGTTTTTAAATTAAGGAGATGAAACTTGGAGACAAGGAAACTACTAGGGGTTGTCCAGAGTTTTAAAGGTAGCTTTAAGCAATGACTGACTGAAATAGATGAAAGAATGTGATAGAAGATGACTGGCTAGCTGCAAGAGATGAAATACTGAAAGCAGCAGAGGAGCACTCTGGTAAAATATCAAAGCCCAATAGGAATCTGTAGATAAAATATGTTGTTGTTGTTATGGTCTTCAGTCCAAAGAATGGTTTGATGCAGCTCTCCATACTACTATATCCTGTGCAAGCCTCTTCATCTCCAAGTATCTACTGCAACTACATCCTTCTGGATATGCTTAGTGAATTCATCTCTTGGTCTCCCTCTGTGACTTTTACCCCCTGCTTTCTTACAGTATTAAATTGGCGATCCCTTGATGCCTCAGAATCTGTCCTACCAACTTATCCCTTCTTCTCATGACACCACAAATTCCTCTTCTTCCCTCTGTTCAGTACTTCATCATTAGTTACATTTTCTATCCATCTAATCTTCAGCATTCTTCTGTAGTGCCACATTTCAAACGACTCTGTTCTCTTCTTTTCTAAACTATTTATTGTCCATGTTTCACTTCCATACATGGCTACACTCCATAGAAATATTTTCAGAAAGTACTTTCTGACACTTAAAAATATACTCGATATTAACAACTTTCTCTTCTTCAGAAATGGTTTTCTTGCTGTTGCCAGTCTACATTCTATATCCTCCAAACTTCAACCGTCATTAATTATTTTGCTTCCCAAATAGCAAAACTCATCTACTGCTTTATGTATCTCATTGCCTAATCTAATTTCCTTGACATCACCTGGTTTAGTAGACTACATTCCGTTATCTTCATTTTACTTTTGTTTATGTTCATCTTATATCCTCCTTTCAAGACCCTGTCCATTCTGTTCAGCTGCTCTTCCAAGTCCTTTACTGTCTCTGACAGAATTACGATAGCATCGGCAAACCTCAAAGCTTTTATTTCTTCTCAATGGACTTTAATTCCTACTCCAAATTTTTCTTTAATTTCCTGTACTGCTTGCTTAGTACACAGATTGAATAACATCAGGGATATGCTGCATCCATGCCTCATTCTCTTCTCAACCACTGCTTCCCTTTTGTGCCCCTCGACTCTTATAACTGCCAACTGGTTTCTGTACAAATTGTAAATAACCTTTCGCTCCCTGTATTTTACCCCTGCCACCTTTAGAATTTGAAAGAGAGTATTTCACTCAACATTGTCAAAAGCTTTCTCTAGGTCTACAAATGTATAATGTAGGTTTTCCTTTCCTTAACCTATCTTCTATGAGAAGTCATAGAGTCAGTATTGCCTTGTGTGTTCCTACATTCCTCCGAAATCCAAATTGATCTTCCCTGAGGTCAGCTTCTACCAGTTTTTCTGTTCTTCTGTTAAGGATTAGTGTTAGTATTTTGCAACCATGACTGATAGTTCAATAATTTTCAAACATGTCAGCAACTACTTTCTTTGGACCTGGAATTATTACACTCTTCTTGAAGTCTCAGGGTATTTTACCTATTTCATACATCTTGCTCACCAGATGGAAGAGTCCTGTCATAGCTGGCTCTCCCAAGGCTATCAGTAGATCTAACGGAATATTGTTTACTCCCGGGGTCTTGTTTTGACTTAGGTCTTTCAGTGCTTTGTCAAATTTTTCACGCAGTATTATATCTCCCTTCTCATCTTCATCTATGTCCTCTTCCATTTCAATAATAATGCCCTGAAGTATGTCTCCCTTGTATAGACTCTCTATGTACTCCTTTCACATTTCTGCTTTCCTTTCTTTGCTTAGGACTGGTTTTCCATCTCAGCTCTTGATATTCATTCAGGTAGTTCCCTATTATCGAAAGGTCTCTTTAAGTTTCCTGTAGGCAGCATCTATATTACCCCTAGTGATATATGCTCCTACATCCTTACATTAGTCCTCTAGCCATTCTTGCTTAGCCATTTTGCACTTCCTGTTGATCTAATTTTTTAGACTTTTGTATTCCCTTTTGCCTGCTTATTTATTGCATTTTAAATTAAATTCAATATCTCTTGTGTTATCCAAGGATGTCTACTAGCCCTCATCTTTTTATCTACGTGATCCTCTGCTGCCTTCACAATTTCATCTCTCAAAGCTACTCATTCTTTTCCCCTGTTCCTGTCAATTGATTCCTAATGCTCTCTCTGAAACTCTCTTTCTATCCTCTGATTCTTTCAGTTTATCCGGGTCCCATCTCCTTAAATTCTTTCCTTTTTGCAGTTTCTTCAGAGTTAATCTGCAGTTCATAACTGTCTTACCATAATATAATCTATCTGAAACCTTTTGATGTCTCCAGGTCTCTTCCGTGTATACAACCTTCTTTCACTATTCTTAAACCAAGTGTAAGCTGTGATTATAATATGCTAGGTGCAAAATTCTACCAGGTGGCTTCCTCTTTCATTCCTTTCTCCCAGTCCATATCCACTCACTACTTTTCCTTTTCTTCCTTTTCCTGATATTGAATTCCAGTGTCTCATGACTATTAAATTTTCATCTTCCTTAACCATCTCAATAATTTCTTTTATGTCATAATACATTTCTTCCATCTCCTAATCTGCGGAGCTAGTTGGCATTTATACTTGTACTACTGTGGTGGTTGTGGGCCTTGTGTCTGTCTTGGCTACACTAATGCGTTCAATATGCTGTTCATAGTAGCTTATCTGTGTTCCTATTTTTTATTCATTATTAAAACTACTCCTGCATTACCAATATTTTACTTTGTTTTTAACCCTATATTCACCTGACCAGAAGTCCTATTCCTTCTGCCACCAAACTTCACTAATTCCCATTATATCTAACTTTACCTATCCATTTCCCTTCTTAAATTTTCTAACTTACCTGCCTGATTAAGGGATCTGACATCCCAAGCACTTACCCGTAGAATGCCAGTTTTGTTTCTCTTTATATGACACCCTCCTTAGTAGTCCCCACCCAGAGATCCAAATGGGGGACTATTTTACTTCAGAATATTTTACCCAAGAGGATGTCATCATCATTTAGCCATATAGTAGAGCTGCATGCCCTTGGGAAAAAATATGGCTGTAGTTTCCCCTTGTTTTCAGCCTTTTTCAGTACCAGCACAGCAAGGCTGTTTTGGTTGATTTTACAAGGTCAGATCGATCAATCATCCAGACTGTTGCCAAAGGCTGCTGCCCCTCTTAAGGAACCACACGTTGGTCTGGCCTCTCAACAGATACTCCTCCATTGTGGTTACACCTATGATACAGCTATCTGTATCACTGAGGCATGCAAGCCTCCCCACCAACAGCAAGGTCCATGGTTCATGGGGTGGGAGGGGGAGGGCAGGGGAGTGGGGTGGGGTGGAGGGGGGAGATAACATATGAGGTATCAAATTTAACAAAAGGATTAAAAGTGAAAATGCAGCAAATGAAACAGGAAAAAGAGAATGCAAACACCAAAAAAATGAAATTGAGAGAAAGTGCAAAATGAGGAAGCCGGTATGTGTAGAGAACAAATGCAAGACTTTTAGAAGGATTCGTGACTGGGGGATAGGTAGATGCTGCTTATAGGAAAATTAAAGAGACCTTTGGTGAAAGGAGAAGCAGCTGCATAAATATCAAGATCTCAGATGGGAATCTGATTCTAAGCAAAGAAGAAAAAGTTGAAAGGTGGGAGGAATGTATAGAAGGGCTATACTGGAGTGATGAACTTCAAGAGAATATTTTAGAAATGTATACATGGGCTATACAAGGGAAATAAACTTGAAGACAATATTATAGAAAGAGAAGAGGATGTGAATGAAAATGAGATGGGAGCTATGACACTCCTAGCACTGTCACGTGTGAATATTATCAAATCGTCAGTTTTAATATGTCATAGTTACAAAACACTAACATGAATTGTTTCAGGATGAATTAAAAGACTGGTGGAAGTTTTAACCCACCTCCCCACTTGCCAGGCTCTGTTGGCTTCAATAATCAAAGAACCAACAACATTAGCAATACTAGGCATTTACAAACGATGTGTCCATTTGCTTGATAATTGTGAGATTACTATGAGCAAGTGGAATTCATGCACTATTAGTTACTTAACTTTGTTCTCATTGATGTAGAGGTTCTTGATTTGCTGTTTGTGTAGATCAGTGATTCTAATTGCTGCAAAAGGATTAGGCTGTTGCTTGGATATAAGTACTGCAAAATGATATTATGAACCAGGATGTTGTCATCATATCAACTTTTTAATTGATGTTAAATTTTTCACTGCACATTAATTAAAATACTTGTTCATGTTTCAATAAAATCATTTACAAAAATGAATTTTCAGTCCAGCATCTCGTGATTGCACTTTATTTCATAACTGTACAATGGTCAACACCTCTAACTGTTTGTTCACAATTGCAATGACATTGCAAAACTTCACATACAAAGATATCCATACAATATTAATATAATCAAAGTTTCTTCTAAAGAGATAAAGGCACATTTAACATTCCTTTAAGAAAAACATCTTTTTATCAATTTTATCTTTTTGAATTTTACAGGAAACAGTAAGTATTATATTAATAATGTATCAGGAAAATGATTACTTTAGTTTATCATATTTCATGAAAAACGACTTGTGCTGAGCAGTTCCATTACAGTAGCCCACCAAGAAGTTTGTAAGCATGCACAGGTGAACAGGATTCTGATACCAAAATAATAGAACTGTTGAATGTTGTGTTTTGACAAATACAGTAATTAATTTTTTGTGAAACAAATATATGTACTGTTTGTATTGTGTGAAAATGATATTTTTGTAGTAATACATAACTAACATGATCAGCATAAATTTGAATTGGTATAATGAATAAAATTTGCTTTAGTTAGCTCATTACAAATGTACGAGGGCAGTTCAATAAGTAATGCAACACATTTTTTTTCTCGGCCAATTTTGGTTGAAAAAACCGGAAATTTCATCTGGAATATTTTCAAACATTCCCGCTTCGTCTCGTATAGTTTCATTGACTTCCGACAGGTGGCAGCGCTGTACGGAGCTGTTAAAATGGCGTCTGTAACGGATGTGCGTTGCAAACAACGGGCAGTGATCGAGTTTCTTTTGGCGGAAAACCAGGGCATCTCAGATATTCATAGGCGCTTGCAGAATGCCTACGGTGATCTGGCAGTGGACAAAAGCACGGTGAGTCGTTGAGCAAAGCGTGTGTCATCATCGCCGCAAGGTCAAGCAAGACTGTCTGATCTCCCGCGTGCGGGCCGGCCGTGCACAGCTGTGACTCCTGCAATGGCGGAGCGTGCGAACACACTCGTTCGAGATGATCGACGGATCACCATCAAACAACTCAGTGCTCAACTTGACATCTCTGTTGGTAGTGCTGTCACAATTGTTCACCAGTTGGGAGATTCAAAGGTTTGTTCCCGCTGGGTCCCTCGTTGTCTAACCGAACACCATAAAGAGCAAAGGAGAACCATCTGTGCGGAATTGCTTGCTCGTCATGTGGCTGAGGGTGACAATTTCTTGTCAAAGATTGTTACAGGCGATGAAACATGGGTTCATCACTTCGAACCTGAAACAAAACGGCAATCAATGGAGTGGCGCCATACCCACTCCCCTGCCAAGAAAAAGTTTAAAGCCATACCCTCAGCCGGTAAAGTCATGGTTACAGTCTTCTGGGACGCTGAAGGGGTTATTCTGTTCGATGTCCTTCCCCATGGTCAAACGATCAACTCTGAAGTGTATTGTGCTACTCTTCAGAAATTGAAGAAACGACTTCAGAGTGTTCGTAGGCACAAAAATCTGAACGAACTTCTCCTTCTTCATGGCAACGCAAGACCTCACACAAGTCTTCGCACCCGAGAGGAGCTCACAAAACTTCAGTGGACTGTTCTTCCTCATGCACCCTACAGCCCCGATCTCGCACCGTCGGATTTCCATATGTTTGGCCCAATGAAGGACGCAATCCGTGGGAGGCACTACGCGGATGATGAAGATGTTATTGATGCAGTACGACGTTGGCTCCGACATCGACCAGTGGAATGGTACCATGCAGGCATACAGGCCCTCATTTCAAGGTGGCGTAAGGCCGTAGCATTGAATGGAGAATACATTGAAAAATAGTGTTGTGTAGCTAAAAGATTGGGGAATAACCTGGTGTATTTCAATGCTGAATAAAACAACCCCTCTTTCAGAAAAAAAATGTGTTGCATTACTTATTGAACTGCCCTCGTATATATCATATCAGAACATCATGTACAAGCATTTCCATTGAACCATGTAATGATCAACATAAACAAAATTTAAATCGATAAAGCAACTTTCATGAACCTTCAAAATTAACAGAGTATTATATTCAACAACTGTATCAATTAGATCAGAAATCATATCTGACAAATTTATGTACAAAAATGTCAAAAGGCTACGTTAACATGAAAATTACATAAAAATACAAAATAATGTTACTAATTAGCTGTGCATTTACTGCAGCAGGTAACTGGATCAAAAATAACTGACTCTAATTATTATACAGAAAAGTATATCATAGTGGAATAATGCAAAACTGGCATAAAATTGTTCATTTGCAAACACAAAAGCAAAATTTAAACAGCATAAAAAACATCATAATTTTTGATTTCCATTTCAATGTATGTTTTAGCCAAAGTCTCATAGTAAAAAAAGTATTTATAAAGGGAGAAGGTTCACAGATTTTTTATTCGTTTTGCAAAATTTAGGAGTTAGTTTCATATATCTTTCTTCAGTTTTGTTTACACCTCACTCTTTTTAAATAGACTACTACACTCTGGTGGAATAAATTAGTAGTCAGTAACATCTCAACATTACAAGTGTTTCCACAACTAACATTTTCTATTTTCAGTATTGCTTTCACCATATGATATGTATTTCACTACAGAAATTCTTAGAAATTCTTGATTTACTTTCCTCTCATCCATCAGAACGCCAGTAGATTTATCATGAACCTTCAGAATATTTCCAAACAGAAACATCCACTTGTTGACATAAATGAACTTGAGACACTTCAGAATACATTTCCCTAACCATGACTGTCTTCATCCTCTATCTCATCAACATCAACAATATCATTTCAACATTGTGAAACATAATTATTTCATCAATAATAGCCACCTCACCAGCATATATTCTCTACCATCAACATGTTCTCAATATCTCATAAAGATCCTACTTTAACATAATTCTCAACAGAACAGCTTTATATTAAAGCAAAAATCTTTACCAGTGTATCATTATTCAATCCATTATCAATCACAGTACACGTTAATAGTTTCTCAAATTGTAAATTGCTTCAGGCAAATGCCGGTCTGGTTCCTTTGAAAGGGCATGACTGATTTCCTTCTCCATCCTTCCCTAATCTGATGAGACTGATGGTCTTGCTCTTTGGTCCCCTGCCCGAATCAACCCATCAACAGATTCAAATCTCCACAAATATATTATGGCAGTTGTAATATTTGAAAAGTCATATACAGACATTCCCATTATACAGAAAAGCCCAGAAATGCAAAAATAACATAATTTCTTCAAAATATTTTCAATTTAGTAACTATACAGACATTCTGACCCAAGCCGCCAGAGGTGGCGGTCATATGTGCATGAGGTATGCTTGCTTGTGTGTATGAACAGTGTGGGTTTCTCTTTTGTTAATGAAGGCTGTGGCCAAAAGCTTTGTGTAATTGTCTTTTAATTGTGCCTGTCTGCAACTTAACATGTCTTCTTTATGGTATGTACCAGTCTATATTTTCCTGTATTGTTGATATTCCTACCTGGAGATTCCATTGTTAGTAATTCCACTCTGTAGTTCTGTTTGTGGTTGCAGATGCAGACTATTTATTCATCTATGTATCTGGTAGCGCTGTCTTCAAAAACTTGAAACTACATAAAATGTTAGGAGGTGGTGAACCAAACCTAATGAAAGGACTCCCTCTATTGGGAGCTACTGAACCTTTACTTTATTGGGTGATGAAGCATTTTGTCTGTGTAATTTTGTAATGAGACCATACACCAGAACTTTCCTCTTCTACGAACAATGGATATTTAACTACCATTTAAGTTGTGCCTGGAAATATGTGGTGTGCACATTTGTAATTCTGATGAATAAATGGAGAATTTCCCTGTCATATTATTGTTAAGTTAAACTTAGTGTTAGCATTAACAAATGCTGCTGTGTCCTTCACAACTACTGCTGTCACTGAGATGGCTTTAACACTGAAGACACTTGTAGTATACAGGGACTATGTAATCTGGATGATGAAATCACATCTACCCAACGAGGGAGTTCACTTAAAGGCAGAAGAAATCTCTTTGCTGATTATTTTGTAGGTAATGCTGGAAAAGTACCACAATAAGACAAATGTATCTAAGTCTGGTTGATACCAATATTAGTGAACACTGAATCAATTTATTGCCAAACATGAAACACTATTTGATTTATACCACTACTGAAATGTGCGTAGTTCTGTATTTTGTGGCTAGAAATACAATAAAATGTTGACTACATTGGATCAGATGATGTACCGGATTTTATTTTAAACTGTTATTGTTAACTGAAAATTTGTTCATTCAGATGAAAGGGTTCTCACCAAGGACCAGAGTGTTTGCTGCTTGGCGCTATTTGAATCATCACATTCAAGTGAAAATACCACCAATAGATTATAAACACGAAACAGTTTAACCGTGATATTTAGCTCTTAATTTTTTTTCTGATCCAGTTTCTCAGCAAAACCCTTACAGAACTTTTCACACACTTGAAATGAAGTGACTCTCTTCTCAATTTAATCCTCATACTTCTTATTATAAGTGTTCCATATTTCTGGGTATTTTTTCTCCTCTTTAATGAACAGTTCCATATAAAAACTGGCTACATCTATGGTAGGGTGACAGCAGCTTTTGCTAGGGTTGCAATCGTGTACACTGCCCCATTCACCTACAATGACTGCTGCTTCATGGCAACTGGTGAGACTGCTGCTATGGAGCTGTAGCTGGTGAGCACAATTCTCTCACTGCATTCTTTCGGTGAGTTCACAGTGTCACTACTGTGTTGTATGTGGCTGCATAGTTTCACATGCAGTGCTGAAATGCATGGGGAAATGATGCTGTGAGCTCTCAATAATAAATTACTCATATGCATCAAACCTTAGTGAAATAGTAATGTTTTCTCTGATAAGGGTCACTTAATTGCTGGACTAATGATATCCAGCTTTTTAAAGAGCTCTTTACAATGAACTCAACTACTACACTAGGGTATGTAGGCATAGCACATGACCACAAGATACTGGTTATTAGAAACTGATGCTAAAATCCTAGGAGCATAACATGCTGATGGTATTCTTTTTTCAGCACCTTCGTGTGCTCAGCCTGTGTTAGCTGACAATCAGTGTTCATCCCTAAAAACTTTGTGTTTGTTACAGAATATATAATGGAAAATCTAGGATGGAATAATGACAGTATTATGAAAAGGACATGTTGCTACCCACCAAATAGCAGAGATGCTGAGTCGCAGATATGTTCAGCAAAAAAACTGTCAAACAAATAAGCTTTTGGCCAAAAAGGTCTTCATCAGAACTAGACAACAATCATATATACACACACATGCAAATGAAACTCACACACACATGACCACAGTCTGCCAAGGCAGCACTTAATAAATTTCCACTAATAATGTCTTGTAAAATGTAAAGCAACTCTGAGATAACAGTAGCACAGAGATCATAAAAGAATTTCATTTATTGAATGCACCAGTGACAAGAATAAAAAGTGTGCAGAAAGAATAAAGAAGAATAAGTGCCATAAAAACATAAATTCACAAAAACAAAAAATAGGAAGTTCATTAGAATACAGGCTTACCAAACAGCACTGTTGAGAAACTGAAACTTTTGCACATGGACATCATAATACTAGTGTGTAGAATCCAGGCCCCATGTCAGTTTTCTGTCAGAGCATTACACTGTTCATGAATGTTTATGGTAGTGTTCAATATCCTATTCATTCAATGGATCTCAGTCTAGGTCCTACAAACTCAAGATCGTGTTTTCTAATGTGTGGCTAGCTATTAAACCAGTAAACTTAGTCCACAGCTTCCTCTGTACCAGGAAATATCACAAACTGGCTGTTGGATCTTGAAATGTTTCATGATTTATTCAGACAACTTCACTTCACATGTTTCTGCACTTCTCCTTCAAGGCAGAGATGTTAATTAGCTTATCCTCCTTAAGGTAAGGCAGACGTCTTGATGTTAGGTGACAGTGAGATAGTTCCTACACATCTGAGTGGAGCAGAAAGTCTGCCTTATGTGTAAATGTAGACTTTGCCAGAAGTTACTGCTGATCTCAAACTCTCAGATTTCCATATGGGCAGCTCTGATGTAATTTGGTGACTGTTAGATGACTGGCTGGAACAAGGGATGCCAATGTTTTTAGCATGTTAATATTCAGCACAGAGTAGCTATGAATTGTTTTGAATTTATGGTAACTGATCAGTTCTGTTTTCAAACTGTGGCTGTTTTTTTAAAAAAAAATGCTTATTGGTTGGATGTTGAAAGCAAGATGATTTTGTCTTCAGCATAAATTACCATTTTCTAACTATTGGTCAAATTTAATGGAACTTGATTAGTTTCTCTTCAGATATTTCAAGGCTGCAGTTTTTGAAAGAATTGACAAAAATCATCAATATTTTGAAAACTTGGTATACACATGATGTGTAGTTATAGGTAATGAAGGAAGCAGCACCAAAAGCACCTTGAGGTAAGCCATTGAACAGTGTTACCAATGGCTTATGTTGTGCATTCTATGTAGACTACCTAGTCAATTGAAGAATAAAAGAAAAAAGGAGCGGAATGCCAAATATTTTTATTTTTTCTGGAAATTTCTTTTATTTTGAGTCACTAGTTACAGCACTTTTTTATTTGTTTATTATTATTGTTGTTATTATTACTATTATTTACATTAGCCTCTCCATGTCTAAATCCAGGCTGTTCTTTGATGACAATTATAATGATTTTGTCATGCATGTGAAGGGCTTGTAAGTGACACACTGGAAAGGTAGTAGTCTAAAATGGAACTGTTCTGTCTTTCAAATTCCTTAAAGGGCTTATCGAAAAGATTCAATTTCAAGTATTTATTGAAAACATCTGAAAATATTTTTTTTAGCATCTGGTTTGAAGTATATCAGGAATTCTGGATAGGTGTTGTAAGTCCCAGTAATGTTTCTACATGTTTTATACATCCATGTATTTTAAGCTCAGTCAGTTTGAAGGGAATGAGCAAGTCACAGCCTGAATTCACACTAATCTTCTCTAACTATAGGGACCTTATAATCTTTCTTGTCATGTCACTCTGTGCTTTGAAAACTAAATAAATTTGTGCTATGGAGTTACAAGAAACTGTAGGTTTGACTAAATGTATCAGTGTCAGGTTTTGGATGAGGGTCCACACATTCCTATTGAAATGAATGAAATCCATCCTACACCTCATTCTGTTAGCATCCAATGAATCAAATATTTGCTTGACAGTGCTGCTCTCAGCCATACTTTTGGATTCTTTTGAATTCTTCAAGAAGTCTTTCACAATCTCTGCTCTATCCTGATGTTAATGTCAGTGTCCAAATGACACGCCCAAAAGAACAGACACCATACATTCATATAAATGATAGGCTATGAATTTACTACCTTCAGTGTGGATACACAGTTACGTTCGACCTCCTGTGGGAATCTCAAAGTAGTGAGCATGGAGGATATGGACAGGAACTGTGGATAGGTGGTGGGAGTGTGGGTCAGTTGGGAGGCATGCCAAAATAGTCTGCGCAGTTGCAATAAACACTGCGTTTGGATGATGGAATGCATAGTAAGCAGGAGGTCCCAGGTTCGAACCCCAGTCTGGCACACATTTTCACTCATTCCCATTTATCCCGCTTGAAGTCCTGATGCAGCTGACATCAATAATTACTTCCCTTTCCTTTCCTTTCTGCCTCCTATACCTTCAATTTACATAATATGCATCATGGCTCCAGATTCTGTGTGGTGTCTGTTCTTTTGGGCATGTCCAAAAGAACACACACCATGTGTTCTTTTAAAAGTGTTTGTCATGTGCAAGCACAGAATGATCCTAGTCTGCATAGACTAGGTTTGGGAATCTTTATGGGTGTTAATAGAGAAGTTAAAGTTTTTATCTGAACATATTGTGTTTATTCTGTACAGGATAAATCAGAAATGCCCAAAAAATCTAAGAGATCAAGAACAAGTCTTTCCTGGGTCAAGAGATAGTTTACTTAGAAAAGTAATTTCACACATATAGGATGTATGTAGGTCTATATAGGAGTTGGGAAAGAAACTTGTCTGTTTGGTGCAAGAGAGATCTTCAAGAAGCACTGGCATTCCTCAGTGGTATGCAGCAGGCAGCACACTATTCATCCACCAATCTACCTACTATATGTTGTTCTCATTGAATGTGTATGGCCAGGGGCGTATTTCAGTGTGTGTGTGTGGAAAAAAAAAAAAAAAAAAAAAAAAAAAAAAAAAAAAAAAAATTCTGTGAATATTTTGGTGTTCAAAACTGTTTGCAAGAAAACTGAAACATGTTGATTCTTGAAATGCCATCTGTTTGTCTCTCTTACCCACTGCTTGCAAGAAATGTGACAGGGAAGAAGTGGAGATGGAGGAGATGAGTTTTGAGGAACTTGTTGCAGCAAAGCTGTCTCTATGCACTAGTAAACTTCTGCAAAATACTCACATAGTCTCCTGATTTATAAATTATGAGAAAATTGGCTGCAACTGACTTGTATGCCACACTGCAGGTCTTTCACCAAGTCTTGGAAGTGAGTGTCAGCAATGATCATCCTTATGTGTAGACTTATGTATACATGTTCTTCCACTTTCACATAAGTCAACTCTGGAAGATTATAACCCAGGTTCTAACAGCATCTGAGACTTTGTCTAATGCATTTTTGAAGTTCACGAACAACCAACTTTATTTGAAGTGGTGCAGTAGCAGCTTTGTCATGCTCAATCACTGGAACACTAAGGATGGTTTTACTTTGGCGCATACTTCATTATACTGATTGAAAAAGTCTGGTTGAAACTGTCAGTGTCAACTGAAAAAATTTGGACAACTGTAGATGAAACACTAAATCTTATATTCTTGCTGCTGATGAAGTTGTCCAGTACATCACTGTAGTTCATTTTAGAAGAAATTTCATGCTCAATTGATAAAAATGGTCAGCGATTAAAGTTTGTCTTGGACTAAATGATTTTTGATTGATGATGATTTACTAAATATTCTTTCACTTGAAACAATAGTCACTTGTAGAGTAATGAAAATCCCAAGTACAATGCAAAGTTCAGGAAACACAAGTTGTAAGTTCAATGTATAATTTTCATTTAGAAGAAGAAATGGAATCCCTTTGGTTTTCCGTGGTCTTTGTCAAATTCGTGAAAGTAGCTACACTCACTGACTTAAATGTTCATATTTCTCTGATAAGATTATCACTCGGATAAACAGGATAAGTTGTAATTAATTTATTAATTTATCACTGTCATCTAGTTTTATTTATTCTGAGAATGGCTTCAAAAGTTATAAAAATATTTTTCTCATTTATTCATACCAAAAATCCATATGAGGAACAATCTTGCCTATGATTACATCATAAACCTCTTTTTGAAATTATTGTTCTTCAGTTTCATCGGGAGTGTGCCAGGTGCTCCACTACTACCACAATCAGATTCATCAAAGAATCATCTCATTCTCCTTCCTCTTCTTTTTGAAAAAAATGGCCTCAGTCCCAATTTCAGTAGCCACTAGTAGAATTCAGGCCAGCGAGCTGTTAGATCCTTACCTAAGAGTAACTGTAAGGTATTTAATATTTTTCATTTCAGTATCGGGGAAATATCTTTTGACTGCAGAATCAAAGTTCTTACATTTATATGATATAAAATGTCCCTCTAAACATTCAAGAGAATCCGTGTTTCAAAATTGGAGAAATAATTGATCAGCCCATTTACTTCTGCTATACCCTAATGAGACAAACTTATGGGCTTCTTGTGTATTTTAAAGCCTCTATTACTTCCGGTAATTTTTCTGGCATAGGCTTCACTGTCTCAATTCTCGTGCTCCATTTTATGTCAGACAGGCCATAAAGAGATCAATGGCCAGTGTATTTTAATAATCCTTGTCATCTCTGTGGGTTGCAGTGAAGAAAGTTTACAGCTGGTTCAGACAGCTGAAAGATGTGCCTACTACTTCATTACTTCTTGTATCATGCAATCTTACTAAACTCAGAGTATGAGCTGCACAATTAGAAGATGTTTCCAGCAGATAAATGTCACTAATTTGTACTTGTACACCTTTTATTTGTCCAGCCATTTTTGACCCAAGGCCATACCTTAAAATCAGAATACTCTGGTTGGTCTTAGACACATGTGGAGTAGCATTGAGGAGGGAGTCAGGGAGATATATGTATTTTTCTTTCATCAGTTATTTAAATACCTCCTGTGGTAAGAAAGGATTGCTAATAGGCCCTGTGTTTTTAACTATTTGATCCTATTCTGTGTATGGAGATATGTTACTGTGAGAAGAATTTGACAGAGTGGCTGAACAACCTAGTCGAAATGAGGTCCTGGGAATAGACATTCTTTCGGAACTACTGATAGCTTTGGGAGACCTAGCCATGACAAAACTCTTCCATGTGATGAGCAAGATGTATCAGACGGGCAAAATACCTTAAACTTCAGGAATAATATAATAATTCCAATTCCAAAGAAAGCAGGTGCTGACAGGTGTGAATACACTGAGCTATGAGTCTAATAAGTCATTGCTACGAAATACTAACATGGATGCTTCAAAATACTAACATGAATTCTTTACAGTAGAATGGAAAAACTGGTAGAAGTCAACCTTGGAGAAGATCAGTTTGGATTCTAGAGAAATGTAGGAGTAGGTGAGACAATACTGTCCCTCCAACTGCTCTTAGAAGGTACATTAGGGAAAGGCAAACCTACTTTTATCACATTTGTAGATGTAGAGAGAGCTTTTGATAGTGGTGTTTGGAATACTCTCATTGAAGTACTGAAGGTAACAGGGGTAAAATACTTAAGTGGAAAGGCTATTTACAACTTGTACAGGAACCAGACAGCAGTTAAGAGTCGACAGTTATGAAAGTGAAGCTGTGGTTAAGAAGAGAGTGAGACAATATTGTAGCCTATCCCTGTGATGATAGCTGAAATAGGGAGTATATAAAATGTAGACTGGCAATGGCAAGGAAAGTGTTTCTGAAGAAGAGAAATTTGTTAACATCAAAAATTGATTTAAGTGTTAAGAAATCTTTTCTAAAAGTATTTGAATGAAGTGTAACCATGTATGGATGTGAAACACAGATGATAAACCGTTTAGACATGAAGAAATAGAAGATTTTGAAATATGGTGCTACAGGAGAATGCTGAAGATTGGATGGGTGGATCATGTAACTAATGAGGAGGTACTGAATAGAACTTGGGAGAAAAGAAATTTGTGGCACAACCTGCTAGAAGAAAAGATCTGGTAATAGTACACAGTGAGACATCAAGGGATCACCAATTTATTACTGGAGGGAAGGGGGGGGGGGGGGAGGGTAAACATTGTAGAGGGAGACAAAGAGATGGGTACAGTAAGTAGATTCAGAAGTATGCTTTTCTTCTAAAATTTTCTCAAATATATAGTCCCTACACAAAGATAAAAGCTCATTCTGTGCTTGGCTAGATAAACAGTTTGCTGTCTTTTCAAGTTTCTTTTGACAGCTTTTGATGTAAATTGTATATTCCCTTAAAATGGACCATGTTTAGACAGCTCATGTAACCCAAGAAGTTACCATTATATGGCTCTCCTCAGTGGTGACTGCTTCCCATAAAAGGTATATTTTGTAAGGCTAAAAAGGTAGTAACATCTATTTTTTAACAGCTCATGTATAAAGTCTCTTTCTATCAGCAATAATTTGTGGAATATTGAATACACAGTGCTATCTACCAGGCTATGTTTATAACATATCTATACTAAATAATTATTTTTATGCAAGAAACTATTCTCATCAAATCCTTCATTTGGTTTACATAGATCTAAAAGGCTGTTTTGGTCATTTGAAAAGTTGTATTACTGTGTCTTGTATGAACAAGTGTTATTCCTTGTTCATTTTTTTGTACAATTTTGTATGTATTATTCTTTGCACTACTTCATGTAAAATTTTGTATGTTCCTTTTGCACAGATTGTTTCCCATAAATTTACATGTACTTTTGGACAACATCCATACAATAAATATTTATTGTCTACAGATGGATAAATAAATAACTAAAATAAATCATAAACATGGCCAACAGAAGATTTTTTTTTCTTTTTCTGTGGGTGTCACTCCACACTAAACAGGATCTTTGTACTTCAGATTTGTTATTAAAGCATTTGGAATATAAGTTGTGAGTGGTAATTTTTCTGGTTTGCTTGTCTACAAATCGTTGAACTGGTTAAACGTCAATATTTGAAATGCCCTTTTTAAAATTCTGTCTCTATTACTGTTATTAAGTGGATATGGCCATTGCCTAGGATCGCTTTGGATTCAACTGAGATCCATCAGACTCAGACTTTTGTTTGCTCAAGTCTGCTTCATCAGTTGCATTAGTTTAGGTTTTTGCTCAGATCAGATTTCTGCTTCTGCTCACACAGAAACGTTATTACTCTACACTGGATTATCTTTTGACAAAATGTAGCTACTTATTGTTTTCTTTTTTTAATTTTCTGTAGCTCTTTCACAAACTTGTCATTGCATTTACATTATACTTTAAATAACAGTGAAAATAGTAGTACTAAATTATCTTTAAAATTTTGTAACCCACCTCAGATGAAAAACAGTATAAAGAGAACTGCCTGATAGTTTCACATATACCTGTAGTAGAGCGTACCTGCACAATAAGCCTAATTTTCATGAAAACAACAACTTGCACACTGATGTCACTTCTGTTGTTCATTGAATGAATGAGAGTAAACACAGAACTTAAATCTGAAGCACTCTGCATGTAAAACACCAGCACACTGACAATAGAGTCAAACAGGGAAACAACGGTAGTCAGTATTATTTCTAATGACATTTTCATGAAAATAGCGAAGTCACAATGCTAGAGTGTATATTCCTGTATAACTATTATGAGTGGAATAACAATGCCAGATTTGGAGATTTATCATTTAATTTAGAGATAATGGTGTTCAGTCATCACCAGAATCGATTATCAATATGTTTGTAAAATTGATTTTGATAATTAAAAGGCTATAGATTGTCCAACTTATCCTGAGTTGTGTCAGAGGCTAGCTTGGGGAATGAAGGAGTAATCACTGTGGTGGCTGTGGGCCAAGGAATGTTTTGCTGGGAGCATATCCAGCAATGATGACAACATTTGCAGCTTGCACTACATTCTGACAACTTGCTGCAAGGGAAATTATGCATGGAAGTAACCAGATTTCATGAAAGATTGTTAAAGTGATGTTCATTTGTACATGTGGTATTTACATATAGCTATTAAAGTGACATGAAATTAAATTAAAGCCACAGATCGAGGTCAAACAATAAGCAGTGTTGAGTAATAGCTACTGCAGCTCCACTCATTGGCAGCATGCATAGATTGGCAGCAGCGACAAGCGCAGTGACAAGAGTCATAAATACTTACGAATTCTGTTGACAAGTGCCAAGCAGTACTAGGGGACCTTACTCCAAGAGAAGCTGGACAAACTATAAAATCTCATTGTTGCATCAATTTATTTTCTGTTGTTTTGAATCTGTAAAGTAGCACAAGTCTCACTAGCAACAGTGACTGCATGTGCTTGTATGATCGTCCAGTACAGACAGCATAGTGAAAATTACAATTGAATAAAGAACAGAAATACATATAGCAGGCTCCCCCATATTTGTTTGGTTTGCTCCCCTTGTTGGTGGCCCTGTCTGTCTGTTGAGAGTATTTAGTTTCAAAACATTGCAGGTATGACAGATGTGCTCATGGTAGTGCATGTTTTCCAAGGTAGCAACCTTTTTTTTTTTTTTTTTTGGGGGGGGGGGGGGGGCAGTATTCCATATCTTCCACTGTATAATAATACTGACCTAGATCCTAGATGAATCAATTAAGTCAACATGCTTCGACACTGTCCCACCCTGAGGCTTGATCCAAGTATTAGAACATCTGTGCAGTAGTAAATATACCATTATTTTCAAAGAGCAGCACAAATTCTATGGTCCTATGCTAAAAATGTGTAGTAGCTGTACCAATGCAAGCAGATAAAACTGTTTAAAACATGACTTGAGCAGTTCTGCTTGACATTTTTTTAGTGCCAGATCTGGTATGAGGTCACAAAGTTTAGTGTAATTTATCGGATGAATAGCTTCAGCAGGCTGGTAGTCAGAGTGTTAGTGGAAGGAGATCAAAGACTACTGTCTTGCATTTCTTTATTGACTGCATATTTTGTAAGTACTGCTGGTATTGGAGAAGTGGAGGGTCATGTGAAATTCCATACAAATAGTGTTCCACAGAAAATAAACCTGGCATGAAAAATAAAATTATCTACAGCTTGTTTATCACTGATTTTAGTCAGCAGCTTGGGGAATAAACAAAATTTCACTGAGGTGACAGCACTTTCATATTATGTTGGCCACAGTGAATTATAATTGAACCATATAATATTTTTTATAAAAATCTTAAATTGTAGCTAGACTGGTTAAGTGATATATGCTTTAACAATTTCTGCTTAGTGGATATCTGTAATTGCAGTATGGAAACACTTTGACTTGCAAGGTTCTGATTTGCCGTGAAATTGGAGCTACAGTGGTGCACATATGTAGGTAGCATGTTATGTGACAAGTACAAGGGTCATTCAATAGAAAACTGGTATTTTTTAAAAGAATATATGAGGAGAGTGGAATACAGTACTTATTTTTCAGTGTAATCCCCCTCAAGTTCTATGTGCTTATGCCAGCATTGGACATGCTTCTCAGTTCGAAGTGCAAAGAATTCTTGGAGGCATGTGCATAACCAGTTATGCACTGCTGCCTGGACTTCCTCATCATTAGTAAACCGTGAGCTACTATGATCTCCTTCCAGTGGGTTAAAAATGGAATAACCTGAAGTTGCCAGATCTGGGAAAATTGGTGATGGAATGGGGAATCTCTCTCTCTCTCTCTCTCTCTCTCTCTCTCTCTCTCTATATATATATATATACAAAGATGAGGTGACTTACCGAACAAAAACGCTGGCAGGTCGATAGACACACAAACAAACACAAACATACACACAAAATTCAAGCTTTTGCAACAAATTGTTGCCTCATCAGGAAAGAGGGAAGGAGAGGGGAAGACGAAAGGAAGTGGGTTTTAAAGGAGAGGGTAAGGAGTCATTCCAATCCCGGGAGCGGAAAGACTTACCTTAGGGGGAAAAAAGGACAGGTAAGTCTTTCCGCTCCCGGGATTGGAATGACTCCTTACCCTCTCCTTTAAAACCCACTTCCTTTCGTCTTCCCCTCTCCTTCCCTCTTTCCTGATGAGGCAACAATTTGTTGCAAAAGCTTGAATTTTGTGTGTATGTTTGTGTTTGTTTGTGTGTCTATCGACCTGCCAGCGTTTTTGTTCGGTAAGTCACCTCATCTTTGTATTTATATATAATTTTTCCCACGTGGAATGTTTCCTTCCATTATATTGATATATATATATATATATATATATATATATATATATATATATATATATATATATATATATATATATATATATATATATTTTTCTTGAACATCAGTGTTTCATGATCAGTATGGTGGGCTGATTCAACACTACTGTTCATTGTTGCTGCAATATCACTGACCATAATATGACTGTTTTCCCACATCATCTCATCAACTCTTGCAATGTTGTTCTCAATGACAGCACAGACAGAGTGTCCAAGGCATGGCAAATCTCTAACAATTTATACATTCCGTATGAACTTACCTGCCTATTCATACAGTTGCATTTCACTCATACAATTTTCAGCATATTGCATTGCCATCTGACAGTGAATTTTGATTGGTTTCAACCCTTCAGCTAACAGGAATCTGATGATACTCTGCTGCAGCAGGTGCAAAGCTGCAAGGGTACCGTCATGTTATTTCACTAATTCCCAGCATCCCTTTGATGAGGCAGGGCAGTGCCAGCCCAGTCTGATAACAGTTTTAGTACACCACCAAAAAACTAACAAAGATGCATGAACTTTGCCAAAGTTTTGTGTTTTTATCCCATTTTTCCTGTTATTTATTGATTGGATTGTGTAGACACAGTGTACAAATATTGGAGAAAGACAAGACACAGGTATGACTGTAGACTTTTTAAAGATATGATCACCATGTTCACCAGTACTGATTCATGGAAGTCAGTGTAAACTTTAACGTTTAAATTGGATCAGGAATTTGAATGGCACAGTTGCCAAATATGACTCCAGCATCGTAAACCAAGTAATGTGGTACAGTGGGTAACATATTCAAATTTCATCACCATCTAGGTGAAGGTTTTCTGTGCTGTCTGTAAATCATTTAAGGCAAGTGTCGAAATGGTTCCTTTGAGAAAGACATGGCCAGTTTTCTTCCCCAACCTGAGTTTGTTCTCTGATTCCAGTGATCACGTTGTTACGGGATGTTAAATATTAACACTCCTTCCTTTTTCTTCCAGTTCTTAGCCAGTGAACCCATATTTATTTGAAATTCTCCCCAGAGAAGAGAGTGTTATTTGGTCTTACCCAAGCTATGTACTGGTAGCTTCATCAGAGATTTATGTGTATTTACTTCTTTGCTGAAGTGTATTTAGTTTTACCATTGTGGTGTTTATTCAAAGTAATTCTTATGGGTAGTAATGGATGCTGCCTGAAAAAGTCTTTACCCAATTAGAAATGCAATATATTTTTGCCATAACCTTGATGGAGACAAAGCTAGTGTCAGAATGTTGTGTACTTAGCTAAGTTTAATGGCCACCAGCAGAACACTGTAATAAACCTGACACAGTTCTCAGTAGCATTCAACACACAAAGTCAGAATTACGTTTCAATCTATATATTAGCCAACATAGTTTCATTAACCCACATTTTCTTGCTTCGAGAGTTTCAGGTCCTGGTACAAGAGCTCATAGTAACAAATATTGTGGAGTTTTCAGAATAAACTGAAGACCATGTAAAAAGCTAAATACAGACTGCCTTTTGGTGAAAATATCTAGGTAGACTCAAGCAACTGAGGAACAGCAAAAAATTGGAGAAGTGACAGATTCTCAGAGAAAAATAATAGTGTAACAGGATTGCCTCTGTAGCATTGTTATTATATCACAATGGGGCTCCAAACTTGAAATGTGTGCATTGTGACATTTACTTCATAACTGACAGAGAAGGTATTTCATCAGGAAAATCAATATGTTTCAGGTAGTGGATATCATCCTGAGCACATCATAACACCTAAACTTGAAAACTGTGCTGAAATGTGAATTTACTGGTCAATCAGATTTGAAAAACTTACACTATGTAGATTAAATTGCGAACTTTTGTGTGAATATAATAATTTTTGGCCATTTGTGGCTTTTGTGAGTACATGGGAACTGGTGTGTAGAAACTCATGCAACAGGCTATTTTGTTGTTTACCTTATTTGTGTCAAATTTATGGTTGGCAAGTTCTCAGTAAGACAGTTACAAATCCTGTGTTTTTGTACTAATCATACTGCACTTAATGGCCTTTGTATCAGACAGAATGTTTCCAAATTTTGCCTGGAATTTCTTATGTTTTGTTATTGGTGAGCAGGTCTGTTGTAGGTACACTGCCTTTCCTTATTTGTGAATGCTTTGAGTTTCTTGGACAACTTTGGGAAGGCTTTGAGTTCCCTTGACAATACAAAAATGCATGTTGAAACCTGCAACCATTTTGGCAGTAGTTGTACATCTGTATCTGAAATGTGAGAGATAAGAGATTAAACAATATCTGTAATGAGAGAGAATAGCTTTGAATGTGCTGTGCGGTTTAGAGTTAACTGAGATCCTTTTCAATGACTCTGGATTTCCATACTGCTGAGAAGAGCTTGATATGTGAGCCTGATATACCTATATGCTGATGTCTTTATCAAGTTGAGTGTACATGCTGTATTTCTTCTTACTATTCAGTGATAATGTTTAATTTCTTTCAGGTTAGGATTAGTCTCTAAACAGCAACAAACTACTGAAGATATTCTGCAACAAATTGCAGCTCTTGACATTGCTCGTCGAGTGGGGAACCCGCGCAAAGATTTGCATTCTCTATTGAAGAGATTTCAGATGGAAAAGGACGCATTTGCAGTAGAGCTACAGAAAATGAAACCTCGTCCCGTTGGAGGATACACGTATGTTGATGCCGGTACAACCCATCCACTGGGAAATTCTTTCAAGGCGTCTCATAGTGCCTTAAGGGTGGGTGATGGAGTTCATAAACAAGTATGAAAAAGTTATTCACTAATTTATGGTTCATTAAAAGTTACAGTTTACTTAACCACAATCTTCTAAAGTTCTGATATGGTTATCAGTTTTGGTGACATGCATAAGTTATACATTGCCTTTATGATGTAAAAAATGGTGTCATGTAAACTTTTACTCAGTCAGCTGTTGTGGTGTGGTTGTATCCCAGTAAACAAAGAAGCATATCTCCACAAGAAAAATTTAATAAAAATCATTTGTATAACAGTATCATGATCTTTCCTTTCTGGTGTTTGTAGTTCAGTCATTTAATTACATTTGTATCTGTATTGCTGTTGAAAGACAAAATATTTCACATAATAAAGGATATTCATTCAAAGTATAAATGAAATAGTTTTCATTTCAGTCACTTATTTATTTTGCCCCTGCACTTTTGATGTTTCACACCATGTATCACATAAAGCAAGCGCATCTCTAACATGTATAACATCTTTGAAGTGACAGTGTAAAATGTAAATATAATGCACAATGGAGAGGACATAAACAGTAGCATTATGCATACTTTTCATGACATTACTTCCCCTGTGAGTACAATGTACTCTCACAAATTAATGTTTTTTAACTTTAAAAGTGCTTTTTCTAAGCTGTTTTTATCATCAGCATAAGATGCAACATAACCTACGTTGTCCATGGTATGCTGCTGTGGAAAGGCATCTGTGCTCTTCACTAACACCAGCTATGTGACTGATGATACAAGCATTGTCATTGATGGTCAGTCTACTGCTGATCTGGAGACTGATGTTAATGATATACTCAGAGAAGTTACAGCTTGGTTTTCAATTAATTCTCTTTCAGTTAATATTAAAAAAACTAATTTTATACAGTTCCACACAAAAAATAAAACTCTAGAAAGTATAATAATTGCTCATGACAACCAGGAACTAGAACAGGTGCAATCCACTAAATTCCTGGGGGTTCACATTGACAGTAGGCTCAACTGGGAACAGCATGTGTCCCTTACTCTAAAAAGGCTTTCATCAGCAACTTTTGCTCTAAGAATAATTACTCATTTTGGGGACATCAACATTTTAAAATCGTCTTACTTTGGGTACTTTCACTCATTAATGAGTTACGGAATAATATTCTGGGGTAATTCACCAGCCTCAAAAAAAATCTTAACTGCTCAGAAGAGAGCAGTCAGAATCATGTGTGGGGTTCCTCCACGAACCTCATGTAGAAAACTTTTTATACAGTTAGGTATTCTGACCACAACATGTCAGTACATATACTCTCTGATGAATGTAGTTAATAAAGACTATGCTCAGTATGAAACAAATTGTTCATACCATAACTACAATACTAGAGGTAAAGATGATCTACATGTTGAACTAAAAAATTTAACACTTGTACAGAAGGGAGTAAAGTATGCTGCTATAAAGACTTTTAATGCATTGCCTAATTATATTAAATGTACAATAGAAAATGAAACACTATTCAAAGGTATGTTAAAAAAATACCTGCTCGACCATCCACTGTACTCGTTAGATGAATTCTTTTCCAGAAGTAATGCCCTCCCTTAATAATAGATGTATTTAGTCTCTTAGTTATTAGATGGATGATACAATATTATGTTAATGTTATAGTTATAATGTTATATTGAGAATTGTTATACTAGTTTAATGACAGCTTTTAATATCTATATCATTGAATTATATTACTATTCTGTAGCATTAATTGTATTTGTACAATTGTATTGACACGTTCCACATCCAGGCGAATCACTCGCATGTACGGATCTATGGAATACGCATACCAAATAAAATAAAATAAAAATATTCTCCACCTGAAGATAGTGGTGTGAGGCATCAAAATACACCATGACAAAATAAATGTGACTGATACAGAAAATGCTTTTATTTGTATTTATCAATAGTCAAAGGCCCCATGTTGCTCTTTATGGCAAAATATGCATTTAAGAGTCCTACTGTATTGCATAGTTCTTGCACAAAAAGGCATTTTGGATAATTTGAGGACAGTTTAAAAAGAAACAGGAACCTATTGCAACCTTTTCTCTCCATATTGAACACACATTTCAAAAGTAAATCTCTGGAAGAAATAACAGTGTAAAGGTCTAGGAACGTTCTCAGTGTATGACACATAGTTAATGTTGAACAGTATTTGCAATGATCAGAATTAATTTTAGAGATGTTTTACATTAGTCAGTAAATAACATATGTATGCATTAGTTTCTCAGATTATTTACTTAGCAGATGATTTGCCATATTATACTACTGACTATTACAGTGACACTGATTTTGTACCTTATTTGTCTTAAAATGTCAGTAGGTTTTATCTTTTGATCTCACTAATGAACAGCATAATTTTAATGTTACTGACACATCTGATCATTATAAGGCTCTGGGATTTGACTTAAAAATGACTGGTGACAGCTGACAACACTTGGATGACCAGCTGCTCTTACTGGCCCAACACCATTCCCACAGGAGATAAATTTGGAAGAGACATCCAGTAAGTATCCTGTTACTATATGTGAGTTTCTGCCCTGATAACTGAGGGGTCAGTGCGGCAGGTTGTCACGCAAAGGGGCCCAGGTTCGATTCCCGGCTGGGTCAGAGACTTTCTCCACTCAGGGACTGGGTGTTGTGTTGTCCTCATTATCATTTCATTATCATCAGTGGAAGGCAATGGGAAACCACCACTGGAACCACTTCCCAAGACGTTCGTGTGATGGACCTCTCTGACGAGGATCCCCCATGACAAGACCTGCTGTAAGGCAGAACACAAAGTTTTCTTTTTCACGTAAAGATGGGCACAGTTATGAAGATTTAAGATGTATAATGTGTAATCTGGCTCCTAAACTCTAGATTTATTTTGCTAGGAATTTATGTCTCCATGGCCACCTAGTGCCATTGTGGCACTGCACCCTGATGCCCAGGTTGTGAAAATACTGATTCTGGGATGTTATACATTTCCTCTAGAAGACACCGGTTGCTCACCTCAACTGGTCCAACTACCTGATGAAATTATGTCTGTGAAAAATCCTGTAGTAGCTCAAAAGTGAGTTTAAGGGCTCCATTTTTCATCCCCTATGGTCAGTTGTCAATGGAGACAGAGCTGTGGTTGTGCTTTCCCGAGACTTCTGCCATGTACTCGAAAACCGGATGTAGCAGTGCATCTTGTACAGAACAATTTGAAGATCATGTTGGAGTGGTGATGTATTTAGCAGTGAGTAGAGCAGGCCAGGCTTTCAATCATTTTGGCCCTCAGTTCTTCGCCATGTTGAAACCAAGCTAGGTGTCTGTTGCGAGTAACACCTAGGTACTTACAAGGGAAACTCCCCATCGCAACCCCCACCCCCGTGCCCCCCCCCCCCCCTCGCCCCCCCCCCTCCCTCAGATTTAGTGGTAAGATGGCCCAGTGGATAGCCCTTCAAAAACTGAACACAGATCAAGCATGAAAACAGGAAGAAGGTGTACTGAACTGTGAAAAACGAAAGCAAAATAAGAACAGTGAACAGTCCAAGCTTAACAAATGCAATACTGAGAAACATTAAACATTCATGGAGTTGTGGTTAAGTAGCCACGGTGTTGGACTGCAAACCAAAAGAGCTGTGTTCCAAACTCCCTAGTGCCAGTTCCCCTGAAATGTTTTTTCTCTCTCTGTAATGTGGTAAGAATATGTTACCGTTGCAAGTAAATGCGATGAATAACGAGAGCAGGCGAGATACCACATAGATGTCTTGCAGAAATGAAAACAACAAATAAACAGGTATGAACCATGTTACAACAAAGGAACTCAGGAGTAAAAACTTCCCAAATAAAACACAACTTCAAAAAATTTAAAATCGTGTGTTTTGACAGAGCACAGAGAAACTGTGTGATTGTGAAACTGTTGTACTGTTGCATTCATTTGTTGCAGCTTATGTGACAAAGTATTATGTTTTCATCATTTCCCTGGGAGTGATCACATTCACATTCATACCAACACCTAAATCGGACAAGGAGGCATATCTCACTCTCTTAAGAGGTGTAAAAATTAGGTGTGTCGATAAGAGATTCCTACCATACTGTCACTATAATGCCATATATGACACACCAGATGTGTTTTCCAGTGGAAGATTCAGTTGACATGTTGCCTTGTCATCAAGTGTTTGTGGTTCCCATTCAAAAGCTACTTCCTTTTGACTGCCAATTGAGTATTTGCGCAAAATCAACTCTCATTGTAGGCTCCCTACCTTATGCCTCACTTTTGCAATCGAACATTACAAATCTGAATGCAGTGAATAGGTGAATAAATAAATAAAAAAAATTTGGGACAAGGGAGAACTGAACAAGGCTCAACCACTTGGAAGTCCAGCACCGTGACTACTTAACTAAGATGATGATGTTATTTCTGGCTGCTGTATGTTGCACTTCTTGTTCTCGGACCATTCATTGGTTCTGTTCCCCCCCCCGCCTCCCCCTCCCCCCCCCCCCCCTCCCCACACACACACAGTTCAGTGCACGTTCTTCCTGTTTTCATGCTTGCTCTGCATTCAATTTTGACGGGGCTGTCCACTGGGCCCTCTTAACACTAAACCTGAGGGGAGTGCGAGGGGAGTTTCCCTTGTTAGCCGTACTTCCCTGTTACACCCCTGCAACAAGATGACTTGTTGCAAGTCCACATGGAGTGACCATTTTGTCATGACGTATGTTGGCTCATTGCTGCAATGAAAGCCAACTTCCATTTTGCTGTTCTTGACACCAAGTTGTCACAGGCATCCAGCAGTATGCGCTGTATGAACTAGATGTCCATGCTGTGCATGTATAAATTCATGTCATATTTGGATGAGTACATGGACAGGTTGGCAGTTCAGTTGTGAACAAAGTGTATGACTGGGATCTAAGCATGGAAGCCCAGAAGGACTCTTATTAGGACCTGGTGTGCGAGGACAGGCCATCCTGTGAAAGGGTCTGTCCTCCAAGTAAGGTATTACAAGATGCATATGAGCATTAAAATCTGCTCTACAAAAAGAGATTGTACAAGAGAACACCATTCCACACAGAGTTGAATGCACTGGAGATGTCCAGGAACATTGTCTGAAAAGTTTCCAATGCTTAGTTGCCATCATTACTTTCCCTATGAGTCTCAGAAGCTGCTTGGTTGTGGTATTTCCTTTCTTGAAAACAAATTGCTTCTCTGGGATCAGGCATTTGGATTCCATGTGACTAAGCAGATACCTATGGTATGGCCTCTCGAAGACCTTTGACATCGCAAATGGGAGGCTAGTATGTCAGTAACTCCTCAGAGAGTGAAGAGATTTAGCAGCTGGCACTTCAGTGTACTGTCTGAACGATTCCAATATGGATGATGATGTAGGAAGAACCTACCAGCAGCAAAGTGTCAGGACGCAGGATGAAGGATCAGGTATGTTAGTATCTTAAGAGCCACTTTAATAATTATTAAAATACACAGTATGTCTTCCCCCTCTACATTTCCCCCCCCCCCCCCCCCCCCCCCAGCTCTAAAATGCTTACCTTAAGGGCTATGAGTACTTGTTCATATTTGACACTGTGTGGTACATTATTCTACTTCAAGCTCTTTGCTTTCCATATTTTGGGAGTTGGTAGTAGGGACCATAACAAGCAAAATATGTTAATAGACATGTGCTCTAAAATACATACCTTAAGAGCTATGGGCACTTGTTCAGTAGAAGCGATGTGTTTCACACTCGTAAAGATGAACAGGTGTTGTTTGCTCTAAGATATGCATTTTAGAGTCCATGGTTATGATAGTTTTTTCTTGTTTTGGTGATAGGAAACTGTCTCTAATGCTTGTCAGTGTTTTTTTGGGCCACCCTGTATATATACTTCATTTAGTGTTGGAAATTGCACTTGTAATTTGTCAGCTCTGATGGCATCAGTGGCTTTCTCCCCCTTTCCCTGCATTGTAGAGAATCTTAAAGAGCTGCTGGGCCACATGGTAGCTGTGGCTTGTCTCCTATGCAATTCAGCACACTGGAAAAATTGATTTTTGTCTCAGGTGTGTACAAGATGTTGTGTTTATCTCTATTTTCCATTTCATTATCTCTCATTGAAAGGGGGAGGGCTGCCAGTTACCATTAAGGCGGTTTCAGCCTACATGGAATTTTAAAACTTATTGGAATGTTCATAATATTTAGAGAAATTGGAGTAGAAGATTAATGAATTTTTTTAATGTACAAGGGGCAGTTGAAAAGTTTCTAGCTCGAAACAGTTACCATAATGTCTCACACAAACACCGCCATGTACTTTTATGGTGACCCTTTGTGAGTATGCAATCCAAATTTCACAGCTCCAGCTTAATTAGTTTTGCCACTAGAATGCATCGTGTACCATAGTGTAAGCAAAATGATAAATATTGAGAGAATCAAGAACCATGCTGTGCTTCATTTGAAGGGAATGACTCCCAAGGAAATAGTGGAGGACAGGCAGAATACACTGAAGGACAGTGCTCTGTCTTATATGACAGTGAAAAACTGGGTGTCTGACTTCAAACATGGAAGAATGAGTGTGGAAGTCGTGCGAAGGAGCAGAAGGTCTGTTACTGTTGTCGCTGATGAAACAGTGACTGCAATTCATGATATGATTTTGCAGAATCATCGACTAATGTTGCAGCACTTTGAAACCACATTTGGAATCTCCCATGGGTGTGCTCATGACATTGTTGTGGATATTTTGGGAATGTGGAAAGCATCATCTCGGTGGCTCCCAAAAGACTTGAATGCAGATCAGAGACTGGAGTGTGTGCAGTGTTGTGAAGAAATCATCTGCAGATGAAGACAGCTTTCTTGCAAGGTATGTGACAATGGGCAAAATGTGACTTGACAACTTTGATCCTGAAACAAAACAACAGTCACAACAATGGAAACATCCTCAATCCTCTACCCCAAAAAAATTTCAAGTGCAAAAATCAGCCAGTAAGGTGATGGCATCGGTCTTATGGGATGCAGAAGGTGTAATTATGGTGGATTACTTGCAAAAGGATGTAACTGTCAGTGCATCATACTATTGCACCACCCTGTGCGATTTGAGAGAAGAGAAAAAGAAAAAAAGGCACAGAAAATTGGTGCACGGCATTCTTTCGCATCTGGACAATGCACTGGTGCACAAAGCCCTCACAACACTGGAAACTCTGCGTGACTACGGGTTCAAATTGTTATGTCATCTGCCATATTTTCCAGATTTGGCTCCATCAGATTTTTTCTTTCCTCAAACCCAAAAAAAAAAAGACCTCAAAGGACAACATTTTGACAATGATGATGCAATGACTGATGTTGTGAACACTTGGTTGGTCTCGAAATCAACGACCTTATATTTGAATGGTTTGCAGAAGTTAACTGAGCATGCCTGCAAGTATATTAGTCTACATTGGTATTATATTGAAAAATAAATTAGTATTATGAAATTTCTGTCATTCTTTATTTGTTAGGTTAGAAACTTTTTGACCCATCCCTCGTATATGGCAATGTTCACAATGAGATGAATGTACAATGCCAGTAATAGTAATACCAGTATCAAGAGCTTGATTTATGTTTTGTGAGAGAATGGTAAAGGGAATCATATTTTCCGTTACAGAATTGTGTCTATTGGAGTATTATATGGAGGGATGGTAAACCGAGGTCTGATTTATGGAAAGTTAGGAAAGTAAGTGACTATAACTTGGAAGAGAATGGATTTCTGCACAAATTTTTTAATGAAGACTCAGGGATTGGTGACATCATTTTGGGACACAATGTCAAGTGTGAGGAAGTGAAGAAAAGGATGTATGTGTTGGCAGAGGTACACAGTGGTCCAGTTTCATTGAGGGGTGGAGAGATAGTGGGATTTTGCTGGTCATGTTTATGCAGTGTGTAAGATTCCAGAGGTGTTCTAGGAATGTAAGAGATGTAAGAAGTTGAAGAGGATTACCGGGTTGGTTGCACCAATAATCACACCCATTTAGCAATAGTTCATTTATTAACCTTAACGCATACAAAGATCACAAAGAACTGAACTGAACATGGTGGAACAGCCAAAGATAATGCTTAGAGTCCAAAGATGAATGCATATTGATTTCATCGGCGCCACATAACCCCCCCCCCCCCCCCCCCCACTGTACAGAGTACTCTTGAGAGGCCGGGGGGGGGGGGGGGTGACTATGGCGTCGGCAGGGATGGTCTGTGGGATCCGGACCAGTGTCGTTGGGGAGCTGTGTGGGTAGATGTCGTGAAGGAAGTTTTGGCCACCGAACCTGGAAGTCATTGAAGCGAGCCGGGCGTCGTACTGGGCATGCTGGTCATGCGGCGACAGGTAGGCTGGTGGTTTGCGGGTGGAATGG
Source organism: Schistocerca piceifrons (assembly GCF_021461385.2). NCBI lineage: Eukaryota > Metazoa > Arthropoda > Insecta > Orthoptera > Acrididae > Schistocerca > Schistocerca piceifrons. The sequence continues at coordinate 124,544,302 of NC_060141.1, read as the reverse complement.
AGCAATGACGACGATGTCTCCGGTGGGCATGGCGAACACACGAAGCACGTCCAGGTCGATGTCGGGCGGGAGGGGAACACATTTCACCAGGTGGCAGGGAATGGCGGAGATGGTGTCATGAGCACTGGATGTAGAGAAACACACAATGAACACTGTATAATCGCGCAGTAATATTGAGATGTTGTGGATAATGTCTGGGGGGACAGGCACAAACACCTCAAGCAAAGGCACGTTCAAGACATCTACATCTACATCTATACTCCGCGAGCCACCTTACGGTGTGTGGCGGGGGGTACTTATTGTACCACTATCTGATCCCCCCTTCCCTGTTCCATTCACGAATTGTGCGTGGGAAGAACGACTGCTTGTAAGTCTCCGTATTTGCTCTAATTTCTCGGATCTTTTCGTTGTGATCATTACGCGAGATATATGTGGGCGGTAGTAATATGTTGCCCATCTCTTCCCGGAATGTGCTCTCTCGTAATTTCGATAATAAACCTCTCCGTATTGCGTAACGCCTTTCTTGAAGTGTCCGCCACTGGAGCTTGTTCAGCATCTCCGTAACGCTCTCGCGCTGACTAAATGTCCCCATGACGAATCGCGCTGCTTTTCGCTGGATCATGTCTATCTCTTCTATTAATCCAACCTGGTAAGGATCCCATACTGATGAGCAATACTCAAGAATCGGACGAACAAGCGTTTTGTAAGCTACTTCTTTCGTCGATGAGTCACATTTTCTTAGAATTCTTCCTATGAATCTCAACCTGGCGCCTGCTTTTCCCACTATTTGTTTTATGTGATCATTCCACTTCAGATCGCTCCGGATAGTAACTCCTAAGTATTTTACGGTCGTTACCGCTTCCAATGATTTACCACCTATGGCATAATCGTACTGGAATGGATTTCTGCCCCTATGTATGCGCGTTATATCACATTTATCTACGTTTAGGGAAAGCTGCCAGCTGTCGCACCATGCATTAATCCTCTGCAGGTCTTCCTGGAGTACGTACGAGTCTTCTGATGTTGCTACTTTCTTGTAGACAACCGTGTCATCTGCAAATAGCCTCACGGAGCTACCGATGTTGTCAACTAAGTCATTTATGTATATTGTAAACAATAAAGGTCCTATCACGCTTCCTTGCGGTACTCCCGAAATTACCTCTACATCTGCAGATTTTGAACCGTTAAGAATGACATGTTGTGTTCTTTCTTCTAGGAAATCCTGAATCCAATCACAAACCTGGTCCGATATTCCGTAAGCTCGTATTTTTTTCACTAAACGTAAGTGCGGAACCGTATCAAATGCCTTCCTGAAGTCCAGGAATACGGCATCAATCTGCTCGCCAGTGTCTACGGCACTGTGAATTTCTTGGGCAAATAGGGCGAGCTGAGTTTCACATGATCTCTGTTTGCGGAATCCATGTTGGTTATGATGAAGGAGTTTTGTATTATCTAAGAACGTCATAATACGAGAACACAAAACATGTTCCATTATTCTACAACAGATTGACGTAAGCGAAATAGGCCTATAATTATTCGCATCTGATTTATGACCCTTCTTGAAAATGGGAATGACCTGCGCTTTCTTCCAGTCGCTAGGCACTTTACGTTCTTCCAGCGATCTACGATAAATTGCTGATAGAAAGGGGGCAAGTTCTTTAGCATAATCACTGTAGAATCTTAAGGGTATCTCGTCTGGTCCGGATGCTTTTCCGCTACTAAGTGATAGCAGTTGTTTTTCAATTCCGAAATCGTTTATTTCAATATTTTCCATTTTGGCGTCCGTGCGACGGCTGAAGTCAGGGACCGTGTTACGATTTTCCGCAGTGAAACAGTTTCGGAACACTGAATTCAGTATTTCTGCCTTTCTTCGGTCATCCTCTGTTTCGGTGCCATCGTGGTCAGTGAGTGACTGAATAGGGGATTTAGATCCGCTTACCGATTTTACATATGACCAAAACTTTTTAGGGTTCTTGTTTAGATTGTTTGCCAATGTTTTATGTTCGAATTCGTTGAATGCTTCTCTCATTGCTCTCTTTACGCTCTTTTTCGCTTCGTTCAGCTTTTCCTTATCAGCTATGATTCGACTACTCTTAAACCTATGATGAAGCTTTCTTTGTTTCCGTAGTACCTTTCGTACATGATTGTTATACCACGGTGGATCTTTCCCCTCGCTTTGGACCTTAGTCGGTACGAACTTATCTAAGGCGTACTGGACGATGTTTCTGAATTTTTTCCATTTTTGTTCCACATCCTCTTCCTCAGAAATGAACGTTTGATGGTGGTCACTCAGATATTCTGCGATTTGTGCCCTATCACTCTTGTTAAGCAAATATATTTTCCTTCCTTTCTTGGCATTTCTTATTACACTTGTAGTCATTGATGCAACCACTGACTTATGATCACTGATACCCTCTTCTAGATTCACGGAGTTGAAAAGTTCCGGTCTATTTGTTGCTATGAGGTCTAAAACGTTAGCTTCACGAGTTGGTTCTCTAACTATCTGCTCGAAGTAATTCTCGGACAAGGCAGTCAGGATAATGTCACAAGAGTCTCTGTCCCTGGCTCCAGTTCTGATTGTGTGACTATCCCATTCTATACCTGGTAGATTGAAGTCTCCCCCTATTTCAATAGTATGATCACGAAACTTCTTCACGACGTTCTGCAGGTTCTCTCTGAGGCGCTCAACTACTACGGTTGCTGATGCAGGTGGTCTATAGAAGCATCCGACTATCATATCTGACCCACCTTTGATACTTAGCTTAACCCAGATTATTTCACATTCGCATTCGCTAATAACTTCACTGGATATTATTGAATTCTTTACTGCTATAAATACTCCTCCACCATTGGCGTTTATCCTATCCTTGCGGTATATATTCCATTCTGCGTCTAGGATTTCGTTACTGTTCACTTCCGGTTTTAATCAACTTTCCGTTCCTAATACTATATGCGCACTATTTCCTTCAATAAGAGATACTAATTCAGGAACCTTGCCCTGGATACTCCTGCAGTTTACCAATATAACGTTAACTTTTCCTGTTTTTGGTCTCTGAGGACGGACGTTCTTTATCAACGATGATAATGTCCTCTCTGGTAAGCTGTCAGGTATTTTATCGTTTCGCCCAAGGGGGGGTCCCTCTAACCTAAAAAACCCCCGTGTGCACGCCACACGTACTCTGCTACCCTAGTAGCTGCTTCCGGTGTGTAGTGCACGCCTGACCTGTCTAGGGGGGCCCTACAGTTCTCCACCCAATAACGGAGGTCGATGAATTTGCAACCATTATAGTCGCAGAGTCGTCTGAGCCTCTGGTTTAGACCCTCCACACGGCTCCAAACCAGAGGACCGCGATCGACTCTGGGCACTATGCTGCAGATATTAAGCTCAGCTTGCACTCCGCGTGCAATGCTGGTTGTCTTCACCAAATCAGCCAGCCGCCGGAAGGAACCAAGGATGGCCTCAGAACCCAAGCGGCAGGCATCATTCGTTCCGACATGTGCTACTATCTGCAGCCGGTCACACCCAGTGCGTTCAATAGCTGCCGGAAGGGCCTCCTCCACATTACGGACGAGACCCCCCGGCAAGCACACCGAGTGCACACTGGCATTCTTCCCCGACCTACCCGCTATTTTCCTGAGGGGCTCCATAACCCGCCTAACGTTGGAGCTCCCTATAACTAATAGGCCCGCCCTCTGTGACTGTCGGGACCTTGCCGGAGAATCGGCCACTGGCCCAACAGGCGAGGCATCCTGTGGTGGCTCGGAAACGATGTCATCACCACTAGGAAGCACCCCGTACCTGTTGGAAAGGGGTAAGGCAGCTGCCACGCGGCCAGATCCCACCTTCGCCTTTCGGCCAGGCACGCGCGAGCCCACCACTGTCCGCCATTCACCCTGGAGTGATGGCTGACCGGTAAGATGCTCACTGCCGGAAGACGCAGCGACATCAGGGGTTCCATGTGATTCCAAGGCCACCGAAGTAGGCATAGGTCTCACCACAGTTGCCCCAACGCCACTACGAGCCGACGCCTGCGCCTCGAGCTCGATGAGCCTAACAGACAAAGCCTCCACCTGCCCCCGAAGAGTGGCCAATTCTCCTTGCGTCCGCTCACAACAACCACAGTCCCTACACATGACTATGTTTACCCTACTCTATACGGTGACTAATTCCCAAGATAATCTTCTGATGAGGTACTCTGATAATCAAGAAACACTCACTGAAATACGAGACGCGAAAACTACGCTAGGTTTTCCCAGAAAAACTATTTAAAAGCTAAGCACAGCAAATAAGTACAAAAACGCTTTATACAAACAGTACTCGCTGCTGCTGGTGCTCTCGCTCTGGCTGTCACAAGACGGGGCAAAGCAGGCGACGGTGGAGAGGTCGAAGGGACCGGCGAAGTGCCTGGTGGCGAGGGCATGATCGTAGGTAAGCTTGATGTGGGGAGCATGTGGTCACTTGATGGAGTGCGTGAGACTGGAGTAGAGGGCAAGGACAGAGGAGAGCTCGATGATTGGAGCTGGAAGTCACTCGATCGATTGTGTAAGTCTGACGTGGAGGGAGTGGTCAGAGCATCGTGAGCCTTGACAGTGAGTGGCGCGGTCTTGGCCTGAAGGGGGGTAGAAGAAGGCTTGACATGAGCAGGCTGAAGTCTGTTGAGAGAGATTGTAACAGCTGAATCTTTCATCTGGATGTCACAGGTGTTGGCTGAGTGCCGGAGAACTCGGTACTGGCCGGTATATGGAGGTTGGAGGGGAGCACGGACAGTGTCATCTCGGAGTATGACATACTCGCAATTGTCCAGAGATTTCGGGACATGAACCTTAGAGCGGGAATGGCTGGCGGGCGGAGTGATATGGAGGTTGATGAAGTGGCGTCTGACGTGGTCCATGAAGGAAGGTAAGTCAGACTGAGGGAGAGAAGTGGAAGGGCTCACAAGTTCGCCAGGGAGAACAATGTTCTGGCCGTATACGAACTTGGCTATTGTGCCTTTGAGGTATTCCTTATAAATCACACGAATGCCGAGTAGCACAAGGGGAAGGGCCTCCATCCATAGAGAGTCGTGGCATCTAAGAGCCGCCTTGAAAGTGCGGTGCCAGCGCTCGACTAGCCCATTACTTTGCAGGTGATATGCTGTGGTACGGATGCGCCAGATGCTGCAAATGTTACAAATCCCATTGAACAGGGCCAACTCAAATTGTCTGCCCTGGTCAGTCATGATGATAGCTGGACATCCGAAACACAATACCCATGACTCAACGAAAGCTTGAGCAACAGTTTCTGCCATAATATTGGGGAGGGGGACAGCCTCGACCCAGCGAGTTGTTCGGTCCATAGACAAGAGAACATAACGAAAGCCATTAGAGGGGGAGAGAGGGCCGACGATGTCAACATGAATATGCTGGAAATGGCCAGGAGGGATCGAAAAGGCGCCGAGGGGGGGTGAAGTGTGCTTGTCTACTTTGCAGCGTTGGCACACGACACGGGAGTGTGACCCTTTGTTGGCAGTCCTTGTTGACATTTCTCCACACGAAGCACTCCGCTATGAAGAGGGCGGACGCACGAACACCGGGGTGGGCTAAATTATGCAATGCGCTGAAGACAGCTCGACGGAGCGTGGTTGGGATGAGGGGGTGTAATGTGCCCGTACTGTCATCGCACCAGATCTCACCAGAAATGCCAGGGAAGGTGGTGCGGATGAAGTGTAGTGAAGAAGTAGAGTCTGAAATCAGGTTTTGTGTTTCCTCGTCGGCGGGTTGGAGGTTAGGTAGTTCAAAGAGGTCTAACAGCGAATGGACGGCGTTGACTTGTGAAATGAAATCAGCAGCTATATTGTCTGCACCCTTTATGTGTCTGACATCAGTAGTGAACTGAGATATGAAGTCCATGTATCTGAAGTGGCGAGGAGGCGGGTCAGCTGGCAGGTTTGTAATGGCCGCAGCCACTGGTTTGTGGTCTGTTAAAACATAGAAAGGGCATCCCGCAACGTCAGTCTTAAAATGCTTAATCACTTCATAGACCGTGAGCAACTCCCTGTCAAACGCAGAATATTTCCGTTGTGCATTGGTGAGCTTGCACGAGAAGAACTGCAGAGGCGAAGTTTGGCTGTCAATTGTCTGTCTAAGGACAGCACCAATGGCAGTATCACTCACGTCTGTGATGATGAAAAGCTGCGCATTGGGATGAGGACGCGCGATGGTGCAGGCCTCGGCAAGAAGATTTTTGAGGGCAGTGAAAGATTCAGTCATAGCAGGGGTCCATGGAACGGGTCAAGATCCAGAAGTGTTAGTGCCTCCTAAGGCGTCCGCCAGTGAAGCCTGAATCTCCACAGCCCAAGGTAGATGTCGGAGATGATAATTAACCATCCCCAGAAAGCGCCGGAGCTCTCTGAATGATGAAGGTCTGGGTAGGTTTAGTATTGTTTGTACTTTCTCAGGGGGCAGTCTTGATAGCACAGATGTGAGGGGTAGTGGGAGGTAAACACAAGGAGGCTCAATTGCTGGGATTGCAAGCAGATCCAGTGCATTTACTGACCTTGCTTTGTCCTTGCTGTAGTGTCTGTAATTCCTTTGCTGTGTTGGAGAGGCTGTGTTTTGCGGAGCCAGAGGGAGAGCTCGAAGTTTTCCTTGCGTAGTAAAGCGATGTGTTCAATCTCGACAAGGCATTTGTACATGGTTTCTTGTAACGTCGTCGACAGAGACGAGCATGTAGAGATGAGGCGAGCCCGGATCGATGTGTCACGACGTAGCACAGGGGAAGAGAGTTTTGGACAGATGATGAAACACGGTGTTTTGTACTAGGTCCCTTTGAAAGTTTGTGGTCTCGCAAGAAGTCAATGCCTAGTATAGGTTTGTCAATGTCACCACTAAAAAAGTCCACTCGAGTTTGCAGTGTGCGGAGAGTGAGATGACGTGGGATGTTGACCCCGAGCATTGTAGTTTATTTGAATTCGCGGCTTGCAGTGGAGTTTGATGAGAGTGGATGTTCGATGACGCTAAGAACATAGGCAGCAGCGAAACATCGGCGCCTGTGTCTACTAGGAAAAGGAATCCTGATGAAATGTCTTTAATGTAAAGTCGTCCGCAATTATCCAGTCATTCCCGGACAGAATGGAGCACTGGGGGGTGCCTGTCATGTTGGGTGCAGGAGGCGGCACCCGGACCTACTTGCGATTGGCGTTTGGGAAGTAGCAGGGTGGTCTGCAGTTCCGTGCCGCCTCACCAAACCGTGTGTGGAAGTAACGGTACGGGTAGTGCAGTTGCATTTCCTGTGGAAAGTTCGTTGTCAGTGGCAGTGGCCGAGGTTCGGTGGCCCCAGCAGGTTCAGTTGCAGGAGGGGGTGTGACTGTGTGCGGAGCTGGTGATGTCCCAGTTGCTTGTTTACTGCTTCCCGGAGTGAGCGGAACGGTCGGCACAGTACGGCCCCGGCTGTGTCTGGCCGGAGGGCGATGAGTCTGAACCTGAGACTTGTCAGGTAGGCAGTGGCTGGTGAAATAGAGCAGTGATGCATCGTGTAGCTTGTCAGCAGTTGTCATTCTTTGCTCGACAGGTTCAGTAGACCTTTGAGCCAGAGCAAAGCGGATGTGAGGAGATAGTTTATCTGACCAGATGGCGAGGACAGCTGTGTCAGAGAATAGATCTGCGCTGACCAGGGCACATAGCTGTCTCCAGAGCCGGGAAGGTTTGTCGTCGCCTAGTTGCTTGACATGGAGCACTTGCCGTATTGCTGCCTCAGTTGAGCGTGCAAGCCGACGTAGAACTGTCTTTTTGGCTAGACTGTACCGGGTAGATGAGTCCGGGGCGTTGACCAGGTTCGCAATTAAGTCCTCCTGGTTGTGCAGGTGGGTGGTGAGGCACAGAAGCCTGGGTGACTTGTCGAGTTTGTAATGGTCGAACACTTCATCCACAATTTTGAACCAGGTTGTTGCTCTGTCGGGATTAAATGGTGGCAGCATTGGTAAGCGTTGTAGAATGCTTGGAAGAACAGGTTGAGTTGAGTTCATTGGGCCACTGCCTGAATCGAGCTGTTGCTGCTGTAGGATTCCAGGGGAGTGTGCCTCCAGGGGTGTGGCAACGACGGCTGTTCGGGTGGCAGCGTGAAGGTGACACATTGTGGCTAAGCGCGATCCGTCGCGATGCGGAAGGCCGACGTGGGTGAGACACTGTAACGTGTCGATTGCAGTTGCGGAAGCTCAACACGTTGCGGGTGTGTTCGGATTGACGCGTCGCAGAAGACCGACGTGGATGAAGCACCGAGATGTGCTGAGAACGGTAGCGGAAGCTCGACTGGAGCCGGCGCGGGGGCGACAGGCGAGAAAAAGTTCAAAGTTTGAGAACGCGTGTTAGTCTGCGGAAAGCTCGACGTATGATCAGAGCCGGGGCCACCAGTGTTGCAGGGAGGCTGTGAAGATGCGGGCTTCCAGAAGCACAGTGTGGAAAATGATGTCGAACGTGGGACGGAATGTGTGAACTGTTCATAGTCACTCCGCTCAAAATGGTGTGTGGATAAGGTGAATGTCGTGGCACAAAACACTGAGGTGTAGGTGGGATGGAGATGGAGGTCAGGCACAGATAACAAGTTATTGTTCCTGTTGCAGGCCGAGGTATCGAAGTAGGAAGGCATGTGCTGATGCTGAACCGAGGCAGGCGCGGGCGTGGTCGGATGCTGAGGAGGTAGACCTGTGAACGAAGCAGTTCCAGCCACATGGCAGGTATCCATGGTAGTAGGGTGGTAGTAGGTTGTCCAACGAAGCATTTGCAGAAATCGGCATTGGTCTCGCACTGCACGGAAATCCGTAAGAGGTAACTGCACAGTCAATGAGGGAGGGCACATGTGGTGGGAACAAAGGCATTTGATAGCCAGAGTCATGCGCACTCCTAACATCATTTGTTGTTGCAGGCTCAAAAACGCCCGGCGAAATCAGTGGAATCATCGAGTGAGAGGCATCATGTTGCAGTCCTGGCGGGTGTACATTGCCCGCAACACAATGCATGTCGATCACAAAATCTGGCGTTAGGTGCTGGGCCGAAGTTATTATTCGAATGCTGTGTTGATGTAATACATGCAAAAATTACTGACGTGGAGGTTGTGGACACAGTAAAACGGCGAAAACGGAAGACGTTACAACTCGGGGTCATCAGTGAGGAGGATTACCGAGTTGGTTGCACCAATAATCACATCCATTTATTAACCTTAACACATACAAGGCTCACAAAGAACTGAACTGTACATGGCGGAACAGCCAAAGGTAATGCTTAGAGTCCAAAGATGAATGCATATCGATGTTAGTGTCGATTTCATCGGCGCCACAAAGTTATTTAGTTGGTAAGCAATATGTAAGGGAGAAAATAAGCAGTCGTGGAATACAAGGCAAAGCATGTACAGAGACTGAAAAAATTTGGGAGGAAGGGAAATACTAGCTACTATGACAAAATTAAGGCCATTTCAGATAAAGGTTTTGTAGCTGAGGATGATATTTGACAGATGTTTTTTTGACAGGACATCCACTGCTGCTAATATTCATCACCAGTAATCAGATCTGCTACAGCCGCAAAATTTTTCATTTTGTTAAATGAAAGCACAGCCTCATTTCAGGACCTGTGTCACATCTGCAGGTGCATCTGCAAAATTACAAATAAAAAATGATGCATATGCAAATTTATACTAAAGCATGTGCTTTGGACATAGTGTTCAGTAGTGATTTTCTTTTGAAATTGATCATTAATGTTGATGAAATTTTGGTTACCGGTAAAACTAGGGAAAAACACATAGAAATTATGAGGGAGGTTGCAGGAAAGTTGTGACAGGTAGGCATGACCTTAAAATTAGAAAAGGGCAAATTTGGTGCGAAAGAGTTAAATTTTTTGAGTCACACATTAGTGAAGAGAGAATTTTGGCTGATAAAAGCAAACTTTTGGGCATTGCAGGATTTCCAAAACCAAAGACAAAGAAAGAACTTAGATCATACCTACAGTTGATGTAATTTCTACATGAAGTATGTCACAACACAAGCACTAAATGCACCAATTCTTCATGAGCTGTTAAAGAAAAATAGTATCTGGGAATTAACAAAGGAGTGTCAGGAAGAATTTGATGAAATTAAGAAACAGTTATGCTTGAGTAAAATACTGTGCAGACCCGATTTGTTATTGCCATTTTGTTTAATGACTGATGGAAGTGATTATGGCTTAGGTGCACACTTGTTTTAAGAGAGAGAGAGAAATTAATGGAAAGACAGAACACCATTTAGTTATTTAGTTAGTTTTGCTAGTATGGGTTACTAAAACATGTTACTAAGAAGATCTATTAGCCATTGTTTGAGGTTTTAAGAACTTCAAGAAATACCTAGTAGGACACAAAGTAATGGTTTACAATGACCACATAGTGTTGTGTTATATGCAAGAGTACAAATTGTACTACAGCAGAATTACTGGGTGAATGGTTTATTTGTAACAGTTTGGTTATACCAGCCAGTAAATAAAAGGTGAACAAAACACCATAGTGGATGCTTGATCTAGATTACCAGTAGAGGGTGAACATGAAAATGAGAACATTCAGGACAACAGAAATATGGGAATGTATATTGAGGGAATTGAGGGATAAAGGTAAATTATAAAAATTTTGTGAACAGTTAAGATGAAATCAGAACCAAGATGATGAGTGGATATTGGTAAAAACTTATTTAGGAAAGAAAGATAGTGACAAAGTAAAAAAATATTACCAGATTTATAAAATAATTTTATTTTGAAGACACAGTTTAGATACGGTATCTAGAAGATCCGTTGGCCTGAGCAACACACTTACACTTTGATTGTATTCGAGGGGCGTTCGAAAAGTCTGTGCAAAAATAAAAACTACTTACATGTTTGAAGTAAACCTTTTTTATTTTTTTGACATAATCTCCTTTTAGACTTATACACATTGTCCAATGCTGTTCTAATTTGTTGATCCCTTCTGAATAATAGTAATTGTCCAAGTCTGTAAAACAGCTATTAGTTGCTGCAATCACCTCCGTGTTTGAATAAAATCTTTGTCCTGTCAGCCATTTCTTCAAATTGGGGAACAAATTGTAGTCTGAGGGAGCCAAGTCTGGAAAATAGGGCGGATGTGAAATGAGTTGGAATCCTATTTCCATTAATTTTGCGACCACAACTGCTTGTGTGTGTGCTGGTGCATTTTTGTGATTGAAAAGGACTTTTTTGCGGTCCAATCGCCGGTTCAATTTTCTTGCAGCTCGGTTTTCAGATGGTTCAATAACGATGAATAATATGCACCTGTAATAGTTTTAGCCTTTTCCAGATAGTCAGTGAGGATTAGCCCTTGCGAATCCCAAAAGACAGTCTCCATAACCTTTCCGGCCGAAGGACTGGTCTTCGCCATTTTTGGCGCGGATTCTCCATTGGTAACCCATTGTTTAGATTGTTGTTTGGTCTCAGGAGTGTAGTAACGTATCCATGTTCCACCACAGTGACAAAGCGATGCTTAAAGTCCTGCAGATTCTTCCCGAACAGCTGCAAACTATCCTTGCAACACTTCACACGATTCCGTTTTTGGTCAAGCGTGAGCAATCGTGGAACCCATCTTGTGGATAGCTTTCTCATGTCCAAATGTTTCTGCAAAATATTATGTACCCAGTCATTCGAGATGCCCACAGCATTAGCAATCTCATGCACCTTAACTCTCCTGTCATCCATCACCATATCATGGATTTTATCAATGATTTCTGGAGTCGTAACCGCCACAGGGTGTCCAGAACGTTCAGCACCACTTGTGCCCATGTGGCCACTCTGAAAATTTTGAAACCACTTATAAACTCTTCTAATTGAAGGTGCAGAGTCGCCATAATGTTTATTAAGCTTCTTTTTAGTCTCCTGAGGTGTTTTGCCTTTCATAAAGTAATGTTTAATCACCACACAAAATTCTCCATTGTCCATTTTTTTGACAATCACTCGACTTCCTTGATTCACACAAATGCCAAACAAAGCAAAATAGACCAATATGGCTGAAACTTGGTGTGCGTTCTTTCCAAACATGCTACTACCTAAACATGACCTCGATATGCGCCGGTGGTGCAATCTCTCGGACTTTGCACACACGTTTTAAATGCCCCACATACATACACTAAAGTTTGGACATTGTGTTATTCAAAAGATTCAGGAGAATGTTTATTTCAACAACATTGTCAGGAGAGTTAGGAAATGTTTAGCAATGACATATGCTAGAGAGTGTAGGTTACTAACCAAAAACACAAAGGTTTTTTGCCAAATATTATTCCAAAAGGTAAGTCAGAATTAGTAGGTTTAGATTTATTTGGATAGTTATACAACCGGAGAGTGGAAAACTTAGTGCCATCAACAAGTTTCCTCGGCCAAAGAAGAAGAAATATTTGAGGGCTAAGTATGGACTGTTTAGGTTCTATCAGTGCTTTGTGTCATCACAGGCATTTACTAACCCAGCATTGAATCAGTTATTGAAAAAGAATGTGCTCTGGAAGTGGTCAGAGGAATGTGAGGTGGCTTTTCAGGGACTGAAGACGCAACTATTAAGTAGCAAAATCCTGTATCATCCAGATTTCAGTAGACCTGTATACATGTCTTCCGATGCTTGTGGCTATGGTATTGGGGTAGAAATATTCCAGGAGGGAGAACCATGCCATCAAACCATTGCATTCGCTAGCAGAACACTTATGGCAGCTGAAAGGAACTACTGTGTCGCAGAACAGGAAGCCCTGGCTATATTGTATGGGTTTCAGAAGTTTGAGGGTTATTTGTTGGGTCATCCCACAATAGTACTTACTCACCATCGGTCATTAAGCTTTATGAAGAGATGTCGTTTGCATAATACTAGACTGGGATGTTGGGTGATGTATCTACAGCAGTTTGATGTGGAAATTAGATATACTAAAGGACGGGATGACATTACTGCAGATGAATTGTCCAGAATGCTGGTAGGGGGAACAGAGCTTGAGAAAAAGGGAAACTTGGATGGTTTGCGGCTGTTGATGATGAGGGGATCGAAGCATGAGGCCATAATTAGGTGAGTATGTATGGATATAAGAAGACAGCAGAATCAGAACGAACATTTAAGATATGTTAAACAAATTTTAGGATCAAAGCAACATCACAGAGTGAAAATATTTTATAAAATTCATCGAAGGGTCTTGTTTAGGAGGAGGAGGAGGAGGAGAGAGGATCAGGTGGAGAGGAAACTTGTTTTCTGCAGCAATATGTAGATGAATTAATAGACCTAGTGCACGAAAATTATGGACATTATGGGGCACAAAAGTGGTAATATTTGAGAACATGTGGCAAAGGGTGCAGGGACGAGTCCAACCTTTTGTACAATGTCAAAAGGTGAGAGCAGTTATGGTTCCCATTCAAGGTTTGCGACAGAATGTGCAAGTAGAAGGACCTAGAGAATTGATTGCAGTGGACTTGTTTGGACCTCTCCCAGTATCCAGGGGTGCTTGTACCTGTATTTTTGTAGTGTTAGATGTGTTTGTGAAACACATAAAGTTGTACCCCATCAGGAGGGTGAACGCAGGATATTGACTGAAAAATTGGAGAAAGACTATTTTGTGCAGGTGGGGAAGCCAGATGCTTTATTGTTAGACAATGATCCTCAGTTTACAGCCCACAAGTTTACAGAAATGTTGGAGCAACATGGACTGAGCCATGTCAGAATTTCACCCATTTCTGTCAAGGGAATCCCAGTGAACAGATAATGAAGGAGTTGAACCAGTTATGTAGGACTTACTGTCACAGGAGAAGCACAACTTGTGCAAACTTTATTGTAAATTTTGAAGAGATAATCAATAATGTATGGAATGAAGCAACAGGTTTTGCACCATGTGAATTAATGTTTGGGCATAAACCAATGAATGTTATTGGGGGGTGAAGTAGTTTTTCTGGTGAGTGGAGTTCCAACTGAAGATGAAATAGAAAAGTTGGTCAGAGAAAGAATACACGACGGGCAGCTGAAAGAAAGAAAAACCATGATGCTAGGACTTGGGTAACTGTGCTTAAACCAGGGGATTTGGCACAAGTTAAGACCAAAGAGCGATCAAAAAAGGTGTCCCAAGAAATAAATAAATTTCTGTTAGTGTATATGGCCCATTTTTGGTGGAGTGTTCACCACATATTAATGCCTCCAAGAGATAAAGAAATTTCTGTTAGTGTATATGGCCCATTTTTGGCGGAGAGTTCACCACATATTAATGCCTATTAACTCATCTGCCCTGGTTCCAAACGAGGTTTTGGACTAAGGAATGTAACAGAATTGAAGAGGTACGTGAGTGAAGAGAGTGATAATTAAATGTAGAGAATCTCTCAGTCTTGGAGAGACTTCACAGTTTGAGACTGTGCGCACCTCGGCAGTCTGAAGCAACTCTTCCTTTCTGTGCTTCAGTCTCTTTTACTAAACATTTGTCTATCAAAAATTCTTCACAGGGGTGTAAAAAGAGGGAGGACAATAGTCCGAGTGCAGAGAAGTAGTTGTATGAATGCAATTACATGCAGTAAAGGGGTATTTAAAGTTAAAGAGAAAGTTTAATTTTTAGGATGAAGGAAGATGGACCTACTATTATATGTGAGCCACTGCTGGAATGTGTGATGAACTGAAAGTAGAGAGCAAAGATGAGGAATAAGGATCAGAGCCCATAGAAAGCACTAAATATTAAAGAAGCATTACGTTTAAGTTTTTCTGTAGTAGTAGTTAAGGGAACAAGACACTATGACATATTTGTTAGATGTGAAAGGAGAGTCCTGTAAAGATGTGTGGGATGGACTGAGCAGCCATGCTCGCCAGATATACATTAGAATAGTCTTGTACATATATTAGGTATATTAAAGTAATTCAAAAATTTAAGAGCACAAGAGAGTAGCTGAAAGTGTGGTTCTGGTAGACATACAAAAGTAATATGTCAGTGTGAAGGTTGTGAATAAAGGGGTATTATATAAGACAAAGTAATAAATACAAGCAAACAGAAAAAGAAGAGTAAGAGGTGGCATGAATGATAGTGAACCATAACCACGTAACAGGCTGTATAGCCTGTGGACAGTGAAGGCGACCAGTTTCAAGATACATGTGATTCATTTCATAGTATACATAATATTCTTAATGTGACAGTTTCAGAAGTTAAATCTGTGAATACTAAATGTGATATACAACAGTACATTGGAATATGGAAATGTATTGTTTTATTAACGACTCATGCACAATGATCGCCTGCAGTAATGAAAAATCGAGTACTTTTCTCAAAGTATGTGAACAAACATGGAATAAACCCTGTTACTGCAACAAAATAGCAAGAAAAGGCGTAAGCTGTATAAAATGTAAGCGGGAATTCCATTACTCGTGTACAAATACTACAAATAGAGTGATACATTGGAAATGCATATCACAAACATTCGAAATGCATATCACAATCTGTACCCTGTGAAAACCTGTGGCTGTGAATGCAAAAAATTAAAGAAGGTGCTCAAAACTGCACGAGAGGCACTTATTAAGGTGAAATCAGTGATTTGTACACTAACTAATGACTTACAGAGGCTAGAATCACGTAGTAAACATGTTTACAATAGTGTAGAAAAGCGATAAGTGAGGATAAACCACATACTAGAAGTGTCTGTTCTAAAACATGATCTCCTACACAGAGTGCACAACGCTGGACAATGGATACCGGTAACCACAATCACAAATGAAAGCAAGTCTACAAATGCCTTCTTGGAAAAGCAATACATAGTCGCAGAAAAACACTCACTAAGACGAAAATCGAAAATATACATTGCCTCTGATAGCCATGGCAGAAGATGTGCTGAAAACATGGTAAATCAAGCTAGAAATAATTACGAAATTGAAGGAAAGGTAATGCCTGGAGCCCCAATGAGTGAGATACTTAAAAAATGCAATGACTTACATAAACTGAATAAAGAAGACTATGCTGTTATATGGGCTGGTAGCTGGTAGCAAAAAATGAAGCCAACATGGCACTTCATTCACTGCAAAAAGTGCTGTCAGACCTATGAAATACAAATGTGGTAGTAGTGGGAATTCCTCACAGACAGGACCTGGCTGATTGGTCTTGTGTAAATCAAGAAATCAACAGCACAAATAGAAAATTAAAAAAAAGTAATACTAGACTCTCAAAATGCAAAATTCGTTAATACACTTTATACTAAAGAGGTATACCTCACATGGGCTGCACTTGAATGCAACAGGCAAGGAACTTATGACAAAAAGGATTATGGAGTTAGTGAACATGAAGAATAAGGATAACAAACCAGTGATTGAGCTCAAGTGGAAGGACACAACTGCAAATAATGAGCTAATGACTGTGGCTTTAGCAAATAAACCAGCAGCATGTGCAGCAGAAAAGAAGACGTCCCACAAGCAGCCAATCCAGATATCAACTAAAGAAAAAAATATCCCAAAGAACTCTTTGGAAATGGAAACACAAATGTGGACACTAAATAAACCTGCAGTATGTAAGATGAAAAGAAGACACCCTACAAGCAGTCAATGCAGATGTCACAAAGAAAAATAAATAGGAATCAAGCATGCACAAAGAAAATTCCAACTTGGTGCGTACATGGATCACCACGCAGAAAGAAGCCACTGCAGGGAAGACAGGATTTTTGGTGGGATCAGACTTGCTGCAACACCACATAAAAGAGACAGTGAAGATCAATGCTCAGGCAAGTACTACATCATCTTCTTACATGTTAACAAGCAACAAAGGAGACGGTATCAGTGGATAAAAGAAAGTGACCAGGCCTAATACTCCAAGCAACTGTGTGAGGACAAAGAGTCCCCAAATAAATACAGATAAAGACAAAATATTGACTTTTTTACAAATCAGCATCTGTTGCAATAGAAATAAGATTTTAGAATTAGAACATCTTCGTAATGATTTGTTTGCGGATGTTATATGTATATCTGAACACTGGCTAACAATTGAGCAAGTAGATGTATTTGTCCCTCAGGGGTTTGTTGTGGCTGATATCATGTGTAGAAAGCATAGAAAGAATGGTGGTGCAGGTATTTTTGTAAGAAAAGGAGTGAAATTTTCAAAAATTGATGTAACAACTTATAGCTCAGAACTACATGCAGAGTTCAGTTGTGTTAAGCTGCTGAATGAAAACATAATAGTATTTAGCCTATATAGATCCCCAGATGGTGATGTTAACCTATTTATTGAGAAATTTGAATTATTATTTAAAAAATTTTGAAATTTAATACAAGAATTGCTTTCTGTGGAGATTTCAACATTGAAATGGCAAACTGACAAATAAGTCACAAAAATATTTTTGAATGTACTAAGATCATTAAACTTATACTGTACAAATAAGTGTCCCACTCTTATGGATGCATGCTTGGACAACATTACAGTTAATTTCAGGGAAGAAGATTTTAGAGTCACATTTGCAGGAGGACACTTTGCAGACCATGATCCTTTGCTCCTGACACTTTATAAGAAGCAGCCAATTAAAACTACTGAACCTAACCCTGTACTGTTGAGAGGACAAAAAGAGGAGTACATTACACTGTTTATTGATAAGTTAAGTAAAGAAAAGTGGGGCTGGGTATACAAATGTCAACCAGGGAAATTGGGAACAGAAATAGCCTTTGATAACTTTTTTGAGAAATTTATTGAACTGTGGTATTCTTGTTCTCCATTAACAAAAGCTAGAACTACAAGGAAACCTAAAAATAAAATGCTTAACTGGTTTACCGAAGAACTTTCTGAAATTAGGGAGTTATAAGCATGCCTCTGTATTCACAGGACTGAGCAGAGAGAGAGAATTTATAACTCGTATACTAAATCCAAAAAATTCTACAGAACCAAGCTCCTCCTCGCAAAAAAACTAGCATCTGAAAAGTATGTAGCAAGTGCTCCCAATAAATGCAAGGCAGCATGGAAAATTATAAATCAAGGTCTCATTCCCAAACACAGTCAAGTGCCTTTGATGGATCCTGAGGTACTAAATAACTTTTTTTATTAATTCAGTTAAGAAAGTAACAAACAGTATTAAAGAAACAAGCTCTTCCACAATGGGCCTGCTGGCCACCCCTCTGCCCAATGAACATGTATTTCACTGGATTCTTATCACACCCACTGACATTTTAAAAACTGTTGCCAAATTTTCAAATTCAAAAAGTACAGATTGCTACTGGTTGCCCAATTACATTATTAAAAAAACAACACACTTAATATGCTCATCATTAGCCAGTATTTTCAATAAATGCTTAGAATTCGGAGGTTTTCCTAATACACTCAAGATATCTAAAGTCATCCCAGTTTATAAAAATGGGAATAAAAAACTGCCTCAAAGCTATCAACTAATTTCAATTGTGCCTATATTGTCAAAAATATATGAGGCACTAATTCACAAGCAGCTAAATGCCTACTTTGAAGATCATGGCTTACTTTGTAACTATCAGTTTGGATTTCGCAAGGGAAAAACACAACTGCTGCTGTTTTAGAAATCATTGATCGAACATTATCTGCTACTGAAAACAAAACCAAAGTATCACTTGTATTGTGTGACTTAAGCAAGGCATTTAATTGCATTCCTGTTGACATCCTACTAAAGAAATTGGAATACTATGGGTTGCAAGAGAACACTTTAGCCATCATCACTTCTAAGTTGAACAACAGGAAACAATTTGTTTCAGTCAGGAACAGGCATTCTTCCTTGCTTGAGACAGACACAGGTGCTCCCCAAGGATCTATCCTGACCTGCCTTACAACATACCACATCCTGTGGTATGTTACACAGATGATACTACACTGTTTACCTCTCATCAGAACATCTCTGAACTCAATCACATAACAAAATAATCTCTTGACATATCTTTGGACTGGTTTACTGCTAATAAACTCTTATGTAATCCTGATAAAACACAACAATTCATACGAGGCAAGACAGTGGATATAGAAACTAAATCACTAAAACTTCTAGGTATTCACATTGACTCCAAACTTAATTGACAAGAACATATCAATCACGTCTGCAAAAAGATATCTCAGGTATCATACCTCTTTTTGAAGCAAAGGGACATGGTAAGCATGGATTACCTTCGGATGACATACTTTGGAATTTTCCAATATATCATATGGCCTTATCATATGGGGACATTCTCCCCATGTTGATAACATTTTAAAAATACAAAAGAAAGTTTTGCATTTAATTTGTAAGACAGGTCATTTGGAACATTGTTGGCCACACTTCACCAGGCTCAAAATACTTACTGTTTAAATCTATATGCATATGTTCCAGGACTTCACATTAAAAATAATATGACAGAACTTGTTGTCAGGGGGGGAGTTTATGACCACAATATTACTGCTAAGTCGAAGTTAGATATACCTAGGCACAGGTTAGTAATGACTGGAAATTCTTACAAAGTAAACCCACTCAGAATTTTCAATAAATTACCAGTCTTTGCTCGGACCATGGATATGGTTAATTTTATACATAAGTGGTACAACTGGTTAACAGATCACAATTTTTATAGTATTATAGAATACTCTGATTTACCAGATTATTATATTAATTTTTAAAAACTGTTACTTTCAATTGTATTATTATTTACTGTATAAACTTTGTAGAACTAATATTTAATGCTACACATTGCACTACTGTGCATTGTACATACTTCATCTTGTATCAAATGGCTCTGAGCACTATGCGACTTAATCATCTTGTATCAAATTGACAGAACCCATATCATTGTGAAATGATCTATGGTGAATAAAGATTCTTGATTCTTGATGTATATTGTTTCTGAAAGAGGCAAGCTTACTTTACACAAACAATGGAGATGGGGTGAAACGTGGCAGTGTGCTATGTATGAATGACCAGGCTTCAGATAAGCAATAGTTTTAAGAATAATGATAATAAAACTGAAGTTCTAGCCTTTTTAATCAAGCAAACACTGATTACAATGCAGTGGGATGGCAGACAGACAGACGGCCAGAGCGGAGGTAGCATGCTGAAGGGTTATGAAAAGAGTCAACTTGGGCGCAGTAGGCCAGCACGGTGACTTGCAAGAACATGAAGACATAAGAACACAGAAAAGCCAGGGGTAGCTTAGAAATACGATGCAGCATCCACATGTGGACACGCCTTGGGGATGGAGAAGGTGGACTGGTCCGAACAGAGGCTGCCGAAGGGCAAAAAAGCAGTTCACTTGAAAAAACTTTAAATTAGAACAGAGGGCCAGTGTAAAATTTGCAGAAGAGTGTAAATCAAAAGTGTATTTATGCAGAAAGCCACAGGGAATGTATAAGGTAAAATGTGTCTATTTTAAGGGCCGAGATGGTGGCTGACGTCGCAAACGGTTTAGTGGGGGAGAAGGAGCGCACAGCTCATCATTGTTGACGACTAGCCGTGAGCAGTACAGATGGCAGGCAGTTGCGTTTCCGCGAGATTACCAACTAAGCTTTGCTTTTTGGGTAAATCTGCATAAGACCATGACAAAGAAATGTTCGCGTAAGTGGTGAAGTTATTTTGGCTGTGAACGAATGTTTATCTTAATATGTGACAATTACTGAGGTATAGACGCAAATAGTTAATTGAGCAAAGCTTAGTGCACGCAGCAACATGACAGTCATTGAACACGGTAAGTCAGCTGCTGTGCTCACTCCTGCTGTTACAATTCTGTTTTTGTTTTCTGCCAATGATCATTGTGATTATGATCAGGCTTATTTTTATGTGGGGTATCAAGTGTAAGTAAAGACTGAGTTCTGTTTCCTCTGGTAATACAAGATCGTGGCCTTGTGCACTAAAAGACCTGTGTGGCAGCTGAGTGAATTATGTTAATACGATCACAATTGGGATTAGCCTGATTGAGAAAACAAACAAATGCAGTCAGTATCCAAGAATGGTCTTAAACCCACTTATAGGGGCATATCCATCTGACCGCTATCTGGCAGGATTCTGGCGTGCAAACTATGATTTTGCAACTTGTTTGTAATAAATTGTATCAAAGGATAGTGAGGCCAATGAGTCTCTAGAATATAATTGCTTTTATCAGAGCTGTGTTGCATTATTTAGTAGCACCGGACTTACTCTCCAAAATCTTAGTTCTACATATTTACTAGGTCCAGAATCCACAGAGTGCTGAATAATGTATGAGGGGCTGAATTGCAGGTAAGGGCAGGTAAGATTACAGGGCGAGAAAGTGCAGAGGCTCACTATGCTGCGACCGCGCAGGTCACAAAGAGTACCTGCCACGCACCCCTGTAAATCTTCCACTTATCGTACTAGACAGTCCAAGGGATCCAATACGTTATAAGTTAGGGTTTGTTATTCCACAGAGAGGATGTTACGAAGTGGTACATCAGTCTTGGGAATGTTACATGCTCACCATTAGAAGTGATGGCCTTTTGTGGCGTATGCCAAGTTTGAATGTGTCCTCGCTCCTGTGACCCACTGTGAAGGTGACTCCACAGCCTCACATACTACCTTCACAGAAAACCATGTACCATATGTGACAGCATACCAGAATAGTATCGTCCTATGATTTGAGTCGTAACTGCTACAAAGCTTATACCATGAGTAGCCCTGTGGTTTGGCTGCTACTGAGCCCGAAAACTTTCATGGAAAGTTAATAAGCTTTATAGCACCAAGATTCCCATGAACAGCTCGAAGGAGAATGAAGATTTGTACAAAAACGTGGTTGGCTGTAATACTTGTGGCTTGCCATTAGATTGGAAAGTGGAAACTCCTTGTAGAGATCACTATCATCTTACGTGGAAGTTCTGTGGTACAGCTCACAATGCATGCAACTTGAAGTACCAGCTACTAAGGCACATACCCATTTTCTACCGTAATTTAAGCGGGTAAGACGCTCACTTTCTTGTTGAGCGCTTGGGTAATTTCGGTATGGAGAAAAGTCAGGTCAGTGTCTTGCCTGAGAGTTTTCAGCAAAATATTTCGTTCTCTAAACGAACGACACCAAGAATTATGTACAGCTTCATTGACTCACTCTGTTTTATGCAGGCACCACTCCAGAATCTCGTTGAAACTCTACCCACGGAGGATATGCACATCACTCCAACTGTATTTGTCATGAGGAAAAGTTTCAATT
Source organism: Schistocerca piceifrons (assembly GCF_021461385.2). NCBI lineage: Eukaryota > Metazoa > Arthropoda > Insecta > Orthoptera > Acrididae > Schistocerca > Schistocerca piceifrons. The sequence goes on along the minus strand of NC_060141.1, from coordinate 124,522,206 downwards.
TGTGGCCAGGAATGGGGTTTATCCATGCAAGTAAGCGGGTAGTATGGCAAAACTCAATGAAACCAGGCTATCCGACATAACTGCCTTATCCAGTAACCTTACAGGCGCTGCCATAATGGATGCAGAGTACGGAAATGCTGTGATTTCTGCTGGGCATTCAATATTTCCACTTTAGGAGAGCACAAAGCTTTACATGGACACAGACGTGAACTTGCTTGCAGGTGTTTTCGAGAAATTCCAGAGCTTATGCTTAACCACATGTTCTCTGTATTCCACCTTTTACTAGACATCATTATAGTTGTCCTGGGACACTATGTTCAAGAAAACTAAATGCAGCATTGAATTATTGGCTGATGTTGAAATGCTTCTTTTCTTTCAGGGACTTTGCCAATGTGTCCACAGGCACGCAAGGCAAATAACACATGTATGGATGACAGGTTCAATGCATCCCTTGATTTGAGTTACATCATATACTTGGATGTCAATAACTTATATTGGCACACCATGCAACAATTTTTGCTACCTGGGGAGTTTCGATTGGTGCCTGAAACCGATTGCAGGGGATTAGGTGGAAATACAGGGTACGGAGGTCGATTCTGATATAGGATATGTGGTGCAGGTAGAACTCACATACCCTATTAGTTTGCATGATGTGCATGCCAATATGCCACTGTGTCTGGAGCAAGCAGTTCTGTGAGAAGGCTTCGCACCAAAACTAATGTCAATGCTGGAGGATAAGCGGATATACATTATTCATTATCATAATCTCCAGCAGTGTCTCAGATTGACGATGGAGCTGGTTAAAATCACCCAGGCTATTTCCTTCAAACAATACCCCCTGGTTGAAGTAGTATATAGATTTGAATACGATGCTGAGAGCTTCTGCTGACATGTGACTTCGAGAAAGATTTTTTAAATCGATGAATAATTCAATTTTTGGTAAAACAATGGAGAATTTGAGGGATCAGCGTGAAATTTTGATTAGAACTGAACGGGATGGGCGTTATGATGTAATAAAATGTGTTGCCAGACTATATTTTAAATGGGTCACAATATTCAATAAGAAGTTTGTTGCTGTAGAGATGGAAAAGGCTGCAATAGAGTTCACGAAACCTATCTATGTGGGGATGTGCATATTAGGACTATCCACACCCCATATTTACCGTTTTCATTACGAATTTTCGAAAACTCATTTCACTGACCCTAAATTACTTTACGTGGATACAGATAGCTTCATTTATTAGGCGAAGAACTGTGATATTTTTGAAGTAATGAGGTATCATAGCGATGAATTTGACATGTCCTCATACATGGCCAATAATTCTTATGGTATTGTTCCATGGAATGAGAAGGTCATTGGCCTTATGAAAGGTGAGGCGAATGGATTGCCGATTGTGGAGTTTGCAGGTCTATGAGCAAAAATGTACGCATGTCACACTTTGGAAGGTGCCACCCAGAGGAGGACTAAGGGTGTGCATCGAGAGCCCTCTCTATCGAAGATGATTTGCAGTGCCTGCAGAGTGGTGTTCGTGGTACAATGCCACAGCTGCAGCAACAGTTTGGCAAATTAATATTTTATGGAGAGGACAAAAGATGTACACTGTGCTGTGCTCTAAAATCAGCCTGTTGCCTCATGATGATAAAAGGGTCATTGTGATGACAGGACTGACACTCTCCCATACTCACAGCATTCACTTGTTAAGAGAGACAGGGTGGGGGACTCTGATTGAGTAAGAAATCAAGAATGAGATTGGGTCTAAATGCTGCAGAATAGTATGATGCTTTTATCATAGTGTAAGTAACTGTGTGTGTGTGTGTGTGTGTGTGTGTGTGTGTGTGTGTGACATGTACATTTGTAGATAGAATAATTTTTTAGTTTCGTCTACTGCCAGTTGTCAAATTCTAACTAGTTATTAAGTGTACATAACTCACAGCCGATCAGAATTATTGTAGTTAATCTATGTAGCTGCTACTAGTGAGACTATTGAAATGTAAGAATAAAAGTATCTCCACATTTGTTTTTAGCAAAGATTTATATATGTCTGAAACCAGTGAATTTTTTGCATGTTACTGTTAAAAAAGGCTTACATGAAAAAGATTCAAATTGTATTATCCAGAAATGAATTGTAATCTCAAGAACTGAATTGTATCTCAAGACCTAAATTGTATCTCAAGAACTGAATAAATGAAAAAAAATCCCTACCATATGCCTTCGTTGTCGTTGTTTTCAGGAAACAGACACCCAATTGCATTACATCCATACATATATCCTTTCTCCATGAGTCATGAACCTAGCCATTGCTGGGGAGGCTTGCATACCTCAGCAAACAGAGAGCTGTACCATAGGTGCAACCACAACGGAGGGGTATCTGTTGAGAGGCCAGACAAATGTGTGCTTCCTGAAGAGGGCAGCAACCTTTTCAGTACTTGCAGGGGCAACAGTCTGGATAATTGACTGATCTGGCATTGTAACATAAGCCAAAACAGCCTTGCTGTGCTGTTACTGCGAACAGCTGAAAGCAATGGAAAACTAAAGCCGTAATTTTCCCGAGGGCATGATGCTGGTGTTCTCTAGGGTAAAATATTCTGGAGGTAAAATAGTCCCCATTTCAGATCTCCAGGCGTGGACTACTTAGGAGGACATTGTTATCAGGAGAAAGAAAACTGGGGTTCTATGGATGGGAGTGTGGAATGCCAGTTCCCTTAATTTGGTAGGTAGGTTAGAAAATTTAAAAAGGGAAATGGATAGGTTAAAGTTAAATATAGTGGGAATTAGTGAAATTTGCTGGCAGGAGGAATAAGATTTCTGGTCAGGTGAATACAGGGTTACAAACACAAGATCAGATAGAGGTAATGCAGGAATAGGTTTAATAATTAATTTAAAAAAAAAGGAGTGTGGGTAAATTACTATGAACTGCATAGTGAACACGTTATTGTAGCCAAGATAGACACGAAGTACAAGTTTATAAGCCAACTAGCTCCGCAGATGATGAAGAGATTGAAGAAATGTGTAATGAGATAAAAGAAATTATTCAGATAGTGAAGGGTGACAAGAATTTAATAGTCATGGGGGACTGGAATTCGATAGTAGAAAAGGAAGAGAAGGAAAAATAGTAGGTGAATATGGAATGGGGGTAAGGAATGACAGAGGAAGCTGCCTGGTAGAATTTTGCACAGAGCGTAATTTAATCATAGCTAACACTTGGTTTATGAATCATGAAAAGTTGTATACGTGGAAGAGATCTGGAGACACTGGGAGGTTTCAGATACATTATATAATGGTAAGACAGAGATTTGGGAACCAGGTTTTAAATTGTAAGACATTTCCAGGGGCAGATGTGGACTCTGACCACAATCTATTGGTTATGAACTGCAGATTAAAACTGAAGAAACTGCAAAAAGGCAGGAATTTACGGCGATGGGACCTGGATAAACTGAAGGAACCAGAGGTTGTAGAGAGTTTCAGATAGAGCATTAGCGAACGAGGACAAGAATGGGGGAAAGAGATACAGTAGAAGAAGAATGAGTAGCTTTTAGATATGAAATTGTGAAGACGGCAGAGGATCATGTCGGTAACAAGACGATGGCTAGTAGAAATCCTTGGGTGATGGGAGAGATATTGAGTTTGACTGATGGAAAGAGAAAGTATAAAAATGTAGTAAATGAAGCAGGCATAAAGGAATACAAACGTCTAAAAAATGAGACGGACAGAAAGCGCAAAATCGCTAAGCAGGGATGGCTAGAGCACAAATGTAAAAATGTAGAGGCATATATCACTAGGGGTAAGACAGATACTGCCTACAGGAAAATTAAAGAGATCTTTGGAGAAAAGAGAAGCACCTGTATGAATATCAAGAGCTCAGACGGAAAACCAGTTCTAAGCAAAGAAGGGAAAGCAGAAATGTATGAGGAGTACATAGAGAGTCTATACAAGGGAGATGTACTTCAGGGCATTATTGTTGAAATGGAAGAGGACATAGATGAAGATGAAAAGGGAGATATAATACTGTGTGAAAAGTTTGACAGAGCACTGAAAGACCTAAGTCTAAACAAAGCCATGGCGGTAGACAACATTCCTTTAGAACTACTGATACCCTTGGGAGGGCCAGCCCTGAGATAACTCTACCATCTGGCGAGCAAGATGTATGGGATAGGAGAAATACCCTCAGACTTCAAGAAGAATATAGTAATTCCAATCCCAAAGTAATCAGGTGCTGACAGGTGTGAAAAGTACCGAACTATCAGTTTAATAAGTCACGGTTGCAAAATACTAATTCTTTACAGACGAGTGGATAAACTGGTAGAAGATGACCTCGGGGAAGATCAGTTTGGATTGCGGAAAAATGCAAGAACATGCAAAGCAATATTGACCCTGCGACTTCTCATAGAAGACAGGTTAAGGAAAGGCAAACCTAGATTTACAGCATTTGTAGACTTAGGGAAAGCTTCTGACAGTGTTGACTGGAATACTCTCTTTCAGATTCTGAAGGTGGCAGGGTCATATACACGGAGCGAAAGGCTATTTACAATTTGTACAGAAACCAGAGGGCAGTTAAAAGAGTTGAGGGGCATGAAAGGAAAGCAGTGGTTGGGAAGGGAGTGAGACAGGCTGTAGCCTATTCCTGGCTAATGTTATTCAATCGGTATATTGAGCAAGAAGTAAAAGAAACAAAAGAAAAATTCGTAATAGGAATTGAAATCCGTGGACAAGAACCTTTGAGGTTTGCCGATGCCATTGTAATTCTCTCAGAGACAGAAAAGGACCTGGAAGAGCAGTTGAATGGAATGGACAGTGTCTTGAAAGGAGGATATAAGATGAACATAAACAAAAGCAAAACCAGGATAATGGAATGCAGTCGAATTAAATCAGGTGATGCTGAAGGAATTAGATTAGGCAATGAGGCACTAACAGTAGTAGTAGAGTTTTGCTATTTGGGGAGCAAAATAACTCATGATGGTCAAAGTAGAGAGCATATAAAATGTAGACTGGCGATGGTAAGGAAAGTGTTTCTGAAGAAGCGAAATTTGTTGACATCAAGTATAGATTTAAGTGTCAGGAAGTCTTTTGTTAAAGTATTTGTATGGAGTACAGCCATGTATGGAAGTGAAACATGGGCGGTAGATAGTTTAGACAAGAAGAGAATAGAAGCTTTCGAAATATGGTGCTACAGAAGAATCATGAAGATTAGATGGGTAAACACATAACTGCTGAGGAGGTACTGAATCGGACTGGGCAGAAGAGGAATTTGTGGCACAATTTGACTATATGAAGGGATCGGTTGGTAGGATATGTTCTGAGGCATTTAGGGATCACCAGTTTAGTATTGGAGGGCAGTGTGGAGGGTAAAAATCGTAGAGGTAGACCAAGAGATGACTACACTATATATATATCTGTGTGTATGTATGTAAAGGGTGAGCAAGACACAAATGATACCAGTTTTGAACATAAGTGCTATTAAGGCAGTGAAGTTTTAAGTTGGAAAATAGCACAATATATTTAATAGTTACATGGTATTTTGCATATCATACTGCATGTGTTTCACTGTGAGAGCATGTGGCACATGCGTACAGTAGACATGTCTAAAATTAAATCTCCTGTGCTTGAAGAAAACCACAGGGATAGAATTGGGCCAAATTTGGCCAAAGTTGCATAGTGTAAAACTATCAAAGTGTGTGCAGGGTGAAATCAATAAAAGAAAGTACACAGAATGTGAGGTAAAAGAAAATCTATTATTTCTCATCCAACTTAAAGAGAAATTTGACGTTTTCATAAGCAGATACAGAACACTGTTTTCACACATAATCTTATTTTTCCTGATTCGGCGGAGAACAGGACACCTGTAGAATTCCAGGTCTTGAATAGCAGCATATTTGAAGATTCGATGCATCCTTATGATACCCTTCTCCTCGATGTAGAAGATGGTATCTGTGTGGTAGAATTATCGAAGCGACGCCACCATTTCTTTATTGGGTATACCAGGATCATCCCAGTGAATTCTTTGGTACAAATGTGTTAACCACTTTTCACTCCTCCATGTTTTAGCGCACTTCACGTACTTGAAAGACCTCGAAGATGCAGTGCTTGCTGGGAATGTCCCTATTATACCTGTTTTTTCTGTGTATGCTACGAATGCATCCCTAAATATGAAATGTCTGCACTCATCGTCATAGAAACCCTGACCATCTGCAATGATAGTTCACACCTTGAGAGGCGGCTGGAGTGGCTGTGCGGTTCTAGGCGCTACAGTCTGGAGCCGAGCTACCGCTACAGCACAGGCTCGAATCCTACCTTGGCCATGGATGTGTGTGATGTCCTTAGGTTAGTTAGGTTTAATTAGTTCTAAGTTCTAGGCGACTGATGACCACAGAAGTGAAGTCGCATAGTGCTCGGACCCATTTGAACCACACCTCGAGATGCCATTGTGAAATGATGCAGCACTTGTTCAGTTATACAGCTTGCTACACAACGCCAGTGTGTGAGCAATAGTTAATCACACTGTCATATAGAACTAGAGAATACATGGCTGTGTGCTCGGGGAAATTTGCAGAAGATGTAAATTCAATTCTCACGTCTATAGGCCTCGATTTAATAACCTCGATCTGTTTTGAGCAGCCTATTACGATGATTGGCGACAGCTCCTTGGATTTCTGTGGACTGAGTAGACATCCCTCCTCTTCATAGTATGAAGCACAGAACCTTGTGTACATGTTATTTGCTAAACTGTATATGTTTTCGTCACACTGCAGTTGTAAATTAACATATGGGCAAAATTCACAGTTCAAGTAGGCTCTGGCATTAGTTAACATGCAATTATCAAATTTGGTGGAACCGTTTACTACATTCCCTCTTCTATTGGTCTGAAACGCAACCTGGGCGTCTCCAGTTAAGTAGAGGTTTTAACAGACTGGGCACTCGAAAACCTCCCATGAACTGAGAGATAATGGTAGAAACACAATAGCACTAAGAATTCTGAAAGCTTCAAACGCTGCTCGTCTGATACAGTCATGTGCATCATTTACTGTTAAAGTAAATTCTTTTTATTAACGTATTTAAAAAGAAGTTTTAAGTTAAATTATTAATCAACATCATATATGAGCATAATGTTTTGTTCATCTCTGTTTTTTTGTTTTGAGTCACAACACTCGCACTTTTACTCTTAGGCGTTTTTAGAAGCTCTGGGTGTAGTGAAGCAGCGGATACAAACCGTCGGCTTTGACCAATGATGTCATACATTACTCATAGATAATAATGTCTTCACTTTCAGCCATAGATAATAAAAAGTTCTGTGTTCCGGATAAGCACTATCATTGTACATTAAAATAATTGAATGTGATTTTGAAAGAGATCGCTATATATATTGCTCAAAATATTCTTCATGTGCATTTATTTAAATAATTGGTTGTTTGCAATTCATTCAGAACTTAATTTCGTTCTTAGTGATATTGAGGTAATTTGGATTATTAGTTTCTTATTTTACGACGATTTTTGTTATCGCCTTTTCGTTTGTAGGTATGGATTTATCTGTTGTGATAAACCTGGATGATTTGAGAGAGGCTATGGGCGTAGACATGTTGGCCACGATCTGTTATATATTTTTTTTTTTACAAATGTGTGGTCTCGTTGCCGAGTATGTTCAATGTCGTGAGTACAGTGAAGATATGTGTCTCACAAGTGTATCTCGTCGTCGTACTCACGACTTATTCGTATGGTGATGCAGCAAAGATCGTTTCTGGCAGTCCATTAGTCGAGGGACATGGATCGAAAAATCTAAGCTCCCCTTAAGAGACATTATGAAAATCACATAGTGTTTGAGATATCCTGTGTGGCTGTGTGTCCATGAATGCCATGTGAGTAAGCATACAGTTGTGGATTGGTACTCTTTTTGTAGGGAAGTTTGTGGGGAATACATGAAATATAGAGCGCTGTTGGAGAGGGGGGGGAGGGGGGGCTGTTATGGTCGAAATTGACGAGTCGCATTGTGCAAAAGGAAGTACAACAGGGGAACGTCCGGTGAGATTTTGGGTTTGGGGGACTGTAGTTTCAGGTCAAGAGTGTGACAGTGTAGTGTTTAAGGTAGTACCCAATGGAAGGAAGGAAGTTTTGGTCAGCTTAATTGAAGATCACGTTGCAGAGGGTTCCATTGTAATTTCAGATGGTTTTTCTTCAGATAGGGATTTAGGGGAAAGGGGTTATCAGCATCTCGTAGTTAATCACAATATTGACTTCAGATCATTATTCACAGCTAGCAATATTAAAGGCGAAACACCTGACACAACTAAAATTTGCATCCCGTCCTTCAGTTGACCTTTACACTGACACTACCTATTCGAAAAGAACGACATATGTAACAATGATGAGATTTACCTACATATGCCAACTGGAGAGCAGAATACAAATGTTGTGTATAGCTAATAGCTCAACTAAAGAATGGGATACTATTGTCACTGCTGTGATCAAAACTATAACTTTAAGTCGATACTATTCGCATCGAAGGCAAGGGAAAAAAAAAAAACTGTACGCCATAATGAAGTACGGTACACAAACTGTATATGTGTCATCTTATTGCCTCTTCGCGTAGTTCAAGTGAGGTACAGGTTACAAATGTCTATTTCCACGTTTTTGTTAGCAGTGTACATATATATAGGTCAGCTGAAGTATGGGATACAAATATTATGTACGAAGCTCCTTCTGCCATCGGTAGTAATAGTATGTACGTAAGAACAGACTATTAGTGGTAGCGGAGGCGAAAGAAACAACGCATGTAAAATTTGTATCCCGTGCTTCAGTTGACCAATGTAGTTCAACTGAACAACAGGATATTAATGCTAACGAAATCGAAGAAATCGACGTACGCTAAATTTGTATCCCGTACTGCAGTTAACCAATACAGTTCGATTGAAGTTCGAGATACAAGCCATATATATATATATATGACGTGAGGTACTCTGTGCTACCAATATTTCCATCCATTTTTCCCCTTATTTTCCACAGAAATAATACGATACAAACACGCGATGTCCTTAACGTGAAAATACTACTTGCTTTCATACATGTCAACTATAATTTTCGTCTCTCGTATTCCTTTGTTTCTGAGTAGTCTTGTCAGCTCTTTCATATGAGTAATAAATGCTCTCTGGCCAGTTCTGACGTCATTGGTCAAAGCCGACGGGTTGTATCCCCTGCTTCACTAGACCCGAAGCTCTTTGGTCAAGTGACTTTTTGTGTAAACAGTGCCTGCAGATTCAGAAATAAATCTAAGTATTTGAAAACCAAACTCACTGCTTTTTGTCAGCACCTGATCTTCATTGAGAATAAATAAGTTTTTTTCTCAATAAAATACAATACGTTATGGGTCCCAGTTACGTGAGTAAAAATGTGTCCAAAAAGTGACAGATACAGTTTTCTTTTAACTCGTATTTGAGAGTGTGTTTTTGGTTTTAGAGTTGAAATGGATCTGGTAAAACATATCAAGCCGTTGAGTCGTGAAACTGATTGGCCAAGTTGTAAGAGAAAAATACGAGATCTAATTTACTATCATGAAGGAGCTTTAGACATAATTGATGGCAAGTCAGTAAAACCTGAGCCACTGTCTGAAGGTGCTAATAATGCAGCAATAAAGGATCATAAAGCCAAGTCAGAGTTTTATTGTAAAGCGAACAGTTATGCCTAGTAAATTGATATTGGTGTGTAAAGTTTTACATATTCTAACTGCAAGCTTTGATTCCTTTAAATCGAATTGGCTGTTATTAACGAAAGATGATAAGAAAACATTTGATGAATTAAAGGAACAATTGTACATGTTTGAGAGAAATTTCGCAAAGAGTAGTGACAAAATCAAACAAGAGGCATTAGTAGTCAAATCAGGTGTACAAAACAAAATAAATACTAACAACTTCAGAGTTAAAGGAAAATGTAACTATTGCAAAGAACTGGGCCACTGGATCAAATATTGTAAGAAGTGGACTGCTGATGGAAGACCAGCTAACAATACAACTACGCAGAAAAACATGGACAAAACTATAGTAACGAATGTAGTATTGTTTGCTATTTGTGGCGAGGCTTGTTTATTAGAAGTGGATGTATACAACTGGTGGATTGACAATGGTGCAACAAAGCGTATGACAAATAGTCCTGATTACTTTGTTAGCCGTGAAGCATTCAACAATCCCTGCTGTATAAAGGCCGCTGGAAAGGTGTCTCTAGAAGCAACAGGAAGAGGATCAATTCGGTTTCTGTCACAAGTTGGCAGCAGATGTGAAGAGCTGACCCTGACTGATGTCTGATATGTACCAAAAATTTCCAAAAAACTTATTTCTGTTTTAGCTGCCGAAGATCGTAACAAAAATAGTATATTTCAGTCAAGTACTACCTATTGCTCTTTGACAACTGGTGGTAGAGTGAGACTGTGTGGAAATCGTAAAGCTGGTGGCACTTTATACAAAGCAGAAATTAAGCTCTTAGTGCCAGAGATGGGTGCAACTGTGAATCTTTCAGTGGAAGATAGATTTGATTACACTTCAACTGTATCATGAGAGATGGGGTCATCAAGACAAGCGTAATGTTAAAACAAAACTCAAAAAGGAATTTAACATTGATGTTAAGGAAGGGGCAGAGATTTGTGAACCATGCAAATTTGGGAAAGCCCATCGTCTACCATTTGGAACTAGAGAAAAGTCAACAAGGCCTGCTGAGTTGATATCAGCTGATCTGTTTGGACCTTTTCGTGAGTCATTCCAGAAGAAACGTTACCTCAATTTGTTCAAAGACAGTTACACGAAGTTTCGCTATGGTTATTTTGATGCAGAAAAATCAGAATTGAGTAAAATTCTCAAAGATTTTCTTTCACGTACAAAGGCATTGGGGTACTCTGTTAAAGAGATGCTGAGTGACAATGGCAAGGAGTTTGATAACAAAGAGGTTAGATCCATCTTAAGTTCAAATGATACAAACAGCGATTGACTGCTCCCTATACGCCTGAACAAAACAATATTTGTGAGAGGGATAATAGGACAGTTGTTGAGATGGCCAGTCCACTTAAGTATTCAAATCCAGATGTCACTTATCCGGAACAGATATGGGCTGAACTGGTTAACACAGCAACCTACATCTTGAATAGGACAGGGAAGTCATCTGTAGAAGGTGTCAGTCCTTATAAGTTGTGGGAATGGAATCTTAGGATTATTGGCTCAACATGTTATGCACAAATTCCAAGTGAAAAACGAAGGGAAATGGACAAGAAAGCTGTGAAAGGACATCTCATTGGTTATGATGGTGATGAACGCTTCAGGATTTGGATAAAAGAAAGTTAGTCAATTGTGCTGTCCAGAGATGTGCAATTTGAAGAAAAACTGGGATGCTGTACTGAACAAGTTACACTACTATTCCAAGATGTTGAAAAGCCCATTGCAGGTCCAGACTATATTAAAAATCAATCAGAGAGTGAGGAAAATCACACTCAGAAGATAGTTTGGAGCATGACACTAATTCAGACACAGAATCTGTTAATGACATTCTGGAAACTTGCAAAGAGGAAATAGGATTGAAGTTAAGAGATCGTTCATCATTAAAGAGACCAAAATACGTCAATTATTATGCAATGGTAACAGAAGATTTATTTGTCACAACTGAGGTTCCTGAAACCGACGAGGATGCACTTAGACATGAAGACAGCATAAAATGGAAGGAAGCAATGTTCAGAGAAATGAAATCTCTGATCGAAAATGAAACCTGGGAGCTTGAAGACTTATCGAAGGGTGTCAAGGCAATACCATGTAAATGGGTGTTTTTACTGAAAACAAATGAAGAGGGTATGATCGAAAAATTTAGGGTTTGACAGGTTGCCAAGGGTTTCAGTCAGCAAGAAGGTCTAGATTACAGTCAAACTTTTAGTCAAGTTGCAAAAATGACAACTATTCGGTCTATTCTGAGTGTTGCTGCATCTAAAAGAATGTATCTCAGACAGTTTGATGTGTCAACAGCCTTCCTGTATGGAAAACTTGAGGAAACCATTTATAAGGCACAACCAATAGGTTATGCAGATGGTACCAACAGAGTCTGCAAGTTGAAGAAAAGCCTGTATGGTTTAAAACAAGCACCAAGATGCTGGAACAAGCGATTCAGAGAATTTTTGGTCAGTCTATATTTCAGAGTAAGCCAAGCAGATCCATTCTTGTACATTCAAAATAAAAATGGCAAAGAAGTTCTGGTAATTTTGTATGTTGACGACGGGTTGGTAGCTGCCACTGATTCAGATGATTTGAGCATTTTCTTTCAATAATTTCAAAAGGAGTTCAAGATGAAAACGGCACCAGCAAACTATTATTTAGGTCTGCAAATTGAACATGGCAAGGGTGGGTGTATCAAGATTCACCAGAAGCCTTATGCACAACGAAGCAACTTTTCAGAATGTAAAGCAGTTTCTACCCCAATGTTAAAAGTTACAGATGTTTCACAGTCAGAGAAAGATGACACAGTAGAACAGTCTTTTCCATGTAGAGAAACAGTTGGAGCATTAATGTATCTGATGCTTGGCACAAGACCAGGCCTAGCCTTCAGTGTAAGTGTTGTGTCAAGATCTCTCTAGAATCTCACCAAAGAAGACATATTAAGAGTAAAAATGGTTTTTCGTTATGTATCAGGAACGACTGAATATGGAATCACGTACAAATCAAGAGGAAAGAGCACAACTCTGGAATGCTACAGTGATGCAGATTTTGAAGGCTGCTAAAAAACAGGCAGATCAACATCTGGAGTAGTCATCAACTACGCAGGAGGGGCGATATCATGGCTAAGTCAGTGACAAACCATGGTAGGAACATCTACAACTGAAGCTGAACTAGCTGCCGCAAATGAAGCTGTCAAGGAGATAATTTGGTTAACTCGTCTATTAGGAGAAACAACAAGACTATCTACATCTACATGTATACACTGCAAATCACATTTAATGCCTGGCAAAGGGTTCATCGAACCACCTTCACAATTCTCTATTATTCCAATTTCGTATAGCGCGCGGAAAGAATGAGCACCTATATCTTTCTGTGCGAGCTCTGATTTCCCTTATTTTATCGTGGTGATCGTTCCACTCTATGTAGGTCGGTGTCAACAAAATATTTTCGCATTCGGAGGATAAAGTTGGTGATTGGAATTTCGTGGGAAGATTCCGTCGCAACGAAAAACGCCTTTCTTTTAATGATTTCCAGCGCAAATCCTGTATCGTTTCCGTGACACTCTCTCCCATATTTCGCGATAATACAAAACGTGCTGCCCTTCTTTGAACTTTTTCGATGTACTCCGTCAGTCCTACCTGGTAAGGATCCCGTACCGCGCAGTAGTGTTCTTAAAGAGGACGGACAAGCGTAGTGTAGGCAGTCTCCTTAGTAGGTCTGTTACATTTTCTAAGTGTCCTGCCAATAAAACGCAGCCTTTGGTTAACCTTCCCCACAAAATTTTCTATGAGTTCTTTCCAATTTAAGTTGTTCGTAATTGTAATACCTAGGTATTTAGTTGAATTTATGGCGTTTAGATTAGACTGATTTATCGTGTAACTGAAGTTTAACGAGTTCCTTTTAGCACTCATGTGGATGACCTCACACTTTTCGTTATTTGGAGTCAATTGCCACTTTTCGCACCATTTAGATATTTTTTTAAAAATCGTTTTGCAGTTTGTTTTGATCTTCTGATGACTTTATTAATCGATAAACGACGGCGTCATCTGCAAACAACCGAAGACGGCTACTGAGATTGTCTCCCAAATCGTTTATATAGATAAGGAACAGCAAAGGGCCTATAACACTACCTTGGGGAACGCCTGAAATCACTGCTGTTCTATTCGATGACTTTCCGTCAATTACTACGAACTGTGACCTCTCTGGCAGGAAATCGGTCCAGTCACATAACTGAGACGATATTCCATAAGCATGCAATTTTACTACAAGCCGCTTGTGTGGTACAGTGTCAAAAGCCTTCCGGAAATCCAGGAATACTGTTTCGATCTGAAATCCCTTGTCAATAGCACTCAGCACTTCATGTGAATAAAGAGCTAGTTGTGTTTCACAGGAACGATGTTTTCTAAACCCACGTTGACTGTGTGTCAATAGACAGTTTCCTTCGAGGTTATTCATAATGTTTGAACACAATATATGTTCTAAAATCCTGCTGCATATCGACGTAAACGATATGGGCCTGTAATTTAGTGGATTACTCCTACTACCTTTCTTGAATATTGGTGTGACCTGTGCAGCTTTCCAGTCTTTGGATATGGATCTTTCGTCGAGCGAACGGTTGTATATGATTGTTAAGTATGGAGCTAATGCATCAACATACTCCAAAAGGAACCTAATTGGTATACAGCCTGGACCAGAAGACTTGCTTTTAGTATGTGATTTGAGTTGCTTCACTACTTCGAGGATATTTACTTCTACGTTACTCATGTTGCCAGCTGTTCTCGATTCGAATTCTGGAATATTTACTTCGTCTTCTTTTGTGAAGGCATTTCGGAAGGCTGTGTTTATTAATCTGCTTTGGCAGCACTGTCTTCGGTAGTATCTCCATTGTTATCACTAACAGAAGGCATTGATTGTTTCTTGCGGCTAACATACTTCACATACAACCAGAATCTCTTTGGATATTCTGCCAGGTTTCGAGACAAAGTTTCGTTGTGGAGACTGTTATAGGCGTCTCGCATTGAACTCCGCGCTAAGTTTCGAGCTTCTGTAAAGGATCGCCAATCTTGGAGATTTTGCCTCTATTTGAATTTGGCATGTTTGTTTCGTTGTTTTTGCAACAGTGTTCTAACACATCTCCTCTGATCCAAAGCGAGACACATCATTGGTACCGACTTGAGCAACCACCTGCAGTTGGCTGTACCCTGTGCTCCTCATGGCATCCGGGAGGACCCTTTCCACATCTGAAATAACTCCACCCGCTATGCACACGGAGTGCACATTGGTTTTTTTACCCTGCTTGTCAGTCAAGTCCCTAAGGGGCCCCATAACGCGCCTAAAGTTGGAGCTCCCAACTACCAATAGTCCCACCCTCTGCGATTGCCCGGATCTTGCAGGCTGAAATTCCAGTTCTCCGAATTGACAAATCAGCGGTAGTGACGATGGCAGAGAATCCAGAATTTCATCATTGAATCAAAAATATAGCCATCAAGCATTTCATTATTAGTGAATAGCTTTATGGAAGAATTAGAGTTCATCAAATCTCATCTGAAGAGCAGGTAGCGGACATCATGACCAAAGCTCTACCAAAGACATGTATGAAGATATTAGGTAATCAAATGGGACTGTTGTAAAACTCAGTTTTGTTTTGTTTTGTGGGTTTACCTGCTTGTTAATTTCTATTTAACAAGGAAAAGTGTTAAAGAAAATATTTTTTATTAATGTGTTTAAAAAGAAGTTTTGTGTTAAATTATTAATCAACATCATATATGAGCATAATGTTTTGTTTAACTCTGTTTTTTATTTTGAGTCACAACATTCGCACTTTTAATCTTAGGTGTTTTTAGAATCTCTTTGGTCAAGTGACTTCATGTGTCAACAGTGCCTCCAAATTCAGAAATAAATCTAAGTATTTGAAAACCAAGCTCACTGCTTTTTGTCAGCACCTGATCTTTATTGAAAATAAATAAGATTTTTTTTCTCAACAAAATACAATATTTTCCATGTTATTTTACTGATAGCGATCTCATTGTCTTCTTGAGTTCCTTGAGTATATTAGTTGTTATGTGCTGCATCCATACCAGAATAAGTTCCTGTTTAGTATTCGGAACAATTCGCCACTTGTCCTCAAAGTATCCCAGGAGTAATTTTGAAGGTATACATGCAGTAAATATCTTGTAGTCTTCCACTGTTCTATCCAATGGCTCATCTATGAACCATCCTGCATTTTCTAACTCTTTAAAATGTGAGGGAGACAGAGACATACGTTTTAAGAGTTGATATTATGACTAAACTGCATGTGCAGTCAATCTCGACCTTATTCAGTTCATACCATTACCATATCCTATGAAACAGGAACACTAAAGCATTATGTCTGAGGTTCGATGGCACTGTAGCAGAACCATCCCTTTTTGTAAATGATTCCTCAAGATATATGAAACTATAGCATGGGAGGGTTAGAGCATCTTAATGCTGGATGAAAATCCTAATTTCATCGTTCTTGTTAAATGTGGCTGATGCATAAGGTTTATGCAAGAAGTATTCCTGATGTATAATACACTCAGCATATTCCACTGGGCTAGTTACATAGAATGACGTCAAGAAACTCACAGTTTGCATGTGTTATCATCTTACTGTTCTGTTGTGAAGAGCTACTCTGGCGTTGTGCAGTTTGGTCTTATACCTTTTGGCCATTCTGTCTTCATTGACAATATGGGGACGCTGCGATCCCGACTGGTGGAAGCTCGCTGCCAATGCTTCCGGTCCTGCAAGTTAAGGTCGTCGTTTCTGTCTTCAACAGGTCCTGGGTGGTTGAACGCCACCACCACTTCTGGGTCTCAGCACGTTCAATGTCGTTGCTGCTTCCATTTTAGATGTGTGCCGTACAGTGATTTCCTCGCCACGAAAATGGAAAAGTTGATTATCCTGGTCCGCAATAAGCAGCTCCAGATGGTCCAATGCCTGAACTGTTACTGGGAGGTAAATAGCTTTGGTAGGGGTCTCAATGATCTTATACCCTGTTTTATGTTATAGGAAGAGTCCGTAAATTGTATGAATCAGTCTGTTGTTGAGGTAAGAGTTTCCCATAATGTTACACTCGACGTGGATTGTACTGACAGAAAGTATATCTACTGACTGGTCGGATCTATAGAACCTATTAGGATCCTTCTTCAAAACCCATCCTTTTGTGAAACGCAGTAGCCGTCCTATTGAACATTTCTGGTTAAAGTTGTAAACATAGAACTGTATCTCTGCCGAGCGCAGAGCAACAGTGGGGAGTCGTGGCGCAGCTTTCGTGGAGCATGGGCGGAGTGTTGCGTTGATGCCGGGACTGCAGAGCGTATTTTACAAAATGGTGGAGTAATTGAAAATGTTTGCCGCATAAGTTTTGCGTTTAATTTCAGTGTTCACGACGCAATATCAACGGTTATCCAAAAGGTGATGTTTCTCGGGTTTGTGTGTCGTGTTGGGAGAACAACAATCAACCGCGTCGCGACGGTTACGGAAAAATAATGTGGAGGACTGGTGTGATCCTAATTGGAAGTTGTAAGTGAAAGAAACACATAACGTTTTGACTGGCTGAATATCACGAGCGCAGGTACCTTTACGTTCGTATATCGTACCCAAAATTTTCTGGAGCATCCGCGTTCCGATTCGATCACGCGCAAGCTCGTGTTATAAGCTATTGAACTGGTTAGTACTGTTGGAAGAACTGTGCCAATCGTCGACTGATAAAACATCCGTTGAACAGTGATTATTTTGTGTTCAACACACCATGTTTTGGCATTGGAAGCCATCATTTAGACAGCAACCTTATACGTCACAACGGACACGTACTTGGAGCACAAATACTGATCACGTCCATTGTGGAATAATGTTAATTGTGAACAGTGCAGCCCCAACCTGTGCGAGTGTTTAACAGAATACAGTGAATTCTACCAAATCAACTTGGTATTGTTGGTGTGAGTGGCTCCTCTCCCTGCTAGACAGTAGTTATTACAGGACACATCACAGCAGGCAGTGCTGAGGGAAGCAGATCAACCACCGCGGGAAGGGCCAAGTACGTAGGTTTAGGCACACGGTCATTAAATATCCAGCCCTGTTCCTGTGTCTAGGGAGTGTTTTACAGTCTCGAGTGCTAAAGGCTTGCTTTTATTAGTACTGCATATCTACCTCTTTCCTCCCGGGCGTGTTACAAAGTCAATCGTTGCACTCCTTTTCTTTATTTCAGATTTAAGTGTATTGATATTTGCACGCAGCACAATCCCTTTTCCACACCGCTTTGAAACTGTATTTGAATATCGTATGCATCAGGTACTACTTCCACAATTTCTTTTCCACCATTGATTTCCAGATGAAGTTAATTGTTAGCTTTCGTGATATTCGGAATGTTGTTGGAAGTCTCCAGTTCAGTCAGCACAATATCACACTCCCTGTTGCTTAAATCAATCAGTGGGAAGTAATTCGCGCGTAGTAATAACGATCGTTCGTTTAAAGTCAAAGTATATGACATTGCATCTGAAAATCAACTGACAGGTGCGTGCTTCATGCTTCTTCTTAAACGTTAGAAGGCACATTACGCACAGATGCCCGCGTAAAAGAAGGTATTAAAGTCTTGTTAACGATGAAATTTATAGGACACGCGTATTCTGTCGGTTAAGTACAGTTGTAACTTGTCTGGCGACTCTAAGTCTCCAAATGAGTCTTAATAGTAGACCCACGATGTGGGTTCCTGGTCACTCAGCAACATCTACATTCATAACTACACATTCTCTAGATTTCAACATAGTCTTTAGTAATGTACCCCTTACAAACATACCACGGAATATTGGAATGCTGAATTTTTCCTAACAGATTTGAGCAGGTATGTATTTGTAAGCCGTCTATCCGGTAGGATAGCTAATGGGCTTTTTTAATTTATTTATGAGGAGATCTAGACCTTTCTTGTATGGTTTCAGTTATAGTCCTTTTCCGATGGCCGCTGCTTCCATCATGCAGTTACGTCTTCTTGCTTCCTCTAGCTGCTTCTGGAAGTTCTCTGCATTCTTGACTGTTCTGGCAATGGCTGCAACACCACCAGGCAGTGAACATATCGCTGAGAGACCTGCGGGAAATGGAATGAGGAAGGGGGATAATTCCACCTATTGTCTTGGGTATCGGCAGAACACTGAGTGCTTTAACGGGTCCTTAATGCTTCAGAGCACTTTTAGCTGCATACATCGCTCTCAGGATACAGTTTTTTAAACATCTCTGACCTGTCTTCTTCTTCTTCTTCTCCCTCTTCATTGTTGTCTACTTATTCTTCTTCAGTGCATGACGTGCAGCGTTCGTACCTTGCTTGGAATTCACATCCAAGCCAAATTTATTTTTACCATGCATTGTTTTATCAACTACAAATGCTGCAATACATTGTTCTATAGCAATACCCTTTCTCGCATGTATTACCTTGGCTCTTTCGGCTAAAATTTGATCTGCAGCGTGACATCCTGGTAGGTTTTTATGTTTTGCGTATACAATGTCGTGTTCCAAACACGTCTCGTCAAGCCTTTATCTCCATGAGCCAAATATTTCTGAAGTTTTGTTCTAGGTCCGCATTAATTATATCCTGAAAAGTGCAGTTCAATGAGAAGACTTTTAGGCTGAAAGATATCCTCAACATACTCACTTTACACGTCGTACATTTAAATATGTGTATGATAAATTGAGAACAACTGGATCTTTAGCGCATCGGAAACATATCCGGCAAAGTAAAGTTACTTACGAGGAAACAGAAATTGGTTCTCTTGCCACTGTGGCTCGAGATCCTTGTGTTAGTTCGCGTCAAATCGCAGGGGAATCTGGCATGAGTCAGGGTAGTGTTGTTTGTGTTCTGCATCGCCATAAAAATCATCCTTAACAATCAGTCTCCACCAAGAATTAACTGGTACGGATTGTATGCGGCTCATTAAATTCTGCCGATGGGCTCAACTTCAGATTCAGAGGGATGACACATTTATTAATTTGATTTTATTTACTGACGAGACTACATTCACGAACCATGGAAATGTTAATTTGCATAACATGCATTATTGGGCAACTGAAAATCCATTTTGGCTGCCTGGTTTTCCACAGCAACATCGACAAACACGAACACCGTGTTTGCCTTTACTTTTTCTGGTGGGGTGATTTAATTGATTTCACTGAATGTCGTGTATGTTACACCATCTACACCCTGCAGTATCTTTTGCAGTAGCAGGTACTGGGGGTTGAAACAGCGTTTTTGAAAATACACATACATGCTCAAAGCGGATTCCATCCGGGTGAGTTAGTAGTGACATGAGAACATTTGTCGTGCACAGCTGGATTGACCTACAATTATCGCTCCTTTATTATCGAGCAGGAGTATCCCATTCTTCTTCCTCCTCTTCTTCTTCTTCTTCTTCTAGTCTTCATTCGCACCAACACAGGACAAGTCACTTACAACAAAGTCCTGATGCTTCACCCATCCTGCCATGATACCGATTACATCAGATTTTGCTGGGCAATGGACTTTTATAGAAAAAAGTTGCAGTAAAAATACTCTTATATTACAAAAAAAAACCACATAAACGGTGTGAGTAATACGGGGTGTTCAAAAAGTCTCTCCGCAGTGCCGTATGATTGTTATCTACGTGTGCCGTACGATTGTTCGTTTGCCTGTGTTTTTCAACGAAAAAATAAACGCACAACAATAATGCAGTGATATTCGGTACCCATTCATAGGAGAACTTGTGTTAAGTGAAATACTCAACGCTTATTTTCAACAAGATGGTGCAACCGCGCATACAGCTCGCGTTTCAATGCCACTGCTTGCTGATGTTTTTGGTGATCGCAGGTAATTTGGCCTCCACGATCGCCTGACCTAAAACCACCTGACTTTTTCTTCTGGGGTACAGCGTAAACAACTGTCTATAAAAACCGTCCAAAATCCACTGATGAATTGAAAACTGCAATATCCACTTTCACTGCTTCTGTTACAGAAGAAATGTTACAGCTTGTGTTTGGAAACATGATAGACAAGTTGAAATGTATATTCAACAACAGGGGGAACACTTTCAACATTTAATGTGAAAATTTATAAGTAAAAATGAATATTCAATAAATTAATAACTTGTATTTCACTGAGTTTCATTTCGTTATATTCACTGCGGCACACGGCGCGCGCGGCTAACAATCTTACGGCGCTGCGCAGAGACTTTTGAACACCCCATATATATCCAAAAATCATACATTGGATGCAACACGTCTGAAAAATCAACAGGGTCTTTCTTCACCTTCACTCCTGTACAGAATTTAACAAGTAAAGTTTCCTTGTACACATGTAATTCAGCTTGAATTTCTCCCAGACTTATTGGTTATCTTTTATTTTCTTTTAGCACTGCATTGATACACTGGTGTAAATCGTCAGGATGCATGCTTTTCGCTAGGAGGTAGTCTACAATATCTTTATACACACTTTTAATACAATGCAGCCGTTTATTCAGTCTTTCCAACACAGAGGATATTGCCATCCCTAGACCGAACAAGTCTGTGATGGTGGAATGTTGCAGATAAATGAATTTACACGCATTGCTGGGTTATCATACACTGTTGTAATTGAATTAGAACAATACCGTTAATATCTGGCGGGAGACGAGTTGTACAATACTTCGTGGTCATCTGCTCATTGAAATAGGCTTCAGCATGTTCCATTTCATCCGATTCGTGCTCAATAAACTGAACTTTAATGTTTTTGGATACATTTTCCATTTCTAACAAAACACAACAGTCATTGGCGTCTACAGCTGCTAGTATACCGATATTTAAACGTTTTGAACTTGTAGATCTTAAATTGTATGTTGAAGACAAAAGCATTAGAATGCTAGCCGGAACTGATAACTTCTCATCTACAATATCTACACGTGTCTCTTCTTGCAATAGTAGCAGAATCTTCTGAGCTGGCTCATATGTTGACAAGCAGTACTGACTTGCATCATGGAGGGTAGGACCGTCTTTACACTTCTGCAAGTCAGAGAGAAGCTGGGTGTATGCATCGCTGGGTGGTACAGACAGCAGCACATCACTGTCCTGCTCCAGCATGCTAACGAGTTGCGCTACAGGATCCCACAGTGCTGCTATCGATGCTTGTCCTGACCTGTTGGAGGTCAGTGTAGGCCCTGACAAGCCGGCGGTCATTGCTGCTGGTCTGGACACGTCGGAGGTCACCCCTAACAAGGAAGAAGAAGCAATAAGCATCCGCCGGCCGTAGTGGCCAAGCGGTTCTAGGCGCTACAGTCTGGATGGAACCGCGCGACCGCCACAGTCGCAGGTTCGAATCCTGCCTCGGGCATGGATGTGTGTGATGTCCTTAGGTTAGTTAGGTTTAAGTAGTTCTAAGTTCTAGGGGACTGATGACCTTAGATGTTAAGTCCCATAGTGCTCAGAGCCATTTGAACCAAGCCAATAAGCATCCACACAGACAAATAAAGTGGAGGTGAGCAAAGGAAAAAATGGAACTGACTGCAGAAGAACTGTGCAGAAAGGCAGCAGTGCAACTGGGCATACACAGACGCTACGTTCAACGAGTTCTTGAAAGTGACCACCAGATGTAGCCATACGAGAAGACCTCTGCTCAGAAGCTCACTGCAGAACACAAACAGCAGAGGCTGCTGTTGGCCTGCTGGTGGAAAATAGAGACCGAACTCTGAACAAAGTTTGCTCATTTACGTTTTGACGGTGTGCTTAACAAGCCAATAGTATCCTTCTGGGCTACTGAAGATCCGCAAGTGCTTCGTGAATGACAACATCATGCTCCGAGGATTACAGTCTGTGTTACAATTTCAGTCAAGGACATATTGCACCTTTTTTCTTTGCGGAACCTGTCAACAGTGGGCATTATTTGAACATGCTCCAGAATAACTTCATTCCACACCTTTTTGCTACTGTGTTGCCTCTTAGCACACAATGGTTCATGCAGGATGGAGCAAGGCTACATTCTGCAGACACTGTATTGGATTCCTTACACAAGTGTTTCGACATATGGGTCACTTCTCTCAGATTTCCAGGTCGTTTCGGTGATGGACAATTTTGGTCGCCAAATAGTCCAGACCTCAACCGACGTGACTTTTTTCTTTGAGTGGTACCTAAAGAAAACAATTTTTCTGAAACGTTTACATGGTTTAATGGAGCACAGACGCCTTCTTCAAGCTTGCAGTGAAATCACGGAAGACATATGCCGTAGGGTTATCGTTAACATCAGTGATCATGTGAAGGAAGCTAGGAATCAAAATAGTGGACATATTGAGCATGTGCAGAGTTAGAACAATTCTCCATAGAGTGTTTTCCATGGTGAATATATTTATTTGATTTTTCTTGACATTAAAATGTTTATTCAAAAATAAAATGGTGATTCACTTCGTGCACCAATGTGTACAGACAGTTGAATGTCCCATTGGTGGGCTACTATTGGACAGAAAGGCAGAAACTCCACTTAGAGACCAGTGTCATCTAATGGGGGAGTTCTGCGGCGTAGCTCACAGTGCATGCAATTTCAAATACCAATGGCCACGAGAAGTACCCTTCTTTCTCCATGTTATAAGTGGAAATTATGCTCACTTCCTTGTTGAGCACTTGTGTAATCATGGGTTGAAGGATGATAATGTCAGTCTCATACCTGACAATACAGAAAATTACATTTCATTCTCCAAATGAATCACTTCAAGGATAGAGCTCCACTTCCAGGATTCATTACAATTCACGCACGTATCTTTTTAGAAACTTGTTGATACAGTGCGTTGGGAGGATATGCATATCATCAGAGCCGCGTATCCTGATGATGAAAAGTTTCAGCGTTTGAGAAAGGAGGTCTTTCCTTACGAACACCTAGATTCGATGATGGAGAGACTTCACGAAACCACATTGTCTGATAGGTGAGAGACTGGGGCACGTTGGCAATAGGGGCACGATGGCTAGATGGTATTAGTTCGTTAAACTTCCGTTAGAATGGGCCACCGACCTAGGAGGTTGGTGGCGACAGTGTCAGTCCAAAGATTAACGATTATTTTGACAGTGTATACGGTGATAAATGATGAAAGCGTTTTCACAAACGAATTAACGTAATTCCAGTAGGGCTATGGGTCACAATAGCCCCACGTTGGCCCACCTGGCCAACCCGCCCCACTGTCGTTTTCTAAGTGATTACTCTTATTAACTTTAATAGGTCCAACTTAGTAAAAGCCCAGATCAAATTTAAAGAAATTTTATGCAAGAAAATTAAGTCCTGAACTGATTTATTAGAGGTAACATTATTCATCTTTGATCTTTTATTTTTTCTTCTAAAATCAATAACTGTCTTCAAGTATTCAACTAAAACAGTTGTAATATGAAGTGGAAATTATTACTTATGTGACAATAGAATATATTTATTTTGAAGTGTCAAATCCACGTATATCTTCAAATGTAGTCATGTTTTTACTCGTTGTCGTTCTACTTTTTTGTATCTAGGATCGTTCAAAGGTAGAAAACAGAAAGAGGCAATGTTTCTAAAGCAACTATGAGATTAGCAGTTATAAAAGTAAAACGAAATGAAAGATCTGTTAGGGAATTGAGCAGAGAGTTAAACATACCTAGAAAACATCGCAGAGATACTGTAACAAATTCAAAGATTTAGAAGCTTCTGAAACGCCAACAGAATTCTGGGATAGATTTGGCTTCGCAAAAAGATTTCAGGTAACATTTTTTTGTAGTGTTGTACTTAAGATTTTAGCTACAAAATTAAATATAATGGAAGTAGCAAATGGCTCTGAGCACTATGCGACTTAACTTCCGAGGTCATCAGTCGCCTAGAACTTAGAACTAATTAAACCTAACTAACCTAAGGACATCACACACATCCATGCCCGAGGCAGGATTCGAACCTGCGACCGTAGCGGTCGCTCGGTTCCAGATTGCAGCGCCTAGAACCGCACGGCCACTCCGGCCGGCAATGGAAGTAGCATATAAAACTAAGTTCGGTGGTTATTTCCTGAAAGCTTTATTTATTCAAGGATTATTTAAATAGGGGCTACGTAGCTAAGACAAATCGGTGTTTGCAGGTATATGAACATGAACAGGAAACATTACTTGACGAGTATGTTACTAAAGCAAGTGACATACACTTTTGCCTTTCACTGAAAGAAGTTCGACGGTTTGTCTACACCTACGCAACTGACCGTCAACTCAAAATACCGCAATATTGGACTGATTTTGGAATGACGGGACCTGACTGGTTTTCAGAATTTCTGAAACTACATCCAAAACCCTCCATTCGGACTCCTCAGGCATCTGGTTTGACAGATGTAGTAGCGTCACCACGCACAACACAACCTTGTTTCTGACAACCTGAACAATGTTTTGACGAGACAGAGACCGACGCCTGGTGACATCTGGAATGTAGATGAAGTCATAATCACTACAGTCCAAAGGTCTGAAAGAATAGTAGTTCGAAAGGGATTACGTGAAATAGGGCGAGTAACCTCTGCTGAAAGAGCTTCACTAGTCATTATGATTTTAGCCGCTAGTGCAGCAGGGTATAGCGTCTGTTCATGTTTTCATATTCCCTAGGGTTAACTCTAAACCTCATCTTATCTGAGACAGTCCTGTTGAGAGCAATTGTAGTGCCCATTCTTCAGGGTGGATGACAAAAACTAGCTTCTTGAAATACATGCAACATTTTGCGTATTCCAAAGAGCACTCTTGCTTGGTTCTAATTCACAACCATAGTTCCCATTTATCAGCTGAAGTCTTAGCTTTTGCAAGGAAAATGGTGTCACTCCTCTGTTTTTTCTAGCTCATTGTAGTAATGAAATGCATTTCTTCTAACGAAGTGTTTACAGCGCCTTTGAGAAGTTTGTAAACTCGGCGTGTGATGCATGAGTCACTAGAAGCAAACGACCGATAACAATATACGATCGATAACAATATACGACCGATAACAATATACGACCTCCCAAACATTGTGAAAACTGCACTACCAAATGCAATCTCGCTCAGAAACATACTGGTTGCATTCAGAGCGACAGGCATTTCCCCCTTAAGCAGGGACATTTTCGCCGATAATGACTTTCTGTCTTCGTGCATAAGAGATATACGAGATCCTAATGTTATTGATTGTGGTTTGATTGCTGAAGCTGGCCCTTCAACTGCTGCAGAAAACAATAGTACGTACATTTTGTCAGTAACAACACCAGTTAAGTTAAATATCATATCGCGTGAACAGCCAAGCTTGATAGCCTGAAGAAGTAAGGCCATTTAAGAAGTCACAACCAAGAAAAAGAGACAGCAAAGAAACGAAGAAGTGCTTCAGCAATACTGAAACACACTCCAGTGAAAGACGCATTACAACGCGAACAACAAGGCGCGAAAGAGAGAATAGAAAAAAAAAACTATAAAGAGAAATACTGACATTCTGCGTAAAAGTGGTTGTGATCATGTTAAAGCTTCTCATATAAAGCGCAGAGGAAAGTAGGCATTCGTAAGAAGGTTCTTCAAGAAGGAGATGAAGGATGAAGCACGAGGATGAAGATACCCTGTGTCTTAAATATCTCAAACCACTTTCTCACAGCAATACAAATGATGAATGGATTCAATGCACAAGGTACAAGCGATGGGCACATCTTTCATGTGTAAAAAATGATGCGAAAGGACTTCTTATGGATGTTTGAACTGGGAAGATGCTATCGGAGAATCAGACGAAAACTGATAAAAGTTCTGGACATGCTTCCTGTCAAAATGTTATTATAACAATGATACAATTTATGACTGTAGTTTTTGTCATAAAACAATAGAAATTTGTATTGAAATGAACTGTGTGTATTGAAGTCGATATATTTTCAGTTAAATAATCAATGTCGTAACTAATTAAATGCTAAAACCAAATGGGCCAACCTGCCCCAATTGCTGGGCCAATTTACCCTGTGGATGGGGTAGGTTGGCTCAGGTGGAATTACTGTATTAATTATTTTTTTATGAATAGACAATCAGTGAGAGTCCATAATGACTTAGTTATAATGGTGCTGAAACACTGTACCAATGTTTTCACATAAAAAGATCAGTGGAAACATTCAAAAGACAAGCTGTGAGACATACAGTACCATTAGACTTTCTGAAAAATATGATCCACACCGTTCAGAAGATAGCAAGGGCAGGCAAGTGTGAGAACCGTCGCACAGTCACCTTAAAAGCTGACGGACCCATGTTCCTGACGAGAGTAATAGGCAGGAGAATGGAAAAAGAAACTGAGGATCTGTTAAATGACGATAATTTTATCTTTATGAAATGTAAAGGCACTAGAGAGATAGTTCTAACGATGCGTTTGATAGTGGAAGCAAGACCGGAGAAAAATCAAGACATGTTTCATGTGATTTGTCGAAATGAAGGTGTCAGAGAATGTAAGATGCTGCAAAATGTTCGAAATTATGAGAAAAACAGTAGTAAACAATAGGGAAAAACGAATAATAAACAATATATACGAGAATGAAGAGAGAACAAGATTGCAAGACCAAAAACTAAGTGCTTGATTAGAAAGGGTATAAGACAGGGATGTAGCGTTTCGCCCCTACTGTTCCAGCTATACGTCGAAGAAGCAAAGACGAAAATAACATAGGTTCCTGAGTGGAATTACAATTCAGGGTACAAGGATATCAGTGATAAGATTAGCTAATGACATTTTTATCCTCAATGAATGTGAAGAAGAATTAATGTATCTAGTGAATGGAATGAACAGTCTAATGAGTAACGAATCTAAATAAAACATTTATCCATTCTGGATTTGGAACACTGCGATTGTCTTGTTAAAGGTTTCGTGAATTACTGCAACCAATCGCCGTTTTTTCTTCAATTTTTATTTATTCATGACCGGTTTCGAATCGCCTGGCGATTCGTTATCAGATGATACAATTTAGTTTGGAGTATTGTGGGGGTCGTGCATCTGTGGCAAATATGGAGACGAAAAAGTGAGGACTGTATGTGGGAAGAATTAATCTTACAATCTTAATATTCTTGCCACATACAGTGCTCACTTTTTCGTCTCTACATTTGCCACAGATGCACGACCCCCACAATACTCCAAACTAAATTGTATCATCCGATGATGAATCGCCAGGCGATTCGAAACTGGTTATGAGTAAATAAAAATTGAAGAAAAAACGGCGATTGGTTGCAGTAATTCCTGAAACCAGTAACGAATCTGGATTGAGAGTAACCCAATGACAGACAGAAATAATGAGGAGTAGCAGAAATGAGAATAGTTAGGGAAGTCTGTAACCTTGGAAGCTGTGTACCCCATGACGGACGAAGGAAGGACGTAAAAAGCAGACCAGCACAAACAAAGAGTTACGAAAATTGACAACACAGCCGGGACAGCAGCTTGCTGACCACGTGCTCCCTCCTTATCCGCATCCAGTGAAGGCTGTGGCTGAAGATATCATGCCGGTGGGTCGGTACCATTGGACCTTCAAGGTGTGTTCGGACGGATTATAGTGTAGTTTAGCACAAGAAAAGAGAGAAGTATATTAGTATCAGACATACACTTTGATACGAAGAAGGAATTTCTGACAATGTACGTTAAAAAAAACAGCATTTTATAATAGTGGATCATGGACTGTGTAAAAACCAGAACAGAAGAGAACCGATGCGTTTGAGATGTGATGCTACATAAGAACGTTGAAAATTAGGTGGGCTGATAAGGTAAGGAATGAGGAGGTTCTACGGAGAACTGGATAATCAAGGACGACGACAAAATTCGATGAACTAGAGCTAATACAGAAGAGTACCGGCAATCGTTCTTCCCACGCGCCATTCCCGAGTGGAACAGGGAAGGGGGATCAGTGAGTCGTAGCAGAAGTATCCTTCTATACACACCGTTATGTGGCTTACCGAATATGATGTAAATAGATGTGGAAAACTCTGATAAGAAGAAGGGACAGGCTTATAGGACTTGTATTAAGGCATCAGGGAACAACTTCAGTGGTACTAGAGGGAGCTGGAGAGGATAAAAGCTGTAGGGGAAGACAGAAATTGGAATACATCCGGCAAATAAATGAAGACATAGGCTGCAAGTGCTACTCTGAGAGGAAGAGGTTAGCACAAGAGAGGAATTCATGTCAGGAGATATAAAACGAGTCATAAGACTGATGACTGAGGAAAATGACATTAATACTGAAACGATCTACGTGATTGCGTATCGTGGTAATTTGCGAGGGCTGTTTTTTTTTGTCAACTTTCGACCAACTGCGAAATTAAAACCACTGTGAAAATCGGGTGAAGCTTTGCACGGATGAGTTGCACATGTCTCTAGTATCCACTTTTCAGTTCTGAGTGCGTAGAAAATAGCGTCTCCCGCCAAGTGTGAGGTCCACATAACATAACTCTCATGAGTTTCCTTCTTCATAACAATTCTCGACTGCACATGGCAGGGACAACGCAGACCCTCCTGCCGCATTTGCCATAGGAAGTGTTTGATCAACCAATCACCATTGATCCTTCTGATTTCATATCTTCACTCACATAAACATCTGGGTATAAAGGGTATAAAGATAGCATTCTGGCACAGACAGCGAGCTGCAGACCAGCGAAGGGAATTGGCGGAAATCACAAACGGCGCCTTCTAGGACAAGTAAAGTTCTACACTCCTGGAAATTGAAATAAGAACACCGTGAATTCATTGTCCCATGAAGGGGAAACTTTATTGACACATTCCTGGGGTCAGATACATCACATGATCACACTGACAGAACCACAGGCACATAGACACAGGCAACAGAGCATGCACAATGTCGGCACTAGTACAGTGTATATCCACCTTTCGCAGCAATGCAGGCTGCTATTCTCCCATGGAGACGATCGTAGAGATGCTGGATGTAGTCCTGTGGAACGGCTTGCCATGCCATTTCCACCTGGCGCCTCAGTTGGACCAGCGTTCGTGCTGGACGTGCAGACCGCGTGAGACGACGCTTCATCCAGTCCCAAACATGCTCAATGGGGGACAGATCCGGAGATCTTGCTGGCCAGGGTAGTTGACTTACACCTTCTAGAGCACGTTGGGTGGCACGGGATACATGCGGACGTGCATTGTCCTGTTGGAACAGCAAGTTCCCTTGCCGGTCTAGGAATGGTAGAACGATGGGTTGGATGACGGTTTGGATGTACCGTGCACTATTCAGTGTCCCCTCGACGATCACCAGTGGTGTACGGCCAGTGTAGGAGATCGCTCCCCACACCATGATGCCGGGTGTTGGCCCTGTGTGCCTCGGTCGTATGCAGTCCTGATTGTGGCGCTCACCTGCACGGCGCCAAACACGCATACGACCATCATTGGCACCAAGGCAGAAGCGACTCTCATCGCTGAAGACGACACGTCTCCATTCGTCCCTCCATTCACGCCTGTCGCGACACCACTGGAGGCGGGCTGCACGATGTTGGGGCGTGAGCGGAAGACGGCCTAACGGTGTGCGGGACCGTAGCCCAGCTTCATGGAGACGGTTGCGAATGGTCCTCGCCGATACCCCAGGAGCAACAGTGTCCCTAATTTGCTGGGAAGTGGCGGTGCGGTCCCCTACGGCACTGCGTAGGATCCTACGGTCTTGGCGTGCATCCGTGCGTCGCTGCGGTCCGGTCCCAGGTCGACGGGCACGTGCACCTTCCGCCGACCACTGGCGACAACATCGATGTACTGTGGAGACCTCACGCCCCACGTGTTGAGCAATTCGGCGGTACGTCCACCCGGCCTCCCGCATGCCCACTATACGCCCTCGCTCAAAGTCCGTCAACTGCACATACGGTTCACGTCCACGCTGTCGCGGCATGCTACCAGTGTTAAAGACTGCGATGGAGCTCCGTATGCCACGGCAAACTGGCTGACACTGACGGCGGCGGTGCACAAATGCTGCGCAGCTAGCGCCATTCGACGGCCAACACCACGGTTCCTGGTGTGTCCGCTGTGCCGTGCGTGTGATCATTGCTTGTACAGCCCTCTCGCAATGTCCGGAGCAAGTATGGTGGGTCTGACACACCGGTGTCAATGTGTTCTTTTTTCCATTTCCGGGAGTGTATGTACTGACTTGGCAGAAAATCCTAAGAAATTTTGGTCAAAGCGGTAGGTGGATCAAAACAAAATGTCCAGACACTCTGTGGCCAAAATGGTAGTGAAACAGAGGATGACAGACTAAAGGCCGAAATACTAAATATCTTTTTCCAAAGCTGTCTCACAGAGGAAGACTGCACTGTAGTTCCTTCTCTAGATTGTCGCACAGATGACAAAATGGTAGATATCGAAACAGACGACAGAGGGATAGCGAAACAATTAAAATCGATCAAAAGAGGAAAGGCCTCTGGACCTGATGGGATACCAGTTCGATTTTAAACAGAGTACACGAAGGAACTTGCCCCCCTTCTTGCAGCGGTGAACCGAAGGTCTCTAGAAGAGCGTAGCGTTCCAAAGGATTGGGAAAGGGCACAGCTTATTCCCGTTTCATGAAGGGACGTCGAACAGATGTGCAGAACTATGGACCTATATCTCTAACGTCGATCTGTTGTAGAATTTTGGAACACATATTATGTTCGAGTATAATGACTTTTCTGGAGACTAGAAATCTACTCTGTAGAATTCAGCATGGGTTTCGAAAAAGACGATCGTGTGAAACCCAGCTCGCGCTATTCGTCCACGAGACTCAGAAGGCCATGGACACGGGTTCCCAGGTAGATGCCGTGTTTCTTGACTTCCGCAAGGCGTTCGATATAGTTCCCCACAGTCGTTTAATGAACAAAGTAAGAGCAATGGACTATCAGACAAATTGTGTGATTGGATTGAAGAGTTCCTAGATAACAGAACGCAGCACGTCATTCTCAATGGAGAGAAGTCTTCCGAAGTAAGAGTGATTTCAGGTGTGCCGCAGTATATTCACAATATACATAAATGACCTTCTGGATAACATCGGAAGCTCACTGAGACTTTTTGCGGATGATGCTGTGGTATATCGAGAGGTTGTAACAATGGAAAATTGTACTGAAATGCAGGATGATCTGCAGCGAATTGACGCATGGTGCAGGGAATGGCAATTGAATCTCAATGTAGACAAGTGTAATGTGCTGCGAATACACAGAAAGAAAGATTCCTTATCATTTAGCTACAATATAGCAGATCAGCAACTGGAAGCAGTTAATTCCATAAATTATCTGGGAGTACGCATTAGGACTGATTTAAAATGGAATGATCATATAAAGTTGATCGTCGGTAAAGCAGATGCCAGACTGAGATTCATTGGAAGAATCCTAAGGAAATGCAATTCGAAAACAGAGGAAGTAGGTTACAGTACACTTGTTCGCCCTCTGCTTGAATACTGCTCACCAGTGTGGGCTCTGTACCAGATAGAGTTGATAGAAGAGATAGAGAAGATCCAACGAAGAGCAGCGCGCTTCATTACAGGATCATTTAGTAATCGCGAAAGCGTTACGGAGATGATAGACAGACTCCAGTGGAAGACTCTGCAGGAGAGACGCTCAGTAGCTCGGTGCGGGCTTTTGTTGAAGTTTCGAGAACAACCTTCGCCGAAGAGTCAAGCAGTATTTTGCTCCCTCCTAAGTATGTCTCGCGATGAGACCATGAGGATAAAATCAGAGAGATTAGAGCCCACACGGAGGCATACCGACAGTCCTTCTTTCCACGAACTACACCCTCCGCCACACACCGTCAGGCGGCTTGCGGAGTATGGATGTAGATGTAGATGTAGGTACACACTACGAAAAATGCCCTTGGCCTAGAGGCGACTATGTGGGGTAGTAGCTGGAAGGTGTAGTTAGATGTTTCAAATAAAACATTTTTGATTCTCACTGTGATTTCCATTTCGCGACCGATGAGAAGCTGAAGAAGAGAAAAAAGTAGCACTCGTACAGTGCCATCTCTTGTGAATCTTGTCTGTACGATGGAATTCTACACATTATTTGTCACAAGTAAAATGGCGCATATCTCAACGTATATTAGTTTCCAAACATGGACGTGTAAATACAGGAACTTTTGCTCGAGTTTTGATGAACACTACGTCTTGTAGAAATATGTAACTTTTATTTTAAAACACCGTGTACACTGCTACCTTTGTATGTTCCGTTTCTTCAAGTAAAGCGTAGGACGCAACAGAATGAATTACCGCAAATTTGAAGGAAGAACACGTTCCGGCTGCCAACACTTGCGGTGCCAACAGAGAGCTTACCGCTTCTGGGAAGAGTAAATGACAGAAGAAGAGGAATGAATTTTCCTGCAGTTCCATTACACAGGACAGCACCATCCGGCGATCTCGTCCGCTACCTGCGGTTGGATGCATCATCCCTGGAATCGGACGTGGCCGATCCGGAAAGGCTGTGAACGCCGTGTCGCGGTCGGAAGAAGTGGCGTTTCACAGGGCAGGCTGGGACGATTTATCTGCGACCGGCCGCCGGTAGTACAGCAACGGGTTTTTCTTCGGCCGCTGGCGCGCCAGTTTAGAATTCAATGGGCGCTTCGCGCGGATGACGCAGCCGGGGATTAGTCCATTTAAGTCGGGGCTGCGAGTGTCGCCGACCTGGTCTCTGCGGAGCGGCGCGTCGCCGCCGCGTGGGAACTATGGACGGCTCTGATCGGCAGCTAGGGGTGAGTTATTGGCTCTGGCGGCGTATATAACAGGGACGACTTCTCCAGGAGCGGACATCTTAGATCGCTCCAACATGAGGCCCGTATCGGTAAGTGGCAGAGTCGCACTGTTCACGTTAGAACATAAGAATTTAATTACTTACTCGTCTAGATGAACAGTCGTTAATGGCGATTGACGAAGTCCGAAATTACTTCGCAATAATTTCCCTGACTACGAATATCCTGGCACTAGCAGTGGTAGGTGTAGATATACTACCTATCAATGACATACTCATATTTGTGCTGGACGGGGACTCAGGCGGTTATAAGGACGTAGACGGAAGTCTGGATCGATCCAGGAGGCGTGCACGGATAGCCGAAGTGATCAAGGCGACCTCTCGCGATAAGCGCGAAATTCCGGTTCGAGTCCCGGTCCGGCAAAAATCGGCATATGTCACTAACAGGTAGTATATCTGTACGTAACACAGCTGATGCAAAGATATTCGCAGGCATTGAATTTATTTCGATATAAGAACTTAGTTTCCAAGTATTTCAATCTTTGGGGTTCTGCACCTCAGTCGGTAAAAATAGAATCCTTACAGGATAACTTTGCTGTGCATCTGTCCGTCTGTTAATAGCCCTTTCTCTCAGGAAAGAGTAGAGATATCAAGCTGAAATGTATGCAGATACTAAGGTCTGCGGCCCTTTGGCGGTGTAAAACATTTAAGTTTCTAAGTCAATGCAATCAAGAGATACGGTCATTTGTGCCACATATTTTGATTTTCGAAAACTCATTTTTCAAAATCTATTGATGAGCTATTTAAGTTTGTACATAACCTCGCAGAGTACGAGTCCTGCACCCACAGGTCCGTTTTTTTTTAAATATTTATACCTGCATCCGTACTTACTATACAGACCTCTGATCATCTCGAGAACAATAGCTTCAAGTGAACAGGTAGATTTCCGAAAGGCGTTCGACACTGTCTCCCACCATCGACTACTGAATAACATAAAATCATAAGAATATCTTCGCATATATGTGATTAGCACGATGAATATTTGGCCAACAGAATCAAGCACATTATATGGAACGGCGAATGTTTCACAGAAACGAATATAACATCGGGCGTACCCCAAGGAAGTCTAATAGAATCTCAGTATACATAAATGATTTATCAGTATCAGCTTTGTTCACCCAAGATGCTGTTGTATTAGCAGCATGGACTCATCATCGTTGGGCGATCGTACGGAAACGCAGGAATATTTCGACAAAATTTCCAGCGGGTATAATGAACAGCAGCTCTCCTTAAGTCTAAATAAATGTAAGATATTGCCTGCAACAAAGAGAAAGAACTCGACAGTGCCCGATTACAAGAATAGTGGTTAACATCTTGACCACGTCACAACTATTAACATTTGAAGATAGTACTATGAAAACATTAAGAAGCGATCATAAGTGAGACTAACACGTAAAGTCAGTATTAGGGAAGCCAAAGGGAAGACTTATATTTGTTAGAAGGGTACTGGAAAATGCAACACATCTATAAAGGAAGTAGTATTCGAGACACTAGTGACACCAAATGTAGAACATTATGGGAGTAATAGTACGTCTTAACAGCAAGTTTTTAAAATGACCGGTTTCGGTTCGACACGAACTGTCTTCTGATCTGATTGAAACTGCGTCCAGCTATCAGCAAAATTTACATGCTACGACATAGGACAAAATAAAATGACGTAGTACGTAAATTTTGCTGGTAGTTGGACGGGTTACTCATGTTACAGTTACAATCAGACCTGAGGATGGTTAATGTTGAACCGAACAGAGTCATTTTAAGAGATTAATGCAATCAAGACGCACACGAATACTCTGTTTTATAACCAGAGGTTACGGACTTTCTATGTCAATGTTTGCAAATATAATAGGCATAACAGGCATCCAGTCAATTCGGAAAAGCATTTGTAGGATCACAATAAGCGGCAAAGAACATATGAAAGTGTAACAGAATTGCTGGGAGAACTAAATAAGAATCCCTGGCGGAAGACGTAGTCGTCACAGAACCCTGTTGGGTAAATGTACAAAATCCGTATTCGAAGAAGGCTGCGCGACCACTATGCTGCCAACAGCATGTATCTTGCAATCTCGCTTAGGGACTACGAGAGCATTGTAAGCGACAGATGCAGTGCGGAACTTGACGCCGTCTTTCTTGACCACTGGAGAGTCTTCGCTATATTCGCAATCCATCACGTTGTAAACACAATGCGTGGATTCGGAATATGTGAACAGAGATATTATTGGGCTGAAGACTCCGTGGCACACAGAATTCAACACGTTGTTGGTTAGAAACTGAGAAAGCGTCCGTCGTACTTCAAGGTGATGCTGTTAATGTAACTTGACAGCAGCGCTCCTTGCGGATAAAGTCAAAACGATATAAGATCATGTGTTAATGTTTCTGCGGTAACGCACCGATATGAATGGTACTCGTTTTCCGATAACCGACACCAACAAATTATGTCTCAAAACATGCGGACTTGAGAGTCATTCATTTAATTTTAACCTCATCTTCAGATATTTAAATTTAACTACGCGTTCTGAACACCTCTACTTATGACGTTTTACAGATTGTGACTTAAAAATTTCCCTTGCAATATTCTGCAACGCTGTTAGTGAAGAAAGAATGTTCACGACACTTAAATAAATGTACACGTCTGAAGATGGAATGCCAACATCTTGAAACGTAATCATGGAAAAACAGAACGCTATAGAAGCAAGTGGTTGCAGGTAATTTATTATAAATTACATTCAGTTTCAACAGCCTAATATGTCCACAGCCCTCCCGCTCCCCCCCCCCCCCCCTCTCTCTCTTTCTCTCTCTCTCTCCCTCCTTCCCTCTCTCTCACTCGCAATCACTCTCTGTCTGTCTGTCTGTCTGTCTCTCTCTCTCTCACACACACACACACACACACACACACACACACACACATACATACACACACAGACACACACACTCACGAATATCTTGCGCGAACCGGACTCAAAAGAATTGCGTGCCAAGCCCTGCCCGCGTATCACAGGTTGCCTACCCATGCAGTACAACATCGAATATCCAAAACAGTTTGGGACTGGAGGGGAGGGGGTGGCTGTTCGAAAGATTTTTTGGATATCCGTTCAGTTACTCACTTGTATCAGTGACCATATGAGCAAAAAGAAAAGCAAAGCACTGAATTAAACATGAAACTATACACACAATATATACGTGATTTGTATGACGTATTACAGATAACACAGGGAAAGGATTATTTATAATTTAACTGCATTCATAGTTCTGTAATATTTTATAAATAACAACATTTTTCGAGTAGGCTTATTAAATTAATTTATTTACAGTCAAGATTCTGCTATTGTATCATTATCAAGTGGTAGATCGCTAATAAGTGCGTCATGTATATCGTTCCTTCTAAGAGGACACTGTTCTCGTTTCTTCCGTGTTTACGTATTTAATGTGCATAATAAAATAGTCGTTGTCATTTATATAAAAGAACGTAGCACTTCTCGTAACTATCTCTATCGGGTGCTACTGCACACCGTAAATTCTTGACTTATTATATACATGAAATATGGAAACCTGCAGTGAGCTACCACTCGATAATGGCAGTGCAGGCCGAAATCTCGCTTGTGGAAATATGTGTTTGATAACAGAACAGGCGAAGTTGCCCTTTCTATAGCAGTGGTCTGACATCACAGCCAAATTTGAAAAGTTTAAAATCGCCATTAAAGTAGACCTATAGCTTAATTCTTAAAACCTGGGGATTTTGTTGGCATTTTATACCAGTACAAACCAGTTTAGTCCTAATTGTAGACATTCGTTGATTTTGTACCGCTCCCTATCAATAATTTTTTAAAATCATATTAACAGAATCTTCCGTCGGTTCTTGGTAGAACAACATTATAATAATAAATGCATTTATAATTTTTTAAAATCCATTTTGCCATTTTCAGCTGCTTCAATATCAGTCGGCAGTTTTTCATCCTGGATGTCCAATATCCTAATTCTATGCACACATTTGAAAAGATAAGCCACCCGGTAACCACTTTAAAATCAGTGTTACTCTCTTGTTTCTCGCTCATCTAAAGAGCTTTTTCACATGTCAAAAGGCTGATACAGATTCCTTCAATTTGTGTATTGTTTGAAATTTTTTGTTAATACTAAGAACGATGTGTTTACCTTTAGTCGTCATTGCCAACAGCATATCATCAACAGCACGATGTGTCAAAAGCTAATGTTCAGACTTGAACACAGAAAAGTAGCATTGATGGTTAATGCGCGCTTCTGCGTGTTCCGCAGAAAACAATATTAAGCAATTGAGACGAGAAAATATGGGAAATCACAACGATGAGGGTCAGCTAATATGGCCGGCTCAGCGCAAGCGGAATTTCCGCTGGGCGCACGCAGAAGTTTGAATTTGCCTGTAACGCTTTAGGATAATCTATGACACGCTTGATCGATTTTCTGATAATCGAGGATCTTAAAAGAGGTTGATAAAAGGAAAGCATTTTCGTTGTTGGCTGATGAAACAGCTGACATTAAGAGCAACTGTTTCTTGGAATAATGTACTATGCGTTAAATAGATCAGTTGTGTTGGCTGCACAGTGAAAGATGAATTCACAGGTTTTGCCCACCTTGTAAAATTGGATGTAGGAAATACTGAAAAAGTTTGAATTTAAAATGACTCAGCTTGTTGGCTTAACGTTTGACGGATGCTCTTTAACAGTTGGCGTTCACTAAAGTAACAAAATAAATTTCCTAAAACACCGTATTTTCATTCTGCTTTTCATCAATTGCATTTAGCGGTCAATGATGTCAATAATGCACGCATGAATGAACCAGAAATCAGGAACATTGGAACGATAAAGCAAGTGCACTTTTTATTGAGCATACTCTAAGCATGAAACAATTTGAAAACTTTCCGGGTTTGTGCGAAACAAGTTGGTCGGAAAAAATCTAAAATCTTTTTTTCGAAACATTTTATAATCATAAAAGAGAGCTTTCTATGGATTACGAGGCGAGTCTAGAAACACTCACGTGTCTCCCTGTTAGTACCTGGAACTTCATCTGTAACATTTATTGTGTGTATCAGAATCATATCAGTAAATTTTTCACGTCTGTAGCCATTTGTGAATAAACTGCAATTTGCAGACTTTGATTTGCGTTACGTACACCAGCGAGAAATAGAAAGGAGCTTTTGGGGATTATTCACACACACAGTTTCGAACTGGAAGATGAATTTCCTTAGGTATTCGTGGAAGTAAAAATATATCTGATTTCTGGAAATTGACGCCCAAATTACTAGAATTTCTGCAAGACAAACTTATCATTTGAACATTGTTTCACTAGATTACTAGAGCAGTTAAGTTTTACACAGCAACAACGACTGTGACGAGAAGTTTAATGATTCCAACAATATATTTTTACTTGTATTAAGACTGCTTTGATCAGTTATTTACAACAGAAATGAAAGGCATACGCAAGCTCTTCGAGTCAGTCACAGGATAGCCAAGAATATTTGTTTATAAGAACTCATGCAGAGAACACTGTAATTCGCAATAGAGGCTTAAGAATATTATAGTTAATACATTATGTGCTGATTACATTTTTAAATGCCAAACGTGTAAATGAAATAATAAAGAAATTGATGTATGTGATGTATATAACTTACAGACTGAAGTGACGAACGACAATTTGTACCAAGGCCAGGATACGAACTCAGATCTCCTGCTCACTACGTAGATGCACTGACCACTACTCAACCGTGGGACAGTGGCTTTGTAGTTGTGAAACAAATATTCTCTTGACTCAACGGCGAATATGATGTATTTTAAAAAACCATAGCACGCCTCCCTCCTCAGTGCAAATTCTCATTCACGCCTAGGCCGCTTGGTATTCCCCCTACACTCGAAAACAGCATTGCAGAGACTCTCCAACTGTATTGGAATAGCACTTGAGCATCGAACGAAACGGGTGATCCTGTTTGAAACACAGGTGTAGGTGCTTCTGATCAAATAAACCTATATCGTTCCAGAGACCTTTCTACATCTCAAACAGCTATGATGTATATATGCAGACTGAAGAGACGAATGAAAATTTCCAAGGTAGTGTAGTAGCTAAAGCATCTGCCTAGTGAGCAGAAGACACTTGTTGGACTCCTGGCCTTGGTACAAATTTTCGTTCCTCACTTCAGTTTGCATACAGGCATCACAGATGTTTCAGACTTCAAAAAGTCTGTGGAAGCGTATAGTTCCATTTGATTTAATTTGATATTCAATATAAAGTACTTGGTTCTATTAGTAAAATCTGATCATATTTCGTGGAGTAATGTCGCCAACGTACGCGAAGAAAGGAAGCTTTTAGAATCGGGGTGATCAAGCCAACTGTGCAACGATTTTATTTTAACACATGATGACAACGATCACAGAACTGTTGACTTCCGGAAACACAAGCTGAGTGTTTTTGCAGGACATCATATGTATTTGCCGTTGGCTGTGGGGATTATTTATTTTACAATTGCAATTTCGACCGTAATGCTATTATCAAGTGGCACTTCCCTGACGTCGAAGTGCAATTGTGAAACAAATATTCTCTAGATTCAACGGCGAATATGATGTCTTTTAAAAAATTACACGTGAGTGTGAACCCCAGCCATGAGAAGTTATTCGCATGCTGTGATGTTGGGTGGTGGAACTAAGGGGGGTTGGGGTTGGGTTGTTTGGGGGAGTGGACCAAACAGCGAGGTCATCGGTCTCGGGAAGGTCTGGGAAGGAAGTCGACCGTGCCCTTTCAAAGGAACCATCCCGGCATTTGCCTGAAGCGATTTAGGGAAACCTAAATCAGGATGGCCGGACGCGGGATTGAAGGTCGAATTAGGAGTGGGGGCTGTTGTTTTCTATCTAGTTAAATGATCTTTTGGATAGGATGGATAGCAATGTGCGGCTGTTTGCTGATGATGCTGTGGTGTACGGAAAGGTGTCGTCGTTGAGTGACTGTAGGAGGATACAAGATGACTTGGACAGGATTTGTGATTGGTGTAAAGAATGGCAGCTAACTCTAAATATAGATAAATGTAATTTAATGCAGATGAATGGAAAAAAGAATCCTGTAATGTTTGAATACTCCATTAGTAGTGTAGCGCTTGACACAGTCACGTTGATTAAATATTTGGGCATAACATTGCACAGCGATATGAAGTGGGACAAGCATGTAACGGCAGTTGCGGGGAAGGCGGATAGTCGTCTTCAGTTCATTGGTAGAATTTTGGGAAGATGTGGTTCATCTGTGAAGGAGACTGCTTATAAAACACTAATACGACCTATTCTTGAGTACTGCTCGAGCGTTTGGGATCCCTATCAGGTCGGATTGAGGGAAGACATAGAAGCAATTCAGAGGCGGGCTGCTAGATTTGTTACTGGTAGGTTTGATCATCACGCGTGTGTTACGGAAATGCTTCAGGAACTCGGATGGGAGTCTCTAGAGGAAAGGAGGCGTTCTTTTCGTGAATCGCTACTGAGGAAATTTAGAGAACCAGCATTTGAGGCTGACTGCAGTACAATTTTACTGCCTCCAACTTACATTTCGCGGAAAGACCACAAAGATAAGATAAGAGAGATTAGAGCTCGTACAGAGGCTTATAGGCAGTCATGCAGCCATTTTTCCCTCGTTCTGTTTGGGAGTTGAACAGGGAGAGAAGATGTTAGTTGTGGTACGAGGTACCTTCCGCCACGCACCGTATGGTGGCTTGCGGAGTATGTATGTAGATGTAGGTGTATAGCTGTGGTGACTAGGGGGTGGGAGGAAGGGAGGGGGCAATGCGTAACAAATCCATCTGCTGCGAAAATTTGTTACGACACTGGGGTATTCGTACTATTTTGCTGAACACCATATGTCCTTCAGTGCAGTGGTACGTCTCTTACCTAACTTATTTAGTGTATTTCTGTGCTCAGAGAAGGCGTGCATGTTGATACGCCTCTTGCTGTCCTCAGGTTGCGCTGCTGCTGACGTTCGCCATAGCTGCGGTGCTCGCCGAGGCGTACGGGACGGCAGAGGGCAGAACGCTGCTGGGAGGTGGAGGGTACTGGGGCAGCAGCAACCCCAGGGGCGGCGCTGGGGGCGGCTGGGGAGGCTCCTGGCCTGCCGGGGGCGGCGGAGGCGGCAGCGGTGGCTACAGGGGCCCCGGCAAGTATGGCGGTGGCGGCGGCGGCGGAGGCAGCGGCTACGGAAGCGGTGGACGGTGGGGCAGCCCCGGCCACAGGGTGCAGTACCAAAGCGGACTCGCCAAGTGAAGCAGGCGGCACAGCTCCGTAACAGCAGCAACCAATTTGTCTACAATTACTGTACAAAACCGCGCACGCCTGTGCAACTCATAAAATCAACAGTGGCATTCCCTTCGGCTTTGTAATGAAAATGTATAAAATTAGAGATCACAATTGTAACTGCACTATATATACAGCATTCAATAACGGTTTCATGAACTAAACAGGCATCTTAACTGCGAAATGTAATTTACTCAAAATCCCTTATTGAAAAAGTATACAAACAGCCGAAATATTGGGGAATTGTAACTGTATGAACTATATTTATGTATCGGTCCTGTATTTATATACTGAAGATATCTGGCAACAAATTAACAATAAATTTCTTTGACAATGATTCTCACTATCTTCAAAATACTTTCATATTTTGTATAATATTTATACACCTTCATTTGTTTTTCCATTTCCAAATACTAGTGTACTGAGTGTAACAGAACAGCGACTCCGTGGAGAGTTTGGTACTGTGCTTTGAGTTACTAAAAACTGCTATGTATGGTTACAGCAGACGAGTTTTCCATTTTAATTCACAAATGCGTCTCAGCGGCCATTTTTGTGTAATCCAATATTTACTCTAAGCCTCTTTGTACATCTGTTGTGAGAACTAGTTACTTTTCATCCACAATGTTGGTATTCAGGTAAACGCTGCAGCATGAAATTTACTAGAAAGGGACTTATGAAATTATTTGCACTATTGTACATTACGGGGCACTATTTACGTATTGTTCGTATTTGTTCACTGCAATGGAACAAAATTCTGCAGATGAAAATTGACCCAAAATAACATTTTGTTTAAAAACGTTAAAAATATTGTCAGATCGTCTCAGTCGCAGAGGAGAAAGTTGAATAAAAAATTAGGATAGAGAAATCATGGGAATGTAAGAGCAATGAGGGCTTAAAAATATTTCTGGCTAATTCTTATCAATTTTTAAACTTTTATATTGTTTTTGTTCCTTTTTATTAGTAACCTTTCCTTGTTGTAACCTCTGAAATGAGCTTTCAAATGCTCTGACCATAATCCTAATGGCTGAATATCGCACTGTCGGGAGAGACACTTACTTCAGCAACGATAGCATAGGAAACTAAACCGTAGCATAACTGAATTTGACTAGATTTATCATTTATTCCAAAATTTATCCGAAATTTTGTCATGATTCTTCTGAAATAAAAGTTAATATCCTTTGATCAGTTCATTTAACTAGTAAGCAGTAGAAAACACGCTTAACAGTATCGCACTTGTTCACTTCTATGAAATTCACATGCCGGCCGTTGTGACCGAGCGGTTCTAGGCACTTCAGTCCGGAACCGCGCTGCTGCTACGGTCGCAGGTTCGAACCCTGCCTCGAGCACTGATGTGTGTGATGTCCTTAGGTTAGTTAGGTTTAAGTAGTTCTAAGTCTAGGGGACTGATGACTTCAGATGTTAAGTCCCACAGTGCTTAGAGCAATTTGAAGCATTTTGAAACTCACAATTTCCAAAATTCTCACTGAAAAGCCACGGACAATTCAACATTCGTATTACAACGAAATATTTCCCTCGGCGCATTATT
Organism: Schistocerca piceifrons; assembly: GCF_021461385.2. NCBI lineage: Eukaryota > Metazoa > Arthropoda > Insecta > Orthoptera > Acrididae > Schistocerca > Schistocerca piceifrons. Next base: position 124,479,003 of record NC_060141.1, on the reverse strand, counting down.
AAACACATTACAATAATTCATGGCATTTTTATTACATATTCACTTGACCGACTCCTCTCCACTACTGCCTTTGCGCATCTGCTGTTAATTGGTTTTGTCGACGTAACACGACAATGTCTTGTCTACTGGAGAAGATGGATGACTACAGAAAGTTCTAGAAATTAAGGCTTGCCAGCTACCGCCTGCTACTAGGTAGCTTGCTGGCAAGGGTGTCGACCACGGTATCCTTACATAATACGGCAACTGAATTGGAAGTATACATTTCGTTAAGAGTGTGGTTGTTCAGAGAGGGATTGAGTGATTTTAAAGCTGTCATGCAGGCGTGTTTAATATTCTTCACTGATAGCGGATCACTAATAATAAAGAAAAGTTTTCGAACAAACTTCCTCATCTATGCGCTGCTAATCAGTGTGAAGTGTACTTTTAGTTGTAATATTTATTAATTATTTTTTGCCGTTCCACTCTTGTTCGGAACGTGGGGAACCTTGTATCCCTCTATGTGCGCTGCTACTTGCCTGATTGAAAGTGTTCAGCCCCTACGAAGTAGATGCACAAAGGGCTGAACAGTTCTGGTAGTTTATGCTCTGGATGGGGGGTTCTTGAAGTTTTGTAAGCATATTTTCAGTAGACGAACGGAGTCTTTCCGTTAGTGTCTGCCGGTTAAAACCCCGACATACGATAACGGTTACGCTCTGCCGCCAGTCCAACAGGCATGTGAATATTCTCAACGCGTTCTTTGCGTGCACTCGATGTCCACAGTTAGTCTGAACACCTGTGGGTGCCACACAGATGAGGAGTGTTTTAATTGTTCCTATTACCAAATTTTCACTGTATTTTCTCTCACACCTTCTCCAAGATACGTACAAGAACTTAGTTACATTCAGTTTATTCTATTTTGTCCCTGTTATTGGTTTCTTGAAACTCTCCCCGCGTCTTTAATAGCTACCTTGTTGCCTGAGATTTCTTTGTAACTTCAATACCTCTTCAGGTTGGCATGAGTTTCTTGTTTAATTAATGTCTGATTTTATCTTTGTCTATATAATTTTCATTTTCGGGGGTACTTAATTTGATGTATGCCTCCTTTTTTTTACATAAATTGTCATAATTCGTTCTACTGACTTACATAGTGAATAATTCAAAAAAAGTACTCAATTTAATTTTCATTAGGTCTTTACCATACCCACTTTCTATCTGTTTTTTCTGGAAAAATGTGTTAAATTGCTTTCCGCATATTAAGTTAACGTATGACGTCTTTAATTTATAGTATCGCACAGGATGTTCCCTAACGAAAAATCATTCTTTAGTTCACGTCCTGCTTCCTCACTGAAACCTCCAAAATATTACCTTGCTGTGGGATTCATCTCATTTATCACCCAGTTAGTCGTACAAGTCTTCAGATTTCTCGCAACAGGTTTTTGCATAAACCTGATTGGTATGAAAGACCAACTGATTATTATCAAAATAAATGTTGCCATTCTGTCCAATATTTCTGCAGTATATGTAATTCTGGTATTAACCTTCTTATTTACAGCAAGTACACCCCTGGATTATCTCATTTATTTCTCTGTACTAAAACGCATCCTGTAGTATCGTACGCCACTAATAGATTGGATTATGGAGGTTAATTTTAGGTAGAGACTCCGAACTACCACGGTCTTACAGGTAAGAGACCACCACTCAAGAACTATTTAGTTGTAAATCACTAATTAAAGGCATATATTTTTGAAAGTGAGAGATAACGTTGAAATTTCGGTTGTGTTCGTATCTGTTGTTAGGCGTACTCCACTTCTGTCTAGTCGAAAGAATATGTTGTCAGTAGGAATAAAATATACATGCTGGAGTAGAATACATAAATTCTTATAGAAAACTAGCTGCTTACCCAGTGTTGCCCAGGTACGTACTTATCCCAATCTACTATTATCCATTTCCTCCTTCCCCCCCTCTCAGTCCATCTTCACCCCACCCCCCTCATTCTCATTCATCTCCTCCTGCCCGTATCTGTCCACCTCCTCCTATCCCTTGTACAACTGCTCCTTTTCCTCGTCCAATTCCATCTCTTTCTCCTTCCTCTAATTCCATCACCTTCTCTCCTCTCTCTTTGTCCATCTGCTCCTCCCTCTCTCTTATATATTTCCTACTCCTCTCTCTTTTTTCCGTATTCTTTTCCCCTCTATCTTTGTCCCTGTCTATCTCCTCGTCTTTCCGTTCTCTGTCCAGTCCCTCCTCCCTAGCTGTCTGTTCATCGCGTCATCTCCCCTCTATCTATCTGTTTCTCCCCCATCCTTCACCATCTGCAACTCTTTCCTTTCTCTACCAACCCCCTTCTCTCCCTCTCTCTGTCCATTTCCCTCTTCGCCTCTCTCAGTCCATCTCCTCCTCTCTCATCTCTGTCTCATCATCTCCTCCCCCCTTCTCTCTCCAGGTTATCACTCTCACCCCAATAGGGGGTTGGTGGTTTTTACCCTCAGTGTATTGTAGCTAATATGTGTACCAAATTTGGTTGAAATCGTTACATCGATTTAGGGTGACCTGTTTAGCCGTGGCTTTTCCTGCATACGCATATGTCAAATATATTTCACATATCCTTAACACACACACTCATTTGTACACATATTTCATCTATATCACTAGTGTAAGGGTCTACGGATTGCGCGCAGCCGCACGGTGCGTTAACACGCACTGGCCAGCCGACCTGTCTGGAATGATGACAATTTGCTTGGTCAGTAGATGCGCGTACGGCCGAACAGTAGTAGAGGGGTTTTTTGGGCGCACGACAGCAAGGTCTTCAGAGCCCTCCGGCCGAACTGCGGCGGGGAGTACGTGACTGGCCGCCGTCCGCAGCGGGCAGTATTAACTAGCGCGGCCCCGGGCGTGAATATGTCTCTTTTCTTAGCTCACTATGGAGCCTTCGATACGACCGTAATTAAAAGGTGTTAGGATGTCAGACACAGTGATGATGGGTGCGTGTAGCATGCGTGTTTTATAATCCGCCTTTGATAGTTAAACTGATTAAACTTACTTCTCGTGTTCGCGTAATGCCATACCTCAAGGACCCACCGCTTACAAATCCTGACAAAATATTCGTGTAATCATCATCCGTTGCAACAACACAGACTAACCCCCTTATACTAGTGAATTTCGCAATACAGTTTTATTTTTACGCGCTCAATGTTTATGATATCGTTTCTGCTGAACTATGTGCCGTACAATGATATAATTTAGCAGGTACATTCAGTAGTATATTTGACCTCAGTCTGCGAAATGTGTTGTGAACAGTTAACAGTAAAGAAGTAATAAATTAAAACGTCATACATGATGCCGCAGTTTTTCACTCAGCTCCGTGTTTATGATTCCATATTTCCTACACTACAGGTGTATTCAGCATCATGTGTGTATACTATCTGCAAAATGTACCGTGAATAAATATATAATAAATTAAAAGGTCATGCTTTACGTGGCAGTTTTAATGCATGAACACTGAAAACTTAGTAAGCAATAAACTGTTATCCTTTCATCATTTTGTGGGTGTTGGCAGCGAGAAAAAGTTTCGTTCGTGTTTGATATTATGTGTAAAGTTTGTTGGAAGTCTGTAATTGCTATCATTCTCAAATAATGGATGAGTAAAGTATTGCTTCTCGTGAGCCGTATAGTGCTATTAACCTCCACCTCCATCCCTGTGATAGGTGGTTCTTCCCTCCGCAGCGATTCTCTCCAGACGGTAAGTGATATTTGTACGAAGTTTGGTGCAAATTGGTTCAGTGGTTTAAGAGACGAAGGACATGCAAGCATACATATATTGAAAGGTGGCTACACTGAGCCACAGCGCCAGAGATTGCGCCAAAGAGTTTTATTTCGCCGCCTCCACTGGCAGTGCTTGTTGAGAACTAGTAGTAGTCAGTGCTTGTCGAGGACTCGTAGTAGTGAGTGCTTGTTGAGAACTCGTAGTAGGCAGTTGTCGTCGAGGACTCGTAGTAGTCAGTGCTTGTCGAGGACTCGTAGTAGGCAGTGTTTGTTGAGATGTGCTAGTGAAAAGTTCTTGTCGAGAGGTCGTAGTAGGGAGTGCTTGTCGAGATGTTGTAGTAGTGAGTGCTTGTTCCATGTTTTATGCAGTTGTTTGATGGGCTAGACAGCAGATGTTGTTCTAATGGAGATATTGTAATGATCAGAGAGCTTTTCGTCAATACATATGAAGGTAACAAAACTCCTTTCCTTTTTTTTCTCATTATTTCAATGTCCTGAATAATGCGTCATTACAGGTTCAGTCAACAAAGCATCTGGCTTGTGTTCTTGTATTAGAGTGTAATTCTGGTTTTCTTGCTCAATTATAGTATTTCTAATTCTTTTTATCACTTCAGTATAAATGGTATTTGAAGTTTCTTGTCTTATTGAAAAATAACCGTGCCAGATGTGTACGTTGAATCACACTCCCACACACAGAACAATTACACTTGTGTTTTGGTTTCGTAGGTTTTATAGTTACTGGAGGCTTAATTAATTAATTGTGTTAACGAAAATTTTCATTTCATTCTTTGTTGTTGTTCTATGCAGTCAGATTGCGTACAAAAACTAGTCAGGGCCAACCGCTTACGAGACTACGTAATCGGACATACAGCTACGAAAAATAAAAAGTATTTGCATTCTTTTTAAATAATTAAGCCCCCATGCACGTGGCGACCGCTGCTTCGGATCGTCCCTTGGAATTCTTCTGATTGTAAAAATAGTAGACAGTAGTATTGTTGTAGTAATTTGTAGTTTAGTAATTGTAGTCTATTTTGCATGTGTATATTTGGTAATTGTCATTCTTCTAATGGTATTTTTTTCAGAATTTAATTTTGTTGTCTTGTATACGCGTTTGACAATTTAGTGCAATTATTTCAATTGTTCGTTAATCGTGTTTGAGGGAAACATTTCGTGTGAATGGTATTGTTGGAGATAAAGAGTCATTGTGTGTAATTTTCGTACAGTGACGAGTTTTGTATATTTTGTAAATGATTACGCGATCAATGAAAAAGGCAAAAATGATGAATAGTGAGAATGACGAAATTGTTAACATGGCGAACTCGCCAACACAGGAGAACAGTGTGATGAATAATGAAGTGGAAAACAATTTAATAAGTCAGGAAAATAGTCCGGAACCATTTCAAAATTTTTCTCAATCAGAAAATTCACAGAATACGAGATTAACGACAGAAGATTCTGTAATAGTATCGAACACAGATAGCCTTACAGCTATGACGAAGGAAGCTGGTTTTGTGGGAAATGTTAGGGGCGAAAGGAATTTTGGCTAGTTCATATGGAGCAGTTGATGGGTGCAATATTAAATTTGGGATCACGGTTAGACTCACTGGGATCACAAATAGGAACAATTAAAACAGAAATGGGAACTTTGGGATTTGAATTAAAAACTGATATGGGAACAGTGGAAACACAGTTAAGATCTGAATTAAAAACAGTGGGATCACAAATAGGAACAATTAAAACAGAGATGGAAACAATGGAAACACGGTTAGATTCACAAATAGGGACATGTTTCAAAAACATGAAAGATGAATTAAAGAAAGAAATTAGAGAAGAAGTACAACCGATTTTGAATTCTCACAATAATAGATTAATTGCAGTAGAGATTAGGCAAAGGGAACAAACTAGAGAACAGGAAGAAAGAGATCGTGTGATAGTACAAAAATTTTCAGAGTTAAATTTACAACGTGCACACGATACGGAAGAAACATTTGAGAGAATCGAGGAATCCGTACCAAATGACAGAATAAATAACCTAACACAACAATATGGACAGTTAACTACTAAACGTGTTAATACTGAAACCCGAGTCGCGACACTTACGGAAGACGTAAATAAACAGAAAGACCAAAAAGGTGATTTATCGGAAAGAGTTGATGAGATTTCAGATAAATTGACAAGTCTTAGTTTAAATGGGGACAGAGATTCGGATGATACAGCTCCATTACCATTTGCAGAAACCGAAGACTACCAGAACGTAAATAAACATGTTGAAAATCAGGGAAAATTTAATGAACGCGTTAAAAGGGAAGTTGAGGCATTACAAAAGCAAGTCAAACAAATTGAAGGCGAAATCGTAGGAAAAGACAGTAGAAGAAACTTAGAATCACAGATAGCAGAGGGGTTTGAAGAAAGTAATTTATTTCATTTACGAGAAGCAACAAGAGAGCGCCAGGCGCGCGAACTTGACAATAATCGACATTGGGACAGGGACAGGCGCGGTAGGTCTTTGTCGCCACGAGGAGAAAACTTTGACTATAAACACTTCTTAACTGTTCGGAAATTTAAGATCTTTCGCAATTCTAAGAATGACATACATCCATGTTCATGGTTAGCTCAATTTACGTACGCACTTCCACCAAATTGGCCACTAAGTCACAAACTGGAAATTATGTGCGGCTATTAATGTCCTCAGGGGATTCACTACACTAAGTGAATATGTGCCGTAGCGTGCATAGGGCCCCGAGCTGTAGTGGTGCTATTTCCCTTTTAGTTTTCTGCACCGCTGCCTACTCTTTTACTATTCTTTGCATCTGTCAAAACAACTCTTCGACTATCAATCTATCTAGAGAATCGTTAAAGAATAACCGGATATGACTATTTTACCTAAAAGTGATTTCGGAAATTACCATTTGGACTTACTGTACCTTCAGCATATATTCGTAGTTTAAACGAAATTTTACCTGTTTATCTTCGTGACAATATTACTTCATATGTTGACGACATTCTTATTGCTAAACGTTCTTGGAGTGAACACAACAAAATTTTGGATTCATTATTACGTATCTTTGCAAGAGTTGGCATTACAGTGAACTTGGAAAAATCTGAATTTGGTTGTTCTCAGGTGAAATTTCTCGGTCACATTATTTCTACAGAAGGTATTCTTCCTGATCCAGAAAAATTAGATGCTATTCGTAATTATGCTGTTCCTGCCACAAAACGTGATGTTCGTAGTTTCCTTGGTGTCTGTAATTTTCTTAGACGCTTTGTTGGATTGGACAATTTGGCCACACCTCGTTTGTGCGAACTATCTGGAAAGTTCTTTCTAAAACGAAAATCGCTCGAGAACTCTGTTTGGTTAGTTTGTATTCCTGATGAGTGGGTCAATAAATTGATTTGGTACACACGTTTCAGTTATGCACACTTTGGTCTCAGAAAATGCTTCCATAAATTACGAGAAAATTGCTACTTCAGTAATATGGAAAAACGTATTCTATTTGTTCTTGCCAAATGCAAATTATGTCAAAAGGCTAAGCCGCCAACTATTTCTCACACAGCACCGTTGTTTCCTATCATTCCAGCGAAATTAAAGGAGATAGCTGCAGTCAATTTGTTTGGTCCAGTGGTTCGTTCTACTAATGGTTTTGCGTACATTTTAGTAGCAGTGGAATTGACATCAAAATATGTGTGTTTTACACCTTTACGCAAAGCAACAGCTCGTTCAGTATCTAATGCTTTCATCAACCATTTTCTTAAAGAAGTGGGTCATGTTGATAAGGTTATATCAGATAATGGATCACAGTTTCGCTCTAAAATTTGGCTTCGTACTCTACGGCGTCGTAAAATTAAACCAATTTTCATTTCACTTTTTCACCCTCAATCTAATGCTTCAGAGATATGGATGAAGGAAATCAATAAATTGTGTCGTCTTTATTGTCATCAGAATCACAGAACGTGGGATCAGTATCTTCATATTTTTCAAAATATTCTGAATGAACTTCCTAATGACTCAACTTCTTTACCACCTATACTGATATTAAAAAACAAAGCACCAACAAATCGCATATCTGAAATCGTTCCTTTTCCGCCTTCACGGAAACTGCGGCATTCTGAAGTTGTCAACCTGGCTCTACGAAATATTGCATCTGCGGCTGCAAGAAGAAAGAAATCAGCTAAACGTCCTGGTCATTTAAAAACCTTGTCAGTTGGTCAAAAGGTGTTAATTAAGTCCCACCGTTTGTCTCACAAAGGAAAAGGCTTGTGTCACAAATTTTTTCTGCTTTATAACGGTCCATATAGAGTTCGCAAAATTATTCATAATAACACTGTCGAAGTAGAAACTCTTAAATCTCGACGCTCTAAGGGAATACATCATATATCGAACGTAAAAATTTTTGTGGAATGACATACTTTTGAGAAACGAACAGCTACATGTAAACATGCAGAGAATACAAGGATACCGCGCTGTGTTTTGGCGGCGGCACATACTCAAAGCAACAGTTAAGTCTGCGCGCCGCACAAGGCAGTCGTTGACCGCAAACAATTACTTCCTACGTCACGCGTACCTACAGCTGATCGAGCGCTCAGTGCGAATGCACTGACAGCCGTAAACAAATACACAGTCTAATTTCTCTGATTAAATTCAGTATAAAGCTATAGTGACTTGATAAATTATGTTATTAATGTTCAGTATTTTTCAGGATACGGTTGTATAAAATATTTAAGAACTTCAGGTAAATTCTGTGCGTGTCCGACGTTAGGACGACTTGCTATCGAGAAAATTTCAGGAAGAATGTAAATTCGAAGAAGAAACTAATAAACAAAAAGGTAACTATTAATTGAATTTATTTTTCAGGTAACATATTTCCGCTTAGGTACGTACTTTAGACGTAATTTTCTGCTCGCGATTATGTGATTCATACTTTGTGCTAAATTTCATGTTCTATGAATTTACTTGTGAAGCGACGTGCTTGCGTACATTAACTGATTTTGACAATGATTGATTATGAATAGGGTTGTTACTTGTGTATATTATGCATCGCTTGGGTGCTATGCTTTTTCACTGATGTCATATTTTTTTATTATGTGCCTGCTGTGCATATTTATTTAAATTGTAATTGTCAACTGATTAGTTGTGCTGATATGGTTATGTATGTAGGTTACACTTTGTGATTTATCTGCTTGCGCCTTCATGTTTACTTATTAAGATTACATATGAACATTTATTTGCTTATGCTGATATGATGCTAATGACCTGTTTATTATGTAAGATATATATTTGCTGCTATGCGTATGGATTGCATTTTTATACATTTCTGTGTGTTGTCATAACTACTCTTTAATTGCTATATATAGAAATGCTGATATACTGTGTACAAACATAGAGTTTAGGTTACGCTATGGTATTAATTATTGTTCGCTTGGCAGAGCCTCGTTGTAGGGATTGTGCTACATCCATTTGTTGACATTGTGTTCTCCACTGGTATATTTACTCGCTATTGCATGTTTTGCTTACGCTCAGTGCCTGATATTTTTGAGATAAGAAAATAAACTGCTATAATTCGACGAATGACATTAGTACAAGAAACTTCATTGAAGTCACATGAGCAGGAGGTTTTATGAAAGCTGTATAAATTTATGCTAATAGGAAGGAAGCTAACGACATGACATACCAACACTAGGGTTAGACCATTGACAGTTATTACACTGCATTCTTCGTGAGCAATTGAAATAGAAAGTGACACTTGACACAAGAAATACTCCACATGTATGTTTCTGATTTGCCATGATTCTTGAAGTGGTGTACACACTGTGAAATATTACGATTTATTCACTCAAAGTCTTATGTGATCTTTCATACTACATACTCATACTTACTTACTGAGAGTTATTCAAACTAAAGGCTGTTAGAAGTCATGTATGCATTTCTTTTGTTTAATGATAGACAAGGTAACCAAAATGTATTTTATAATTCATAATAAGTAGAAGATATGGGTCAGATGGATTACACAGAGGTTGTGTGTGGACAATGTGTCTTCGGATTGCATGGGATGATGAACTGAAGTTTGCACTAGGATTTTATCTGTACTTGTTCAAGGAGACTGACTAGAGGAAAGAGTTGTTATGGAAGTGAAATGATATTGGTAATAAGGTTTATATGTATCGACGTATTGAAGAGGTATTATTGAGGTATTGAGATTGTGTGAAGTTGATGATTATTGGAGTTTTGGTGGACAAGAGGTAAGGTAAATGATATTGATGATGAGGTTTATATGTATCGACGTAAGAGGTATTATTGAAGTATTGAGATTATGTGATGCTGATGATTATTGGAGTTTTGGTGGATAAGAGGTAAAGTAAGTGAGGAGCATATTTTTTTTGTTGGTCTATATGGAACAAGGAGGATGAAGATAGCAGACTAGAACACTAAAGTGGAAGGAAGATTGTCTACACACACTTTGTTAAATCAATAAGCAGTACATACTTTTTTTTTGGAGAGAGGAAGTAATTGCATATCTTGGCTCACTGACAGTTGTTCAGCAACCGTACATTTGATTTGGTTTGGCAAACATTGGTCTTGACATGATGACTATGAAGTTGACTAACTCTTATTGACTGTTATACACTGTGCCACTACTACTTGATACACATGATGAACATCAAATTTTGACAGAATTGCATTTACACAGTTAACACTATTCAATTACACAGTAGCACTAATGTGGACGAAAGATGAGTGAGTGTGTTTTGTGTGTTTTCCTTTCCCAATCCCAAATTGGTAACGACCTATCTCCTAAATATTATCTTACTTGTTTGTAGTGGCTTGCACTGACACTCATAAATATTATAGGTTTACTGATATTTGTGCATTTGTAATAGTTAAGATGACAATTATCTGATATCATTTGTGTGTTTCTTATAATTTGTATGTTTAGTGTAAGAGCATTGGGAATAATTTTGTAAAAGCAATTGTGTGTGCATTCAAACTATTGTTCATGCCTGAACTGTCTGATTAGTGATGGTGAATATTATGGACTGTTACCTGCACTTGTTCAACATAATGCGTGCCACTTAGAAATGTTTAATTTCTGCTGATGAACTGTGTGATTAGTGATAGTGAATATTATGGACTGCTGTCTGCACCTGCTCAACATTGCTGGGTGCCACTGGTGGAACTGCTTCTACTGAAATGATGTTACTTCTTGCTGTCTGCACCTGTTCAACATTGCTGGGTGCCACTGATGGAACTGCTTCTATTGAAATAATGTCACTTGTTGGTGTCTGCATCTGCTCAACATTGCTGGGTGCCACTGATGGAACTGCTTCTACTGAAATGATGTCACTTGTTGGTGTCTGCACCTGCTCAACATTACTGGGTGCCACTAATGGAACTGCTTCTACTGAAATAATGTCACTTGTTGGTGTCTGCACCTGTTCAACATTGCTGGGTGCCACTGATGGACTGTTTCTACTGAGATAATGTCACTTGTTCGTGTCTGCACCTGTTCAACATTGCTGGGTGCCACTGATGGACTGCTTCTACTGAAATGATGTCACTTGTTGGTGTCTGCACCTGCTCAACATTACTGGGTGCCACTGATGGACTGCTTCTACTGAAATGATGTCACTTGTTGGTGTCTGCACCTGCTCAACATTACTGGGTGCGACTGATGGAACTGATTCTACTGAAATAATATCACTTGTTGCTGTCTGCACCTGCTCAACATTGCTGGGTGCCACTGATGGACTGCTTCTACTGACACAATGTCACTTGTTGGTGTCTGTACCTGTTCAACATTGCTGGGTGCCACTGATGGACTGCTTCTACTGACATAATGTCACTTGTTGCTGTCTGCACCTGTCAACATTACTGGGTGCCACTGATGGACTGCTTCTACTGAAATAATGTCACTTGTTGGTGTTTGCACCTGTTCAACATTGCTGGGTGCCACTGATGGACTGCTTCTACTGAGATAATGTGACTTGTTGGTATCTGCACCTGTTCAACATCGCTGGGTGCTACTGCTGGAACTATCAATTACTTGTCTTTTTTTTTTAATCATTGAAAGGATTTTATGTGAACATTTGTATAAACTGATTTTTTGTGTATTGTGTAAACTATTATGTAAAGTCACATGTATGAAAGAATTTGTATTGCTTACTGTATTTTATATATTAGGTTATTGAAAGGTCAGTGCAAGCCAAAATTTTATCTAATTATGTGATATTTACGTATTAATATTATCTTTTATTTTTGTCTGTATTTTTGTAGACGAATTTGGTGGTATTTTCACCACCAATGCTGGCAAAAATACCATCAAACTCTTGCCCGTGGAGGAGGGGCATATGAAAGGTGGCTACACTGAGCCACAGCGCCAGAGATTGCGCCAAAGAGTTTTATTTCGCCGCCTCCACTGGCAGTGCTTGTTGAGAACTAGTAGTAGTCAGTGCTTGTCGAGGACTCGTAGTAGTGAGTGCTTGTTGAGAACTCGTAGTAGGCAGTTGTCGTCGAGGACTCGTAGTAGTCAGTGCTTGTCGAGGACTCGTAGTAGGCAGTGTTTGTTGAGATGTGCTAGTGAAAAGTTCTTGTCGAGAGGTCGTAGTAGGGAGTGCTTGTCGAGATGTTGTAGTAGTGAGTGCTTGTTCCATGTTTTATGCAGTTGTTTGATGGGCTAGACAGCAGATGTTGTTCTAATGGAGATATTGTAATGATCAGAGTGCTTTTCGTCAATACATATGAAGGTAACAAAACTCCTTTTCTTTTTTTTCTCATTATTTCAATGTCCTGAATAATGCGTCATTACAGGTTCAGTCAACAAAGCATCTGGCTTGTGTTCTTGTATTAGAGTGTAATTCTGGTTTTCTTGCTCAATTATAGTATTTCTAATTCTTTTTATCACTTCAGTATAAATGGTATTTGAAGTTTCTTGTCTTATTGAAAAATAACCGTGCCAGATGTGTACGTTGAATCACACTCCTACACACAGAACAATTACACTTGTGTTTTGGTTTCGTAGGTTTTATAGTTGCTAGGGACTTAATTAATTAATTGTGTTAACGAAAATTTTCATTTCATTCTTTGTTGTTGTTCTATGCAGTCAGATTGCGTACAAAAACTAGTCAGGGCCAACCGCTTACGAGACTACGTAATCGGACATACAGCTACGAAAAATAAAAAGTATTTGCATTCTTTTTAAATAATTAAGCCCCCATGCAATATATGTACATCCATTTTTATGATATGTATGGATATCACTGTTATGACTGTTACAATGTAATGTTTAACCATTCATTGTTCTGTATAATAGTGGAATGCACACAGGCTGTAGAATATTTGGACATCATTATCTCTGAGAGAAAGACCGGGATAGATCAGCACGACGTGGAAAATTCGTTTTCGTGGAAACAACAGATCCCATCTGAATCATCCTAGCACTTCTAAAAGCTCAGATCACAGCTTCATACTGCCTGTCGGTACATCTCTCCAAATCTTCAAAATCTCGCTGAATTCATGCAAGTGGGGCGAAACAAAAAAAAGTGTGACATCATAGAATTGCTAGTTGACTTTAAATTTGACCAGTAGGGGCTAACTATTAAGGGTGGGGTGTGCAGCTGGCATTTCAGTCCTACTGTTCCTCGACTGGTTTACTAGGACAGATGAGCAGGTACAACCAGGCGCTGCCAAGGGCTTTTTACCTCAGCGTCAAGAAACAGATGGTACAAAACATTACAAGCTGCGAAGGTTTTGTTCTTTACGACTATTTAAAATAAAAGGAAGCGCTAGCATTGAAAATATACGACGTGGGGGAGAAGGATTCTCGTCCAACCAAGGCAATACAATTTTTTCAAGCCGTTGTAATGATGAGTAATGTTCTTGGCAGCTAGAATGTTTTCTTTTTACGTCATCGTAACAAATTGCGCGTCAAAAAAAGCAAAACAAGGATAATGAAATGTAGTCGAATTAAATCAGGTGATGCTGAGTGAATTAGATTAGGAAACGAGATATTTATTGTAGTAGATGAGTTTTGCGATTTGGACAGCAAAATATCTGATCATGGCCGGAGTAGGAAGGATATAAAATGTAGACTGGCAATGGCAATAAAAGCGTTTCTGAAGAAGAGAAATTTGTTAACATCGAATATAGATTTAAGTGTGAAAGTGAAACAAGGACGATAAACAGTTTTCCCAAGAAGAGAGTAGACGCTTTTGAAATATGGTGCTACAGAAGAATGCTGAAGATTAGATGGGTTCGTTATTAAAAGTTCGCTACAATGTCTTCCGAGTGTTTGAACTTCCATGAAATAGACGGTATTTTCAATGCTGTTCCTATACAAATTCATAATGAGAAGAAAAGATCTGTAAATGATATTAAGCAACTCGAATATAAAGTTCTTACCAGTTTCACCATCAAACAACTCTAAAGTATTCACTGTGCGACCGAAAGATAGCCCTTCGGGCAGGATTTATCATCTTGTGTACATTCATCGAGCAGAACATAACGACGTTCCACGTGTATGCAGTCAGCACTTTGTGTTTTCAACATTAATTATGGAATTCTTCTACCAGGCCCTAAATGGAGATTCCATCAACTTCATGAATAGAATGTTCACAATAGAGACCTGAAAGTTATTTTTGAACACCACGTGGTATTACTAATTAACAAGAGAAAACGTATATGCATTTGGATCAAAACCTAACAACACTTTTGATTAATTATGTCTCTAGAACATTCAGACGCCCGGACCGTCGTAATCTTCATGTTCACGTCATGCATGTAAGCACTGTGGGATGCCTTCTTCCCAGGCGATCATCTCTTCGCCATCTAGTTAAGAACGTGATATCTGCGTTAGCTGTTACGATAACCGGTTACTACGAGGGTGGCCTCTTTGATTGACTGACACGTAGTGTGTAATTCATTCCTGGTTACAAATTTCAAATCAATGCCAGGTGCAAACTTTCATTTAGAGTATGAAAGATGTGTAGTACTGTATTTTTTGGACACTAGCCAGTACGCCGTTTTTCTTTGCTTCATCACAAGCTGTTTCCCCATTTATGTTTGAATGACATATTTCAAATCAACTTCCTTATAGACGCGTAAGTCAAACCAAATCATTCGCATCCCTCATTGACATATTTTTACCCATTTATTTGTCTCGAGTTATCCAATCACTGCGGCTTATCATATAACAATGAATCATTTCTTGTACGGTTATTTAATAGGAAAGGGTTATAGATAAAAACCGCGGTGTAATGTAATAGTATTTTCTCAAAGTCTGAACATGATGAAAATCAGAACAATTTGGCATGAAATTATGGAATTGTAAAGTTCTGTGCTTCACTAAACATACGAATGTATTTATCTTACACTACACGACTGATGAGTCACAAGGACATAAAGCTGTGTCAAAATGATACGTGGAAGTATTGACGCATAATGTCGAATGGTTGCATAAGCTCAGGTGTAAATTAAACAGAAGATGATCTTTGGTTTATTCGTAGTATACAAGAGAAGCCGCTTGCGAAGATTTTACTGGAACATTACTCTCCTGTGGCCTTTACAAGTCAAGTTGGAGTAGCAAGAGGCTTTGAGGTAAATAATGGTCAAATAAAGCGCCCACAGACCACGCCGGAGACTTTCACTTGGTAAAGAGTATTATATGTACCGTGAATATTTACTCATTCTAATACATTTAGCTCGTCAAGGAACCGTAAATGTAAAATTAAATGGAACTGAGTTCTCGTTGAGGCAGATACCCAAGATGTATGCAGTGCAAAACCTCAAAACATGATACAAAGAAAATAATCAACCACCATGCACAAAACGCATGTAGATGTACCGAATTTTAGTCAAAATCTGAAACTACAAAAGTATTTCAAAAATGTCCGTTCAGCTGAACGTGATGGAAATTTGAAATTCAGTATGAAGTAAAAAAGTAGTGAAAAGATTCCAGATTCGAGATTTTCTACAATTACGACCAATTTCAAAGATTTTTTAAATATCGTTTTATCGCAAGAATAAGATTCACTATTAGGCGGTATAACATTTATTTATTTTTGAATTTATTTCACCTGACAGGTTAGAGTCTTCAAATTCTCCCCTGCCTTTAACCAGAAACCCTTAGTGAGTGAAATTTACCACATGAATAGGACCTGAAACAATGATGATAATAATGATAACATTAATCATATAATAACAATGTCAAAAGCTATACTTATGAATATATGTCAGTCTTATTGCAGAATATTGTGTTAAGCAATTACCTCATGAAGTTCTTGTAAAATGTTAATTAAGGCAAGTGCCATAAATTTATGGCATCAGTAAAGGTGGAATCAGATGACTGATTAGAGGGGGACGAGAAACAGTAGAATAAGTTTAATAGGTGAGATAGAATGAGTGAAGCAGAAACAGATAGGAATGAGACAAGCGGGGACAGATAGGAATGAGACAAGTATGATTAGTGTTGACGATGTGACATCTCTGGTTGAATACTGGACAGAAAGTAAACAGCACGAATATTTCGAGAGAGTAACTGCGCCTATGATAACAGATAAATCTTTAATCTACTATTGAACGATGCACGGATTTCGATAATACACTGTTTACAGGACAGTTTGTTCTAGAGTCTATGAATGAAATGAAGAAGGAGATGTAGAAATATTTAGTGTTATGCATATGTACGGTCCAGATGCTAGACATATCCTTTGTGGTTGTGGAAAGTATATGAGATGTGGAAACAGATATTGACGAGACCAACCACTAAAAAACCGACGCAGGAGACAGAATGTTTGAAAATTACGTGGCTTGTCCGGTCGCATTCATCCTGTCTGAGCATAGGAAGGATTGACACGATAAAGCAACTGAAAGTGATTCACAGATTTAAGCAGTCACCGTGAGTAGTGCAAGTCGTCTGGAGTTTCTTGTATTTGAGCAGTATTGAACTATATCAGAATAGTGGCATGTCTAAATAATTGACTAATTTTTGTCATATCTTTATGAAATGTATTCCCAAGTTTTGAATACGGTTATACACTGAAGAGCCAAAGAAACTGGTACACCTGCGTAATATCGTGTAGGGCCCCCAAGAGCACGCAGAAGTGCCGCAACACGACGTGGCATGGACTCGACTAATGTCTGAAGTAGTGCTAGAGGGAACTGACACCATGAATCCTGCAGGGCTGTCCATAAATCCGTAAGAGTACGAGGGGGTGGAGATTTCTTCTGAACAGCACGATCAAGGCATCCCAGATAGGCTCAATAATGTTCCTTTCTGGGGAGTTTGCTGGCCAACAGAAGTGTCTAAACTCAGAAGAATGTTCTTGGAGCCACTCTGTAGCAGTTCTGGATGTGTGGGGAGTCGCATTGCCCTGCTGGAGTTGCCCAAGTCCGTCAGAACGCACAATGGACATGAATAGGTGCAGGTGATCAGACCTGTCTGGGTCGTATCTAGACGTATCAGGGGCCCCATATCACTCCAAGTGCACACGCCCCACACTATTACAGAACCCCCACCAGTTGGAACAGCCCCCTGCTGACAGGCAGGGTCCATGGATTCACGAGATTTTGTCCATCACCACACACGTCCTTCTGCTCGATAGAATTTGAAACGAGACTCGTCCGACCAGGCAACATGTCTCCAGTCATCAACAGTCTAATGTCGGTGTTGACGGACCCAGGTGAGGCGTAGTAAAGCTTTGTGTTGTGCAGTCATCAAGGGTACACGAATGGGTTTTCGGCTCCGAAAGGCCATATTGATGACGTTTCGTTGAATGGTTCGCACGCTGACACTTGTTGGTGGCCCAGTATTGAAATCTGCAGCAATTTGCGGAAAGGTTGCACTTCTGTAACGTTGAATGAATCTCTTCAGTCGTCGTTGGTCTCTTTGTTGCAGAACCTTTTTCTAGTCGCAGCGATGTCGGAGATTAGAAGTTTTACCGGATTCCTGATATTCAAGGTACACTCGTGAAATAGTCGTACGTGAAAATCCCCACTTCATTCTACGTAGTGCTGTGCCCCAGTGCCCGTGCACCGACTGTTACACCACGTTCAAACTCACTTAAACCTTGATAACCTGCCATTGTAGCAGTAGTTACCGATCTGACAACTGCACCGGACATTTGTCTTACATAGTGGTTGCCAAGCGCTGCGCCGTATTCTGCTTGTTTACATATCTCTGTATTTGAATACGCATGCCTATATCGGTTTCTTTGGTCCTTCAGTGTACATAAGCTGTATTTGAATACGCATGCCTATATCAGTTTCTTTGGCCCTTCAGTGTACATAAGCTGTAAAATTTTCTAGAAATGTATGAAAGTTTGTGCCGAATCAGGACTGGAATTCGGATTGCCCGCTTATCGCGACTAGTCGCCTTAACCACCTCTGCCATTCGTGTGCCCCTCCATGGCCGGCATAAACATTTCATTTGATTTTAGTAAGCTGTACAGCTGATGTAAAATCGTATTTGCAATTTTCGTATACATTTCATAAATTTAATATGTGCTGCGTAGATCGTCAGCGGTGACTGTTCCTTCAGTCATAAATGCACGTCTGGAGGACATTTGCATCGAGCTAAACAGACATTGCAAAGTGCAAACATTGCAATTACTGTGTTTTGTTGCAGCTACATTCAGAATTACTTCTAGATATTTTTAATTCGACAGTATATATTTCTCGTTCCTTTATCGTGTAGTTAAGATCTACTGAAGTTCTATGTTGGGTGATGTACATAACTTTATTATTCCTTGATGTTGGCCCCATAACGGTATATTAGCAAAATGTTCTACTGACAAAATATGAAGGTGATATACTGCAAATTCTAACTCACGCCGTTTCCTCATTGGCGTCACCAACAAAAAGTAAAGTAGTAAGACTATCTCCTAAGTCATTATGCAAATTTATTGTGCATCACCACGAGGAGATACCTTTGGAAGATAAATAGGGTAATATAGGATCCAAAGTCATATTGGAAGGAGTTAGGAAGTCCAAAGTTACCTTATTTGAAAAGTGTTAATCATAGATCAATAGAAGAACTGATGTGATATTTAACAAGACGTGTTACCACGCATCACGGGGTTACAAATACTAAACCCCTACATTCATGAAAAAGCGAGTTCACATCCTGATATTGCTCAGAAATTTTGTGACCTGTAAGGAAGTTTACGTGGTAGGAAACAACAGGCAAATGCAATAGAAAAGCCCTACTTCGTAATATGAGCCAATGTCTACAGCTAACTCAGAAATAACATTTTTGGGTATGGGACAAATACACAGAGTTCATATTAGTCGTGGGATACTTCCTAATATCATGTCGGACCTCCTTTTACCCGGTGTGTAGTGCAGTATCTCGACTTGGCATGGACTCAGCCAGTCGTAGGAAGTCCTCTGCAGAAATACTGAGTAATGCTCCCTCTTTAGCTGTCCATAATTGTGAGAGTGCTGCCGGTGTAAGACGTTTTGCAGGAACTGATATGTCAATTACGTCCCACAAAAGTTCGATGAGATTCATGTCGGGCGATGTGGGTGACCAAATCATCAGCTCAAACTGTCCAGAATGTTCTTCAAACCATTCGCGAAGAATTGTGGCCCGGTGACGTGCGCACAGTTGTTTGGAAACGTGAAGTCCATGAATGGCTGCAGAGGGTCTCCAAGTAGCCGAACATTACCAATTAGTCAATGATCGGTTCAGCTGGACCAGACGACCCAATCCATTCCATATACAGGGTGTTACAAAAAGGTACGGCCAAACTTGCAGGAAACATTCCTCACACACAGATAAAGAAAAGATGTTATGTGGACATGTGTCCGGAAACGCTTAATTTCCATGTCAGAGCTCATTTTAGTTTCGTCCACCTACACTCAATGGAGCACGTTATCATGATTTCATACGTGATACTCTACCTGTTCTGCTAGAATATGTGCCTTTACAATTACGACACAACATGTGGTTCATGCACGATGGAGCTCCTGCACATTTCAGTCGAAGTGTTCGTACGCTTCTCAACAACAGATTCGGTGAGCGATGGATTGGTAGAGGCGGACCAATTCCATGGCCTCCACGCTCTCCAGACCTCAACCCTCTTGACTTTCATTTATGAGGGCATTTGAAAGCTCTTGTCTACGCAACCCCGGTACCAAACGTAGAGACTCTTCGTGCTCGTATTGTGGACGCCTGTGATACAATACGCCATTCTCCAGGGCTGCATCAGCGCATCAGGGATTCGATGCGACGGAGGGTGGATGCATGTATCCTCGCTAACGCAGGACATTTTGAACATTTCCTGTAACAAAGTGTTTGAAGTCATACTGGTACGTTCTGTTGCTGTGTGTTTCCATTCCATGATTAATGTGATTTGAAGAGAAGTAATAAAATGAGCTCTAACATGGAAAGTAAGCGTTTCCGGACACATGTCCACATAACATATTTTCTTTCTTTGTGTGTGAGGAATGTTTCCTGAAAGTTTGGCCGTACCTTTTTGTAAGGCCCTGCATACCCAGCCCACAACATTGTGGAGCCACGACTAGCTCGCACAGTGCCTTCTTGACAACTTTGAGCCACCGCTTCGTGGGGTGTGCACCACATCCGAACTCTATCATCCGCTCTTATCAATTGGAATCAAGATTCTTCTGACCAGGACACGATTTTCCAGTTGCCTTGGGTCCAACCGACATCACGACGAGACCAGGAAAGGTGCTGTAGGCTATTTAGCGCTGTTAGCAAAGGCACTCGCGTCGGTTACCTGCTGCCATAGTCCATTAACGCCAAATTGCGCCTCAGTCTTAACGGATACGTTCATCGTGCGCCCCACACTTCTTTCAACGATTATTTCCTCAATGTTGCTTGTTTATTAGCACTGACAACTCTACGCAAACACTGCTGATGTTTGTCTTTCAATGAACGCTGTCCGTCACTACTTTTCCCGTGGCGAGAACTAATGTTTGAAATTTGGTATTCTCGGTACACCCTGACCTGTGGATCTCAGAATACTGAATTCCCTAACGATTTACGAAACGGAATGTCCCATGCGTCTAGCTCCAACTACCGTTTCGCGTTCAAAGTCTATTAATCCTTTTCGTGCGGCCAGAATAACGTCGAAAACTTTTCCACGTGAATCACCTAAGTGCAAATGACTGCTCGCCAATGTGCTGCCCTTTGTGCTTTCCTGGTAGTTAGGCAGCTGACGATAGAGACGTATGCATCGAGTGAACTGGTATCATAACAGTCTCTGACACTTAGTTTGCATAGAATTTGGTGCCAGAAAACAACTAAGAGATTTCGAATTTGGATGTTTTTTATCCTTTATTTCGAATATACTATAAGCAAGATTTGGACGCTCTTCAACAGCATGCTGCTGATACATTACGCATCATTTACCGTACGTGAAATTTATGTCTTTCATTTCTACATTGCTGAATTTTATTTTCGAATGCTTATCTAGGTAATTAGTGCACCTATGTTTCAAAAAGTTATAAAATTTTAAGCAAAATTCAAGCTAGAAATAGCCATTTCATGTGCGGCGACTTGTGTTGTCTATGATGTTTTGTTATGTCTTAACATATTTTGTGAATATTAATATGTACGCTAATTTTTATTGCACTGTCGCCTTTGGTTTTCCAGCAGGATGCTGTGTTAGCACATTATGAATAGTGTAAGACGACAACCAAGGCAACAAGCCTTTTGGTTGCTGTAATGATCTACACTGGCTGGATCGAATGAGAAACAAATCACCTCCCTCGAACTCCGGTACGTAAATGATATGGTCCCACAACGAACTGAACGATATAAATAGAACAGCCCTCCTAAATAAGTCCTGGTTGTTGATTCTTACAAGCTTTAAAGATTTAATAATATAAAGAGGTTTTAACTAACTACTGAATTAGAAGTCTTCGCCTGATCTAACACCAATTTGTCGCTGCTATTGCTCGAAGTACATATGCGAGTATATTTAAGAAAGCAGTAATTACACATTAACGTGAGCAATAAATTACAGAGTGAGAGGAACTACCAGCTATGAATATTGAAACGAACTAGAATTAGAGGTAGACTGTTTGGCAAAGTCCGCAAGGAACAAGTTCAATGGGAGTGACTATTTTCTCACTCTCGAAAATACATAATCATAGACGGGTGTATAGTGATTAGCCTGATCATGCCAGAAAGACATACGAAAACCCCCTACTAATGAGAAAGTTTGCTCGGTCATGAACCCTCGAATCCCTGGCCAACTGTTAAGTCATTGTATGGTTATGAGACATGGATTATGAGATAACCGGAACAGAAGAGAATCGAAGCATTTCGGATGTGATGCTGTAGAAGAATGTTGCAAATTTTATGGAATGATGTGGTAGGCAATGAGAAACTTCTCTAAAGAATCGGCGCGGAAAGGAGCATGTGGAAAACACTGACAAGAAGAAGGACAGAATGATAGGACACCTGTTAAGACATCAGGGAATAACTTCCATTGTACTAGTGGGAACTTTAGAGGGGAAAAACTGTGAAGGAACACATAGATTTGGATATGTCCAGCAAGCAAATAATTAATACTGTACGTTTAAGTGCTTCTCTGAGATGAAAATGTTGGCACAGGAAAGAAATTCGTGGCAGTCGGCATCAAACCAGTCAGAAGACTAAAAGAAAAAAAAGCATACTAGAGTTCACAAGAGAGACACATTGTATCAAGTATCGCTCTGTTTTTAATTTTTCGTCGTTATGTTGTTGTTGTGGTCTTCAGTCCAGAGTCTGGTTTGATGCTGCTCTCCATGCTACTCTACACTGTGCAAGCTTCTTCATCTCCGAGTAACTACTGCAAGCTACATGCTTCTGAATCTGCTTAGTGTATTCATCTCTTGGTCTCCCTCTACGATTTTTACCCTCCACGCTTCCCTCCAATACTAAATTGGTGATCCCTTGATGTCTTAGAACATGCCCTACCAACCGATCCCTTCTTCTAGTCAAACTGTGCCACAAATTCCTTTTCTCCCCAATTCTATTCAGTACCTCCTCATTAGTTACGTGATCTACCCATCTAATCTTCAGCATTCTTCTGTAGTACCACATTTCGAAAGCTTCTATTCTTTTCTTGTCTGAAATATTTATGTCAATGTTTCGCTTCCATACAAATACTTTCAGAAAAGACTTCCTGACACTAAAATCTATATTCCATATCTACAAATTTCTCTCCTTGAGAAACGCTTTTCTTGCCATTGGCAGTCTACATTTTATTTCCTCTCTACTTCGACCATCATCAGGTATTTTGATCCCCAAATAGCAAAACTCGTCTACTACCTTAAGTGTCTCATTTCCTAATCAAAGTTCCTTAATGCAATGAAATAAAGTTAAAAATATGCTCATCACTTACCCTACAATTTATTTCAATAGCACCAGTAAGTGAGCTGCGTGTATTTCCATAAGTGATACAGGCGATTTAGATGCGAAAATATTTAATCTGAGGGACCATTGTACTTACAAAGTGTGGTATAATAACTAAACCTTGGTAATCGCCGATGCATCTTACCCAGTGCATGTTAATAACTGATGTGAAGCTTTCATACAACTGTTATTCAAGCAATATTGAGGATATTCAACCCAGTTGTCAATCGTGTGATTATTGCCACAACATATTCAGAGGCAACATTATCCCATTTTCAAGTGCGAAAAACCTGGAAAACAGGTGAAACAATCCACCTTATACCAACAGACATATAGGGATTATAGACGTCCGAAGTCATAACCAACCTTAAAAGATTTTGTATGCCCTTAGGCCTCGTCACAACTTAAAAACGAGCTGCACACGTGCATTGTCAACTCAAACCATAAAACATAAAATATCACAAGCTGGTGCATCCGCCGTTCCCGAGGTAAGCTGCAAACTGAAAGCCTCCCCCACCATCTACCAATAATGATATTCACTTAAAGCCTAAAGCTCAGTCATTTCTTTTCCGCCCGCAAATAGAGGAGGAGAAAACTTCTGTCTACATGTCCCCATACTAGGCTTAATATTTCTCTTATCCTGCCTTAGAGGTCCTTACGTGAAATGGATAAGATTCAGAGAAATGGAAACAAAACAGATTTAAAAAGTAATCGCCGTATCTGTTAATACATTTATTCTGCTGCGAGGCAAGACGGCGAGTGACTGAATTTTCACTTCATCCATTATCGCATTGACTGCGATACACCGGTCTATGAGCAACAGCTCCTCCACATCTATAGCATCAGTTCTTCGCAGAGTGGTAGAGTGTCATTTCTCCGTTCGTTGTTCAGACATGATTGATCACAGTGAAATGGTCTGTGTACCTGACCACTATGTCATAACGGTGGTGAACTGTTGCTCTATACTTCCACCAATTCAGCAAGGGCTGCGATTCTTCCCTTCAGCTACAGAACACGGGTTACCCCATGTTACTTCACTAAATCACTGGATTGCACCATTTTCTTTTTGGCTGCTGTAGATACGGCATTGTTGCACGGATATTTTAGTGTGTAGCTGGACTAGAAACATGTAACAGCAAACAAACTAACTAATAAAGTACTTTATTTTTTCGAGATGATAATTAAAACGTCATGACTATCCCTCCTAGGTACTTTTGTGGCGTATTAATAAAATGACTTTCAATGCACTTCGTATTGTTACTGCCCTAATATCAGTCTTTCCCTTTTCCATGGTTGATTTATTTAGCAAAGATAAGGTTTCAATATGATTAAAAATTAAGCTAAGTGTGTGTGAATAGACTATTCCTGAAAAAAAAAATCTTCAGGACTCGCAAGCTGGTTACGAATGATTTCGGGTGCTGTTATGATCAATCCAGAAGTTTCTTTCACAATCACTCGTATTATACAGGAGGAATATTAATGCTCCCATGGATAGAAATCTAAGGTATGGGAAATGAAACGGGTCCATCCATACCTATCCACTTGTTATGGAAAATGTCATCGCAGTTCTGACATTGCAATTCAGAGAGCAATCTTGCTTAGACTTTGCGACTCGAATGTCTATCTTCCTTAGTCGCATGGTTTCTCCTGTGTTGAGAGGCACATTGTCAAGAAGAGCTGGAAGAGTGTATACTGCCGAAATCAGTTCCTTCACTACATGATAGCAATTGTAACGTTACTGACCACAGTGTCTGTAAAGAAGAGTTACTAAACACAGTTTTCCGAAGTCCCTTCGCCAAAGAAGACGAAATAAATACGAGTATTCCAGAATTCAAATGAAGGACAACATCCAATCTGATTCACTTAGAAATCCTCATTGTAGCGAAACAGCTTGAATCAGTTAATAAAGTCCAGACCTCCGGTACAGTCTGTATACCAGTTAAATTCCTTTCAAAGTGTGCTGATATAATAGCTCCGTACTGAATAATTACGTACAACCACTCGCTCAACGAAAGATCCGTAACTGCAGAGTGGAAAGTTGAACGGGTCACACCAATACCAAAGAAAGTAAAATGGACTAATCCGCTGAATAACACACGCATATCACTAACGGCGATTTACAGTAAGATTTTGG
Source organism: Schistocerca piceifrons (assembly GCF_021461385.2). Classification (NCBI taxonomy): domain Eukaryota; kingdom Metazoa; phylum Arthropoda; class Insecta; order Orthoptera; family Acrididae; genus Schistocerca; species Schistocerca piceifrons. The sequence continues at coordinate 124,453,770 of NC_060141.1, read as the reverse complement.
AACTTATACTGTGTTGAGACATTATGTATCACTTCGCAGAAAACGATATATTGAAAAATAGCCAACACGGATTAAGAAACTATCGTTTTTTTGCAGCACAGCTCGCTCTTTATTCTAATGAAGTAATGGTTGCTATCAAAAGGTGATTTCATACTAATTCCATATTTCTAGATTTCGAAATGGTTCGAATGGCTCTGAGCACTATAGGAATTAGCATCTGAGGTCATCAGTCCCCTAGAACTTAGAACAACTTAAACCTAACTAACCTAAGGACATGACACACATCCATGCCAGAGGCAGGTTCGAACCTGCGACCATAGCAGTCGTGCGGTTCCGGACTGAAGCGCCTGGAACCGCTCGGCCACCGCGGTCGGCTTCTAGATTTCCAGACGGCTCAAGTCAACGTTCGTCACAAGTGACTTCTAATCATATTGCGGGCCTATGGAGTATCGTCTCAGCTGTGCGACTGGGTTCGCGAATACCTGTCACAAAGATCACAGTCCGAAGAAATTGACGGAAAGTCATCTTGTAAAACAGAAGTAATATTTGACGTTCCCCAAGGTAGTGTTACAGGCCCTCTGCTTGTCCTGATGCATGTAAACGATCTAGGAGACAATCTGAGCAATTTCCATAGAGTGTTTGCAAGATGATGCTGTCATTTATCGTTTCGTAAATTCATCAGATGATTAAAACCAGTTGAAAAGTGATTTAGAGAAACTAGCTGTATGGTCCGAAAACTTGATTCTAAATAATGAACAAATGAGGTCACTCACATGAGTACTAGAAAAGAATCCGCTGAATTTCGATTACTCGATAAATCATAAATCTAAAGGCTGAGAATTTAACTAAATGCTTAGGGTTTACAATTACAAATAACTTAAACTGGAACGATCACATAGATAATGTTGCGGGGAAACCGAACCATAGACTGCGGCTTTTTTTTAAAAAAGATCTTATGGGACCTAACTGCTATGGTCATCAGTCCCTAAGCTTACACGCTACTTAACCTAAATTATCCTAACCACAAACACACACACACCCATGCCCGAGGGAGGACTCGAAGCTCCGCCGGGACCAGCCGCACAGTCCATGACTGCAGCACCTTAGCCTGCTCGGCTAATCCCGCGCGGCTGCGGTCTATTGGTAGAACACTTGGAAGATGCAACAAGTCTACTAAAGACACTGCCTACACTATGCTTGTGCGTCCTCTTGAGTACTGCTGCGCGGTGTGGGATCCCCATCAAATAGTACTGACGGAGGACATAAAAAAAGTTCAAATAAGGAATCTCGTGGAACGGTAGAGAAATAGCTTGAAGGTGGTTCGGTGAAACCCCTACGAGGCACTTAATTGTGAACTGCAGAGTAATCATGTAGATGTTTCTGTAGATGTAGACCTCTACACTCAATCTTCTCGTAAGGCGTTTGACTCTACAAGACAGTCTCCAGCAGTAGCTGCTGGACTGAGGCTATCTGATTTTCTCCACAAAATTTTTCTACGCTTACTTGTCACTTATTGTGCTTGGTATCCTTTGAAATACACTCCTCCACAACCGATACATCGCTCTAAACGCCGTTTACACGTCCGGAAGCCGTCTTGGCACGCCTCTTGCTGGATCGTGTGAAGCGCCGTCTGCGAATTTTCTTTTATCTATCGTTGCGAATCTTCGTTTTTTCAACGGCATGTTCAACTTTACAAATAAAAACAAGTCCGCAGGAGCCATGTCTGGAGAGCACGGAGGATGAGGCAGCGCAGTGATTTCTCTTTTTGTGCAATAGTCACGCACCAACAGGGATGATCGTGCGGGTGCGCCATCGTGATGCAAGAGCCATGACTTGTCTCGCCTCATTTCATGCCATTTCCTTCTTACGTTTTTTCGCAAGAATTGCAACACGTCCCGATAGTACCGTCGATTAACAGTTTGTCCCTGTGGTATGAATTCATGATAAACTAATCCTTCAAAGTCAAACAAAACTATCAGAATGGCTTTGACATTTGACCTGACCTGACGAGCTCTTTTTGTCCTTGAAGAACGTTTCCCGACCCATTATGAAGACTGAACGGTGATTTCAACATCATAGTCGTAGACCCACGTTCCACACACGCTCTCTTAAGGAACATCTCGCTCTCATTTGCGCGATCAAAAAGTCCTTCCCAGATTTCGAAGAGGAAGTATTTCTGCTCTTAACTGATGAGCCGTGGAACGCAGTTGGCTGAAACACGATGCATTTCAAGACGCTATGTCAGGATTTCATGACATGCTCCAATTGAAATGTTGCATTCTTCTGCAACCTCTCAGACATGCGACCTAACATCGCATTAATTGCGATATCATGTTTCCCCCAACTTCATCTCCCTTGCCTGATTCCGGACTGTTTGCCCTACTAAATTCACCGCCGATCACGCTCTCCCGCTCCGATTTCGGGCTAAGGGGCTCGCTAGTATTTTCGGACCCACACGAACTGGTCGACTGCTTAATATTAGCGACGTCTATTATTGGCGATTGAGCTACAGAATCATACATAATTTCGCTACCGGCACAGGTACTTAGCTTTGTCGATCTGGATCCTTCTGCCATGGTATTGCTGCCGATGTTGCAGTTGAAGCCGGCGCTGAACATCTCGTAGCCTCTGCTGTGATACTTCAATCACCGCTGTACGATGAATCACCGTTGAAGATGCCGCTACTGGCTGGAACCACGTGCTTTCGATGTCGCCTGTTCTTCCGCGTTACTTTTTTACCACTCCTAACCACTGCTAAAACACGGTGTACACAACTGTTGCAAAATTCGTAGCTCAGAGCCCCCACGCAAACTGCCTAAACTGCCGCAGACTTGGGACCTAGATCACAGAATGTCGTTAACTGTGAGAATTACAATTGTACTTTCACAACTATTAAAGAAATCTAATATTCAGTACTGAATAGATCTCACATTTAACATTTGCGAGAGGTCCTGCCTATCGAAGTTCAGATAATACTTTTGGAAACATTTTGCAGAATTCAGATCCAATTCTAAAACTTTCCAGAGTTCATATTCTGCAACTAACACTTTCCAAAATGTCTGCACGTCTTTTCTAGCCATCAGAGAAAAATGTGCATGGCATCCATCGTGTTGTTACCGCTTTCTGTTCCTTGTTCCTAAAGGATGTGATAAGGAATACTACTCAATCCATGATAAGAAGACTGCAGCACTGCGTTGATACCAATGGTCAACACTTTGAACACCTTCTGTTAATGGACGTTCATGACACTTCTGTGACCTTCGTTGACCTTCAAAGACCTTAGTGTTACATATCATTGGATTCGTCTGGATAGGCTTATTTCGTGAGATATTTGGTCCGGTGACTATCAATGGCCCACCCTATATATATATATATATATATATATATATATATATATATATATATATATATATACTCCTGGAAATTGAAATAAGAACACCGTGAATTCATTGTCCCAGGAAGGGGAAACTTTATTGACACATTCCTGGGGTCAGATACATCACATGATCACACTGACAGAACCACAGGCACATAGACATAGGCAACAGAGCATGCACAATGTCGGCACTAGTACAGTGTATATCCACCTTTCGCAGCAATGCAGGCTGCTATTCTCCCATGGAGACGATCGTAGAGATGCTGGATGTAGCCCTGTGGAACGGCTTGCCATGCCATTTCCACCTGGCGCCTCAGTTGGACCAGCGTTCGTGCTGGACGTGCAGACCGCGTGAGACGACGCTTCATCCAGTCCCAAACATGCTCAATGGGGGACAGATCCGGAGATCTTGCTGGCCAGGGTAGTTGACTTACACCTTCTAGAGCACGTTGGGTGGCACGGGATACATGCGGACGTGCATTGTCCTGTTGGAACAGCAAGTTCCCTTGCCGGTCTAGGAATGGTAGAACGATGGGTTCGATGACGGTTTGGATGTACCGTGCACTATTCAGTGTCCCCTCGACGATCACCAGTGGTGTACGGCCAGTGTAGGAGATCGCTCCCCACACCATGATGCCGGGTGTTGGCCCTGTGTGCCTCGGTCGTATGCAGTCCTGATTGTGGCGCTCACCTGCACGGCGCCAAACACGCATACGACCATCATTGGCACCAAGGCAGAAGCGACTCTCATCGCTGAAGACGACACGTCTCCATTCGTCCCTCCATTCACGCCTGTCGCGACACCACTGGAGGCGGGCTGCACGATGTTGGGGCATGAGCGGAAGACGGCCTAATGGTGTGCGGGGCCGTAGCCCAGCTTCATGGAGACGGTTGCGAATGGTCCTCGCCGATACCCCAGGAGCAACAGTGTCCCTAATTTGCTGGGAAGTGGCGGTGCGGTCCCCTACGGCACTGCGTAGGATCCTACGGTCTTGGCGTGCATCCGTGTGTCGCTGCGGTCCGGTCCCAGGTCGACGGGCACGTGCACCTTCCGCCGACCACTGGCGACAACATCGATGTACTGTGGAGACCTCACGCCCCACGTGTTGAGCAATTCGGCGGTACGTCCACCCGGCCTCCCGCATGCCCACTATACGCCCTCGCTCAAAGTCCGTCAACTGCACATACGGTTCACGTCCACGCTGTCGCGGCATGCTACCAGTGTTAAAGACTGCGATGGAGCTCCGTATGCCACGGCAAACTGGCTGGCACTGACGGCGGCGGTGCACAAATGCTGCGCAGCTAGCGCCATTCGACGGGCAACACCGCGGTTCCTGGTGTGTCCGCTGTGCCGTGCGTGTGATCATTGCTTGTACAGCCCTCTCGCAGTGTCCGGAGCAAGTAAGGTGGGTCTGGCACACCGGTGTCAATGTGTTCTTTTTTCCATTTCCAGGAGTGTATATATATATATATATAGCTCACAAACCTATGTATGTATCGTAGAAAAGATATGTATATGTATACATTGTAAAAGACGTAACTCGTCGAAATGTTTTTATTCCCACCGAAAAAGGAAAGACAGTATTTTTCTTCATTCACCACGAGAATAAAAACATATTTTATCTAGAAAGCAATGAAAATATGATGAAAAATTGAGCTATAAAGAAATACAATTCAGAATGCAAACCAAGAAGTGACGTCAGAGCAGCCTTCGGCTGGATGTTACAAGTCGAAGCCCACGGTTGGTTCCGCAAATTCCTTTTGACGCGACTGTCTCCCCACTATTGACGTTTAGCCCTCAAGCATTTACTAACGCTTCTGTGATATCACTCACATCGTCGTAGCCTTCCACCCTTACTCCAATGTATGAAAGCTTCTGCGAAGTCTGTATGATAAGAAGATATATACTGGCATACAGCAGGTTTGATCTTCGAATCAATTTTAAGAATGTGATACCTTTCAAGCAACGTAAGGCGAGAATGGAAATAGCAAAGGTTGTGAAGTTGATGAGTGGGGTGAAGGTCGATTGTAAAAATTGGGATCCAGGAGGAGATAGGAACTGCGATAGAGTGCGTATGTTTGTTTTTGAAGATGTAATTGTGTAATTTTTGAAGTAATGTTTACTAGGTTCCTCAAGGCTGCTGATGCCTTACAGTATCATAGACGTTTAATGTATTACTATTTCAAATTCTTCATTTTTTTTAAATGTGCAAATGGATGAGTAGTGCTGGAAAAGTAGCAGTAAAAAAAATCAGTTACACTACTGGGGAATGAAATTGGTACACTACGAAGATGACGTGCTACAGACGCGAAATTAAACCGACAGGAAGAAGATGCTGTGATATGCAAATTATTAGCTTTTCAGAGCATTCACACAAGGTTGGCGCCGTTGGCGACACCTACAACGTGCTGACATGAGGAAAGTTTCCAACCGATTTCTCATACACAAGCAGCAGTTGATCGGCATTGCCTGATGAAACGTTGTTGTGATGCCTCGTGTAAAGAGGAGAAATGCGCACCATCACGTTTCCGACTTTGATAAAGGTCGGATGGTAGCGTATCCCGACTGTGGCTTATCGCATTGCGACATTGCTGCTCGCGTTGGTCGAGATCCAATGACTGTTAGCAGAATATGGAATCGGTGGGCTCAGTCGAGTAATACGGAACGCCGTGCTGGATGAGAACGGCCTCGTATCACTAGCAGTCGAAATGACAGGCATCTTATCCGCATGGCTGTAACGGATCGTGCAGCCACGCCTCGATCCCTGAGTCAACAGATGGGGACGTCTGCAAGACAACAACCATCTGCACGAACAGTTCAACGACGTTTGCAGTAGCATAACCTATCAGCTCGGAGACCATGGCTGCGGTTACCCTTGACGCTGCATCACAGACAGGAGCGCCTGTGATGGTGTACTCAACGACGGACCTGGGTACACGAATGGCAAAACGTCATTTTTTCGGATGAATCCAGGTTTCTGGATACAGGTTTCTGGATACAGAAAATGTTCGACTGCTGCCCTGGCCAGCAGATTCTCCAGATCTCTTACCAATTGAAAACGTCTGGTCAATGGTGGCCGAGCAACTGGCTCGTCACAATACGCCAGTCACTACTCTTGATGAACTGTGGTATCGTGTTGAAGCTGTATGGGCAGCTGTACTTGTACACGCCATCCAAGCTCTGTCTGACTCAATGCCCAGGCGTATCAAGGCCGTTATTACGGCCAGAGGGGTTGTCCTGGGTACTGATTTTTCAGGATCTATGCACCCAAATTGCATGAAAATGTAATCACATGTAAGTTCTAGTATAATATATTTGTCCAATGAATACCGTTTATCATCTGCATTTCCTCTGGGTGTAGCAATTTTAATGGCCAGTAGTGGTTATTTTGGATGAACCTAGGACCTGTAAAATCTGTAATACGGAATTAATCGTATAAGTTTGTGATAAGGAATAGACCGAGAAGCTGCCTGTAGTTTTTGTTTTATGATGCAGATATGACCATGTAGAAGGTTAAAATCTGTCTATGAGGATTGCAGGAAGAAGAACTGAAGTAGGAAAAAAACTTATATGCAAGGACTAAAAACAAAAAGAAGAAAGTGAACATTATGACTATATCTAAACTCATAATCATATTATTATTTGCTGTACGCTAGTGTAATTTAGTTCATTCTGTGTCACTTTTGATTTCACAGTCTAGACCATTTTAGTTGTATTGTTAATAAACCTATTTAGGGATTTAGAAGAAATGAGCGTGTTATTATTATAAATTTTGTTGTGTAAAATATGCTCAAAAATGTAATCTCTTATTTAGCCCTGTCTAACTATAGGGTCCAAGTTATGTCGGATCACATGAGCACATGAAACCAACATAATTCATTTGTGTTAGACACATTTAAACATGAGAGGTTCAAGAGAAAATATGACAAAATAAGGGCACATGTGAAGATACTACTAATATCCGATAGAATTTATTCGTTATTTTTAATTTTCTTTTCACGTCAAATCTAGAATTGCCATAGAGCAGGCTTTCTGTTTCTTTCCAGATATATTCTGTAACTGCCATCTACGGCATTGTTATTTTTCATCTTCTGTTATGTGGTTACGTGTTTGCTAATGTGTTCTTAGAATATTTCTGCATGCATAAAATTGTATATTTATGTAAATAAGTTATACACAACTGCAACCAGTCACTTTTTTCAATAATAATGCTTTATTACATTAACCGGTTTTCGAACACTTTCAGGTTCATCTTCAGATGATTTCGGGAGGATCCGGGAAGTTACATCATTACTGGTAGTAGCATAATGTTGGGTGCTGGTTCTATGGCAGAAAGATGGGTCACACTTTAATGTATCGCCATGACTATAGCTTATCTGTCGATATGTTTACATCCATATCGACAGATAAGCTATAGTCATGGCGATACATTAAAGTGTGACCCATCTTTCTGCCATAGAACCAGCACCCAGCATTATGCTACTACCAGTAATGATGTAACTTCCCGGATCCTCCCGAAATCATCTGAAGATGAACCTGAAAGGGTTCGAAAACCGGTTAATGTAATAAAGCATTATTATTGAAAAAAGTGACTGGTTGCAGCTGTGTATAACTTATTTACATTAATATACAGTCACGGCTCTAAAATATCCGTAATGGATAAGCATAATAAATTGTATATTTGTTTAAAATAGTAATTAATGTAATGTGTCAAGATAGAGACTTGAGCTCTAAAATGTAATCAATATGTCAGCATGTGTAGCTACAACAGGGAGTCTGAAGAGAAGGGAAAGACTGATTATTCGCGAATAAGCGAGAGCATGGAATGTTTATAGCAGCAGTTTTCAAACTTCTATTTTCAGTGTAAAACACGACACTTAAACATTCAAAGGAAAAGAAATACTCTCACAAACGCTGCAAAAATACACTCTTTTGTAGTAAAAGATAAAGAAAACATGAAATGAAAAAGTACGTGTCATTGCAGATGACTCCGTAGCACACACAAATGCTATAACGATGAAAGCAATGTCTGAAGAGAGATTATTCGCAAATATGTAATAATTTGCTACGAAAACACCATTTAATAAAAAAAAAAAACAAATACCTATTTAATCTTTTTCAGTTAGTGAAAATATGAATTAAAGTTACTGGGATTTAAGTCTCGTGCAGTAGGTAGCAACAATGAGTAGAAGTTCAAAAATGGTTCAAATGTCTCTGAGCACTATGGGACTTAATTGCTAAGCTCATCAGTCCCCTAGAACTTAGAACTACTTAAACCTAACTAACCTAAGGACATCACACGCCGGCCGGAGTGGCCGTGCGGTTATCGGCGCTACAGTCTGGAACCGCGTGACCACTACGGTCGCAGGTGCGAATCCTGCCTCGGGCATGGATGTGTGTGATGTCCTTAGGTTAGTTAGGTTTAAGTAGTTCTAAGTTCTAGGGGACTGATGACCACAGTAGTTAAGTCCCATAGTGCTCAGAGCCATTTGAACCATTTTTTTTTTGACATCACACACATCCATGCCCGAGGGTGGATTCGAACCTGCGACCGTAGCGGTCACGTGGTTCCAGACTGTAGCGCCTAGAACCGCTCGGCCACTACGGTCGGCATGAGTAGTAGTAAATGTAACTTCAGCAAAATGTTATGTGTTTATAACGTAAATCTTTCTCAGACAGATTTTCGAGGTGAGAACTTTGTATCAGTCGTGGTGTCCAATGAAGAAACACTTAGCTGTGGGAAAAGACGTTTCACCATAATATGTTGGCGACCCGTATGTCAGATCAGTGTACTCTTTATTAGGAACTGCTTCTGTAAACATCCTCTTGAAAATGGCCATTTGTACAGAGGTACAGTAATAAGTGAGTTATTTACAGTCTTCTTGTTTTCGATGCATATCACAGACGGTGACCTTAAAGGACAAATACATTAAAATGCTTACTGTTGTGGACTAACATGTAACAAAGTAAGTTGAAACTTAAATTGTTTGGACACTGGAGCAACGTGTTTACCTTGTGAACTATTTTCGATCCATGTTGCAGACTGTGAACTTAAAGCATAAATAAATTAAAGTTTTTCCTGTCGTAAAAGTAATCTGAAAACTATAAAATCGAAAGAGAAAAGAGACAGGTTTACCAAGTGGACTGGTTTTAATGCCCATGGAGGTTAAAGTGCAATTACTCTTCTTCCCATGGGATCATATTTAACTAAGTAATTCGAAAGCTACGATGTAGGTACAGTGCAGTAACATCTTTACTAGGTGGACTGTTTTTAGCACTGATTGTGAGCACATGCTGGGAACTGTATATATGGTGCACGTTTGGTCTGCGTCGCCAACGACAGATACTTCAATCAAAAAGGAGACTAAGTAACTCACGTATTACCGCGTCTCTTTACAAACGGTCACTTTCAAGAGGACAATTACAGCAGCATTTCTCCATAAGGAGTTCACTAATATAGATTATGGACTGCCCACATGGGACGATGGCAAGCCGTTACCCGTAGCTAAGTGTTTCTTCGTCGGACATTACGACCGTCACAAAGCCTTCTTCTCGAAAATGTCTGAAAAAGACGTATTTTATTAACATATAATATTTTGCTGAAGTACTTACTCTTTATATCTGTTTCAAGTTACTTAAATCCCATTATCTTCATATTTTCAATAACTCACAAAGATTAAACACGTATTAATTTCGTTTATTAAATAATATTTGATAATAAATTATTACATATTTGCGAATAGTCTCTCTATTGACATTGCTTTCATTATTGTAGTATTTATGTGTCCCACCTTTAATGACACAGAATTTTTCTTCATATTATCTTTTCTTCATCTTTTACTACATATAACTGTGTTTTTGCACTGTTCGTGGGTGTTGCTCCATCCTTTTTGGATGTTTATCCATATTGTGAGTCGACTTAAGTGTTGATTAACGTAATGTGCTAGTAAAAACATGAGCATCAAATCATGCCCACCATTATATCAGTTGGCTACGATCAGTTAGGAAAAAATAGATGGCGTTTCATTGGTGAAGCATTTTTTTTATGTCTGCCGGTTTGTTTATATTTCAGAACTCTTCATACTATAGTATTCCAAAGCCATTTTGAGGCCCTTCTTACCTATTGTAGTGAATATCAGTAATTTTTTCAGTATGAGTGAGTGCAATACTCGGTGAATTCTGGGAACAGTCAAAATTTTATGTCTCTAATTATTTCAAGATACGTGCTAGAGATCTTATACTCATTGCGCTACAAACATGTTCTTTGGGACAAACTCCGCTCCAGTTTGAAAGATTGATTGTTTTTATTCTTAAATCTTTTGTGTGAACACTGTCATTTCTAGTAGAAGTAATATTAAACAGGCTGCTGTTTCGTTACAGCTGATAACATAAGGGATGAAGATGTTCTCTGCAGTATCAACGAAGAAAGGAACCTACAGAGAATTCTGACAAGAAGAATGGATGGAATGATATGACATGTGTTCTGACAGTAGGGACTAATTTTCATTGTGCTAGAGGAAGCTACAGATGATAAAAACTGAAGGGGAAGACAGAGACTGTGATACATCAAAAAACGAATGCGAAGTAGTTGCTGGCCTCAACAAATTCTGTGTACAGTAAAATACATTTCTTCAATAACTTAGTATCGGACAGATCTCTGAAAATTTACTTTAAAATATCTCTGACAGCTTTTTATAGACTGTGGTTATGTGTCTTGGACTGAATCCACGTAAAGGTCAAGATCTGTGAGCTGGCTATGTTACACTTTACTCTTTGGAGTATATGACGCTATTTCCACATACAACATAAGAAGAACTATTAAGTGACGTATAGTCTGGAAAATATCACATCAGTGCTATGTCATTCATATAAAATGAGAGGAGGAGGAATGCTGTGAAGAATCAAAAAGGGTCTGAAGAGGCAACTATACAAAGGATAAAAGCTTCTAGAAGACACATGGCTGAAAAAATGCCTAGCGACTTAGAAAATCGTTCCTAGGGTCTGGGGCCTCATTAAACTGTTGTTTAAACTTCACGTACCATTAATTGACAACGTGCTTTTTTGACAAATGAGCAATATTTTCGAGAGAACTATTGGAGACAAAAAACTTAAATTCTCAATGTTTGTATAGGATATTGCTTTCATATCTTTTTCAAAATAGGTCAAAAACTAAAAATTTTGTGTCTGCAGAAGTTGGGAAAAAAGTCGTTTTAAGTTTCCCAGTTATTAAAATTGTTTCATTCTAAGAACGAAAGATGACTAACATACCCATGATGTTACTCCAAACAGTAATTTTCATAGTGTATGTGATGGCAAGGAAAATGTTGCTTAAGTTGAACATAGTAGATATCTACATCTACATCTACATTTATACTCCGCAAGCCACCCAACGGTGTGTGGCGGAGGGCACTTTACGTGCCACTGTCATTACCTCCCTTTTCTGTTCCAGTCGCGTATGGTTCGCGGGAAGAACGACTGTCTGAAAGCCTCCGTGCGCGCTCGAATCTCTCTAATTTTATATTCGTGATCTCCTCGGGAGGTATAAGTAGGGGGAAGCAATATATTTGATACCTCATCCAGAAACGCACCCTCTCGAAACCTGGCGAGTAAGTTACACCGCGATGCAGAGCGCCTCTCTTGCAGAGTCTGCCACTTGAGTTTGCTAAACATCTCCGTAACGCTATCACGGTTACCAAATAACCCTGTGACGAAACGCGCCGCTCTTCTTTGGATCCCACACTGATGAGCATTGCTCAAGTATAGGTCGAACGAGTGTTTTGTAAGCCACCTCGTTTGTTGATGGACTACATTTTCTAAGGACTCTCCCAATGAATCTCAACCTGGTACCCGCCTTACCAACAATTAATTTTATGTGATGATTCCACTTCAAATCGTTCCGTACGCATACTCCCAGATATTTTACAGAAGTAACTGCTACGAGTGTTTGTTCCGCTATCATATAATCATACCACAAAGGATCCTTCTTTCTATGTATTCGCAATACATTCCATTTATCTATGTTAAGGGTCAGTTGCCACTCCCTGCACCAAGTGCCTATCCGCTGCACATCTTCCTGCATTTCGCTACAATTTTCTAATGCTGCAACTTCTCTGTATACTACAGCATCATCCGCGAAAAGCCGCATGGAACTTCCGACACTATCTACTAGGTCATTTATACATGTTGTGAAAAGCAATGGTCCCATAACACTCCCCTATGGCACGCCAGAGGTTACCTTAACGTCTGTAGACGTCTCTCCATTGATAACAACATGCTGTGTTCTGTTTGCTAAGAACTCTTCAATCCAGCCACACAGCTGGTCTGATATTCCGTAGGCTCTTACTTTGTTCATCAGGCGACAGTGTGGAACTGTATCGAACGCCTTCCGGAAGTCAAGGAAAATACACTCCTGGAAATTGAAATAAGAACACCGTGAATTCATTGTCCCAGGAAGGGGAAACTTTATTGACACATTCCTGGGGTCAGATACATCACATGATCACACTGACAGAACCACAGGCACATAGACACAGGCAACAGAGCATGCACAATGTCGGCACTAGTACAGTGTATATCCACCTTTCGCAGCAATGCAGGCTGCTATTCTCCCATGGAGACGATCGTAGAGATGCTGGATGTAGTCCTGTGGAACGGCTTGCCATGCCAATTCCACCTGGCGCCTCAGTTGGACCAGCGTTCGTGCTGGACGTGCAGACCGCGTGAGACGACGCTTCATCCAGTCCCAAACATGCTCAATGGGGGACAGATCCGGAGATCTTGCTGGCCAGGGTAGTTGACTTACACCTTCTAGAGCACATTGGGTGGCACGGGATACATGCGGACGTGCATTGTCCTGTTGGAACAGCAAGTTCCCTTGCCGGTCTAGGAATGGTAGAACGATGGGTTCGATGACGGTTTGGATGTACCGTGCACTATTCAGTGTCCCCTCGACGATCACCAGTGGTGTACGGCCAGTGTAGGAGATCGCTCCCCACACCATGATGCCGGGTGTTGGCCCTGTGTGCCTCGGTCGTATGCAGTCCTGATTGTGGCGCTCACCTGCACGGCGCCAAACACGCATACGACCATCATTGGCACCAAGGCAGAAGCGACTCTCATCGCTGAAGACGACACGTCTCCATTCGTCCCTCCATTCACGCCTGTCGCGACACCACTGGAGGCGGGCTGCACGATGTTGGGGCATGAGCGGAAGACGGCCTAATGGTGTGCGGGGCCGTAGCCCAGCTTCATGGAGACGGTTGCGAATGGTCCTCGCCGATACCCCAGGAGCAACAGTGTCCCTAATTTGCTGGGAAGTGGCGGTGCGGTCCCCTACGGCACTGCGTAGGATCCTACGGTCTTGGCGTGCATCCGTGTGTCGCTGCGGTCCGGTCCCAGGTCGACGGGCACGTGCACCTTCCGCCGACCACTGGCGACAACATCGATGTACTGTGGAGACCTCACGCCCCACGTGTTGAGCAATTCGGCGGTACGTCCACCCGGCCTCCCGCATGCCCACTATACGCCCTCGCTCAAAGTCCGTCAACTGCACATACGGTTCACGTCCACGCTGTCGCGGCATGCTACCAGTGTTAAAGACTGCGATGGAGCTCCGTATGCCACGGCAAACTGGCTGACACTGACGGCGGCGGTGCACAAATGCTGCGCAGCTAGCGCCATTCGACGGGCAACACCGCGGTTCCTGGTGTGTCCGCTGTGCCGTGCGTGTGATCATTGCTTGTACAGCCCTCTCGCAGTGTCCGGAGCAAGTAAGGTGGGTCTGGCACACCGGTGTCAATGTGTTCTTTTTTCCATTTCCGGGAGTGTAGCATCTACCTGGAGCCTGTATCTAATATTTTCTGGGTCTCATGAACAAATAAAGCGAGTTGGGTCTCACACGTTCGCTATTTCCGGAATCCATGTTGATTCCTACAGAGTAGATTCTGGGTTTCCAAAAACGACATGATACGCGAGCAAAAAATATGTTCTATAACAGATCGACGTCAGAGATATAGGTCTATAGTTTTGCGCATCTGCTCGACGACCCTTCTTGAAGACTGGGACTACCTGTGCTCTTTTCCAATCATTTGGAACCTTCCGTTCCTCTAGAGACTTGCGGTACACGGCTGTTAGAAGGGGGGCAAGTTCTTTCGCGTACTCTGTGTAGAATCAAATTGGTATCCCGTCAGGTCCAGTGGACTTTCCTCTGTTGAGTGATTCCAGTTGCTTTTCTATTCCTTGGACACTTATTTCGATGTCAGCCATTTTTTCGTTTGTGCGAGGATTTAGAGAAGGAACTGCAGTGCGGTCTTCCTCTGTGAAACAGTTTTGGAAAAAGGTGTTTAGTATTTCAGCTTTACGCGTGTCATCCTTTGTTTCAATGCCATCATCATACCGGAGTGTCTGGACATGCTGTTTCGAGCCACTTGCTGATTTAACATAAGACCAGAACTTCCTAGGATTTTCTGTCAAGTTGGTGCATAAAATTTTACTTTCGAATTCACTGAACGCTTCACGCATAGCCCTCCTTACGCTAACTTTGACATCGTTTAGCGTCTGTTTGAGAGGTTTTGGCTGCGTTTAAACTTGGAGTGAAGCTCTCTTTGCTTTCGCAGTAGTTTCCTAACTTTGTTGTTGAACCACGATGGGTTTTTCCCGTCCCTCACAGTTTTACTCGGCACGTACCTGTCTAAAACGCATTTTACGATTGCCTTGAACTTTTTCCATAAACACTCAACATTGTCAGTGTCGGAACAGAAATTTTCGTTTTGATCTGTTAGGTAGTCTGAAATCTGCCTTCTATTACTCTTGCTAAACAGATAAACCTTCCTCCCTTTTTTTATATTCCTATTAACTTATATGAAGTATTCTGGGTCCCCTAAGGTAAACTGATTCTTAAAAAGAATTGTATTAATTTTAATTTATTAAATACTTAAATCTTTAATGTAGTTCCTTTGTGCACATCCTTTTACAAGTGACCACTGAGCAGTAAATTCTTATTTATGGCGGTCATAGCCTATTCCAGCAGATCTCCATGTTTGTTTTATTCTGATGCAGTTGCTTGTCGTCTTGTATATGACAAGTTACAAGGATCCTTGTTGACTGGTGTCATACCTGAGGTAAATAATGAAAAATTTCGAAAATCAATAAAAGAATGGTGGTTCAAATGGCTCTGAGCACTACGGGACTTAACATCTGAGGTCATCAGTCCCCTAGAACTCAGAACTACTTAAACCTAACGAACCTAAGGACATCACACACATCCATGCCCGAGGCAGGATTCGAACCTGCGACTGCAGCGGTTCGCCTAGAACCGTTCTGCCACACCGACCGGCTAATAAAAGAATGAGTTCTGTTCTTTTGGGTATCGTAGTGCATAAAGAAAGAGTCAAGAAGGATGGAATTTACTAGAGAGCAGGCAAAAATCATGGTACCTATATGAGTTCAGTGATAGGGCAAGCATTTTCATGTAACAGAAAATGGAGTATTTGTTTTATTTGAAGGGTCACAGTACAGCGCAGACTGCTAATGGTTTGGAATGTAGTGAATGAGTGCTGCAGAGAGAAGAAGATGACGGAACATGCGTTTCTATTACTTGCATTAACAGTGGTGAGTACTGAGTATATATATATATATATATATATATATATATATATATATATATATATGTATATGTGTGTGTGTGTGTGTGTGTATGTGTGTGTGCAGAAGCTTGTAGATCACTTGCTGTACCAATGTTAGCCGTAACTGCATTATACTCGTAGTTACAACATCTTAAAGAGGATAATCATGGGGATATGGAGTCCTGAGCTACAAGTATGGGATGGTGGTAATTTCAGGCTTCCACTCCACGGTGGTATACATATGCCCATCTGGTGCAGATCAGGCCACGCCAAACAAATCGAAAAGGTACTGAATGAGACATTTAGGATTATTGATAGATGTCTGCAGTCTAGACCATTTGCACCATGAAGTTGATGTCAGTGTGGAAAGAGCCTTGTCACCAATGCAAGCAATCCATTATGTTATCATATACGAAGTTTCCAGAGATAGAGGGCCAAAAAAAGCTCTGTGAAAACTAACAGCATTTTGCAAACGACTCCATAACTAGAATGGAAATGTGGGAAACACAAATTATGATGGATCCTCACTGGCCTTAAGCATCTCAAAAATACCCCTCCTGCCCACCAAGAGAAGTGGACTACATGGTATACTCTCAGTCGCCTACACTCTGGGGCTGGAAAACTCAGATATAATCTCCACAAACGGGGCTTTATAGACATCGCTACCAACTACCATGGACCACTTGTTTTGCTACTAACTATACCCTGCAACCTGCACTGACGAAGACCTTCTCTGTGCACCTTCAAATGCTCTTGAGGTTGCCCAGTTTGTCGATACATGATGTAATCTTCCATGCACCGAAACATTTTAACTTACTTGTTATATATATTCTGTACTTGTGTGTGTGTGTGTGTGTGTGTTTTGATACTTCTGATACAAATAAAAAACATCATTCCATTTACTTATCATGAAGAGAAGACAGAAAAAAGGCAAATAAAAACGCTGAAGTAGTTTATATGATGAGAACTTTATTGAGATAAGAAGCATGACAGGTTACAGGCGGTGACGTCACGGTGCAGCAGGTGTGAGGACGGGAAGAGACGACTCAGCCCCAGTGTCCCCAGCCGCCTCCCCAGCGACCGCCCCAGCCGCCTCCCCAGCGGCCGCCGCCCCATCCGCCTCCCCAGCCGCGGCCGCCCCAGCCGCCCCAGCCGCCTCCCCAGCGACCGCCCCAGCCGCCTCCCCAGCCGCCCCATGCAGATTCGGCAGTGTTCAGGGACTCGCCATTCCCTTCTGGCTGTGGTGGTGCGTCAGCAGGCGCCATGTCAAGAGGTGGAGCACACATGGCTACCACCGCTAGCAGTCCTAGCAGCAACAGCTGGAACAATAAACACATCATATTACTGCATGCTGGATTTGTCAAATTTAGTCTTATATTTAAACATTTAGCTTACACATGGATTGTTCAGATAGCACTGTCACACATGCATTATCCTTCCTCTCCAACCCCCATCTCAAGTAGCTACAATCTGAAACTGGTAAGAAGTAATATCCTCATCGTCATCAATTTTTCATCCATCGTTGGATAGTTTAATTCATTATAATTTATTTTTGTTTTTGTCCCCTAGCCCCACATCGACTGAGGGTGGGACTGTCAGCATTACTACATACATCCCACTCTTCAGCTAAATGGGTGTAACATTTATAACTTTGAAACAATGCATGAGAAGACCTAGAGAAAGGACTCTGTAACCTGAGTGAAATGCCAGACTATGCAGTCCCAGTTACTTTGCAAATTAATTGGCATCATACCCATATAACTTTTATGAGAACTCGATAAACTTAGTAATGGTGTAAAAAGACTGTCAATTCTTTACATTTAAAAGAGTATAAATAAAACAGAAATAAAAATAAAATCATGGTGCAGAAAAATAAAGCTGCTTTTAAAATAAGCACTATACATTTTTTAAAATTATTGGGACTATCACAAGTAAGATGTACCATTAGGCGAGAGGAGGTTAGTTTCATGGGTGCATACATCATAGTGTAGGAATAAGTAAATGGTCAAGAAGCTTGTAATACGGAAATCAGGATAGGTGTGCAGAGGTTATGGTAGGAGACAGGAATGGAGTAGGGGGCTAGACTGCGGTCAGGGTCATGTCACGAAGAGGAAAGAAAGACATAAAGTGGAGAAGGAGCTTGTGGTATAGTACAGGGGAGGAGGAGAATTAGAACTCATACAGCGGATAAATATTTGGGTAGATGTCAGGGGTTCGGGTAGATATCATTATTTATGAGTAGGAGTCGTTTGTAATATATCTCTCTAGGTGCAGCAGGATTCTAGAGTTGGAAATGAGGAGAAAACATTGGGAAAGTGAAATTAGCGTTTTCAGATGGGATAGGATGCGTGAGGGAGTTAAATGTGAGCATTGAGGGCACTGAATGAGGACACTTGCGAGCTGCACCGCATATTTCGATTCTTTTACATTCAAGGAAGGAAGGAAAGATGATTAGGAGTTAATGTTCCGTCGCTAACGAGGTGATCAGAGATGGAGCACCAACTCACACTGGGGAAGGGTTGAGAAAGGAAAACAATCGGTTCATTTTGAAAGAATACGTCCTCGCAACTGTCTTGATTGGTTTAAGGAAACCGTGGGAACCATAAATCTGGCCAGGGAGCTTCAGAATGCGACCGAATGTATTAACACAGCGCTACGTCGCTCGATCACTTTCACATTCAAGTGTGGTGTAGGCTGCAACGTCCCTCCGGGCCAAGCCAGCAGTTGCCACATTGACTTCGTTTCTCCCTGCTTTTAGCTACAAAAAATACACTCCTCTTGTGGATCAGGGGCTAAAATAGCGTGTCAAGGAAAATTCCAAGACAAGTTCAAGCCATTATCGTTCATTTTTGCGACTATAAAATGATCACCAATTAGGAAACAAAGGAAATGGGCACCAGTAAGTGGATATGTTTCCATGTTCTTAAAATCCAGTAGTGAGACGTTGTGAGTAGTCAAATTCTGCAATACCAGGTACTGTTGCTATTATTATTATTATTATTGTTGTTGTTGTGGTTGTTGTTGTTGCTACTATTATTATTAACAGGACACGGTGCACAGAGTGATACACGTGTTGATTTATTTAATTACGACTTTTGTTGTAGATATAAAAAGATATTTTAAATGTTGCATAATTTGCCTTACACTGGTTACTGCCCTTAAAGTTGTATAGAGTTTGTTTTGCAGCTGGTCTGTGAAAATCAAACATCTGGAAATTCTATTGAATTACAGAACTTATAGAATGTCTCTTAAGAAATGTTGTGTTAGTTCAGGTTTGCTAGCTGGCCAGTTTCCGCCTTTCATCATTACAGTTTCCATTAGTACGTTTCTCTGCCTGCTCAAGTTGCTACATTCCAGTAACATTTGATCAACGGTTTCATTACCTCCAGTGCATGGACACACAGCGTCGTTTGTTACTCCGAAACGATACTAGTAAGCCTTCAACTTTCTGTGTCCTGTTAGCACCGCTGTGAAATTGGGAGAGATCGGTAGTCTGATCGCCAGTCTTTGGTGCACCGCTAGAAAATATTCTTTTGTAATGATTCCTATTGTAGTGTGTTTGCCATTCTTTCTCCCTTTCTTCCAGAGATGCTTTTCGTGACATTAGTTAAGCGAGTGTTTTGACTTTTGATATAGCTAAGTTTCTGTTGTGATATGGATGCCTCTTTTGTCAGATGGTCTGCAAGTTCATTTCCTGTGAGTGCTTTAGTCCATGGAAAGTAGATAACTCAGTTATTCTTTTGCATCATTTTTGTCCTATTTCCTGTTTCTTAAATTTGGTATTGTGATGGTTTGGATTCCCCAAAGAATGTAATATGTTTTACTATCGGTCTGCTCACTGCTGTTGGTTGTAAGGCATCTAACGCGTTTAGCTTTTCGAGAGCCTTTAAAGTGACATTTAAACTGACTGATTAGTTAAACATTCAGTTGCCAGTTTATATTTCGTCAGCTATGTCTGCTTTTTGTTGACGAAAATTGCTGTGCCTGATGTGACTCCTTTTTCAGTTTTACTCTCGTCATTGTTTTATCCTCCTGTCAAGTAGTGCCTCCTGTTTATTTCTTTTGTTAAGGACGACAATATTTTTAGCTAATTGAGGCCAGTTTTTACGAGCACTTTCTAATATTTCTTTAGTATTTCAGGTATTAATTTCTTTGCATTCATTCACCATTTCCTTTATTTTAACAATAATTGGTTTTAGAACCGATAGAAAACACAGCCCTTCGTTTGGCTGTTCTACAGGGTTTGGCAATCTTGATGTTAATTAATCGTTACACTCGTCTGTACTTATTACAATTGTACTGTCTTGTTAGTGGGTTAATCCATACTGGTAGTAACTGTTATAATAATAATAATAATCATTATTATTACTGTTATTATTAAAACTAATGATATTCAAATTACATATATGCATGGGCAGCCATGTTCGTAGCAAGGAAAGAGAAATGATAAAGGCAGTTGCTAACTGAACACTGCCATGTGCAGATATAAAGCTCTATTGGTTGTTTACATCTTTTTATGATACTTTTAATTTGAACTGTTTAGAGTTTTGACGCAAGCTGCATCCTGTTAAATGGAATTTTGTGCACTTTCTATGAATAATTCATTCCTGGACATAGTATCTCTGGCATGGCTTAAGTGGTCTCACGTAATTTATGGGAGGGGTAGAAAAAATAAGAACTTTGATGATGATTATTATATAAACCATGAGTAGCTTCAAATGTTTGCTGCGGTGCACATAAACTTTGAGTCATTGACAATAAAGGAGTGCTTATCCACGGTGATAGACGAAACGAAGTTTGTTCTGACGAGACGCAATTTCTCGCGGTTCCTAGCGCAGAAACTGGCCACATTCCAACGGAAGACCTTGTAGCGGTCACTGCAGACACGAAAGACATATCGCTGACATTGCGGCGACAATGATCAGCGATTTTACACGCGATTGGCCGGTGCAAACAAAGTGAGTAAGTGACTTTTAGCTTCCTTCGCATACAGATCAGTGTTGTGGCGCATTTGCATCTGAATGTTTGCTTTCGCAACAGGAAAGCCAAGGCGCGTTGGCAGAGTTCGGCTCTCTGTTCCAAAACAGTGTGTGAGGCAACTGCGGCGGTCTTGCAGGGGTAGCAAACACTTCTCTCGCTCTCTTTCCTAGCGTTTATCCCGTCGAACGAGATCTTCTGCTCTCCGTGGGTGGCAAATTTGTTTTGACTTTAGCTTTGTGGTCGGATGTACTTCCTGTAGTCACAGTCGTTAATCATGAGGGAGGGAGGTCGTGCGCGTCATCTCTGTGTATGTTGTTAAATTTGTCCTGCGTTTTCTGTCGTATTTTAACTGATTGTGTATTGTTTTTGCTGAGGCAGAGGTTGGGGAGAAGACCAGAGTTTGGAAGAAAGAAAATGTGTAACCGTCAGCAAACGTCACTCAAGCTGTCCATTGTTCTAAACTAACACCGCACAGATTCGATGCGCATCAGGCTCTCCTCATAGTTTCTCAAGCTAAAACACTGCGAGTTAAGCTGTACCAGCAGATCTAAAGAAACGCCTATAAACGGAGGAATTACCATTACAGTTGAATAAAATGACACTAAAGGGCCCGTGTGTGATCATAATCATGTAACAGAGTTTGTTATGTTGCAGAAGAAAGAAACAAGAATAAATAAAGTCCAAGTCTACGTATATCTTTGAAAAAGATGCGAAGGAGGCACAGAAATATATGGAAACTGATTATGGAAGAATAATAAAGACTACAAAATTTAAACATCTAGCTCAAATGATACAATCAGATGCTTTGGACAAAGAAGCTCATTTAGCAAGGACAAGGAAAATGAAGGCGGCTTTTCAACTATTAAAAATCTATGTAACAAGAAATCAATTTCCACTAAGGCGAAACTCCGGCACTACAGCACAGCCATTAAGTCAGAATGCCTTTCGTTATATACAACCAAACAGTTTAAGAAAAAAAAATGGTTCAAATGGCTCTGAGCACTATGGGGCTTAACATCTATGGTCATCAGTCCCCTAGAACTTAGAACTACTTAAACCTAACTAACCTAAGGACATCACACAACACCCAGTCATCACGCAGTTTAAGAAAAAATGGGAAGAAAAACAACCAGGAAAGTCTTGGGACCAAAATAAGAGAACGGGAAATGGAAACTAAGAAGTAATAAAGAAATTTATAAAAGAAATGGAACCAAGCCAACATCAGACGCAATGAAAAGGAGAGTTGTATTCTGCGGACACCTAAAATGACTAGGTGAAAAGAGGATGACAAAAAGAATTTTTAACTTCTTTGAGAGAACCCCAAAAATCGGTGACTTAGATCAAAGAAGCTAAAGTAGACCTAAGAGAAAAGGAATAACGGAGGTAGAAATAGGAGAAAGATAGAAGTTTAGCGCAGAAGTAAAACATTTCTAGAGCTTCCAGAAGAAAATAAAGAAAGAAAAAGGCAGGCGCGCTATAGACAGAAGAAAGAAGAGAAAAACATATGGAAAGAATGATAAACTAATGGAAAAAGAGAGGAGAAAGTAAGGAAGACATAATTTATTTCATGTTGTATCTCTGATGTAATATGAGTCCTTTGGCGAAACCCTAATGTGGTAACCGAAATACAAATATTAATGCTTTCGTTGTACGCTGCAGATACTGTATCTTCTTACACTCCCTAACTTTTCTGTGAATATATTGTTTGTCATCCCGTGGTCATCTGTTTAAGGAGTTGAACATTCTGACTAATACTTCACAGTATATGTATTCCCTCACGAAGTCTGTTGTAAATATCCCACTACAGTTGAAAAGGAACAGTGATGTACATAATCACAATACCGCAATAAAAATGATATTCACTACTCCGCATTAAGGTTGTCTTTAGCACAAAATGGGATGTACAATCGTGCAAAATAAAATTTTGATCGCTTACTTAGCTATATAAAATGTCTAACAGACAGCCAAGTAAAAATAATGAAAACAAACTGAAAAAGTTTCTCCTTGACAACTCCATCTATTCCGCAGAAGAATTTTTATTGTTACAATGTGTAAAAGGTGGCGTGTGTGCATTACTAATTCAAAATCTGTGAAAATAAATAAATAACTAAGTAAAATAAAAAGAGAAAATAGTTATAAAAGTACGGCATGTAGCAGTATTCACAAATTTGTCACGGAATGTAAAATGGCTTGTTCCACATCATCACGATTTATTGTGCAAAACGATCCATGGAACAAGAAACTAACTAACTGACTAACTAACACACGTTTTGAACCTAACGAAGTCCTCGATACTGCATGAATGCCAACCGTTAGAAACAGTTTCATTAAAGGCTAAAGCTTGGCATATATAAGAGTCCTGAGTATTAAATTTCCTCATTGTTCCATGCCGTAGCTTCAATCCAATTGTGGATTACTAACGTTACATGTTGAATTTAACAGTATTCTTGGTTGTAGCTGCGTTCAGACAATCACTGAAATGTGTATATGCTGAAGCAAGTATCAAGATTCTCTTCTCTTGCTGGACTTCAGAGACTTCAAACATTGATCGAAGAGAGTCACAATTTTAGTACGATGTTTGTCTTACCTAAAAACTTTAGTTGATAGTTCTGCTTAATTTCGACTCCACGGTCTTGATCAAGTGTTCATTAGGAGATAATGATGTAACGTACAGGGTGTTTTAAAATTCTACTTACAGGCTTCTATGTGTTGTACAGCGGACTTAGTAATAAAGTTTTGATAAGGAACCTGTGTTCGGAAATGAACAGTTTGACGCAACAGAAGTTTCAAGATGGGATCACTTTTAGATCTGCCGCTTCACGGCACGCACGCAACGGAGACAGTGGGCTATGACCTGTGTGCTCTACAGGAGCTGCTCCATATGGTGACCCTGGAGTTCGTTGCACATACTGTATCTGCGACACATGCTTTCATACACATGGTCCACAAACCCCAGTGCACGTCCGTGGAGCGTTACAGTCAACCCTCCTAGTCCCGAACATACCATTGTCTCTGTTGATACAGTCGGACGAAAATGATGAACTGAAGCGATCCGGCAAACGTTCTCGATACATGCCTTGTGCGGTGTAAACTCACGTCCAATAATATTTAAAGTTCTGACCGTGATCCTAACGGCTAGCTGTCGGACTAATGGGTGAAAGACTTACCTCAACCACGATCGCACAGAAAAAACTAAATCGTACTCGGCGTAACTGTAATTATTTACTACCGATTTAGTCGTAAAAATGGCTGAGGCTCCTCTTCAAACAATGAAAACGACGGCTAACTGTATCACACCAATTCCGTTGACGATACTGACAAATTTTAAAGGTCACGCACTTCAAAAAAGCCGCGGACGATTCCACATTTCTGTTTCAAAGTAATATTTCAATCAATTGGCTGCTAAACATTTCATAATTCAACGTCGGGATTTTCAGGCTCAGAAATTTTTCATTACGTGTTCACTCGTCCGACTTAACGCAACTCGGCAATGCACTGTCTTCCGGAAAAGGCGAGAGACTACAGAAGGTTGTAGAAGGTAAGGCGGATTGGATTGGATTTGATTGTTTGGGGGAAGAGACCAAACAGCGAGGTCATCGGTCTCATCGGATTAGGGAAGCAAGTCGGCCGTGCCCTTTCAAAGGAACCAGCCCGGCATTTGCCTAGAGCGATTCAGGGAAATCACGGAAAACCTAAATCAGGATGGCCGGACGCGGGACTGAACCGTCGTCCTCCCGAATTTGAGTCCAGTGTAAGGTAAGGCGCGCCAGTCCATGCTGCCACGTAGCTCGCTGTCACGTACATCGATCACGGTATACTTACAGCACCTTTACCATTACATTCCGTCCCGTGAAGCGAGATATTTGAAAACAATCCGATTTTAGCACTTATTTTATACTCAAACGGTATGTTTCTGGACAAGAGTTTCTTATCAAAATCGTATCTACTAAATCCCTTTTACAACCCCTAGAAATCTGTAATGAAATTTGTAAAACAACCTCTGTATGTTCCTGGTAAATCCTACATCAGCTAGGGGTGAGTTCAGTCCCTGGTGTCGTTCTTCCTCAGAGGTGAAATAATCTATTGTATTCTGCCTCTGGGTTACTGATGTTATCGTGCGGTGGAATACTGCAACCCAGTATGACAACTACATAGATTCACGATAACAAAAGCTTCATTATAGGAACCAGGCCGACTGAACCATGCTTTCACGCTGCTGTTGTTGTTGTGGTCTTCAGTCCAGAGACTGGTTTGAGGCAGCTCTCCACTATGTAACGTAAAACGTAAAACAAAGCATCGCACTAAATGTCCATCACATATTGCTTTTCCTTCAAACAAGTCTTCAAGGTCGCCAATACTTTCATAGCACTACCTCTGTATATTACAAAGTTGTTTGTTACTTTGACACGTATCACTATCAAAATATTACGCACTTTCATTTTAACTACCGGTGTAAATAAAGACGTCAGATCTTAAGACGTCACACTTTGACAGCAGTTGTAGTCTTCTAACAATCGGGAAATTTCCTGCTGTCGCAGTTTACTGCTGGAGTCACGTACAGGAGCAAAAGTATTCCGATGGACAATGAATCCCAGTGGTTATTTCCCTAGCGCCTGAGGTGGCTCTTGCACAATCAAGTCTCACTATTGCCTCTCCAGTCACAAAGTGTGGAATGACTCCCCGTCGTGAATAGAGTCGCTTACATTAATGGCACATCTAACCGTTTTCCCTGTGGTTCTTACACTTCTTGCATCCACTACTCACACCGTTGAAACTATGTTTCTAAGTGCAATTTAATTTTGTACATGTAATTATCACCTCATTTGGAAATATTACAGACTTTTTCCGTATTTACTCCTGGAGACAGAAGAAACAGTCACTTGAAAAAGAAGTAATATTTTAATTCATGAGGCAGAACAACAAACACAAGAATTAAGAAAGTAGAATACGGAGGCTAACGGTATGATTTTACCAGACATTCCACAGTTTTAGATGGAAAAAATGCTGCGTCCATATTTACACACTAGACCACTGAACCTTTCCAAAATGTACGTTGCAGGATCATATTCTAAGCTGAAACATTACTCCATGCCTAAGAAAAGAATTCTCTCCAACTAACTAGTAACATGTAACACCGGGTGTGCTGCAACGAAACTTAATAGGACCTCCATTGTTCTCACTGTACATAAATTTATCAAGGAGAGTTAGCGGCCAAGTCATGATGCTGTTTAACATCGTTTAAATATCTATAAATAACACTGTTCGATGAAATAAATTGAGACGAACATGCGAAATCACTTGTAGTGGAGGAAAAACGAACCCTGATTTCTCGAAAGGATCATAGGAAAGTAAGGTTCACCTCTGAAGGAAACGTTCCTACGACCCATATTCTAAAGTTTGACGCTTTCGCAGTACGCTGTTTAAGCGCTTCAGCACTTTTCTACACTGATACAGGTGAATTACGTAATGGTCACTCTTTCTTAAACAGTTGAAAACAGAGGTCAAGGCGTCTGAGTTTAAGGTATACACACTTTTCATCTCATGTGATAAGGTTAAGCCATAAATTCACGCTTATCTCTCTTTCTAACGAGTGTGACATTAAAATTAATTTTAGACGCTCCATGTAAATAATAAGCATATAAATACGTCTTAATAGTTAATTGACGTAATTGCAGTTCATGCAGCATTAAATCGCTAGAAACGAGTGAAATTACTTACTCTCGCATGTATTAACGTTCTAAGTAATTGACGATGTAAAGTGCAACATTTTTTCCACATCTTTACATCTAGAATACGTAAAAGATAGAGTGACTCCAAAAAATTTATTTTTTCACAAAGAACTGTTGCACCATTTAAATTTGAAATAGATCACATTACGACAAAGATGTAACTGCATAAATGCACTTAATAACTAACTAAGTGTTGAACGCATCAAGCCCCAACTAAAATGTAAAATACAGCTGCTTGTTGTATTTCTCAGATGATTTAATCTGAAAGTATAATGTTCGCCAACATTATAGTGGATAAAATATTACTATGAACGCGTGCTGTAGATGCTGTTCTAGTGCATTCATTTCTGCATGCTACCAAATATTACGATTTCGGGTGCCATAAAGTACCGTTTATAATACATCCTGATTGAGATTGAAGGAATTAATAAAACTGACCAATAAAAGAGACCAGCTTTCTACTCAGTAAACTCTTATCAAGTCCCTATGCAAAACTCAAGGTCAGATTACTGAACTGTTCGTTCATGAAATGCGTCCCTCCTCATTTCGCTTGCCTGAAGCTTACCCTTCAAAAGTATTATTTTACCTCCCATTTGTGTGCCTTGCATGTGTGTGTGTGTGTGTGTGTGTGTGTGTTAGTGTGTGTATGTCTGTGTGTGTTAGTGTGTGTATGTCTGTGTGTTGTGTGTGTGTGTGTGTGTGTGTGTGTGTGTGTGTGTGTCGATATCGAGGTCTTAACACATAGAGAGAGAGGGAGACATAACAGGACTCTTTTTTATTGGTTTGGCCTACCAAGAACAACATGAAATAAATTATGTCTTCCTTACTTTCTCCTCTCTTTTTTCTCTGTAAGTAGTTCTAAGTTATAGGGGACTGATGACCTCAGCAGTTATGTCTCATAGTGCTCAGAGCCATTTGAACCTGCCGTCGGATGAGTGTGTTATCCTGAGTCTAAGGCTTCAAGAAACAATGTTGTTGGAGGGTATGTCGACTTCTCTACGGCCGTTAATGCGAGATACCGAAAGCGAAGCCAGTACTTCCCTATTAGGCAATCCAACAGTTTAATTCCTAGAGCTGTGCGTTCGCTGCCAGTTCTGCAAATGCATACTGCGTCACAGTGATAAGAATCGAAACCAGGTGCCGTACGTGGTAGTCATACCCTTTGACCTTCTGCAACTAAGATGAATTCAAATGGTTAATATTTTAGCAGCATGATGTCGGGAATAAGACCCTCACTGGAACTAAGTTTTATAAATGCAAATTACATTTAACACTGCGTAACACGGCTTGCAACTGTAGTTGAATCAAACGAAATAACTCCTATCCATCGCTCAGAGAAAAATGCTTAAGTTTAGCATGTATATATAGGGCTATAGGACACCTTCGGATCATATATGAGTATCAGATCTTTTCAAAAGAGCGCGAAGGAGTCCCGTGCTCTTCTGGAAAGAAACGTTGTTAGTATAGGCACACGCCAGCCACGTACGTAATGAGCGCGTGCAGAAAAGGCTTTGAGCAGTGTTGGCATGACGCTGTATTTACAATGGAGGCGAAGAGTGCGCCAGAAACCTCTGCTGGGTCTCTGCCCTGTCCAAGGACAGAGCTTTCACCTGGGCACACAACTGTAGACGCGCCTCTGGCCTAACGCTGCGTCTAATAACGTAACACGCGGCACCTGCAGTAGTTACGATATTGCTCGAGTTCGTGTTGTCCTGCCGTTTTAACTGGATTTCTGTTTGATAATGGAGTAATGATTTTCAAAGAAAATACGCTATTTTTAGTAACTTAGTGCCTGCCTGAACTCCAGCAATGTAATTAACAATTCCATAAGTCAAGTGCAGTCTGTTGATACGTCATCAAGTGTTACTCCAGACTAGTTTCATTGTGTATGACAGAAAGCAGTTTCTTGAAATTACACAAGTAACATAAATGCTGATGCTAGCCGAGCTTACGCGTTGCACTATTGTATCTGACCACGAACGGCCTCTATGCAATGTCCTCAAAACGTTACAGGCGCCAGTCGTGGTCAGAACACGGTTCTGTGTAGTTTTGAGTGCACTGTGTCGGATCCAATAACTCTAACTGCT
Source organism: Schistocerca piceifrons (assembly GCF_021461385.2). Lineage (NCBI taxonomy): Eukaryota > Metazoa > Arthropoda > Insecta > Orthoptera > Acrididae > Schistocerca > Schistocerca piceifrons. The sequence continues at coordinate 124,424,974 of NC_060141.1, read as the reverse complement.
GCCAACTTGTGGCCGAGTTTACGTCCCAAGAGTGAAACACGGCATGGGTTCGGTGTCGATTTGGGCAAGCATATCGTGGTATTCCATGGGTTTCATGGCTACTCTTCACGGCCGCATTATTGCCAAGGATTATGTGACCATTTTGGATGATCCAGCCCATCCCATTGCACAATGTTTGGTCCCCAATGGTGACGCTTGTTCCTAGACGACAAAGACCCTGTTCACACAGTTCGTATCGTCCAGAACTGGTTTTATAAGCACGAGGGTGAATTTCCGCATATCCCCTGCCCTCCACAATCACAATATTATTAAGCCATTGTGACCTACTTTGGAGCGAAGGGTGCGTGATCGTATCCACCTCCATCATCATTACCTGTACTCAAAAATGGTTCAAATGGCTCTGAGCACTATGGGTCTTAACATCTGAGGTAATCAGTCCCCTAGAACTTAGAACTACTTAAACCCAACTAACCTAAGGACATCACACACATCCATGCCCGAGGAAGGGTGCGAACCTGCGACCGTAGCAGTCACGCGGTTCCGGACTGAAGCGCCTAGAACCGCTCGGGCACCGCGGCCGGCTTACCTGAACTAGCCACTGTTTTGCAGGAAGAGTAGTATGATCCTTTGAAAACCATACAGAATCCGTATTAATCTATTCTGAGACGACTGGAAGCTGTTCTGAATGCCAACGATCTTCCTACACCGTATTAGGCACGGCAATATCTTGCGTTTCTGATGTCTCCTCATTTTTATCTACCTCTGTAATTTCCTGTATAAATGTGTCAGACTTTTAAAATAGTTCGTTAATTTCCTTGCAGTTTTTGGTTCGTACTCAGGACTTTCAGCAAACGCCTGCATATGAGCTACTAGCAAATTTTCACTGTCTGTTACTGTTTCTAACTAGTAACTGTGTTCTGGCAGTTTATTATGAGAGAACTATGTCCAGAATCATTTTGTGTTGTACACAGCGAAACATTAAACCTACCAGTCGTAAGAATTTCGTCACTGATACCTTCAGATCCAGAAACATCAGTGTTTGATTTCTTCCTCTGTTCAAATTTTAATGACTTATAAATTATTCAAAATTTTCCCTAGAGGTAACTCATGCGTCTGAAATAGTACCTACAATAATGTGACAAATAGAACTTGTTCGTTTGTGAATCATTAATTTCCGTAACAAAGCACCATGGAGGTCAGAATATGAAGAATGTCGTTGCTGGATCTTTAGTAAACTTACTTTTAACTCACCGCGTCAGAGGTCGAGCGCAGACTTGGCCTAATGCGGAGAACATTTTAGTTATCTCATTCGTTTGAGCTTGTTCGCGGACTCACAGAATGGTTTAGTCAGGTCGAAAGTTTGCCATATCTAACAGGGTCAGGCTTCAAAGAAGCTTTCCAAAGTAATTCGGTACCTTTCACATTATATTATCCACAGAAATTTCACTTTTTCTTTGTGAAGGGGGTAAGGCACTGAAACATCGAAGTGGGTAAAGGCTACAGGCATACTCACAACCATAAAGAAAGAAAGAACCTTTTTGATAAAATTCGTTAACAGTATCTCCAAAAATTAGTAAGAGTTTCCAAATCAACTGCATGTGTCTTCGTAGTTTACTCTGGTTAAGACACCAATCATCAATATGTCCGGCAATCGTTTTAGGCGAGAGCCTATACGTTTCCCTCGCACAATGTTCTATCCTTTCACTCTCTAGTCCGAAATTTGTCTCTATAAATCTTGTTGGCCAACTGAGACGTTGCGCGCTATTTTCCCCTTGGATATTACTATTGAAATATTCGGATGTATTGCTTCTTCGTGTTAAAAATGTGTCCATCAGTTATACCTTGGTGCTTGTTCAGCTGCAAATGGAAAATGATATTCTTCTTACGCGGGATATAAGAGTGATAAGGATTCTTTTACCGATCTAGAGATGTATTCTGACAAACAGCTTGTTAATGGAATGAGATTTTCACTCTGCAGCACAGTGTGCGCTAATATGAAACTACTTGGCGAATTAAAACTGAGTGCCGGACCGAGATTCAAACTTGGGGCTTTTGTCTTTCGCGGGAGGAAGGTAGAAGACGAGGTACTGGCGTAAGAAAAGGTTCGGGGACGAGCCGAGAACCGTGATTGGGTACCTCAGTTGGTAGAGCACTTGCCCGCGAAAAGGAAACATTCCGAGTTCGAGTCTCGGCCCGGCACACAGTTTTAATCCGCCAGAAAGTTCCAGCTTGATAAGGGCTTCATATATTTTCCATGCCAGTGACGATGTTCAGACATTACTTACTCTTTTATCTGCGAGGTGTTTTATAGCACTTTATGCTATGAAGCAGGCTAAGAAATACTGAAAAATAAGTTTTACACTAGAAAAATACCAACCAAGTTCAAATGAACTATTGGTCGGTCGGTAGTTTTTAGCTTAGTTGCGAGTCCGTTGTTACTCTAAATGCTGTGGCCTACTTGTCTAGCGGTAAAACGCGTTTCTGGAAGCCGGAAAATCGCGGGATCGAATTCCGGTCGGAGCACGGAATACTTCATTCTGCCTTTAACTTAGCCTCCAACTCTCAACGATGTGAAGATTCGCCAGAAAAGACATGTGGTACGTATTCCAAGTTAAACTGTAGGTCCTCTCTTCCCGGTCGGATTGCGTGGCTGGGTCTGGACACTCAGTCCCCGAAGTGGCGTCCAATTGAAAGGCTTACACCACGCCGTTGAGCGTCACTGAACTGTTATTATTAAATGTTTACATAAATGCTGTATATCCTAATAAATTTCTAGAGACAAACATTCAATGTTCTAAACGCTTCGTAAATCAATGTATGTCATGAATTACGCTCTAAGATTGTGAATCGATGTGGAAAATATTGGTTTTTCCTTACGTGTCAAACTCTTCCTTGCCTTACTTAGGCATATCGCTGATGTGCGGGTGAACGTGTACCGTTGGGCTAACAGGGGAGTACGAGCGGACATTTGCGGGAGAGCGAATCATAAACCTTACAAAATTTATTGAACTGTAGGAAGAACCTTATCTACATCTACGTGATTACTCTGCTATTCACAATAAAGTGCCTGGCAGAGGGTTCAACGAACCACCTTCAAGCTGTCTCTCTACCGTTCCACTCTTGAACGGCACGGGGAAAAAACTAGCACTTAAGTTTTTCTGTGCGAACCCTGATTTCTCTTATTTTATCGTGATGATCATTTCTCCCTATGTAGGTGGATGCCAACAGAATGTTTTTGTGATCAGAGGAGAAAACTGGTGATTGAAATTTCATGAGAAGGTCCCGTAGCAACGAGAAACGCCTTTGTTTTAATGATTGCCACTCCAATTCACGTGTCATGTCTGTGACACTATCTCCCTTATTTCGCGATAATACAAAACGGGCTGCCCTTCTTTGTACTTTTTCGATGTCATCCGTCAGTCCCACCTGATGCGGATCCCACACCGAACAGCAATACTCCAGAATAGGGTGGACAAACGTGGTGTAAGCAGTCTCTTTAGTAGACCTGTTGCACTTTCTAACTGTTCTGCCAATGAATCGCAATCTTTGGTTTGCGCTACCCACAATATTATCTACGTGATCGTTCAAATTTAGGTTATTTGTAATTGTAATCCCTAAGTATTTAGTTGAATTTACAGCCTTCAGATATGTGAGACTTATCGCGTAATCGAAATTTAGCTGATTTCTTTTAGTACTCATGTGAATAACTTCACACTTTTCCTTATTCAGGGTCAATTGCAAACTTTTCGCACCATACAGATATCTTATCTAAACCATCTTGCAAGTCGTTTTGATCATCTGATGACTTTACAAGACGGTAAATGACAGCATGATCTGCAAACAATCTAAGACGGCTACTGAGATTGTCTCCTATGTCGTTAACATACATCAGGAACAATAGAGGGCCTATAACACTTCCTTGGGGAACGCCGAATATTACTTCTGTTTTACTCGATGACTTTCCGTCTATTATTACGAACTGTGACCTTTCTGACAGGAAATCACGAATCCAGCACACAACTGAGGCGATACTCCGTAGGCACGCAGTTTGGTTAGAAGACGCTTGTGAGGAACGGTGTCGATAGTCTTCCGGAAATCTAAAAATATGGTATCAATTTGACATCCCCTGTCGATAGCACTTATTACTTCATGAGCAGAAAGAGCTAGTTGTGTTTCACATGAACGACATTTTCTGAAACCGTACTGACTATGTGTCAATAAATCTTTTTCTTCGAGGTACTTCATAACGTCCGAATACAGCGTATGTTCCAAAACCCTACTGTAAATCGACGTTAGTGATATAGGCCTGTAATTCAGCGGATTACTCCTACTTCCCTTTTTGGGTATTGGTGTGATTTGAGCAATTTTCCAGTCTTTAGGTACGGATCTTTCTGTGAGCGAGTGGTTGTATATAATTGCTAAACATGGAGCTATTTTATCAGCACACTCTGAGAGGAACATGAGTCTGGACCGGAGGCCTTGCCTTTATTAAGTGATTTAAGCTGCTTCGTTACTCCGAGGATATCTACTTCTATGTTTCTTATCTTGGCAGTTGTTCTTGACTGGAATTCAGGAATATTTACTTCGTCTTCTTTGGTGAAGGAGTTTCGGAAAACCGTGTTTAACAACTCTGCTTTAGTGGCACTGTCATCAATGACTTCACCGTTGTTATCGCGCAGTGAAGGTATTGATTGCGTCTTGCCACTGGCATATCGCCAGAAATTTCAGAAATTTCACTTAAGCCTCGATATATAGCTTCCCTGGGGAATGTGCAGATAAGATTAGACTAAATAGCAGCCCATACAGTGATAAATAATCCGCCATTCTGTTCACACTACATTAGTGATCGGAATAGAAGTACGTTTTCATACACAGCATTCTAAATTGTGTCCTGTGCCACACACTACGCGATGCCTAAAAAGGTATAGATTTAAATTTAGAGGTATAAAGTACATTAAGTCCAACGTTAATTTTGCGCTGCGCGCTCAGGAGCAGATGAGGCACTCACCGATAAGCGCAGCATTGTGGTCGTCCCCGCAGCTTCGGTTCTTGTGGCGTCACTGGTGGTGTCCACAAGTCTGTCGCCGACATCGCATCGAGGGGCCTTAAATACTCTGGCGACCAGGACGCGGCGGCCGATTGCGTTCAGAATGACTGGACCCTTGGCTCCGCCCACTGCGTCCCTCCACACACACACACACATACCAGTGACAGAAGCGCCCAGCGCAGAGTGGACACTCGAGTGTTTCCCTCTCCCCCACCTGGTCCCGGCAGAAGTCTCTGGCTGTGGCCTTGAACCTGGCCGAGGTGGCTCAACTGCCGCCGTCCACCCAGAAAGTGCGCATCCTCGCAGTGACCAGCAGTTCTGAGGAATGTAAGCGGTACAGATCAGCGGCTGTTAGAGGCGGCTGACGCAGCATATTCACGCAGAGAACAGCTTTGTCAAGACTTTGAGAAGTCACCGCACGGGAAAATCCGCGTTGCCACCTCTTATGAAACCTTTAAAAACTTCGGTACTCTTCCTTCTACATCTACATCTACATCCATACTCCGCAAGCCACCTGACGGTGTGTGGAGGAGGGTACTTTGAGTACCTCTGTCGGTTCTGCTTCTATTCCAGTCTCGTATTGTTCGTGGAAAGAAAGATTGTCGGTATGCCTCTGTGTGGGCTCTAATCTCTCTGATTTTATCCTCATGATCTCTTCGCGAGATATACGTAGGAGGGAGCAATATACTCCTTGACTCCTCGGTAAACGTATGTTCTCGAAACTTCAACAAAAGCCCGTACCGAGCTACTGAGCGTCTCTCTTGCAGAGTCTTCCACTGGAGTTTATCTATCATCTCCTTAACGCTTTCACGATTACTAAATGATCCTGTAACGAAGCGCGCTGCTCTCCGTTGGATCTTCTCTATCTCTTCTATCAACCCTATCGGGTACGGATCCCACACCGGTGAACAATATTCAAGCAGTGGGCGAACAAGTCTACTGTAACCTACTTGCTTTATTTTCGGATTGCATTTCCTTAGGATTCTTCCAATGAATCTCAGTCTGGAATCTGCTTTACTGACGATTTAATTTTATATAGTCATTCCATTTTAAGTCATCCCTGATGCCTACTCCCAGATAATTTATAGAATTAAATGCTTCCAGTTGCTGACCTGCTATATTGTAACTAAATGATAAAGTTTTTTTCTATGTGTTCGCAGCACATTACACTTGTCTACATTGAGATTCAATTGTCATTCCTTGCCCTATGCGTCATTTCGTAGCAGATCCTCCTGCATTTCAGCACGATTTTCCATTGTTATAATCTCTCGATATACTACAGCATCATCCGCAAAAAAGCCTCAGTGAATTTCCGATGTCATCCACAAGGTCATTTATGTATATTGTGAATAGCAACGGTTCTACGACACTCCATTGCGGCACTCTTACTTCGGAAGACTTCTCTCCATTGAGAATGACATGCTGCGCTCTGTTACCTAGGAACTCTTCAATCCAATCACACAATTGGTCTGATAGTCCATATGCTCTTACCTTGTTCGTTAAACGACTGTGGGGAACTGTATCAAATGCCTGGTGGAAGTCAAGAAACACGGCATTTACCTGGGAACCAGTGTCTATGGTCCTCTGAGTCTCTTCAACGAATAGCGCGAGCTGGGTTTCACACGATCGTCTTTTTCGAAACCCATGCTGATTCCTACAGAGTAGATTTCTAGTCTCCAGAAAAGTCATTATACTCGAACATAATACGTGTTCCAAAATTCTAAAACTGATCGACGTTAGAGATTTAGGCCTATAGTTCTGCACATCTGTTCGACGTCCCGTCTTGAAAATGGGGATGACCTGTGCCCTTTTCCAATCCTTTGGAACGCTACGCTCTTCTAGAGACCTACGGTACACTGCTGCAAGAAGGGGGGCAAGTTCCTTCGCGTACTCTGTGTAAACTCGAAATGGTATCCCATCAGGTCCAGCGGCCTTTCCTCTTTTGAGCGATTTTAATTGTTTTTCTATCCCTCTGTCGTCTATTTCGATATCTACCATTTTGTCATCTGTGCGACAATCTAGAGAAGGAACTACAGTGTAGTCTTCCTCTGTGAAACAGCTTTGGAAAAAGACATTTAATATTTCGGCCTTTAGTCTGTCATCTTCTGTTTCACTACCATTTTGGTCACAGAGTGTCTGAACATTTTGTTTTGATCCACCTACCGCTTTGACATAAGACCAGAATTTCTTAGGATTTTCTGCCAAGTCTGTACATAGAACTTTACTTTCGAATTCATTGAACGCCTCTCGCATAGCCTATATTTCGCTTCGTGTAATTTTTGTTTGTCTGTAAGGCTTTGGCTATGTTTATGTTTACTGTGAAGTTTACTTTGCTTCTGCAGCTGTTTTCTAACTCGGTTGTTGTACCACGGTGGCTCTTTTCCATCTCTTACGATCTTGCTTGGCACATACGCATCTAACGCATATTGTACGATGGTTTTGAACTTCGTCCATTGATCCTCAACACTATCTGTACTTGAGGCAAAACTTTTGTGTTGAGCCATCAAGTACTCTGAAATCTACGTTTTGTCGCTTTTGCTAAACAGAAAAATCTTCCTACCTTTTTTAATATTTCTATTTACGGCTGAAATCATCGATGCAGTAACCGCTTTATGATCGCTGATTCCCTGTTCTGCATTAACTGTTTCAAATAGTTCGGGTCTGTTTGTCACCAGAAGGTCTAATATGTTATCGCCACGAGTCGGTTCTCTGTTCGACTGCTCAAGGTAGTTTTCAGATAATGTACTTAAAAAAAGTTCACTGGATTCTTTGTTCCCGCCACCCGTTATAAACGTTTGAGTTTCCCAGTATATATCTGGCAAATTAAAATCTCCACCCAGAACTATAACATGGTCGGGAAATCTACTAGAAATATTTTCCAAATTTTCCTTCAGGTGCTCTGCCACAACAGCTGCTGAGCCAGGGGGCCTATAGAGACATCCAATTACCATGTTTGAGCCTGCTTTAACCGTGACCTTCACGCAAATTATTTCACATTTCGGATCTCCGTCAATTTCCTTCGATACTATTGCACTTTTTATCGCTATAAATACGCCTCCCCCTTCACTGTCCAGCCTGTCTCTGCGGTATACATTCCAATCTGAGTTTAGAAATTCATTACTGTTTACATCTGGTTCAGCCAATTTTCTGTCCCTAGTACTGTGTGGGCATTGTGACCGTTTATTAATGAGAGTAGTTCTGGGACCTTTCTATAGACGCACCCGACTGCATGTAACTTGTGGTAGTGTGTGCATGTTGAAAGTTTTATAACTCTAGTTCTAAAATACCTTAGTATCAAGCCAATAGATGTAGAGGAAAATGGGAGTATCTGGAGAGAAAATGGGCTAGAGTTCAAAGAAGTGTAGCCATACATATTGTAAAATATATGTATGTATGTGTGTGAATGCGCGGGCTCGCTCGTGTGTGTGTGTGTGTGTGTGTGTGTGTGTGTGTGTGTGTGCGTGTGTGTGTGTGTGTGTGTGTATGAATGTTCTACATCTCCTAAACCACTGGACTGATTTGAACCAAAATTGGTACGCATATCCCTTGTTATCAGGTAGCGATTGCTCTTGGGGTAAGTGCCACCTACCTATCATAGTTGATGTATATGACGTCATAAACAATGAGATGTGCTAAAACTGCCACATCATACATGTTTAAATTTACTACTTCTGTGCTACTAACTGTATTCGTAACACATTCTGCATATAGCATCCACATATGCTGCTGATCATATCTATACAAAATATGTCATTGAACGACACATATATCAAGAGGTATGGCGCGGTAAACACTGAGGTGCGTGAAAAAATTCCGCGTCATGCATGAGGTTTTAATACATCTATTCTTTACCAATTAAACACTCCTACAGTCGAATCAGTTTAAGGAAATCCCCGACACCTAGTAGCGCTTTAGCAGCTTTCAGTTGCGAAAGGCAAACGGCTGTAGGCGAAAACAGTCGTCGTCCATAGAGCTACGAAGAGGCGTTGCCACAGAGACGTTTTCAAAATCTCGTTGTAGAGATGCGAAGCAGCAGTGCCCAGCTTACAGAAACTGTCCGGGATATTACACTACAAATACAGGTCATTTTTTATTTTCCTTCCTAATAGAAAATTGGCATAATGAATAGCTGGAAAATTCCGTATTTGTCAATTAGTAGTCACAATGTGCCGAACAACGTGGTATGTACACGTAAAATCTATTTTCTGCTTCAGTCGCTCTTTATGTACGTCGAATTCATTTTTGCATCCCTCAAACTCACATAATAATGCCGAAATCATTTTAGAAAGGTATTATATAGCTTCCAAAATATCTCATGTTATGAGCTGCCTTTACTGGCTCCAACAAACAGGAAATATCCTTTCTTTAGGCATACAAATGGAAAAGGTAATGACAGATTGTCTTCCGGGAATAGCTTAGTTATTATATACGATCCTTCCTCTTTTTGTTCCATCTGTATCTTTGCTATGAGCAAAACTTATTTAAAAAACGTGGACAAGCAATTCTGTGCAGAACAAATAAGTAACACCTTAGTCGCCAGAACATTCCCATACAAGACCAGTTTTCACCGATTCTCACGGCCGACCTTGGCCTCACCGTGGCGTTGTGCTCAGCTATTTTGCAGTTTTGCACATTCTCTGGTACGGCGGGAACATACCCCAGCAATGGAGCGGGGCTTCAGCTTTGTCCTGAACCACTAATTCACGTCCCACCACCAAAGGCGTCCGTTATGTCTCCATACAACAGACGGAGAACGACAAGCCCTCACTTCATGGGACACTGCAGAGAGGTCTGGATTTTAACCCAGACTGGTGATCAAGAACTTTATGTCATCACTACACACTCCCCCCTTTCTGGTCAAGTAAGACAGTGAAAATGTGAAAATCTTTCATCAGCAGGGTTCAGTTTGGCTTAGCGCCTCCCGCACCCCCTTCATTTTAGAAAGGTACTTCATGGGACACTGCAGAGAGGTCTGGATTTTAACCCAGACTGGTGAACAGGAACTTCATGTTACCACTCCCCCCCCCTTTCTGGTCAAGTACGACAGTGAAAATCTTTCATCACCAGGGTTCAGTTTGGCTTAGGGCCTCCCGCACCCCCCTCTTTCCACCGAGTCGAGTAGCACCACACAGGTTGTTTCAGAGGCCGTTCGTCAGTTACACAGATCGAAGATAAGATTGATACTCTAGGAAAATGTATGCTGTACTCCAGACGTACATCCTCAGAAATTTCTTCCTCAAATTAAGGCCGGTATTTGATATTAGTAGACTTCTCTTGGCCAGAAATGTCTTTTTTGCCATAGCGAGTCTGCTTTTGATTTTCTCCTTGCTCCGTCCGTCATTGGTTATTTTACTGCCTAGGTAGCAGAATTCCTTAACTTCATTGACTTCGTGACCATCAATCCCGATGTTAAGTTTATCGCTGTTCTCATTTCTACTATTTCTCATTACCTTCGTCTTTCTCCGATTTAGTCTCAAACCATACTGTGTACTCATTAGACTGTTCATTCCGTTCAGCAGATCATTTAATTCTTCTTCACTTTCGCTCAGGATAGCAATGTCATCAGCGAATCGTATCATTGATATCCTTTCACCTTGTATTTTAATTCTACTCCTGAACCTTTCTTTTATTTCCATTATTGATTTCTCAATGTACAGATTGAAGAGTAGGGGCGAAAGGCTACAGCCCTGTCTTACACCCTTCTTAATACGAGCACTTCGTTCTTGATCGTCCACTCTAATTATTCCCTCTTGGTTGTTGTACATATTGCATATGACCCGTCTCTCCCTATAGCTTACCCCCACTTTTTTCAGAATCTCGAACAGCTTGCACCATTTGATATTGTCGAACGCTTTTTCCAGGTCGACAAATCCCATGAAAGTGTCCTGATTTTTCTTTAGCCTTGCTTCCATTATTAGCCGTAACGTCAGAATTGCCTCTCTCGTCCCTTTACTTTTCCTGAAGCCAAACTGATCTTCACCTAGCGCCCGCATCTCGTGGTCGTGCGGTAGCGTTCTCGCTTCCCACGCCCGGGTTCCCGGGTTCGATTCCCGGCGGGGTCAGGAATTTTGTCTGCCTCGTGATGGCTGGGTGTTGTGTGCTGTCCTTAGGTTAGTTAGGTTTAAGTAGTTCTAAGTTCTAGGGGACTGATGACCATAGATGTTAAGTCCCATAGTGCTCAGAGCCACAGACTTTCTTTCTTCACCTAGCGCGTTCTCAATTTTCTTTTCCATTCTTCTGTATATTATTCTTGTAAGCAGCTTCGATGCATGATCTGTTAAGCTGATTGTGCGATAATTCTCGCACTTGTCAGCTCTTGCCGTCTTCGGAATTGTGTGGATGATGCTTTTCTACACACCAACGTGAATAGTCGCTTTGTTGCCACTTCCCCCAATGATTTTAGAAATTCTGATGGAATGTTATCTATCCCTTCTGCCTTATTTGACCGTAAGTCCCCCAAAGCTCTTTTAAATTCCGATTCTAATACTGGATCCCCAATCTCTTCTAAATCGACTCCTGTTTCTTCTTCTATCACATCAGACAAATCTTCACCCTCATAGAGGCTTTCAATGTATTCTTTCCACCTATCTGCTCTCTCCTCTGCATTTAACAGTGAAATTCCCGTAGCACTCTTAATGTTACCACCGTTGCTTTTAATGTCACCAAAGGTTGTTTTGACTTTCCTGTATGGTGAGTCTGTCCTTCCGACAATCATATCTTTTTCGATGTCTTCACATTTTCCCTGCAGCCATTTCGTCTTAGCTTCCCTGCACTTCCTATTTATTTCATTCCTCAGCGACTTGTATTTCTGTATTCCTGATTTTCCCGGAACATGTTTGTACTTCCTGCTGTGCTCCAGACGTACGTCGTCTGAAATTTCTTCCTCAGGTTTAGGGCAATGTTTGATACCAGTAGACTTCTCTTGCCCTCTGCTAGCCTGTATTTTATGTCCTACTTGCTTCGTTCGTCATGGACAATTTTGCTGCATAGGTACTACTTCGCGATCTCCAATTTTGACGTTAAGTTTCTTGCTGTTCATATGTCTGCTTCATTCTTTTTGTCTTTTTATGGTTTACTCTCAATTCATATTCCGTACTCATTATACTTCATTCCATCCAACGAATCCCATAATTCGTCTGAGGACAGCACTGTCATCAGTGAATCTTATCATTGATATACTTTCACCCTGTCTTTGTTTTTTCGATGTATGCTAGATTGAACAGTAGTGGCTAGGGACTGCATACCTGTCTTATACCTTTTTTACTCCGAGCACTTCGTTCTTGGTCTTCCAGTCCCACTGTTCCCTCTTGGTTCTTGTACATATTGTATTTTCGACATAAAAGTTTTCTGGGTATGGTATCGCGTCATATTGTTTAAAACTACTGCTGGAGAAAACCAACGTTTCGGCCACGGCTACAGCTGCCTTCTTCTGGGTCTACTGATACGTTCCAGCTATGCGGTGTCCCTTGTGTTTTGTTATTACTGTTCACTGCGCAGGCCATTACTCCATAATTACCGGCCGGAGTGGCCGAGCGGTTCTAGGCGCTATAGTCTGGAACCGCGCGATCGCTACGGTCTCAGGTTCGAATCCTGCCTCGGGCATGGATGTGTGTGATGTTCTTAGGTTAGTTAGGTTTAAGTAGTTCTAAGTTCTAGGGGACTGATGACCTCAGACGTTAAGTCCCATAGTGCTCAGAGCCATTTGAACCATCTTGCACCATTCTACATTGTTGACAGATTTTTCATTGTTGACGATTGCAATCATCGCGTTTTAATTTTTCCTCAGTCCGCAGCTCGTGGTCGTGCGGTAGCGTTCTCGCTTCCCACGCCCGGGTTCCCGGGTTCGATTCCCAGCGGGGTCAGGGGTTTTCTCTGCCTCGTGATGACTGGGTGTTGTGTGCTGTCCTTAGGTTAGTTAGGTTTAAGTAGTTCTAAGTTCTATGGGACTGATGAACATAGATGTTAAGTTCCATAGTGCTCAGAGCCATTTGAACCATTTTTGAATTTTTCCTCAACCTTGCTTCCATTACCAAGCGCGATGTGAGGACCGCCTCTCTGATGCCTTTACTTTTCCTTAAGTCAGACAAATCGTCAACTACCTAATCCTGAATTTCCTTTCCAAATTTTCCGTATATCATTTTTGTCAGCCACTTGGATGCATGAGCTGTTAAGCTGTTTGTGTGATGATTTTCCACTTATCTGCACTTGCTGTTTTCGGGAGTACGTGGATGATAATTTCCCGAAAGTCTTATCGTATGTCTCCAGACTAACGGACTCTACACACCAACTTCACTAGTCGCTTGTCTACCATTTCCCCCGTTGTTTTAGAAATTCCGATGGAGTATTATCAATCCCTTATGCCATTTGCGGTCTCAAGTCTTCCAGACCTCTCTTAAATTCTGGCTTTAATACTGGCTTCCCTATGTCATCATTACGGTCTTCAGTTTCTTCTTCTAATACATCATCAGACAAGTCCTCCCCATCACAGAGGCCGTCAGTATTCTCTTTCCACCTATCTGCTCTTTCCTCTGCATGTAACAGTGGAATTCCCATTGTACTCTTAATATTAATGCCCTTGCCTTTAATTTTACCAAAGATTGTTTTGACTTTTCTATATGCTGAATCATCCCTCCAGACGACCATTTCTTTTTCGTCTTCACATCTTGCCTACAGGCATTTCGCCTTGGCTGCCCTGAATTTTCTATTTATTTAATTCCTAAGGAATTTATGTTGCTACATTCTTGTCTTTGCCCGAACATTTTTGTACTTCCTTCTGTTGTCGATCAACGGAAGTATTTCATCTATTACCCAATGTTTCTTCGCAGTTACCTTTCCAGTACCTACGTTTGTCTCTCCAGCGTCTACGATTGCCCTTTGGAGAGACGTCCACTACTCTTCAACTGAGCCGCCTACTCTGCTGTTCCTTACTGCAGTAATCATATCCTTAGCGAACTTCAAACGTGTCTCTTCATTCCTCAGTACTTGAGTAAACCGTTTAATTCCACACTGATTCCTTCTGACGATTCCCTTCATCTTTATACTTAATTAATGGTGGTCTGAGTCTATAACTGCACCTGCCTTACAATCTAATATCTGGCTTCAGGATCTCTGCCTGACCACGACGTAGTCTAACTGTGATGTTTTTGTATACTCCGGCCTTTTCCGTGTACACCTCCTCTCTTTGTGATCCTTGAACAGAGTATCTACTATTACCGTCTGAAATTTATTGCAGAACTCAATCAGTATTCCTCCTCTCTCACTCCTACTATCAATTCTATTTTCACCCTTAACCCTTTCTTCTATTACTTCCTCTGCAACCGCATTCCAATAAGATACGACTATTTGATTTTCATCTCCCTTCGTTCAATATCCTCATATACTTTCTCCATCCCTCCATCTTGTGCTTGCGACATCGGCATGTATACCTGAACTATTGTTGTCGGTGTTCGTTTGCTGTCGATTTTGATGAGAACAGCTCTATCACTTAACTGTATTCGGTACCCCATTCTCTGCCCTACCCTCTCGTTCGTAGCGAATCGTGCTACCATTATACCATTTTCTGTTGGCGTTGATATTATCCTATAGTCATAGACCCGGAATCCTTTTATTCTTTCCATTTCACTTCACTGGATCCCACTATATCTAGACTGAGGCTTAACATTTCCCTTTTAGGATTCTATAGCTTCCCAACCATGTTTAAACTTCTGACATTTCACGTCGACTTGTAGAAAGTTGTCCTTTCGTTGGTTATTCAACCCTTTTCTCGTGGTCACCTGTCTCTTGGCAGTCACCACCCCCTTTTCTTCTTTTCACTTTGTTCGCTATTGTTCGTTGCATTTGGTCGGGACGGACGTCACATGAAACCTGTTCAAGTTTATCGTTGATCTTTTCACTCAGCCTTTTTATTACCCCTAGACCACGAGAGCGTATGCGAAAATCGACGCATTAAAGGAATACAGAGAGGTCCTCTTTACGCACCGGTGTTGAAGAATATGATACGGAAGTATGAATTAATTGGCGATTAGGAATTGCTCTTGGGAGTGACCGACAGAGAACGGTGCTCCAGGTTCTTGGACGCAATGTGCGACCATCAATCAGTGTACGAGCTATGTCACGACATCTAAATATTCTGTTGTCTACCGTTCGAAAAGTGCTGCGAACAGATGTGAAGAGGTATCCATACGAACTTCCAAGTTGTTGTGGAAGCACCATTTGTAACCTCAACCGTAAACGTAGACTGAATTAACAAACCTTACCGTCTCATGTGGAAATTAAAATGTGTTTCCTTGAAGGTTCATTCGTTATTTCTCTTCCGCATGTCCTTACAAATGTTTCCTCCATGTTTCTTTGTTCTACGATCATTCGTTTTTATGGAGGTCCTCTCAGGTAGTTCTAAGCTATTTGATCAACTGAATATTGTGACAGACAAGAAAAAATGGTTTTTAGGTGGATCTATAGTCACATTTCAGACAAGCATTACACAAATAACCTCAATGACGAAGCACCATTAAGAGACACGATTAATAAAATTCGTCTGAGTACAAATAGCTAGATGCAATTATATTGCAATAGTACAATGGAATACAATAAAAATACAACATTTGTGACTCGTACAAAGAGCAAAAGTATATGGCAATTGCGAATCACAATTTTTTTTGTGTGATCCGTACAAATAAAGTATTTAAATACAACCCTAATTAAAAAAGAATGTGAAGGCTCAGCAAACTAGTTCGCTCTTCTTCGTATGTAATGAACGCAGAGCTGTGCCCACTGTTGTGTTACTGCAAAAGCACAATTCAACCTCTTGCATCAATTTGATAATACTACCGTTTGTATGATGGAAGGCTGTTGGCGATTAGACTTAAGGAAAAGCCATAACAATAATTTTACAGCATCATAGCGAACAATTAATTGCGCGGAAATGAAGACGATTGAATAGGGAGGGTACCATTACTCCGCATTTCCACTTCTTTCGCCGTTTTAGCTCGAAAAACTCAGTACTATGTGAATACGGTAAAATATTTCCTGAATGCGAAATTCTCTCAATGATTTAGAGCCGTTTGTAGTAGTAGGGGCCATCTATTAAGAATTTTAAACTGCATCTAGCTGTTGTCACTATGTGAGACTCTCTGAAGCTTTTATAAATAAAACGTAGGTGGGAAGGTGTTTGGTCTTACAAAACGGGATATGGAGGTCTATTCAAAGAAATGCAACGGCCTGTAGATCCAGTTGTGCAAACTGTTGTTTCTTAGGGTCTAATAGACTGACGCGGGCCGATTAGAACTGCTTACCGCCTGAGATGTTGGAAATACTCACGGAAACGTTAATATGGTTATGACGTCCTTGACTGGTGGTCTGGATTCCCCATCTTGTTTTCCGCCGTCACCAGATTGCGGTACAGTTCGTTAGCAGCTCTTTGAACACTTTGTCACGCAACATGTGAGCTTTTGCGAGAGCATGTGTTGGGATATGAGACATACGGAGCAGAATGCTAACAGCAGGGAGGGTTATCCTGTATTTCACGTAAATTAATTGTTGCAACAGTAATATGATCATTCTCTAAACACAAGAGCCGACATAAGATGCACATAAGATATAAAACAATTTGGGCTCATGCTTCCATAAACGCATAGACAAATCTGCTGCTATCCTTGATTTAGTTTCCAACACTTACGTTAACACCACGAACAGAATTAAACACACCAAACGCAGCGTTGGACATAAAAGCGACTGTTGCATATAAACATAATGCAGCCTGCGAAATGTTGTGGCCGTGCGGTTCTAGGCGCTACAGACTGGAACCGAGCGACCGCTACGGTCACAGGTTCGAATCCTGCCTCGGGCATGGATGTGTGTGATGTCCTTAGCTTAGTTAGGTTTAATTAGTTCTAAGTTCTAGGTGGTCTAGGGGTAGCGTCTTTGATTCATAATCAAAACGTTTTCTGTTTTGATAAATAATCAGCATTGGCGGCCGAAGACTTCCGGCATAAGAAGTCAGCCTCATTCTGCCAACGGCCTTGTCAAAGAGGGCGGAGGAGCGGATAGAGGTTCAGGGCACTCTCTTGTCCTAGGGGTGGGAAATTGCCCCCAAAGGCGGAAGAATCAGCAATGATCAACGACGTGAGGATGCAGAAGGCAATGGAAACCACTGCATTAAAGTCACGTAACGTGTATCCACAGGACATGTGGCCTGTAATTGAAGAAGTGTCATGATGATCTCTCCATTGGCAAAAGATTCCGGAATAGTCCCCCATTCGCATCTCCGGGAGGGGACTGCCAAGGGGGAGGTTACCATGAGAAAAAGATTGAATAATCAACGAAAGGTTAACGTTCTACGAGTCGGGGCGTGGAATGTCAGAAGCTTGAACGTGGTAGGGAAACTAGAAAATCTGAAAAGGGAAATGAAAAGGCTCAATCTAGATATAGCAGGGGTCAGTGAAGTGAAGTCGAAGGAAGACAAGGATTTCTGGTCAGATGAGTATCGGGTAATATCAACAGCAGCAGAAAATGTTATAACAGGTGTAGGATTCGTTATGAATAGGAAGGTAGGGCAGAGGGTGTGTTACTGTGAACAGTTCAGTGACCGGGTTGTTCCAATCAGAATCGACAGCAGACCAACACCGACAACGATAGTTCAGGTATACATGCCGACGTCGCAAGCTGCAGATGAACAGTTAGACAAAGTGTATGAGGATATTGAAAGGGTAATGCAGTATGTCAAGGGGGACGAAAATCTAATAGTCATGGGCGACTGGAATGCAGTAGTAGGGGAAGGAGTAGAAGAAAAGGTTACAGGAGAATATGGGATTGGGACGAGGAATGAAAGAGGAAAAAGACTAATTGAATTCTGTAACAAGTTTCAGCTAGTAATAGCGAATACCCTGTTCAAGAATCACAAGAGGAGGAGATATACTTGGAAAAGGCCGGGAGATACGGGAAGATTTCAATTAGATTACATCATGGTCAGACAGAGATTCCGAAATTGTATTGTACTGGATTGTAAGGCGTACCCTGGAGCAGATATAGACTCAGATCACAATATGGTAGTGATGAAGAGTAGGCTGAAGTTCAAGACATTAGTCAGGAAGAATCAATACACAAAGAAGTGGGATACGGAAGTACTAACGAATGACGAGATACGTTTGAAGTTCTCTAACGCTATAGATACAGCAATAAGGAATAGCGCAGTAGGCAGTACAGTTGAAGAGGAATGGGCATCTCTAAAAAGGGCCAGCACAGAAGTTGGAAAGGAAAACATAGATACAAAGAAGGTAGCTGCGAAGAAACCATGGGTAACAGAAGAAATACTTCAGTTGATTGATGAAAGCAGGAAGTACAAACATGTTCCGGGAAAATCAGGAATACAGAAATACAAGTCGCTGAGGAATGAAATAAATAGGAAGTGCAGGGAAGCTAAGACGAAATGGCTGCAGGAAAAATGTGAAGACATCGAAAAAGATATGATTGTCGGAAGGACAGACTCAGCATACAGGAAAGTCAAAACAACCTTTCGTGACATTAAAGCAACGGTGGTAACATTAAGACTGCAATGGGAATTCCACTGTTAAATGCAGAGGAGAGAGCAGATAGGTGGAAAGAACACATTGAAAGCCTCTATGAGGGTGAAGATTTGTCTGATGTGATAGAAGAAGAAACAGGAGTCGACTTAGAAGAGATTGGGGATCCAGTATTAGAATCGGAATTTAAAAGAGCTTTGGAGGACTTACGGTCAAATAAGGCAGAAGGGATAGATAACATTCCATCAGAATTTCTAAAATCATTGGGGGAAGTGGCAACAAAGCGACTATTCACGTTGGTGTGTAGAATATATGAGTCTGGCGACATACCATCTGACTTTCGGAAAAGCATCATCCACACAATTCCGAAGACGGCAAGAGCTGACAAGTGCGAGAAAGATCGCACAATCAGCTTAACAGCTCATGCATCGAAGCTGCTTACAACAATAATATACAGAAGAATGGAAAAGAAAATTGAGAATGCGCTAGGTGACGATCAGTTTGGCTGTAGGAAAAGTAAAGGGACGAGAGAGGCAATTCTGACGTTACGGCTAATAATGGAAGCAAGGCTAAAGAAAAATCAGGACACTTTCATAGGATTTGTCGACCTGGAAAAAGCGTTCGACAATATAAAATGGTGCAAGCTGTTCGAGATTCTGAAAAAAGTAGGGGTAAGCTATAGGGAGAGACCGATCATATGCAATATGTACAACAACCAAGAGGGAATAATAAGAGTGGACGATCAAGAACGAAGTGCTCGTATTAAGAAGGGTGTAAGACAAGGCTGTAGCCTTTCGCCCCTACTCTTCAATCTGTACGTCGAGGAAGCAATGACGGAAATAAAAGAAAGGTTCAGGAGTAGAATTAAAATACAAGGTGAAAGGATATCAATGATACGATTCGCTGATGACATTGCTATCCTGAGTGAAAGTGAAGAAGAATTAAATGTTCTGCTGAACGGAATGAACAGTCTAATGAGTACACAGTATGGTTTGAGAGTAAATCGGAGAAAGACGAAGGTAATGAGAAATAGTAGAAATGAGAACAGCGAGAAACTTAACATCAGGATTGATGGTCACGAATTCAATGAAGTTAAGGAATTCTGCTACCTAGGCAGTAAAATAACCAATGACGGACGCAGCAAGGAGGACATCAAAAGCAGACTCGCTATGACAAAAAAGGCATTTCTGGCCAAGAGAAGTCTACTAATATCAAATACCGGCCTTAATTTGAGGAAGAAATTTCTGAGGATGTACGTCTGGAGTACAGCATTGTATGGTAGTGAAACATGGACTGTGGGAAAACCGGAACAGAAGATAATCGAAGCATTTGAGATGTGGTGCTACAGACGAATGTTGAAAATTAGGTGGACTGATAAGGTAAGGAATGAGGAGGTTCTACGCAGAAAGGAATATGTGGAAAACACTGATAAGGAGAAGGGACAGGATGATAGGACATCTGCTAAGACATGAGGGAATGACTTCCATGGTGCTAGAGGGAGCTGTAGAGGGCAAAAACTGTAGAGGAAGACAGAGATTGGAATACGTCAAGCAAATAATTGAGGACGTAGGTTGCAAGTGCTACTCTGAGATGAAGAGGTTAGCACAGGAAAAGAATTGGTGGCAGGCCGCATCAAACCAGTCAGCAGACTGATGACCTAGAAAAAGAAAAAGATCTAGGCGACTGATGACCTCAGAAGTTAAGTCGCATAGTGCTCAGAGCCATTTGAACCATTTGAAATGTCGTGTGTAAGTGGGTCAGATCTGAGTCTACAGGACCTACTGAGGGGCTGGTCGGACCTTAAAATCTGAATGCCTCATTAATTTATCGAACGGAATTAAGTTTAACACAATTTGATAATACTGTGGTCCTAGCACTGAATCCCAGTTACCGACAATTCCGTCATTCTTATACTGATTGTTCTCATAAGAGGGAAATTAAATACATGTGCCAGGTAAATACCGATTTTATTTCAGGTTATTGTATGAGCACAGGTTGATAGAAAAACATCGCAACATTTAGTTATCCACTTAAAGCACATTTAATTGGTACATGAAATCGATTGCAAGAGAAATAACTCTAATGGTCTGGGAAGGAACTGCTTATGACAATGATAAACCGCGTCCTAACAGATTCATTAAACGTAATGGAAGCCGCATGAATACAGTAACTGCATGATCGAGAGAAAGAAGAAGAAATGTGTGTGCGCTGCAGCTGCGAACTCAGATCATGCTCAGCCTGCATGAATTTACTTGAGATTAGCAAGAGCCAAACTTTATTGCGACGTAATTTGCCCAAGATGATGTACGAACTTGCCGTATCTGTGAGCAGACGTTATGGCTAGAGGCGTGTAGGTGGAGGTTATCAGAATTCAGACTGTTACCAGTGCAATTCCAGATGTCGCCTTGTATTTCTACGGCCTTGCCGCAGTGGCTACACCGGTTCCCGTGAGATCACCGAAGTTAAGCGCTACCGGGCGTAGTCGGCACTTGGATGGGTGACCATCCAGGCTGCCATGCGCTGATGCCATTTTTCGGGGTGCACTCAGCCTCGTGACGCCAGTTGAGGAGCTACTCGACCGAATAGTAGCGGCTTCGGTCAAGAATACTGTCATAACGACCGGGAGAGCGGTGTGCTGACACTACGCCCCTCCAATCCGCATCCTCCACGGAGGATGACACGGCGGTCGGATGGTCCCGGTAGGCCACTCGTGGCCTGAAGACGGAGTGAGTGCCTTGCATTTCTCCATTTCTAAGTCCAAGACTGTTCTGCGTATGGAGAGCAATGATCATCGCGCTGTCTGCTTCTCAAGTCGAGTGTCCTGAACTGCATCAAAAAGTGATGTGAAGTTTACTGTGCACCGTCCTCCCAGCGTCTGCTCTGCGTGGGATTTCGTTGTAAGAAGCTATGTATAACAATGCCAATGGCAAGATTCCGCCAATAGTACGCGGGGCTTTGAATAAGTAATGCAACATATTTTTCTCTGTGAGTAGGTTGGTTTTATTCAGACTTCCAGTGCACCATGATATTCCCCACTTTTTTAGCTACAGAATTTTATTTTTCAACATAATCTTACGCCATCCCGGTACCACTCTAATGGTCCACGTTGGAGCCAACGTATTGTCGTATCAATAACCTCCCCGTCATCAACGTACTGCTTCCCGCAGAGTGCATCCTTCATTGGTCCAAACAGATGGAAGTCGGAGCAGTGAAATTCCGTCTATAGAGTGCATGAGGAAGGTTTGCATTACCTTGTTGCGATGCTGACAGACGGCTCACCTAATGACTTACCGTGCTTTTGTTCACTACCAGTTCTCTGTAGACATTCTGCAAGCGTCTTTGAATATGTGCGATACTCTGGTTTTCCGAAAAAAAAGAGGACCTCAGTGGAAGCACTCTGCTTGGACCGCACATTCCGACAGGTTTCTTGCGTGTCGTTTTCACCACCAGGTGTAGAAGCTATGGCGTCCCCAGTGAAATAATACGAAAAGACTTAAAAAACAGTATTTATAAAGAAGAGACATTTAAAAATTGAATAATATACATTTTTATCATGTACCCGTATTATAATAATTTCTCTGTGTAAGTTTCGAGGGCAAAGAAATATAACAAAATGATCTAAAGGGACGACAAGATACGCTCTTTTGTTAATTTTTTAGTCGTCTTCACTTCTTCTCTTGTCTTGGTTGCGTGTAGACGGACATCTTGCGAGTGCTGGCAAATGTAAGCATATTTGTACTAATTAAGCGGATAATATATTGATTTAATGTCATTCTTTACTTGTAATTTGTAAGAGGTGATCCCGATATCATGTCTGCCTTCCTTTCGAAGCCGGACTACTGGACAACGTCCTTTCGTCCGGCACTCTGTCAACGAGACTACGTTAAAGGATGGATGTATTTCGGAATAATTCTATCAGGTTTGGGTACAGGTATTGTAATGTTTCATAAGTGAGCTATGATTGTGTTTAATAATTTTTTTCAGTTTTTAAACGTTATATATATATATATAAGACAAGATTTAACCTCAAAGTCCGTGTTTTTTAACCAATTTATTAAGCTGGGTGTGAGAGTGAACAAGTCGTCGGGAATTCCAGGGTATGAACGAAGTGGACAGCATTGGACTAATGATCAATTGTCTGTTCTTCCTGATTATATTCACACATTGTATTCACAATATATATATATATATATATATATATATATATATATATATATATATATATATATATATATAGTATAAAATCACTTGTCTTATATCAACTGTATATTGTATAAAATCTCCATACCATTAAATAAATACCTCCGAAGGATATAGAGCTATGTGGTGTACCATGAGATAAAGCTTGCAGCTTCCAGGAAAGTAACTTTGTAGCTGGGAGATTAATATTTTACTGACGAGAGTGGTTTTTAAATGCCTGTTGAGATATTATGGTACTGTAGTTAGATCCACTTCACACAATTAAGTCTCAATGTTAAATTATTTCTGTGTTTTAGGCGCCTTGTCACGGTCCGCGCGGCTCCCTCCGTCAGAGGTTCGAGTCCTCCCTCGGGCATGGGCGTGTGTGGTGTCCTTAGTGTAAGCTATTTTAAGTTAGATTAAGTAGTGTGTAAGCTTATGGACCGATGACCTTAGCAGTTTGGTCCCATAATATCTTACCACAAATTTCCAAATTATTTCTGTGTTTCGTTGCCACTGACTGCCTGTAAGCGATGGAAATGAGACGAATCATTATTCACAGCCATTACATCTTCATTTTGTGTTCCCTTTGTCCTAATCCTGAGATAAAAAGCAGAGTGCATCGTTGTGTTCGGTTTGAATATGCATTTATTGTGGGTGACTGAAATCTGTAGCTTGCTACAACAATTTTGGAAACTTCGAGTGCTGTCGGCAGAAAGGCTGAGAGGTTTCGCCATATCGACAGGCAGGTTGTTCGTCAGGGGCTTGACGTTTAGCTGGCGAGGGGTCCTTCTATCCTTTATGGATAATTTCGCCAGCCATGCTTTCGAAGCCGGACTACTGGACAACGTCCTTTTGTCCGGCACTCTGTCAACGAGACTACGTTAAAGGATGTATGTATTTTGGAATAATTCTATCAGGTTTGGGTACAGGTATTGTAATGTTTCATAAGTGAGCTATGATTGTGTTTAATAATTTTTTTTCAGTTTTTAAACGTTAGTGGAAAATCATGGTAGTCATTTCGGGTAAAATTTTATATTTGGACAGATAATTACAACTTCAGTGGGAAGTATTTCATGTGCAGTGGCAGTACAGAGAAATCACGTCCCTTTGAACGATTAATAACGTAAATTCACAGACAATGAATCAAGTAAATTCAAGGAAAGTATTTGTGCTTGACATGGTATTAAATATTTATTTTTAGCAATTAGTGGGAAAATTTGTCCTTCCTTCTGCCACTTGTCCCATGGAACAGTAGTAGATTTTAAGTCTTGTGCCCTTAGATCCGTGGCAAAGATTGGTGCTTTCCGTGTCTACGCAGTATATGTGTGGATTTCTGAATTAAAATTTTCTTTCATGGCGGAAAAGACGGGTTTTTCTTGTCTAGGCAACTGTCATGTCCGTTCATGTGCTTCTCAGGTTGCACATGAACTGATACTGTCTTTAGTGAATGAATAATACTCACTTTTCTCCGTCGAATGAATACTTATATGTGTGAACAAATTTTATTTGTTTTCTTAATTTTCAGTTTAAAGTGTTTTTCGTGGTTTGTTACGTGTTCACGATTGAGGTCCCACTTCTCTAACGAGTACGCAACAATTTTTGTAGATACTATTTGTAGTGGAGTATATCGTTTGCTATCGTGATTTAATGAACGAGTGAATGTAGGTTTGTTTCTCTTTGAATACTGATTCCCTGCATAACCATGTATATTTTCTCAGCGTTCCTAATACGGTACATTACTGTGACCATTCACGCATACCAAGCTTCCCTGTATTTGTCACAAGTGGGACAGTTTTACTTGTCTGAGTATGTGGCCTCTTTCTTCAACAAGATCTACTTTTACTTATTAACAGAGCTTCTTAGTGCCGAAAATAAGAAGCCAAGCTGTTGTGTCTTACAAATCTCCATCACACTCTTATTTAAATTCATGAATTATAAGACTGTGTTACGTGTAGCCTAAATTTAAATGTTCATTCAGTGTTATGCATAGCCTAATTTAAACACCGAATACTCATTCCCATGTGGCAAACCGTTTTATTTATAACCCACCACCATGTACAAACGTTTCACATTACAACTCCGTCCAAGATAGCTTTTATTAAACCTCCTAAGTCAGAAACTGGGAATCATTTCACTGCACACAGTGTGCTAAAAATTACTTCTACTGGTTCGTATCAGAGCCGGTGAAGTAAAATCTTAAGGTCCTGGTATTTTGTATTTCCAAATGTTTTTCGTCGATTATACAGACTCCTGGAAAAGCAAAGTCAACGATCGTAGCTCTCTTTTCCTTCAGCATTGTAGTGATTGGTTGATTGTGTTCCAGTGCTCGGTGAGTTGCAATTCGGAAGGCGTATAATAGTGTGACTTCCTCTTTTTCGACCTTTTTTCTGGCTTACGATCTCACCATTGACAGATGGTACATTTGATACACGTTCATGTACATCTTTTGACCTATAGTGCTATGCTCAGCTTGTAATCCTTTTATGCGATCTTTTTGTAATATCTCAGGACGTAATCGACTGTTAAATCAACGATTTACCAAGTCAGCACTACGGGACTTCCGCTGATTACCCAGTTCTGGTTGATAACATTCGTTTTGATTGGTGCTTCCTGCACTGCAATAATAGTCTTCCACTTTTGTTTTAGACTTCCATAGGTCAAGCAAATTGTGTATTTGCAATTTCCTAGTCTACTTTACATTCGATCTTCTGCAAGAATTAGCCATGTTGTGCTTCATGGCATCAAATGTCCATCCGCATTTGGAATTGTTAGTCAGTACTGATTTTTCGTTTGTTACACTTTAGTAGCTTCCTGTTGTTAGCTTCCATGAAAAAGCAGTTTCCTCGATTTCTTTCTCACAGTCTCCTAGAGTAAAAGCTGTTTCTACTAGTTAACTAATTTACAGAAGTCCTCTGCCATCTGGTTTACTGGGCAAGTACAACATGTGCGTACTGTATCATTGAGAGATTGTAATGTATGATGAATCATTATCAGTTCTCTTATTCCTGTCCAAGTTGTTCATCACACAGTCACAGTGATAATCACTGTTTTTGTCAAGCATACACTGCCAGCAGTGTACTTGATGATAGATTGACACAGGTATGCAAGGCCTTGAAGGCACTGCTGCCGTTGTCCTTACTTTTTAATATTTTTCTGAACCTCTGGATGTATTGTTTTCTGATCTTAGTTTTCACAAGCACGAACTTTATTTTGTCCGGTTATCAGGCCTATGGTACATAGTTGTCTGACTATATGGAATTTCTATTTCTGTGATACTCTCCCTTTTTAGCGCCAGTATGACGCATTACGAACCATGGACCTCGCCGTTGGTGAGGAGGTTTGCGTGCCTCAGCGATACAGATAGCTGTACCGTAGGTGCAACCTCGACGGAGGGGTATCTGTTGAGAGGCCAGACAAACGTGTGGTTCCTGAAGAGGGGCAGCAGCCTTTTCAGTAGTTGCAGGGGCAACAGTCTGTATGATGGACTGATCTGGCCTTGTAACACTAACCAAAACGGCTTTGCTGCGCTGATACTGCGAACGGCTGAAAGCAAGGGGAACTACAGCCGTAATTTTTCCCGAGGTCATGTAGCTTTACTGTATGGTTAGACATCAAGGGATCACCAATTTAGTATTGGACGGCAGCATGGAGGGTAAAAATCATAGAGGAAGAACAAGAGATGAATACACTAAACAGATTCAGAAGGATGTAGGTTGCAATAGGTACTGGGAGATGAAGAAGCTTGCACAGGATCGAGTAGCATGGAGAGTTGCATCAAACCAGTCTCAGGACTGAAGACCACAACAACAACAAAATGAGGCATTAGTACAGTCGGAGTTTCACACGAGTGCCTGTTCTGAATACTCGGAATGCTTTTTTGGTCAGTGATTGTTTGTCGATATCTGATGTGCTGTACAGCTCGAGCTAATTGTAGTGTAATGGATGAGAAATTTTCTTAAAATTTCTTTCCGATAAATTACAATTTCACCATGATCTGATTCAGTGTCTTTGGTTGGTAATAAGATGTCCTTGGTTCCGGGTTCGATACCAACCACTGCTTCAATTTTGAGTCAAAAGCCATCAACAATGGCGGCTGAAGACTTCCAGTATAAGGAGGCTCTCTCATTTCGCCAGTGACCTAATTAAAGAGGCCAGAGGGCATCCAAGCCTTAGGACCGGAAAACTGCCTTAAAAAGCTGTAGCAATGATCAACGAGATGGTGATGCAAGCTATATCACTGCAGTAAAGAAACATAACGTTTATCCACTGGTCATGTGATCTGTATTTGAAACATTATCGTGATGGTCTTTCAATTGACAAATCATTCCGGATTAGTTAGCCATTTGGTACTCTGGGAGGTGACTGCCTAGGACGAGGTGATCACGAGAGGAAAAATAAAAAATAATATAAAACTGAATAACCAACGGAAGGGGAATGTCACAAGTCTGAGTGTGTCAGGGAAGTTATAAAGACTGAAAAGGGAAATGGAAACGCTTAGTCTAAATACAGTGGGGGGCCACTGAAATGAAATGGAAGCAAGGATTTCTGATCACACAGGATAACGTCTATCAGAAGGAGCAGAAAATGGTTTAACTGGAGTAGGACTCGTTATGAATAGGAAGGCAGGACAGAGAGTGAGTTACTGTGAAGATATGAGGATTACACTCATCTGGATTGACAGAAAACCAATGCCAACAATAATAGTTCAGGTGTACATGTCGAGGTAACAAGCAGACGATGAAGAGATAGGGACAATATATTAGTGTAATGATCGTGTAATTCAGTATGTAAAAGGAGATGAAAAATCTAATTTTCATGGATGACTGGAATGCTGAAGTAGGGGAAGGAATAGAATTGCAGTAGAATGTGGGCCGAAACTGCAGATTTTTTTTTGCAGAAGTAGGAGGGCGTAGTGTAATGTCACGCGTTTGTATCGTGACGCGTTGTCTCTGCACGATGGCCGGCTGAGTATGCAAGTTCGGCTATTGGAAGGCGTGTCCCGTTTGGCAGGAATAAACAGAAGGGCGTAAGGTTCAGCTAGTAAAGTCAGAGTTCGTGCAGAGATGGGAAAGCGAGCACATCTCTGGGGAGATGTCTGGGGAGTTGCTGGAGAGATAAGGAAGTGTACGCGTTTTTGAGATTCGTTCGGAGATCTGGAGTTGTGCGCATCTTGTGCATATCAGCCGTGTATACGACGTGCATTCAAGTTCTAAGGCCTCCGATTTTTTTTCTCCGGACTGGAAAGAGATAGGAACATGCGCATTGTTTTAAAATGAGGGCGCGTTCATTGTCAATACGTCCCAGAGATGGCAGCACCGTACGGCAAATGGAATTTTACCGCCAGCGACGAGAATGAGAACTGTTTTAAATACTTAAAATGGGGACATTTTCCTTACTTGAACAGCGTGCAATCAGTCGTTTTCTGAATTTGCGTAGTGTGAAACCAATTGAAATTCACCGACAGTTGAAGGAGACACGTGGTGATGGAGTTATGGATGTGTCAAAAGTGCGTTCGTGGGTGCGACAGTTTAATGAAGGCAGAACATCGTGTGACAACAAACCGAAACAACCTCGGGCTCGCACAAGCCGGTCTGACGACATGATCGAGAAAGTGGAGAGAATTGTTTTGGGGGATCGCCGAATGACTGTTGAACAGATCGCCTCCAGAGTTGGCATTTCTGTGGGTTCTGTGCACACAATCCTGCATGACGACCTGAAAATGCGAAAAGTGTCATCCAGGTGGGTGCTGCGAATGGTGACGGACGACCACATGGCTGCCCGTGTGGCATGTTGCCAAGCAATGTTGACGCGCAACGACAGCATGAATGGGACTTTCTTTTCGTCGGTTGTGACAATGGATGAGACGTGGATGCCATTTTTCAATCCAGAAACAAAGCGCCAGTCAGCTCAATGGAAGCACACAGATTCACCGCCACCAAAAAAATTTCGGGTAACCGCCAGTGCTGAAAAAATGATGGTGTCCATGTTCTGGGACAGCGAGGGCGTAATCCTTACCCATTGCGTTCCAAAGGGCACTACGGTAACGTCTGGGAAGGGCTGTGCGTGTGCTGTTTCACCAAGACAACGCACCCGCACATCGAGCTAACGTTACGCAACAGTTTCTTCGTGATAACAACTTTGAAGTGATTCCTCATGCTCCCTACTCACCTGACCTGGGTCCTAGTGACTTTTGGCTTTTTCCAACAATGAAAGACACTCTCCGTGGCCGCACTTTCACCAGCCGTGCTGCTATTGCCTCAGCGATTTTCCAGTGGTCAAAACAGACTCCTAAAGAAGCCTTCGCCGCTGCCATGGAATCATGCCGTCAGCGTTGTGAAAAATGTGTACGTCTGCAGGGCGATTACGTCGAGAAGTAACGCCAGTTTCATCGATTTCGGGTGAGTAGTTAATCAGAAAAAAAAAAAAAATCGGAGGCCTTAGAACTTGAATGCACCTTGTATTTGGAGACTGATAGCGTTGTGCATCTCGACCGACTTGTTAGCAGATGAGCTGGTTCCACAGTTGTTACAGCGGCAGCGTGACCCTCGTCTTCTGCCGCAAAACCACCCTTGTGACGGCGACGCTCTACACGTCTGTTAGTGAATAACTAAGGTGAGCATAATTACCTGCACTGGCACGATTGGGCATTTCTTGGTCCACAGTTGCTCAATTCATTGCAATCGCCTGTCTCAGGTCCAGCATTGCTCTGGTGGATGTGTGAGTCTCTTAATACATCTATCAGGACAACAGTAACTGTTTTCCGTTTGGTTAAAGAGTTTGAGAATAATTTTCAGAGCTTCAGTTGCGTCAGAGGGGCTGTATCATGTTGGTTCAAGTACCGCTGAAGACTTATAAGTCCTCTAGTTAGAGTTTAAATAACGAGTCTGTAAAACATGTTATATTCTTTCACTATCTGATTGGGCTAATTTTCTTTTTAGCTGAATACATTATTGTGTTAATGCAAAGACTCTTTCCGTTAACATCTTCCAATAAGTTGCTTGCATTCCTCCAGTTTAGGATCCACAGCTAGAGCCGTAAATCAGTAACATTTGCCATTAAAGTTGTGCGCACTAAATACAGCTAGGGTCTTCAAGGCGTGTCATGCTCTTAATTAATTTTGTGGACCAGGATAACATTTTACATGCACGTAGGTTTGCATATATAGTCATTAATATGTTAACATAAGGACACAGCTGAATTAATGTTTAAACAAAGTTATACTATCAGAGAAATACCGAAAATGTAAGAGCTGAATGTAACAGTCTTCTTCCATTTAAACCATGATATACTACTCGAACGTTGCAAGAGAACTGAATGCGAGTAATATCTTAATTTTACCGCCGATAAGAATTTGGATTTTTTATTAGCGTTCGGAATAACTGACATTGTTATAATATCCTTTGTTGTTATCTGTATTTAAATACTGTCCGTAGCGGGTTATTAAGTTTACATATAACCATTCGTCTGTTTTTTGTGAAAATGGCTGCCTCAAGGGATGTACAACTTCTTTCCTCGCATGATTATAGCAATGGCGCCAGTTGCAGATCGCTGCTTATCCACGGCGCTGTTCCCAGAAGCTGACGATATGATGTTGATCAGTTTCGCAATTGAACAAATTATCTGAAAATGTTTGATAACTCAACTGCAACTCCATCAGCGTATTCAATGTTCTAATTTTTTTAACAATATTTGCGATTGAATATTTAAATGGGATCCACAGGGTTAATTCACGAATACAGGCTGTTTATATTCACAACAATGGACACTATCACAACAATTTATTTCTGAAACGAGATGAAAGTTCACTGAACGTTTTCACTTTCAAACTAAACTACTGCTAGGCTCCCACAATAAATGTTGTGATCATTCCAAGTCAGTTTCTCATCACGAAAGATTTGCGTAAGAGTCACTTTTGAGTACTCAGTCCACTTCTCCGTTAATGTTTGCCGTCCCTGCACGTCTCGTACAAGCAAATATCAGCAACTCAACCTCAGTTGCTCAACCCTGTAGCAGACGCCTAATGCCCGAGCACGAAGTAGTATACGGCGAAGAATCTTCCTATTTGTGGGGTGTTGAAGGCGAGGGAAGAGGAGGGGAAAGGTGGACTCTTCCGCCCAACGTGTTCTGAGATCTTATTCAGAAACGATCACATTATTCTACGTAAGAAATAGTAAATAATATGAATATTTAGTACTTCAACCTTGCATGCGTGTACATTCAATACTATTATAACAAAATTCTCGTACTGGTATTCTGCAACTATATACACGTCTCAAAACCAAAATTTATAAAACTAAGTAGCTGAAAAATAAACATGAAATAATCTTAATGATTTTCGATTTCTATTCAAGCATGCTAATCACGTTGAAGAGTAACGCATCTCATGCAAATATACTTCACTTTAACAGCCCCACCTTTAAAATACAAAGAACAGCGATGTTGTTAATTAAATAAGTAATTAGCCGTGCTTCACGTCTTTAACGACACACTAATTCATTTAGTCCATTACGCTGAATTTGTGAATCGCAACGTAAAAATGCTCAAAGCAGTCTCTGGCATCAGGTATAGCTTAGAAACTGTGGACTTCGACACAATGAACAAAGCATGTTACCAAGGTCGAAACGGTATTCCACAAGCTTCGTACACCTATACTCTACAGTAGTTTGCGCTCAGGCAATCGGTGGAGCGATTGAGAACCAGTCGATGCACACGAATGTTTAAAAACTATGGTTTTAGAAGGTCGTAACTGTGTACTATCAGAATTATTGCCCAAATCAATTGCTGCGGATGATATTTTGCAACTGTACTTTTTTCTCCTTAAAGTATGAGGTCTAGTTGGAGATGTTTGTTTTCTGGTCAAAAGAAACGATTGCCATCTTCTCCACGCACAGTCATAACTGTATTTCTATACACTCAAATTCCTTTGAAGAAGAAATACAATTTAAGTTCTTCCGGTGCCTTGAATTCTTCTTACTTGAAGATCTTCTGTGCCAACTCCTGATAAACCTTCTACCTTGATAAGTATTAGTTCTCCCGTCTTCCCTCTTCCATCTTCTCCTTCGTCAGCTCTTCTTCCCCATATAAACTTTAAAACTTCGATGTTTCGTCGTAAAAATTCCATGCCTCGTTACACAATGACTCCACCAACCATCCTCTAGCAACTTCTACTTTCCGCTCATCGCAAAACTTCCAAAACTGCCCCTCACCAGCTTAATACTTCGGCTCCCCTCTCCCTACTTTTCTGTCCGAACATTCCCACAAATAAACAACGTCCCATAAACGAAATAATGCTTGTTTCTCCTCATACAAATCGCCCTGTCCTGTCCTAGTTGTCCATCTTTTCGCGTCAGACTCTCGCCAACTCTCTCCTGCGTACCAATAAAATTGCAAAGGTAAAGTTGCAGCCTAGCGGACCTTAGCACTTTCTTCTTACAGCTGATATTACATGGAATGTTACATATCATAACAGATGTAATACAACAAACGTATATCTTTATAAGTTATATTGGATTTGTTTATATTTACATTTATGTTGCAGTTTAGGTTTTGCATTAAAAACTAAAACATATATTACTTCTAAATCGGCATTAAAACCATAAATTGTGGATAAAAGATAATACATAAACCCATCATGGATAAGAGCTCCGCCATATTGTCCCGAACGTTTTCAGGGCAGCGGCAGAGGCGAAGGATGTGTCCCCATTTTCCAATAGCCATTTGAGGCCTCGCTAAACGATTCTCTGTGCAATACTATTGGATGGCTAATCTCAGAGTTTAAATAGATTGCTTAAAACATGTATTTGAGGTTCTCAACCAAAGATGAAGCTACTCTAACAGATGGAAGATTACATGTTCTTTGAGACATGCAACTGCTTATTGATATATGTACGAATACATAGTAAGAAAAGTGTCTATAGCAGATGTACTTCAAATGTATGTTTTCAGCACAGCGTTGTATTATAACGATTATAGCGATCTATGGGCTGTGGGAAACTTGAAAAGAAGAGAATCTAACAATATGTCTGTTATGCGACACTATATAACAAAGTTGAAAATAAGGTAGACTGATAAGATAGGGAAGAACGGCAAATACGGAATACACTGACAAGGAAAAGGAACAAAATGGTATGACGTACACTAAGACATCAGTGAACTACTTCCATGGTAGTAGAGGCTTCCGTAGAGGGTAAAAAATGTAGAAGAGAGACAAGTTGGAATAGATCCAACAAATAATTGAGAACGTAGGGGATAGTTATACCCTGAGACGAAGATGTTAGTAGAAAAGAGAAATTCCTGGCAGGCTGTCTCAATCAGACTCAAAAATGAAGAAAAAAAGAGGACAAATTTGTTGATCGTTCAGAAGAATGGCCGTGGAAGAAAGTGAGATACCGAAACATTGGGGAATGATGAGCTGCATTTATCTAAATCTGTAGATACTGTGATAAAGAATACCGTTATTAATTAATTAGTGCAGTTAAAGACGAACAGACATCTCTAGTGTTACAGAAGAAATACTTGAATTCATCAACGGAGGAAAGAAGTACATAAAAGTTCAGGAACAAGGCTCTACGAGTCACTTAACGATAAATGTGATGTGCACGGAAGACAAGGAGAAACGGCTGCAGGAAAAATGCGATGAAATATAAAAGAAATGGTTGTTGGACTCAGCACATAGAAAATTCAAAACAGCCATCGGTGATATTAAAAGGAGAAACTGCAAGAAGAATGCCACTGTTAAATGCAGAGAAACCAATAGATAGGTAAAGGAGTAAATTTAATGCCTGTAATGTGGTGGAAGACGAAATGTGAATATGGAAGACATATGGGTTCAGTATTATTAGAGTCAGTATCTAACAGAGTTTTGGAAGATCAGTGAGCAGTTAGGATAGAAGAACAGATAAAATTTCGGAAATCTTTGGGGGGGGGGGGGGGGAGGGGTAAGTGGCAACCAATCGCCTAAACAAGTTGGTGTGTATAATCTATGACTCTGGAAACAAGCCTTCATACTTTGCAAAAATATTATTCACACTATCAGAAAGACAGCAAGGGCAGATATCTACATCTACATCTACATTTATACTCCGCAAGCCACCCAACGGTGTGTGGCGGAGGGCACTTTACGTGCCACTGTCATTACCTCCCTTTCCTGTTCCAGTCGCGTATGGTTCGCGGGAAGAACGACTGCCGGAAAGCCTCCGTGCGCGCTCGAATCTCTCTAATTTTACATTCGTAATCTCCTCGGGAGGTTTAAGTAGGGGGAAGCAATATATTCGATACCTCATCCAGAAACGCACCCTCTCGAAATCTGGACAGCAAGCTACACCGCGATGCAGAGCGCCTCTCTTGCAGAGCCTGCCACTTGAGTTTGCTAAACATCTCCGTAACGCTATCACGCTTACCAAATAACCCTGTGACGAAACGCGCCGCTCTTCTTTGGAGCTTCTCTATCTCCTTCGTCAGCCCGACCTGGTACGGATCCCACACTGATGAGCAATACTCAAGTATAGGTCGAACGAGTGTTTTGCGAGCCACCTCCCTTGTTGTTCGACTACATTTTCTAAGGAGTCTCCCAATGAATCTTAACCTGGTACCCGCCTTACCATATTGTGAAAAGCAATGGTCCCATAACACTCCCCTGTGGCACGCCAGAAGTTACTTTAACGTCTATAGACGTCTCTCCATTGAGAACAACATGCTGTGTTCTGTTTGCTAAAAACTCTTCAATCCAACCACACAGCTGGTCTGATATTCCGTAGGCTCTTACTTTGTTTATCAGGCGACAGTGCGAAACTGTATCGAACGCCTTCCGGAAGTCAAGGAAAATGGCATCTACCTGGGAGCCTGTATCTAATATTTTCTGGGTGTCATGAACAAACACATCGAAGTTGCTGATAGAAGTATACACAGAAGGATGGGAAAGGATACTGAAGATCGGCCAGATGGCAATCAGTTTGCCTTTCGGAAGGCTGTGGGCACCAGAGAGGCCGTTCTGACGTTGCGATTAATAATGGAATCAAGATTCATGGAAAATCTAACCACGTTGATAGGATCCGTCCACGTGAGTATTCGAATGTGAAATATGTTCTACGGAAGATAAGAACGAAGTGCTCGGATTAAGAAGAATAAAAATAAAACTAAGGTTCAAGAGTGGAATGAATGAATGAAAGAATATCAGATAAATGGAATGAACAGCCTAATGAGAACACGTTATGGACTGAGACGCAGGAAGCAAGTAGAACTGAAATACACTAGCACAGTCAACAAGGGCCTTCCTTGCAAAGATTTCTGACCGTACAGAATTGCTGATGGCGAACTTGAATGTTCAAAGTATGGTGTAAAGTCACCTCTTCCTCTATCGTTTTTTTTTTTTTTTTTTTTACGAAAGTGCACTACTTATTCTCCGCCCAGAAATAACTGTAATCAGTCCAACAATGAAGTTCAATGATAAGTCCTCTCTATCGTTCCACAATATAAACCATTAAAAACCAAGATACTACATCCCTTGCAATAAAAATTAGAATGCACACCGCTTTGTTTTCCCATAATTTATACAGACAAGCGCCATTTCAAGTCACTAACGAGCATTTGTAATGATTCAGTACCTTCACAAGAAACCGATCGAGTCTATTAGGAGCGGATGATTCAGTACCTTCACAAAAATCCGATCGAGTCTATTACGCATGGATTACATCAGTAGCAATGCACACATATATTACTATAGAATAATAATTTGACGTAATAGTTTTTTTTGTAAATGCACTCCTGGAAATTGAAATAAGAACACCGTGAATTCATTGTCCCAGGAAGGGGAAACTCTATTGACACATTCCTGGGGTCAGATACATCACATGATCACACTGACAGAACCACAGGCACATAGACACAGGCAACAGAGCATGCACAATGTCGGCACTAGTACAGTGTATATCCACCTTTCGCAGCAATGCAGGCTGCTATTCTCCCATGGAGACGATCGTAGAGATGCTGGATGTAGTCCTGTGGAACGGCTTGCCATGCCATTTCCACCTGGCGCCTCAGTTGGACCAGCGTTCGTGCTGGACGTGCAGACCGCGTGAGACGACGCTTCATCCAGTCCCAAACATGCTCAATGGGGGACAGATCCGGAGATCTTGCTGGCCAGGGTAGTTGACTTACACCTTCTAGAGCACGTTGGGTGGCACGGGATACGTGCGGACGTGCATTGTCCTATTGGAACAGCAAGTTCCCTTGCCGGTCTAGGAATGGTAGAACGATGGGTTCGATGAAGGTTTGGATGTACCGTGCACTATTCAGTGTCCCCTCGACGATCACCAGTGGTGTACGGCCAGTGTAGGAGATCGCTCCCCACACCATGATGCCGGGTGTTGGCCCTGTGTGCCTCGGTCGTATGCAGTCCTGATTGTGGCGCTCACCTGCACGGCGCCAAACACGCATACGACCATCATTGGCACCAAGGCAGAAGCGACTCTCATCGCTGAAGACGACACGTCTCCATTCGTCCCTCCATTCACGCCTGTCGCAACACCACTGGAGGCGGGCTGCACGATGTTAGGGCGTGAGCGGAAGACGGCCTAACGGTGTGCGGGACCGTAGCCCAGCTTCATAGAGACGGTTGCGAATGGTCCTCGCCGATACCCCAGGAGCAACAGTGTCCCTAATTTGCTGGGAAGTGGCGGTGCGGTCCCCTACGGCACTGCGTAGGATCCTACGGTCTTGGCGTGCATTCGAGCGTCGCTGCGGTCCGGTCCCAGGTCGACGGGCACGTGCACCTTCCGCCGACCACTGGCGACAACATCGATGTACTGTGGAGACCTCACGCCCCACGTGTTGAGCAATTCGGCGGTACGTCCACCCGGCCTCCCGCATGCCCACTATACGCCCTCGCTCAAAGTCCGTCAACTGCACATACGGTTCACGTCCACGCTGTCGCGGCATGCTACCAGTGTTAAAGACTGCGATGGAGCTCCGTATGCCACGGCAAACTGGCTGACACTGACGGCGGCGGTGCACAAATGCTGCGCAGCTAGCGCCATTCGACGGCCAACACCGCGGTTCCTGGTGTGTCCGCTGTGCCGTGCGTGTGATCATTGCTTGTACAGCCCTCTCGCAGTGTCCGGAGCAAGTATGGTGGGTCTGACACACCGGTGTCAATGTGTTCTTTTTTCCATTTCCAGGAGTGTATTTTTCTGCGCCGGGATTCTTCGGTGGCTGCTCATCACATCCTGGCCGTCGACTGCCTGCTGATATTGATCAGCTACACAGCGCACTGATCGTTTAGCTACAGCGTCGATCCATGTTGTTGTTGTGGTCTTCAGTCCTGAGACTGGTTTGATGCAGCTCTCCATGCTACTCTATCGTGTGTAAGCTTCTTCATCTCCCAGTACCTACTGCAACCTACATCTTTCTGAATCTGCTTAGTGTATTCATCTCTTGGTCTCCCTCTGCGATTTTTAACCTCCACGCTGCCCTCCAATACTAAATTGGTGATCCCTTGACGCCTCAGAACATGTCCTACCAACCGATCCCTTCTCCTAGCCAAGTTGTGCCACAAACTTCTCCCTAATCCTATTCAATACCTCCTCATTAGTTATGTGATCTACCCATCTAATCTTCAGCATTCTTCTGTAGCAACACATTTCGAAAGCTTCTATTCTCTTCTTGTCCAAACTATTTATCGTCCATGTTTAACTTCCATACATGGCTTCACTCCATACAAATACTATCAGAAACGACTTACTGACACTTAAATCTATACTCGATGTTAACAAATTTCTCTTATTCAGAAACGCTTTCCTTGCCATTGTCAGTCTACATTTGATATCCTCTCTACTTCGACCATCGTCAGTTATTTTGCTCCCAAAATAGCAAAACTCCTTTACTAATTTAAGTGTCTCATTTCCTAATCTAATTCCCTCAGCATCACCCGACTTAATTCGATTACATTCCATTATCCTCGTTTTGCTTTCGTTGATGTTCATCTTATATCCTCCTTTCAAGACACTATCCATTCCGTTCAACTGCTCTTCCAAGTCCTTTGTTGTCTCTGACAGAATTACAATGTCATCGGCGAACCTCAAAGTTTTTTTTTTCTTCTCCATGGATTTTAATACCTACTCCGAATTTTTATTTTGTTTCCTTCACTGCTTGCTCAATGTACAGACTGAATAACATCGGGGGGAGCGTCGATCCATAAGTTATACTAATCTTTCCGCAACAGTTTACAACCTCCATTAATACAAGAACTAGCCCCAGTTTTGGACACTGATTGTCCATTTCAGCTATCTTTATAATTTCTTATTCCAAAATACAGATTCCACGCGAACTTTGAATATTCTAACTAAAGATAACCGATCTATCCGGACCGTCACACAAAGTGATACCCTCATTTCCGGTTGTGAGTTCAGTTTGGCTTCACCTCTGTTGATATTCTAAAATTGCTCTTTGAAAAGCTGATTAAGAAGCTTAGTTCAGATTGTTTAACACTTAGTAGTGTATGTCATTGAGAACAGCTGAGAACAGGAACTCTATGCAGTTATGCATCTTGATTATTTTCTGTTGTCCTTCGTAATTATATTTTGTACTAATGTAACGACAGTTAGTAAATTTTGTACGAAGCGGAAGTCATATTTCTTTGAAGATCTTTCAAGTCTTAGAATGTTTTCAAAAATATCTAGTTCCTATAGATATTTGTGGGTGCCTACAACAAGGGTTTTAAAAATAAACATGAGGAACACAAACAATATTCGTGGCAGAAGATTGATTTTCATCAAGACCTTCATTCTCAAGTTGTGTTACGAAAATTCGCCATATTCCTTAACAAATTGTCCACAGGCATCAAGGAAAAGAACGAGAAAAAATGGAACGTAGACATGATTTATTTGACCTGACGCCGAAATTAACATCACCGTCGGATTGCCTTACCTGCCCACAATTGTCAACTTGTTTCAGAATTCAAGTTGCACACAGTAATATTCTGCTCGTCTGTAATCATTAACTCTTACTAATGAGCTGTTGTCTTTGAGCAAAAACTATGTAAATGAATTAAAATGCCCTCGGCATAACATGGAGGTTAAGACAACTAACCAAAGAGGAACTAGATCAACATTACCTTACGACTTTCTAAACTAAGCAATACAAATCAGCACCACTTACAGCGTTTCTGAGTTATTGCTGCCTTAATATAACTGAAGGAGATGGCACAGTGCTAAGACACAAGTCTCTTGATGGGGAAAAGGGGTGTTCACAGATCTATCTCTCCATCGAGATCTAGTTTTTACGTGATTTTCCTAAATTAACTAAGCGGATGCCGAGATGCCACCCAGAATGAATTTTAGCCCCGAGTCATCAGGTGCCTTTTCTCTGGTGTTTCAGATGTTATTTGCAAATTTCCTTTTTCAGTGTGTAACTGTAGTCAGCCCAAAGAAATATTTCTCATAAAATCTATTTGTAATGGGAAACAACCAACGCTTTCGGTCGAAGCATCGGAGGCGTGTTGTGTAGTATTTGTTTCGGCTGACTCCAGCTGTGTATTATAAAATCATCTGAATGAGACTTAATTTATTAATGTCTTTTGCATTTCACAACTGAATAAAATAGGTCATCAGAAGGCTTTCTTGCGAGCTTAAATAATAAAACATATCCTTTAGTCTTCACTCAGCTCTTTCTCACGCCAATATTCCCCCAAATTTTCACATTGTATAGTATAAACCAGTGCTCGTCAGACTATTTGCTCAACGGCAAGTATTGGCGTTGTGGGACAGTACCTTGGTCCTCAGTGTACCGACCTTATTATGAATCGGTAACATACATAAATTAGTAAGTTAAGAGCCCCTAATAAAGGCGTGATATTTTGCCGCCGGCCCCCAAAGTTTAAAGTCGACACCATTGTGAACCCTTCGTTTAGACTGTTCTGTTCGAAATTCCTGCCAGAATCAGCTAACCCGAAGTTGTAATATTATCACCGCTTGATGAGGTCTTGTATTGTTCGTGAGAGCGGATGATTAACTGATTAACAGCTTATATTTCAGTGCAGTGTGCAATATGAGACAGGACCACAAATGATTAGTAAATGTTTTGGCCGTCATTTTTCTTTACTCTTAGAGGTAGTGAGGGCCCATAGGATATCTTCAAGCTGCCTAGCATCCTCCGCATTGCGGCGTCATGTGGATGCAGTAGGGAGGGCATGTAGACAGCACACCGCTATTCCAGTTATTTTGCAGACGTTCGAGAGAAAAATCCCTGGCAATACCGGGAATCGAACTCAGGTCTTTCGCATGGTAGATAGTGGCGTTGACCGCTCAGATACGGAAGCGGGCTGTACTATAAGTGCCTTCTATTGATTTCATATTGCTTGTGGCATCCAGAGCTTCATATTAATTCAACAAATTAATATCATCCGAAATTTTATCAAGAGGAACCAAAATAAGGATATATAAAACCATAATCAGACCAGTATTACTGTATGGAACAGAAATATGGAGAATAGGTAAGCATACAAAGAGAAAGATAGAAGTTTTCGAAAATAAAATCCTCTTGAAGATATTTGGACAAATTTATAAGGGAGGAGAATGGTGAAGAAGAAAATACTGGGAGCTGAGGGAGGTGTGTAATGAACCAGATATTGTTGCGGAAGCGGAGACAAGTATGTTGAGTCGGATCGGGCACGTCTACAGAAGAGAGGAGGGACCAAGACTGAGAGAAGTGTTGGAGAAGAAACCTGAAGGGCGATGACCGTTAGGCAAGCCTAAAATAAGGTGGAGAGACCAGACGGCCAAGGATCTTCAGATACTTGTAGCAAGGGAAGGAGATGTCAAGGACAGAATGCTGTGGAGGTGGATATCTGACGATGCCAAAACCCGACTTTTGTTTCTGGGGCCAGGAGAGTAAGAGAAAATAAATATTCCTTGCTACAAATTCAGCGTGATTCCGTGATGATATTACAAACTTTCAGCGATGATGGAGAAGGATAATGGTTGGTTGGTTAGTTGGCTGCTTGGTTGGCTGGTTGGTTGATTTGGGGGAGGGGATCAAACGGCGAGGTCATCGGTCCCATCAGATTAGTAAAGGATGGGGAAGGAAGTCGGCCCCGCCTTTTCCAAGGAACCGTCCCGGCATTTGCCTGAAGCGATTTTGGAGAAGGGTAAATGTATCGCTTTGTGGTTACGGACCCTGGTCCGCATACGACCAAGTCGAGAGTTACAAGTGAAAATATTCTGATGCCCGCTAGCAGTGGAATACATACATACCGAGACTGCTGTTGCTAAGACTGTAGGGTAGGTAACTTACGCCATCATCTCTGAAACTCTGTAACTTCATCGCGCGTTCACTCTTTATGTACTACATTTGAAGATGACTGTCTCTATGAAGTGCACTTACGAATCCACGTTATTTCCGTTTGAAATTGACACCATAACAGCTGATTGTTACGCCAGTGATTTTTCAGTACTGTAAGTAAAAAATTAAAACATTCGCTCCTCTCACGTCCTATAAGCCAACAGTATCCACGCTGCTTATGCTACGCACGTAAGGTAAGCGGCTAAATTAACCAACGTCAATTAAAATTAAGCTCATCTTCAAACATTAAGCCTCTGTGATTTTGGTACTTTCTTCCGTAACAGTATTTCTGTTTGCTGAGAAAATCAGAGGTCAGCTGCACAAAAAAAATTTCTTTTGCGGTTTCAGGCATCGTCTTCAAAAGACTGTAGAGAAAGATATACCACAAATAAGTACAATTTAAGAAATAAAAGGTTTAAAGTTCTATGACAAAAATATGGCACATACTGATAATTATCATATTATTAGCGAGCGTAAAAAATAGTTAGATGCATGCAGCGTATTACTGTATCCCTAAAAATACAAGAGCATTATGTACAAGACAATAACAAATGCATTAATCCAGGAGGAGCCCGTAAGTGTCTACAGTGGATCATAGTCTGTACAAATATGGTACCCGTATAAGGAAACCAAACATGTATTTTTGTTTCTATAGTGAGCAGGAAAACTACACTCTTAACGAATTCTTAACGTTACTTGAAGTTTTGGATTCGGTTGTCGGTTGCTAGATGCATATTATTGTAAAATACGGCTGAGAACGGCGAACCACACGAGTACTTGATTCTGGTCATATGTGGCCCTTGGGTCAGTTTGGCACTCACTTGCCTAAGCGAAGCCTTTAACAGCTTCTCACATTCCAGAAAGTGTTGTACTAAGTAATTAGACGCCTAGCTGTGGATGCTAAATGAGTCAGAACTTGACTTCAGCGCGCAGCCGCAAGTTTCGGACTGTGCTGTAACAACCAATTAACAGCAGCGGCCCTTCCTCCCCATCCCCCTCCCCTGTTACTAGTATTTACTATTTTGGTCACGTCCTACGCAGTGCTTTTTGATTTCGATTCCGTATGGAACGGGTATTCTTAGCGACTGCGTTTATTTAAAAATAAGAAAATGAACAGCAATCAGTCGCAGATAAGCTATTTATTGCAGATCTAGTGTTCAACCACTGTGAGGATCTCATCAGTGCTGAAACAAAATAACAATACATTACAATAAGGCACATGTATGAATCAAATCGTATTATAATTGTATAAGCTTGGTACCAGTATCACCATTATTGCTTGTTTATAGAATTAGCACCTACTAGATTATACATGTCAGTATTTTAGTTCACACTAAGACCACTCTTTACAATTATTATGCAGCTAACCTTAGTGTATGCCATAGTTACGTGAAGAACCCTCTATAGAAATAGACTTCAGGTTCCTCGTAACGATAACACCGAATCAACTTAAAACAGCAATCGATGCTAACGTTATACCTCTGCGAGGAATTTTTGAGATAGTTGACAGTGAGATAACCTAATGGAAACAGAACAATCAAACTGAGATTCTTTTCCAAAACACTCCAGCAGAGTATAACCACAGTAAACGGTGGGTCGGGAATAGATGTTCTCCCAGCACAAAACCAAGTTGTGACATTTCATATTAAAACCGGTCGCCAGCCTAATTAGGCATTCTTGTATCAAGCAAAACGATAAAGCAGAAGGAAGTGCTAAGGCTAACCAAACCTTCCTTGACACACACACTAAACTCTTTCCTTATATCTGTTCGTACTAGAACACAGTAACCTAATCTTGCAGATAATTGTGCTACGAAAAAAAAGGCCAATTAGATAGTAAACAGCAACATATTCCTCCCAGCAACACGTACCTTAAATGAACTAGGTGCAACAATTTGTAAAACCAATTACTGACATACATGAAACTAGTAGCAATACTGAACAGGAAAAAGCTTGAAATGATTCTGAATTTAAACCAGGGTGTCTGCTAATGATCATACTCTATAACTTCATTGCTTAGTACAGGGTATCTACGGCAGTGAATTAAACAACTTGCGTTAGAATAGATAACACAGTAAAAAGTTCTTTCTTAAACTTGGTTTGAAGCAACTAAACCATTACCTGAGTAGCCTAGTAGATGAGGGTCCTTAAATTTTCATGAATTGAAGTACCATGCTCATTAACAAAACTACACCAGTATGTATGAGAAATGGTAAGTATTCTCATCATAAATTATTAATTAAGTAAAGCACAACAAACTGTATCTCTTTAAGTAACAAATTTGCTTTGATAAGCAGTCTTGTAACCTACTCAAAATATAATTGGCTGTGCAAATACGAACACAACATTAAATTCAAGTTCAGCCACTTTTTCAGAAAATGAACAGTGATAAAACTTTGTAATTCTGATCAAAGTGCATAAATGCAACAAGTAATAATCTTTTTCAGGTAGCTTTTCAAGTGAATCACACTGTTTAAGAAAATAGCTGCAGATTGTTTTAAAATTGTGCTGGAAGTGGAGTATTTCTCAAGAAACTGAACTTTAAACACTATAACTCCACACATTAGGAAACAATCATAATAAATATTGACACTATGAATTAAATTCATTAGGATGGGATTCCTGTCCAGGTTTGTGATTTGGGATAATCACAGGCGTAAGATATCGGTTTTAATAACACCACGATTATTATTAAAATCAACCAAATTTCACAGATACCTGGTCCAGTTACAGAGTGCCAAATATAAACAATTTAGTGGTAGTCTCGTGGCACTGGTGGCGCAACTTGCCGTCACTATTAACCTGGCGGCGGTGCAATCATAGCAATACTTTGGCCTCTCCCTGTTAGATATCTTCTTGGCGTCGGAATTATATTTTTAAAGGGCAAAAACCATGTCATGATAATGGTATCACCAAATGCAGCATCTGAGGTCCATAAATACTGCCCTTAAGCTCTTCTGGCCCCAAACTCCAGGAATGTAAGCCATATGATCCGTTACTGCTAGCGAGGTGCTAACCACAGCACTGCTCAGTCCAGACTCCTTAACCGTCACAGAGGTCGAGTTGCCACTTGCGCGCCAACCACACCTTTTCCACTCTGCGAGGCTACTTCCGTATGTGCGGGTCATCCCTAAATCTTTTACATTCAACCCTATGTTCCTTAACTATGGACCAATTTTAACCATCATTCCAGTAGTTATTTAAATCCACAAGCATAATATAAACAACATCGTTCAAAAGTTCACTTAGCTCAAATATATATACATAGTCAAA
Organism: Schistocerca piceifrons; assembly: GCF_021461385.2. Taxonomy (NCBI): domain Eukaryota; kingdom Metazoa; phylum Arthropoda; class Insecta; order Orthoptera; family Acrididae; genus Schistocerca; species Schistocerca piceifrons. Next base: position 124,380,623 of record NC_060141.1, on the reverse strand, counting down.
GAATTTCCATGATAGATACAACACTTTACATAAGCAACACTACAAATTGACATAGAAATATCGATACAGATACAAAATACGTCGAAAATAGGTGTTACATGCTGAAGTGACTGGCCTACTTCATACAGTACTGACTAATATTTGGAAAACACCATAGACAATAGGTAAAAACATTGCTAAAATAGCTATTTTTTTCTTTACTGTCATGTCATCCCCCATCCCGCGTGGGCTGGTGGCAGCGATGTAGCCACTCTTCAGCGTATATTTTTAAGAACATAAAGTAGTAGTAATAAACATATAAACGTGAACAAAATATGAATATAGGAATTTCCGGGCGATGCTGATGTGGTACATTTGGCGTTGTATTGCGAGGTGATGGAAGACAATGAGCATCGGAAGATGGTGCTCATGTCGTTTCTGCTTGATGACTAGCTCCAGGTAATGGGCTGACGAAGAGATTATGGTAGCAAAGTGGAATGTGAAACGAAGGACGTGGATAGAGAATTTGTGTAGTTGTGGAGAAGGACAAAAAGTTGTTGAGTGTGATTGTGAGAGGGGCGTGGTGACAGGAGGGATCTAGGTGTAGTGGAGTTGGAGAGGCTGCTCAAGGCTGAGTGGGAATACATTAGGCGAGAGTGTCTACTTGAGAAGAAAGGAAATGCGAGTGGTCTTGGGTGTATGCGACGGTGGCATTTAAATGAAATTCGGAACAGGCTACCAGGGCGATTGATAGAGGATATTTGGACTGTCAGATGGATGGATCTACATCTACATCGACATGGCTACTCTACAAATCACGCTTATGTGCCTGGCGGATGGTTCATCGAACCACCTTCACAATAATTCTCTATTTTTCCAGTCTCGAACAGCGCGCGGGAAAAACGAACACCTGTATCTTTCCGTGCGAGCTCTGATTTCCCTTATTTTATTATGATGATAGTTTCTCCCTATGCAGGTCGGCGTCTACAAAATATTTCCCATTCGGAGGAGAAATTTCGTGAGAAGGTCCCGTGGCAACGAAAAACGCCTTTGTTTTAGTGATGTCCATCCCAAAACCTGTATCATGTCAGTGACACTCTCTCCCATATTTCGCGACAATACAAAGCGTGCTGCTCTTCTTTCAACTTTCTCAGTGTACTCAGTTTATCCTTTCAGATAAGTATCCCACACAGCAATACTCAAAAAGAGGACGGACGAGCGTAGGTATGCAGTCTCTTTAGTAGATCTGTTACATTTTCTAAGTGTTCTACCAATAAAACGCAGTCTTTAGTTTGTCTTACCTACAACATTTTCTATGTATTATTTCCAGTTTAAGTTCCAAGGTATTTAGTTTAACTTACGGCCTTTAGATCTAACTGATTTATCGTGTAATCGAAGTTTAACGGATTCCTTTTAGCGCCCACACGTTTCATTATTTAGGGTCAGTTGCCAATTTTCGCAGGATATAGATATCCTTTCTAAAACATTCTGCAGTTTGTTTTGATCTTCTGATGACTTTACTAGACGATAAACGACAGTATCATCTGCAAACAATCTAAGAGGGCTGCTCAGATTGTTTCCTAACTCGTTTATATAGTTAAGAGACTTTAGAGGGCCTATACGCTACCTGGGGGAACATCAAAAATCGCTTCTGTTTTAATCGAAGGCTTTCCGTCAGTTACTACGAACTGCGATTTCTCTGACAGGAAATCACGAATCCAGTCACATAACCGCGACGATATTCCACAAGCACGCAATTTCACTACAAGCCGCTTGTGTGGTACAGTGTCAAAAGCCTTCTGGAAATCTAGAAATACGGAATCAATTTGAAATCCTTAGTGAACAGCACTCAACACTTCGTGTGAGTAAAGAGCTAGTTGAGTTTCACAGGAACGATGTTTTCTAAATTCTTGTTGACTGTGTGTCAATATACCGTTCTTTGGAGTTAGTTCATAATAGTAGTAGTAGTCGTAGCTTTATTAGTCTGTAGATCTCTTTTTACAAGGATATTGGACTTGTCAAAGTATTTACATGTTTAGCCCAATTTAAAATAAACTAGTTCGTATACAAATACATTTACAGACTTCCAGTTAGAGACAATCATTAGATTTACTCCTGATATACAATACTTCTTTTACAAATAACTTATTAAATAATGTAATCCCACACTGTTCACTCATATCTCACTATCAGTCACTGCACGCAGTATACACACATTGTTTCATAACACTTCACTCACTACAAACACCAACCACACACACACACACACACACACACACACACACACACACACACAAACACACACTGGTGATATCTGGGCCATTTTCTGTACCGCAACCTCCCATTTGCTATCCTGAGATACTGAGTCATCATCCCTCTACAATGAGTGATATGTTGAGTTCAGAATACTCGTAATATTGTGCTATTGTGTTCGACCGCAATATATATTCAAAAATCCTGCTGCATATCGACGTTAAGGATACGGGCGTGTAGTTGAGTGGATTACTTCTACTATCTTTCTTGAATGTTGGTGGGAACTATATAACTTTTCAATCTTTGAGTACGGATCTTCCATCGGGCGAGTTGTTGTATACGAGTGTTAAGTATGGAGCTATTGCATCAGCATACTCTGAAAGGACTCTGGTATTCAGTCTGGACCAGAAGACTTGTTCTTATTAAGTGATTTAAGTTGCTTCACTACTACGAGGATATCTACTTCTGAGGTACTCATCATGATAGCTGTTCTCGATCCGAAATCTGGAATATCTACTTCGTCTTCTTTGGTGAAGGAATTTCGGAAGACTGTGTTTAGTGAATGTTCTTTGGCTGCATTGTCGTCGATAGTATTTCCATTGCTATCGCGCAGAGAAGGGATTGACTGTGTCTTGCCTCTAGCATACTTTACATACGACCAAAATCTCTTTGATTTTCTGCCAGGTTTCGAGGCAGGGCATGGTGATGAAAGGGATGATGTCTTCAACGGCTGGAATAAGACGTATGGAGTTATTCTGATGAAATGGTGTGTCAGTGGGGCAGTCTGTACCACCCGGTTCAAGTTTCGTGGGAACAGGTTTGCCTGTACTCTTACAATAGTAAGTGGAATGGGACAGGCTGTAAATGTTGCAGAATGGTGAAGACATAAGGTTGGGACAGTGTTGGTACAGGTGACTGGCTTTGGAGTGAGGGCAGGTAGGAGGGTTTTTGCAGTTGGGAGCTAAGTGATCATTGTAGATGAAGCATTTGTGGCAAAACTAGGCTTGGGCTTGGTATCAGGAAGGCTTTACTCTGCATTTATGATCATAAGTGAAGGCTTGATTGTGAAGGAGGATATCTATGGTTGAGAGAACAGAAAAGACATGGACGAGGAAAATAGGACCAGAATGGTGATGAATTCGAAGGCCATTTCGGAATAGGGAGTCGAATGTGGGATTTAGCTCTTGCTCCCCTCCCCTCCTTGACCACAGCAGTAGAGTCTGCTGGCAACAGAGGTGCAGGTGGTGATGGTGGGGGGCTTCTTTGGACTTTTATGAGCCTTCGTAGGTTGAGTAGGAGCAGGGAGTCATGTGGAAGTGATGGAAGGTAATCTTTGCTGCAGTTGGGTTTCGCTAAGAGGATCAGAGGACTTGATGATTATGGAGTCTTTGCAGGTTTGGAACGTGCGTTTTTATTTCGAAGCATAATGTTTTAGGATCCAGGAGTTTGACATAGAGATGTGAGACGATGAAGGAATGTGTTGGAGGAGATGTTGGGAATGAGGTGGGAGTGGACTCCATAGGTTCTGGTCTGTGGGGCTGTTGTGGGGCGTTTTGGATGTCAGAGATAGGTGGAACAATCGTTTGAGGGTGGGGTATCGAAGGATATTGACTGTGGAATGGGATGGGATTTTACATGAGTTTTCTTTTTCTTACCTGGAGCTGGCCAGGCTGAAGCTGATGGAGATGTGACTGATGCATTGACAGTTGCAGCATATGAAGTTGGTATGGGCTTCATTGTTGCTGGAGTAGGTGTGGATAGTATTTCTGCTTCTGGACCCAGATGTAGTGCTGATGGCAGTGGCAACTTAGCAGTGGTAAGGGGCGAAAACTCTGATGACTGGTGCAATTGGTGCAGGGGTTGTTGTGGTTGCGGTGGCGTCAGAGGTGGTGAAATGATATCACCTGCAAAAGAGGTATCAATTAAATCTGGGGTTGCAGTGTATGTGAGTGGGAAGACGGATGGAGTCAGTAATGAGGAAGATGGGAGAAATCATTAGTTGGGGGTACCCTGGAGCCACTGGTTGGCAACTGCATACACCATTCGTCATTGGTGGTGAATTCGTACTCTGCATGACCTCTTTCATTACGTTGTATCGGACGTAGTCGCTAGGAGCCAGATCCGGCGAATGTGGCAGCACACTTCACGCACGGTGGAAATGGCCTGGCGACTGGCATGTGGTCACGTATTATTGGAATGAAATGCGACGGCCTTATTTCTGTGGTGGCGTTGTTGAATGTATCGGCAGAGTTAGTACAGTTGAGCTGCAGTACCCATCACCGTTGAGTGTCGTCTTGGTATTGGAACAGTCCACCAGCAGTATCCCTTCCTGACCGCAGAACACAGTCGCCATTTCTTTCCTCACGATTGTTCCGGTCATGACATCTCGGGACGAGGACTCGCATTACGCTTCCTTGCTTTTGGCATTTCTTTTCTACAGTCTCGTCGAAGAGCCGTATCTCATCGGCGATGGCAAGACATTCAAAGAATTCCGCTGAATTTGCACTTTAATGTTGCACCAACTGTTGACATATCTCCACACGCTTCTACACTCCTGGAAATTGAAATAAGAACACCGTGAATTCATTGTCCCAGGAAGGGGAAACTTTATTGACACATTCCTGGGGTCAGATACATCACATGATCACACTGACAGAACCACAGGCACATAGACACAGGCAACAGAGCGTGCACAATGTCGGCACTAGTACAGTGTATATCCACCTTTCGCAGCAATGCAGGCTGCTATTCTCCCATAGAGACGATCGTAGAGATGCTGGATGTAGTCCTGTGGAACGGCTTGCCATGCCATTTCCACCTGGCGCCTCAGTTGGACCAGCGTTCGTGCTGGACGTGCAGACCGCGTGAGACGACGCTTCATCCAGTCCCAAACATGCTCAATGGGGGACAGATCCGGAGATCTTGCTGGCCAGGGTAGTTGACTTACACCTTCTAGAGCACGTTGGGTGGCACGGGATACATGCGGACGTGCATTGTCCTGTTGGAACAGCAAGTTCCGTTGCCGGTCTAGGAATGGTAGAACGATGGGTTCGATGACGGTTTGGATGTACCGTGCACTATTCAGTGTCCCCTCGACGATCACCAGTGGTGTACGGCCAGTGTAGGAGATCGCTCCCCACACCATGATGCCGGGTGTTGGCCCTGTGTGCCTCGGTCGTATGCAGTCCTGATTGTGGAGCTCACCTGCACGGCGCCAAACACGCATACGACCATCATTGGCACCAAGGCAGAAGCGACTGTCATCGCTGAAGACGACACGTCTCCATTCGTCCCTCCATTCACGCCTGTCGCGACACCACTGGAGGCGGGCTGCACGATGTTGGGGCGTGAGCGGAAGACGGCCTAACGGCGTGCAGGACCGTAGCCCAGCTTCATGGAGACGGTTGCGAATGGTCCTCGCCGATACCCCGGGAGCAACAGTGTCCCTAATTTGCTGGGAAGTGGCGGTGCGGTCCCCTACGGCACTGCGTAGGATCCTACGGTCTTGGCGTGCATCCGTGAGTCGCTGCGGTCCGGTCCCAGGTCGACGGGCACGTGCACCTTCCGCCGACCACTGGCGACAACATCGATGTACTGTGGAGACCTCACGCCCCACGTGTTGAGCAATTCGGTGGTACGCCCACCCGGCCTCCCGCATGCCCACTATACGCCCTCGCTCAAAGTCCGTCAACTGCACATACGGTTCACGTCCACGCTGTCGCGGCATGCTACCAGTGTTAAAGACTGCGATGGAGCTCCGTATGCCACGGCAAACTGGCTGACACTGACGGCGGCGGTGCACAAATGCTGCGCAGCTAGCGCCATTCGACGGCCAACACCGCGGTTCCTGGTGTGTCCGCTGTGCCGTGCGTGTGGTCATTGCTTGTACAGCCCTCTCGCAGTGTCCGGAGCAAGTATGGTGGGTCTGACACACCGGTGTCAATGTGTTCTTTTTTCCATTTCCAGGAGTGTACTTTTGCACAGCAGCAAGGGAATGTGCCACACGTTGCGCACACACCTCCTTTACCTTTCAAATCCTCATGAGTGGTGGCGTGAAGGAAACCGCGTGATAGACCTGTTGTCATCTCTAGTTCAAGAAAAGTGGTTAGCCTGTGCACCAGTATAGATTGTTTGGTTTGTGTGCTTTTGCGCTATACAGCACTGACCCTGACGTCTCTGTACTCTGATACTAAACAAAACATGAATCTGCAACTTGGTGCTATTTCCCTACATATGGCTACTAACTCTTTCCCTCCACAGAAACCACACTGTCCATCACTGCCTGTGCTTGTCTGTTTGCATGTTGTCTTATCCATGTCCACCAGCGTACCATCTGGCTGCAGTAGCCAGTAAATAAAACATGACAGTTACACATATACGATATGTAGATAGTCATGAAAATTCAAACATTTGGAATAAGCTATTCATAATAAAGAAAAAGGTATGATATACTGGAGAAGCAAAGAAATCAAATAAAATTGAAATAAGAACTCTACAAAATAAGAAACATAGTAGTGTAATATGGCTGGCTCTGAGCACTATGGGACTTAACTTCTATGGTCATCAGTCCCTAGTAGTGTAATAAAAAGAAATTCATGATTATTCAGAAAAATCGAAAAGTATTAAAAATTGGCATATTTACATTTAAACCATGAAAGGTAAACAAGTGTAACCTATCGCTAGAAACATATTTTCGTGGTACCAGAATTATTAATTCTATCAAATTTCAGATATCTGCCTTTAATTCATGATCATGTGTTTAGGAAAGGGAAAAGGGAGCTGTCAAGAGCCATGTGTCAACAAGTCCTGTTCGCCCAAAATTGTCAAACATCCCCATGCATTCATCAGATATGTGTTTCATCACCATACTTCAAAAATTACTCAGATAATTTCCCTCCTTCAACTTCTCACAGAACTTACTTCTGAAAGCTTTTTATTCATCACTTACATAGTCCTAAAATTTGGTCTTTCAATCATATAACTTCCATAATACTCAAATGATACCTCAAATACTACACAAACTTTATACATACACTTCAGGATCTCCACTTTATTAAAATCATAAACTCAAAACCTTGTTTCTTAACTGTGCACTTCTCAAATCATCACCTCATATAAAAAAATATTGAAGTAAACCAAATATCTCACATAAACGTTTGAAATCATTTTTTAACTCTCATTTCCTCAGGTACTGTTAACCATCACCTGAACATATACTCCTAGAAAATTATTGTTAACTCATGTGTTTCTACCTTATGTCTGTTACTTACAGTATAGAAATCTCGCTAAAATTAAATTAACACATTACACTTACTCACAAAACGTAGATAAAAAAACAAAGCATCTAACTACATGCAAAAGAAGAGCAAATCAAAACATACAACATGACATCGTAAAGAAATTTCATCACTAATCTAATTGCACACAAAGAAACATTAAAAGCATAAAATCATAGAAAAGTAAGTTATCATACCACCTGCAACAGTGTATTACATGATAGCAAAAACTGGTTTAGCTAGCGCAAAATGTAATGTATTCAACATAAATCAGTCTGCCTGTCAAGTGAAGAAAGCTGACATTGAAAGGTAAAGCAAGAATAAGTATATAATTATCTACACCAGCTTATGAAAACTTGTGTACCATGGTACTGATTTTACTAAATATGTGTTATACAGTAAGTTGAAAGTGTTTGCTGAAAAAGACTGTTAGTTATTATTAGAATTTTGCTCAGTTTTCTTTGCAATAGATTTCCTCTCTCATTTCTCACAATGTTTTAGTGAGTCTCACCCAATGCTGTTTCAGAATGTAAACATTTTTGAGTAAAATGTGTCTTGATGAACTTTCAAGACCTCTGGTGAACAGAAAAGTTTAAAGATTAGTAGAAAGTTCTAAAACTATTTTTAAGTTTACAAAAAAATCTAAAGAAAATTTGCAAGAAATACTGCTGTCATGCACACAAAACATCATTCATAAGAAATGCGGTATTGATGGTCAGCAAAAGCAACTAAGTGGCAAATAGTATTCCATCTAACATTTTACTAACTCATACATCAACTTTCTAAGGTGTTCAAGCAAAAGTTTAATATAGAGTGTGTAAATCATTTGATATCATTCAAGCATATGTAGCATTTCATATGACATCAACATTTACTCACTTCTCAGTTTGCAGCCTACTAAATATACTGTTCCTTTAACAACATTTGTCAACAGGAATCAGAGTGGCTAACCAATCACTACTCATCATTATCTCAAATCTCATAAATGTATATCAACATGCTACTCATCATTAACTTCATCATACATAGTTATCAAAATGTAGCACCAATGGTGCAACACACAAATAACTTCATACCTCAGAAAATTCATGACTTTTCCAATAAAATGCTTATTCCCTGCTTAGTCTTCACAAATTGGCAGATAACAGAAACTGAATCGTTAGCTGCTTACTAAGAAAACACTTATAGTACTACTTTCATTCTTCACTCAAAACCAAGAATCTTGAATAATGTTTACTGTTGTTACCTTACCTACTTCATGAAATTGCATACAACACGCTCAATATACTTGTTTATCTCATATATGCTTAGTAGAAAATAAAATTTCATTGCATGACTAAAGAGTTACATAAAATTCTGAACATAACACTGTCTACAGAATCAGGTATTATGAACATAGTATTTATTCAACAAATTATTTTATGTGTGATATGTTGTGCATTCCTTTGGATTTCAGCGTATGTAGTATTTCAACTTTGACTGCATTACCATGCACTATTCCTTTAATTCTGTAGGGTCTTCTATAGGGAAGGAAAACTTTCTGACTTAGTTTCTTGTTAGAGATCTACCTTTACTTAACATCAGATGAGATGTGACAAAAAATTTTTCTCCTACATGGAATTTTCCTGACTGGTGCCTTCATATTACGCGATTTCCTGCATTTTAAGCAGTTTTGTTAAGACTAGTTGTATGATATCTTTGTGCCACAATTTTCTGGTGTATGGAAACTGTATCAGTTCTTTGATTTTGACTGGCAGCTGTTGGTTCTTTAACACTAAGGACGGCAGCAAAGGAGTTGAGTCATGAGGAAGCTCATTTAAGAATTTTGGAATAAAATGGTGTATCTGTCCCAGTTTCTGTGACGGTGGTGGCAACAGAGTCTGAACAACATGTTAATCTCTTTCGTTATATGTTATAAGGGATTTAAATAACATTAAAAGGGTCTTTTACCTCTTTCATGTATGTATCCTAACAGTGGATCGAAACTGAGGACCGTTATCGGATACGACCTCGTCTGTATATCGTATTTGGTGTAAAAAGTTCTTAATGAAAGCTTTGGACACTATTTTAGCTGTAGCCTTACGCTAAGGGGTGAGCGATACAAATTTAGACGTCAACTCCACTGTGACAAAAACATAAGAAAAACTATTTCTAGATCTAATTAGTGGTCCTAGGAAATCTACAGCTGCTAATTCTTTTAGCTTGATGGTATGACTGCAGACAATGGGGCACAACGTGAGACAGTGGAAGGTTTGGCTTTTTGACAGAGTTTACACTTCGCAAGTACTTTTCGTATTCATTTTCCCATGTTGTTAAAGTATCATGTGGTCTGTAATTTGTAGAAGCACTTCCATGGTCCGAAATGCTCGTAGCTGAAGTGCGTGTACCACATCAACTTATTGACAAATTTCTCTGGAATTCACACCACCCAAAGTGTACTATTTACAGTGCTACATTTAAAGAGGATACCGTTTCTGACCAAATAAAGCTGTCTGATGGCTGTATTTTTGCTGCCTTTCAATTTTTTTAAAACATCTTTCTAAATGGAATCTTTATTTTGTTCTTCTGCTATGTTGAATAATGACTTTGAGATAATGTTTGTGAAAGCTACTGTTTGTAGAAAAAGCAAGCTAAAATTTGTGTCCTGTAAAGTATCTGTGTTGTTGTCAGCTAAACCAGTTGGGGTACGCGATAAAGCATCAGTAATGATGCCTTTTTCTGGAACATAACAGATAGTGAAATTATATTCCAGCAAGGTCAGTTCCCAACAACGTAGTCTTTCATGGTTTAGATTGGAGGCTATTAAAACTGTATGGATTTATGGTCTGATTAAACTTTTGTATGCTTGCCGAATAAATAGTACCTAAATCTCGTAAATGGCAAGACAATGGCTGAGGCCTCTAATTCTGTGACTGAGTAATTTCTTTTTGATTTATTTAACACTCTACTGCCAAACGCAATATTCTTTTGGACAATGATTCCATTCTCAATGTGCTCTTGGAAAAGCTGAGCTCTGAGTCCTATTCTGGGAGAATCTGTAGATAAGCGGAAATCTTATAAGAGGTCAGGATGAGCTAAAATAGCTGGGGTAAGCAGTGCTTCTTTCAGTGTATGAAACTCTAATTGTGCTTAATCATGCCAATGCCAAATGATGTTTTTGCCTGTCAAAGAACATGATGTTGGTTTAGTTAAAATACTCAATTTAAAAATGTACTCTAAAACTTTAGTACTCCTAAAAAGCTTCTGACTTCCAGAATGAGATTCTGACTTGTTTAATAGTAAGTGGTGGTATTGCTCTGATTACTTCTAATTTTACAGGGTCAGGTGCAATACCTTCTGGTGAAACGATAAGGCCTAACAATTTTACGCTTGTCTTATCAGAATGTGAGTTTTCTAAGTTTACTGTCAAATCTGAATCTTCAAAAAATCCAACAAATTTTCTAAGATTATGGAATGTATTGGCGAAGCTGTTTCTGCTATTAAAATATCATCGACATAGGCAATGATGTGTCTCTTTAGATAGTCTGGAAGAATAGTGTTTAGTCCACAAATAAAAGCTGCTGATGAAATGTTTAAATCAAAAGGCAATATACAGAACCGGTAACATGCCTCAGAGCATAAGAAGGCTGTGTATTTTCTGAAGTTAGGATGTAACTCTATCTGCCAAAAACTGGAGCGTAAATCTAAGGTGACAATACTTGTATTCCATAGAAATTTTGCAACCATTCATCAAGTGTCTTGGATCTGTCTGTTTCTGGAAGAATGACGGTATTGATCTGACGGGAGTCCAAGACAAACCTAATTGAACTATCTCTTTTTTGAATGAGGTGCAATGGACTATTTTCAATATGCTACCACAAAAACTCAAAAATCTTAGCAGTAGCCCAAACACTTTTAAGTCTAAACTGAAGAGCTTCCTCATGGCTCACTGCTATTCTGTCGAGGAGCTCCTGGAAGAGCTGAAAAATTAAGCAGATTCCAGTGTTACATTGTTGATGTTCTTTATTTAAACTTATGACCTGTCACTTGAATATGTTTCTTATATTTCATTTTATCTGTTTCTACTGGCGTGTTATAATTTCATGTATTGACTCGTTCCATGACCATGGAGACATCTCCTTAATTTGGTCCCATGAAACAACAAATAAATAAATAAATAAATAAACTATTGTAGGAGCTGACATCTTGCTCAATAACATAGTTTTCTACCATTGACTGTATTTCAGCCTTCACCTTTTCTCGGTAATTAACTGGTATTACATAAGGTCTTACACTGAATTTGTTATGCTCTCTAGGTTGAAATTGGTACTGAAATCCCTTGATGGAGCTGGATCTATGTGTAAAGACTGCTGTACGTTCTTGTAAAATTTTGATAACTCAATGCATGTCACATTCATCACAATTATTTGCTTCTTCGACCTTTTGCTGGATTAATATACTTAAATTGATAGCCTGATCGTAACTGTTGTTATTCATATAATGATAACTTGTATTACTGTCAACAAAAGTGGCTGAATATTGAAAATAAGCATTATATAAGAGAGATAGGCGGTTGATGTCTTCTTTTTGTGAACTTAACCAACCTTAAAATTTTAAAACGACATTTTGATCCACAATTGTTAGATTAATTTTTGCATCACTAACGTTCGTTACTGCTTTCTATTGATAAAGAAATTGACGCCTAAAATTATTTGAGTAGAGAGCAATGGTACACTGACAAAGTCCATACCAAAACTATGTCCCTGACAAGTAGCTTCCAGTGAGGTCTCATCTTTAACATCAACAGTTTTTTCTAAATGGCACCTTGTATGTTAATTTTCCTAAGAGTAGAGTTGAGCAAAATATTGTGGATTTACTAGATACTGACTCGCTTATAACTGATATTGTGCTACCTGAGTCCAAAACTGCAGTAAAATTATTGTTAGCAATGCAAATGTTGATTACTCTATGTACAATTTGTTTTAGTCCAACTTCATTTTCCAGGAGCAGAATGTTCCTAATATCTTTGAATTGCATCAAGTTAATAGTTACACCAGCAAAGTCACCTGTTCACTGTATTTTCCTTTCAGCTTCTGGGACCTGAACTCATTATTTCTTTTACCCTGTCGCTGTCATTAGGTGTAGGTGACCTAACTTCCACTATCTGTACCCGCCATTGTGGTGACGATCTACCATATTTCTGCCATACAGACTTGTTTTGCTGACTGTTATTCTGATATTTGTTGTTGCTTGGATTTCTGTGTTTATGCCAGGTGTTGTTTTGACTTGACTAATTACATTGCTCATTAAATGATTGTCCACGATTTTATTGTGGTTATTATTGTATTTATGACTGTTTCCAAAACGATATTTGTTTCCAGAATAAGAATTCTGATCATGGCTTCTGAAATTGCGCCTGCCTTTGAAACCGTTTTGGTGACAGACTTGCGTGTCATAAGTATTGTGTCTATGATCATGCCTTTGATTGTTTTTACCACGAAATTTATGATATGCTTTACCATTGTTCCTATTGTCTTGTCGTAAGTATGGGCAACTGGAGCTGTCAAATTTATGATCAACTGATTTTCCTGTTACAGCATTATCACTGTCTCATTCCAACTCTTGCAAAAGGCTTAAAAATTCTTCTATATCGTCTTTACTCCTGATTACCAAGATTATTTGACGTAAGTGGGTAGGTAAGTTCGTGCGGCAAGTTCTAATTAATTCAGAAAGGCTGAGTGGAAGGAACAGGTATTGGTTTCACCATATCGTGCCCTCGAAATACTGTATAGGACTTCAGAGTTTCGTTTGTTCAAAGTTTTTCAACTTGACTATATTGTGTTTGATTCTAGACTTGTTTGATGTAGATCAGTATGCAGTTAAGATTGCCTGGTAAAAGTCCTGTTCTAACTGACTATCTCTTATAATCGATCGCATTCTGACTGCTGGTCCTTTTTGTAGGTACCAGTACATGAATTACAGCTTGTGTCAAGGGACCAATTTAGTGGTAACACAGATAAAATGATCAAACCACCCTCTAGGATGAATTTCATTAGCGAAATTTCTAAAAGCTTTGAACTTTCTACAGTGAAGAGGTGTTTATAATCAAATGTGTGTTTTCGCCTTGGCGCAGCATTTTTGCAGTTGCGCCAAGTGTCCTGCTTACTGTCATGTCTTCACACTTCAAATGGTACCCTAAGTTTCTATTGTCGCCTAGATTTTCACAGTGTGGGCTTGTGTTATTAAATATAAACTCTTATCTATGGTTATTATTGTTCAGTTTTCCTTCATTACACGAAAGTTCTGACTGTAACAGTGCAATGTCATTCTTCGTTGTTTATTGATTTTTATCTGATGTACATTGAAATGCTTCAAACTTTGGTTTTGGCTGTGTCTCTGAAGTGCACAGGCACTGTGTCATCGAAATCTCGATCATTGTTGGCAGCCAAATTTATCATTTTTGTACATAATTCGTCTGCTTGTTCAGAGATATTACTTACGTGCTCTTCTTGTACTTCTGATCGTAAGTGTAAGGTTTCACATTTTTCGGTAACGCCTTGACTTCTCTTGTAATAATGTGGTTTGCTTTTTCACCTCAGTAGCTATTATTTTGGGGACAACCTCGCTAATTTGCGCCATTGATGCGGTGTGGGCCATTTTTTGTGTGTTTTTAATTTTCCCAATGTTGATTTTTAAAGCTTTTAGTCCGTTACTTATACCGGTAAACATTGGCTGAAAATTTGTCTTTATATTTTCCTTGAGTTTGACTGACAAGCTTTTTATCTTTCCTTGTGTCTGATCTATTCGCTTGTTCATTCTTGTCGCAGTTGCGACTGTTTAAGCTGTTCAGGTAGCATTTGAAACATCTATGTTACGTTTTGACCTGAATTGATATTGTTCGATATAGTGAAAGAGCCTGATTTATCGAAACACACGATGCAAAACCTGAATCTGTGTTATTCAACTGCATATCTATATCTGTGTTATTCACTGCTTGTGGTCTGGTTTGCATATCATAAATTCGCTTCTGATTGCCTAGCGATTCTTTTTTTTGACAATTATCGCTCGTTTCCCAATTTTGTTCTATTTCAGATGTAGGCATATTTACCTGTACTTGCATAATTAGATTACAGTCCATGTAGTTCACTGTATTGATGATAAATGGCCACTGTTCATCATTCAATGAATTACATGGTATGCTTTCACTGTGTTACATCAGTTTCTGTTGCTGTACACCACTGGGATGCATGCATCTGATACTCTTTTTCACAACAAAATATGATTGACAGCTGTTACCAAAAATGCCAAAATTGTAATTGCAGTAATTTAAAATATGACATAACCATTGTCTAACAGAAAAATCCAATAGTCAGATTTTACATGTAATGCAACTTCGTCACACATACTGAATATTTCTCACATGTAATATATATTCTTCACATGCCAAATACATGAAAACAGAAAATTCCACATGCAACAATTACACAAAAAAACAGCTGTAAGGAAAGAAACACTAAATTATTACTTCATAAAACATGTGCTGTGCTCTGTGCTGTAGCAAGAGAAAAAAATTATCTGACTGCTTTTCGAAAGTGCCGTAGGACAATCCTTCCAGAGTCGCCAAGTGAAAGTTATTTGCTCTGACTCGGTCGTTCATTCATTGATGAGTATTGAAATGTTTGCCTATTTTTTACTTAAAACTGAATGTACTGGTCTCTGTTATATAAAGGTTGAACAGGAATTACTATTGCAAACAGTGAGTCTCAGTGCACGCATTGATTTGAAGAGAAAACTTGCCGGTGTTCACTGTGCACGAAATTAAATCAGACTGTTATTCAAAAATATTGAAACACTAAAATTATGTAGCAACACTATGTAAGACACAATGTTCACTGGGCCATTAGAAATCTGAATTACAAAGAAAATGCTCAGAATTTGCTATTTGGAAATGTAACATGAGAAACGAAAGAATCAACAAAATTTGAAAAGAATCTCACCTGAAAAATTGCAGCATAATCAGCAGCAACAGCGCAGCACGAAAAAATCTCGCTAGTTAAAATATGCTAAAGTAAAACTAAACTACTGGGAGAAAGATTGGAATGATTTCTTATACTAAAGAAAAAACTTCTTACTTGAAATGAAAATACTAATCCGTTCATTATCATGGCAATGCTGTCTTTTAAACTCTTATTTCACAAGAACATAAAACTCACGGAAAACCAAAAACTTCACTTCCTTTACAAAAGTCTTACAAGGCAATGCTTTTACGATTATGTGGATCGAAATGAATTAAACTGAAATTACCTAAACTGAGGTGGAGAGGTGGACTGTTCTGTTGCAAGAATCGCTAACATTATAAGTATGGGCCTGCAAAAACTATTACCTTAAAAAGATATCTATAATGCAAATCCATTCCCTCTCTTCCACAATGCTCCGTCTGTAAGTCCTTCCATCAGATTAATTATTCCTAAAAATTTTCTTCATCAAAATCGTTCTCCAGAATGCACTACGCTAAATGTTCTGCCTGCTTACTCCATGTTCAACACTCGACTATCCTCCGCTCTACAACTGAACCAAAGATACATGAGTTCAGAGATACTACTGTCACTGTCGACTATTCCATCCATTCTGAAACAAATAAATGTCCAGCCCACCTATACATGTCCACTTTTCAGTATATATGAATCCTGTCTGCAGAATGTGTTGCGAATACAATTAGAAGTAAAGCTGTAATAAATTAAAATGTCCTGCCTGACGTGGCATTTTTGCTTCATGAACCGAGAAAGGATAGTAAGCGATAAACATTTTTCCGTTCGTCACTTTGGGCAGAGGAGTTGGGTTGTCAGTAAAAAAAAGTTTGGGAACTGTTTGAAATTATGAGGTAAATTTGTCGCAAGTCACTAAGTGCTCTCATTAGCTAATAATAGATGAATTAAGTCTGCGTATTCGTGTGTCATGAGCAACACTTCTTTTTCACCCTCACCTTTTTGACAGGTATGTGTTTGGTGTTTCTTACCAAAACAACCATTCTTTCCAGACAGTAAGTGATGCTTGCTCCATTTTTTATTGAAATCAGTCCAGTGGCTTATGACGCAGCCCTTGCAACAGCTTGAAATAATCGCGTAGTACACTTGCCTTACGTTACTATTTGCGCTGTTGACAGTAAAAAAATCATTTCTCTACTTTCTAATTGTTGGTACAAGCGCGTGTTGTCACGTTTACATCACTGTTTATTTTCCTTACTGATACTGTAGCGTAGCTCTGCCCTTAGGAAATTCCTGTGAAATGTGGAAAGACTACGAGTGATTGACGCATGGTTCGTGGGTTAACTCTCAAAATAAACAAATTAACATATTACGCTTAAATAGGCGGAATGACTTATAGCTGTTTGGTTAATGGTTGCAGAGTAATTGCTGGACACAGACACGACCATTAAACAACCGTGAGACCAGTGAAAAACGCAATGACAACAGAATAGGCTGCTATAGTGGCGGACTACTGAGATGCGGCAGGATCGGCTAAAACGTCAGCGTAGCAGCTTGCTACTGTGCACTAACCCTGACACCTGCGTTTGTAACTTAGTAACCATGGATGTATCTACATTCTTCACTTCAATGTCTGTTATCACGTAGTATCACAGTGCATGTGAGACAACGCAGAGTAACTGTCTTTGTAACTGAAATAAGTTATTACTGATCCTCGACGATTTGTATCGGTAGTGGTGTATTTAAACGAAGATTTTTTTTTGAATCATCAGTCTCCTGACTGGTTTGATGCGACCCGCCACGAATTCCTCTCCTGCGCCAACCTCTTCATTGCATAGTAGCACTTGCCAACTACTTCCTAAATTATTTTCTGGATGCATTGTAATCTATGTCTTCCTCTGCAGTTCTTGCCCTCGACAGCCCCGTCTAGTACCATGGAAGTCATTCCCTGATGTCTTAACAGATATCTTATCAACCTGCCCCTTCTTCTTTTCAGTGTTTTCCACATATTCCCTTCTTCTCCGATTCTGCCCAGAACCTCCTCATTCCTTAACTTATCAGTCCAACTAATTTTCAAAATTCGTCTGTAGCACATCATCTGAAATAATTAGATTTTTTCTGTTCCGGTTTTCCCACAGTCCATGTTTCACTAACATACAGTGCTGTAGTCCAGACGCACATTCTCGGAAAATTCTTCCTCAAATTAAGGCCTACGTTAGATGCTAGTAGTATTCTGTTGGCCAGGAATTCCCTTTTTTCCATTGCTGGTCTGCTTTTGATGGCCTCCTTGCTCCGTCCGTCATAGGGTATTTTGCTGCCTAGGCAGTAGAATTCCTTAACGTCTTTTACTTCGTGACCATCAATCCTGATTTTAAGTTTCTTGCTGTTCTCATTTCTGCAACTTCTCATTGCTTTCGTATTTTTTCGATTTATTCTCAGTCCATATTCTGTACTCATTAGGCTGTTCATTCCATTTAGCAGATCATGTAATTCTTCTTCACTTTCACTAAGGATATGAATGTCGTTAGCGAATCTTATCATTCATATCCTTTCACCTTGAACTTTAGTTCCGCCCTTGAACCTTTTTCTTATTTCCATCTTTCTTCTTCGAAGTACAGATTAAACAGTAGGGGCGAAAGACTACATCTCTGTCTTACACCCTTCTTAATCCGGGCACTTCGTTATTGGTGGTCCACTCTTATTATTCCATCTTGTACACACTGTATATTACCCGTCTCTCCCTATAGCTTACCCCTATATTTCTCTGGATTTCGAACATCTTGCATTATTTTACATTGTCGAACGCTTTTTCCAGGTCAACGAATCGTATGAAGGTGTCTTGTTTTTTCTTTAATATTGTTTCCATTATCAACCGCAACGTCAAAATTGCATCTCTTCTGCCTTTACCTTTCCTAAAGCCAAACTGATCGACATCTAACACATTCTCAATTTTCTTTTCCATTTTTCTGTATATCATTCTTGTCAGCAACTTGGATGAATAGATGAGATACTAAGCTGATTGTGCGATAATTCTCGCACTTGTCAGCTCTTGCAGACTTCGGAATTGTGTGGGATGGTATGTCGCCAGACTCATATATTATACACACCAAGGTGAGTAGTCGTTTTGTTGTCACTTCCCCCAATGATTTTAGAAAATCTGATGGAATGTTATATGTCCCTTCCACCTTATTTTGATCTTAAGTCCTCCAAAGCTCTCTTAGATTCTGATTCTAATACTGGATCCCCTCTCTCTTCTAAATCCACTCCCGTTTCTTCTTCTATCACATCTGACAAATCTTCCCCCTCAAAGAGGCCTTCAATGCACTCTTTGCACCTATCCGTTCTCTCCTCTGCATTTAACAGCGGAATTCCCGTTGCACTCTTAATGTTACCACCCTTGCTTTTAATTTCACCAATGATTGTTTTGACTTTCCTATATGCTGAATCAGTCCTTCCGACAATAATTTTTTCTTCGATTTGTTCACATTTTTCACGCAGCCATTTCGTCTTAGCTTCCCTACACTTCCTATTTATTTCATTCCTCAGTTACATATATTTCTGTATTCCTGAATTTCCCTGAACACTTTTGTACTTCCTTCTTTCATCGATCAATTGAAGTATTTCTTCTGTTACCCATGGTTTCTTCGCAGTTATCCTCTTTGGACCTACGTTTTTGTTTCCAACTTCTGTGATTGCCCTTTTTGGAGATGTCCATTTCTCTTCAACTTTACTGCCTACTGAGCATTTCTCATCTCTGTATCTACAGCCTCAGAGAATTTCAAGCTTGTGTAGTCTTTACGTAGTACTTCCATGACCCACTTCTTTCCATATTGATTTTTCCTGAACAATCTCTTAAGTATAAACCGACTCTTCATCACTACTAAATTGTGGTTTGAGTCAATATATGCTCCTCGGTAAGCCTTACAATCCAGTATCTGATTTCGGAATTTCTGCCTGACTGTGATGTAATCTCACTGAAATCTTCCCGTATCACCCAGCCTTTTCCAAGTATATCTCCTCCTCTTGTGATTCTTGAACAGATTATTCGCTACTACTAGCTGAAATCTATTGTTGAACTCAATTAATCTATTCCTCTCTGATTTCTTGTCCCAAGCCTGTATTCTCCTGTAATCTTTCCTTCTACTCCATCCCCTACAACTGCATTCCAGTCACCCATAACTATTAGACTTTCATTTTACATACTATATTTCCTTTTCAATATCCTCATATACCTTCTCTATCTCTTCAGCTTCAGCTTGTGACGTCGGCATGTACACCTGTAGTATCGTGTCGGTGTTGGTTTGCTGTCCATTCTGATCATAACAATCCTATCACTGAACTGTTCACAGTAACCTTCTCGCTGCCCTACCTTCCTATTCATAACGAATCCTACTCTGTTATGCCATTTCCTCTTGCTGTTGGTATTATCCTACACTCATCCGACCAGAAATCCTTATCCTCTTTCCATTTCACTTACCTGATCCCTACTATATCGAGATTCAACGTCTGCGTTTCCCTTTTCAAATTTCCTAGCTTCTGTACCTTGTTCAAGCGTCTGACATTCCACGCCTCGACTCATAGAACGTTATCCTTTCGTTGATTATTCCCCACTGGCAGTCCTCTTCCGGAGGTCCGAATTGGGAACTATTCCGGAATCTTTTGCCGGTGGAAAGACTATCATGACACTTCTTCAATTACAGGCCACATGTCCTGTGGATACACTTTACATGTTTTTATGCAGTGGTTTCCATTGCCCTCCGCATCCTCATGGCGTTGATCATTGCCGATTCTTCCGCCTTTAGGGACAGTTTCCCACACCAAGGACAAGAGAGTGCACTGGATCTCTGTCTTCTCCTCCGCCCTCTTTGACAAGGTTGTTGGCAGAATGAGGGTGACTTCTTATGCCGGAAGTTTTGGGCGAAAATGTTGATATTAATCAAAACTTAAGCCGTAGCGGGTTTCTGACACGGGAGCGATGACGCTTTGGTTACTAATTGAAGACGCTACCCCTAGACCACGGATGTATCTAAAAAAAGAAGTGTGTAACGATCGAAAAAACTTATCTGCCAGATACAGAGACAGCGAACGTTTTCGCGAACACCTCAGTTTCTTCATCTTACTTTCTTGGCTGGAATTTCAGTCTCTCGTCATCACGTAGTAGAGAGAGCTGACAACCTATTCAGTTTGACCCGCCTTAACCGGAATCGTTTAAAAAACCAGTAAATTTTGTAATATTAAAAATAAGAGACATTTAGATTTCGTTTTTAAGTTGTCTGCACCTGAACTTAAACCGAACTACACTTGCCTGAACGAGAAAACTCCATTCCGTTACCAAGGGAAATTCGGATTTTTTTCACAACAGACGAAAATTTTAGTTCAGCGAAGTATGAAGCTGATGTAATATATATGTTATTAATGATCAACATCAATCCACTCACACCATACATCAGAACAAGTATATGTCACAAGCTAACAGAGAGTTGATTTTTACTGTTCTGAGAATTCGCATACGCTAATACTATAAAATACGCCGAAGACCTTTAACTTCATGAGGAGATATATAACTTATCAATGCAAAAACGCTACTAAACTGAAGAGCTGCAGGAACGATGTACCGTATGACCAGAGAGTTTCATTCTTCCGTAATGGCGATACAGTATCTGGGTATGAAGTAAGACAAATGTGTCAATTTGAGGTACAAAAAAGTTCAGGTATGACTGCTTCGAAAGGAGTAAACGTAATTTTCTAATTTACCGTGATTGTCTTTACGGTAATAAAAATCCATGTAGACATATTTGGAAAATACGTTTGCGCAAATACGAATGGCAATAATATATCCAAGCACCCGCCCTCAGATCATTGTTGTTGCCGGATCACGTACGAGTGTCTTAGTTCAGTATCATGATGGACAAAACCCTGAGTCTTTTAACACCACTGCCCAGCGCTCGAAATCAATATATAAATAGTATGACGTTTTTTTAATAGCGGTGGGATGTTAAAAGTTCTCTTGGTATAGGTGTCCACAGAAGTTGTCTCAGTTTAAAGCAGTCGATTAATTAAGTAGCATCTGATAGCGGCATCAGTTGTATATAGCTGACCAACACTATTTATTCCTCCAAATACAGAAACGAGATATTTTACATAATTTTTTCTTCCATGCTGTTACACTGTCAAGAGTCTATTCTTGCTTCCCTACTTTCATGAGATTGGAAATATTTTACGATCTTTCGCATGAGACAGTTACACACAACAACTTAAAAGAGCTACCTAATCGAATTGTACAACAAATGTGCCAAGACCTAAATGACGCGAAACTAGGATGCTTACCTTACGATTCCAAACTTAAAATAAGCACTGAGGAGCCACACTTCATCACCAATTTCGCAATTTCGTGAAATACTTCCTCTTATAGTATTTGACGGTACTGAGCTACCTACCAACAAAAGTAAAATGTATGGGAGTAATCTTGGATGAGTATCTAAATTAGGAAGAATAAAGTGTCACTGAATTTAGGAAATCTCACAAAGAAAAATAAACAACGCAATCAAAGAACTAGATCAGTCTTTAGTCCTGCAGAATCTTAGCTACAATGACGTAGTTCATCAACAAACTAATTGGAAACTCAAGAATAGTCAAACTAACCGTACAATATATGATCAACATGCTGTTGATCACGTCAGTCCTTTCTATGCTCAGTTAGGCTGGATGAGATCTGATAGGCGACCTGATTTTATGACTCACTCTTTCCTTGTTCGGTTTGTTAGTCACTGTTGCCGTCTATATTACACGTCGCGTATTAAATAATTATCATTATTCCATAACTGCGGTATAAGATCTGATACGTCCACAATACTGGATGTTTCGACGCATAATACTAAACTTTCTCCATTGCCTTCCCTGTTTCAACCATACGACTCTGGAACAAATTACTCAGTAATCTGCATCTTATCCGAAACTACTCTGAATCGAGGGAAGATGAAGTCTTTAGCTGTTGTCATCAGCGGTGCTTTTCTCTCGGCATTTACGAGCTTTCTCCCTTCAGTGAAGTAGTATTTCTATCACACTGCGAACACTAGCCACGCTTTTCTCATCACTGTCTTTTCCTGTTTTCTTCCTTCCATCTCATCTGCTAACGTAGCCCTATTATTTCTCTCTTTTCTCCTCGTCATTTATATTCCTCTTCACTTTTAAGTTCCTTTGTTTTACAGCCATACATTTCTTTTTTGTATCATTAGTTCTATTCGATAAGAAATCGTTTTACACAGCGTTAATAAGACTAACGTTTCTGATTTACCATATATTCATTACTTCTTCTTACTAATTCTGTTATATTATATTATATATATATATATATATATATATATATATATATATATATATATATATATATATATATATCGTAATGTTTATTACATCAGTTTTTTTCGTTATGTACTTCTCATGTACTGCGCAGTCTATAACATTAACATACGAAGCACATGTGATTATAACTCAGGAAGGGACTGAAGCCCCTAACGTTGCCGGGTGAAATAAATTCATGAGCAAATAAAGATAGTGCGTAGAGAACGACTGGTAAATTGTTATAGTCTACTGACAGATATTCACCTTGACATTTAGCTTTGTAACCTCCACCTTAACTCAGCTTGATATATTCACCATTCTCCATCATCCTTGAAAATGTATATCGTCATCACAGAAACTCCATATTACAAGGAAGAATGGAAAAATCTGGCCTGTCAACCTGACATTTTCTTCAGAACCCAAACTATCTTTCCCTGTTACTTAATTTATTTTGCATTGGAATAAGTCGTCTTCAGCACATCAGAAAAGATTAGTTTAAAGATGCATGGAGGCAAAATAGGCGGAGCTGACGTGCTGCAGGGGCAGAGAGCTGAGTCAGCGTGCGATCAAACGTGGGAACAGACAAGCTCTAAATGTGGCGATGTGATCTCTGTGGACCGCAAATTAGATGTTTTCTAATTTATATTATACGCAAAATATCTCACAGAAATTAATTAAATTCTGAGCGAAAGTCTCTTTAATATTTATTGTTTCGAATAACCTTTTGGAGTAACTTAACTTTGGCTACGCTACTTTGTGTTAGATTTTCTTTTCTCCCAAACTTCTTCACTCTACGAGAGCGTCTTTTCTTTTCTTCTTAGGGTCCATTTCCTCCCATTTGTTGACGTCTTTCTTGCCTGAGTTCCTGCTTGTTGTTTTGCCTATTTAAAAAGTGTTCTGTAGTCTACCATTTCCGTTGTAATTTCAGTATTATTCGTATTTTGTAAATTTCAGTGAGCCTTATGGCTTTGAATTTGCAGCTGTTTAGTAAGTGGAAGATCTACTTTCTGAGCCCTCATTTCCTCATTACATCATTTTTACCATTTTAAAACAGAGGTCGAGTTTTTATCTTAATTTGCATTTAGCACTACTATTATAGCATTTACCTTTAAATTTTTCTTTCAGTAAAATGTAAATGTCGTGTGACTAGGGCCTCCCGTAGGGTAGACCGTTCGCCGCGTGAAAGTCTTTCGATTTGACGCCACTTCGGCGACTTGCGCGGGATGAAATGATGATGATTAGGACTACACAACACCCAGTCCCTTGAGCGGAGAAAATCTCCGACCCAGCCAGGAACAGAACCCGGGCCTTTAGGATTGACATTCTGTCGCCCTGACCACTCAGCTACCGGGAGAGGACTTCTTTCAATTATTTACCGTGTTTTAAGATCTACAACTCTTGTTAGTTTCGCTGCTTCTGCGGCGTACAGTTTTTTGGATCTTACCACTGTTTGATAGTGTCTTAGATTTCATGCCACCATTTCAGACATAAGCAGCCTTCTTCGATTCTGTGATTGACAAAATACTGAGACAGAGAAAATATTACTGATGAACTTGACACGCTTTGGTACACTGCCAGCACAGATGGGCGTAATCCTTCAGTTGTTGATAACGTTTCTTATTTTATAAAAGAAAAGAAACAGTTTGGAGAAATAAAGCTTGAAAATATAAAGCAAGAAAATAAAACTAGGTTTGAAATCGTATCTTTCATTAGGAAACTGTGAGAGAAATTAGACAACTTTTTAGAAATATCACAGTAATGTTCAAGCTGTGTTCCAGACAGGCAGTGAAACTGGAAGTAAATTTACACCCATAGGTCACCTGTATCGAGTTAGGAATATAGGCAGAGAGGTACAAAAGATAAGATAAAGTTTCATGAACATTTAAGTCAATATAACCAGTCTGTATTTGAGGGACATTTAAAACAGCTTACATACAATGCTGCCACTATGGAAGAGCGTATGAAATTTTACTTATGGTAAAGAATGGACAGTATATGGATATTTTAGAATGTATTGATATCTACACACATATGAAATGCAGCCCTAATAGTATGCTGGCTGAACAGACAGATCTTACGAATGTGAAACTACCTAGACAGGTTTGCTGAAATCTTAATTACCTCATTTTAACTAGTATGATATGAGACGTCAGCTGTGAATGATCCAAAAATCGTTTGTGTGTTACTTTTTTAGTTTTCTTGATTGACTACTTGGTTACATCCATCAAAACAATAGCTCTCCTTTAAAATTATGACATCTGTTGAGACCTTTTCAACTATTAAGCGCATATATATATATATATATATATATATATATATATATATATATATATATATATATATATATTAATGAAGACAGTGACTGACACCATCTATTCCAATTATTACTGTTCAAAATAAAGAATGACACAAGCATCAAAAGAAGAGTATAGAGGAATGTAGATGTAGGTATATATATATATATATATATATATATATATATATATATATATATATATATATCAAAAGAAGAGTATAGAGGAATGTAGATGTAGGTATATATATATATATATATATATATATATATATATATACCTACATCTACATTCCTCTATACTCTTCTTTTGATGCTTGTGTCATTCTTTATTTTGAATAGTAATAATTGGAATAGATGGTGTCAGTCACTGTCTCCATTAATAGTGTATCATATGTTATTGGTGTCGTAAGGTAGATCAGTCATAACATAATGAATGTAACCTTACCTTGTTGTTTGTATTTTATCCCATTGTAAGCTTGAATTAAGGATCTATTCAAGCTCCTCTGATATGACACAAAATTTCATTTGTGCTAAGTCACTCATGTGGCATCCACATCAGCTGTTGTAGTAGTATAATAACTACTTTCTTCTTTTGTATCCCAGCAGTCTTGAAATGATGCACAAAAATTGGTGGCGTAATATGTTTACTGTTGTAGTATGATTTATTACATTCATAATATGCATGATAATGTTAGACTGTCCAGTGACTAAGCTGAAGTAAAGTGCCACTGCAAATGTAACAGGATATGCATACATTGTGTAACTCTGATGCCTAATAAAGTGTTGCTGGTTAATGTTAAAGCTAAATGCAAAAAGTCTAATTGTTGATGCTACAGGATATACAGGGTGATCAAAAAGTCAGTATAAATTTGAAATCTTAATAAACCACGGAGTAATGTAGATAGAGAGGCAAAAATTGACAAGCTTGGAATGACATGGCGTTTTATTAGAAAAAAAAACAAAGTTCACAAAATGATCAACAGATGGCGCGTGAAATATCTCTCGCGCGCGTCGTTTGCTGATGATCGTGTGCTCAGCCGCCACTTTCGTCATGTTTGGCCTCACACGTCCCCAGACCTCAGTCCGTGCGATTATTGGCTTTGGGGTTACCTGAAGTCGCAAGTGTATCGTGATCGACCGACATCTCTAGGGATGCTGAAAGACAACATTCGACGCCAATGCAACTCCGGACATGCTTTACAGTGCTGTTCACAACATTATTCCTCGACTACAGCTATTGTTGAAGAATGATCGTGGACATATTGAATATTTCCTGCTTTGTGTTACTTTGTTATGCTAATTATTGCTTTTCTGATAAGATGAAGCGCCATCTGTCGGACATTTTTTGAACTTTTGTATTTTTTTGGTTCTAATAAAACCCCATGTCATTCCAAGCATGTGTGTCAATTTGTACCTCTCTATCTACATTATTCCGTGATTTATTCAGTTTTCAAATTTATACTGGCTTCTCGATCACCCGGTACATAGATCTACATGAACCTGATACTGAAACCTACTCTACAATATTATCACCACATATTCAAAATACATTTAATATTATCACCATAGCCTCAAATTTCACAGAATTTAATTCCTAACTCATAAAAAATAGAAAGAGTCTAATATTTGTCATAATGCACACTTATTAGACTGTGAGGAATGAAACCTCAATTTATGCTTGGATTTTCATCTTGCTACGAGTTTGGATTAAGAATCTGTGTGGACTCACTCTACCAAGAACTACAGTTTTTAGATAAGGCACTTACACTCCTGGAAATTGAAATAAGAACACCGTGGATTCATTGTCCCAGGAAGGGGAAACTTTATTGACACATTCCTGGGGTCAGATACATCACATGATCACACTGACAGAACCACAGGCACATAGACACAGGCAACAGAGCATGCACAATGTCGGCACTAGTACAGTGTATATCCACCTTTCGCAGCAATGCAGGCTGCTATTCTCCCATGGAGACGATCGTAGAGATGCTGGATGTAGTCCTGTGGAACGGCTTGCCATGCCATTTCCACCTGGTGCCTCAGTTGGACCAGCGTTCGTGCTGGAAGCGCAGACCGCGTGAGACGACGCTTCATCCAGTCCCAAACATGCTCAATGGGGGACAGATCCGGAGATCTTGCTGGCCAGGGCAGTTGACTTACTCCTTCTAGAGCACGTTGGGTGGCACGGGATACATGCGGACGTGGATTGTCCTGTTGGAACAGCTAGTTCCCTTGCCGGTCTAGGAATGGTAGAAAGATGGGTTCGATGACGGTTTGGATGTACCGTGCACTATTCAGTGTCCCCTCGACGATCACCAGTGGTGTACGGCCAGTGTAGGAGATCGCTCCCCACACCATGATGCCGGGTGTTGGCCCTGTGTGCCTCGGTCGTATGTAGTCCTGATTGTGGCGCTCACCTGCACGGTGCCAAACACGCATACGACCATCATTGGCACCAAGGCAGAAGCGACTGTCATCGCTGAAGACGACACGTCTCCATTCGTCCCTCCATTCACGCCTGTCGCGACACCACTGGAGGCGGGCTGCACGATGTTGGGGCGTGAGCGGAAGACGGCCTAACGGTGTGCGGGACCGTAGCCCAGTTTCATGGAGACGGTTGCGAATGGTCCTCGCCGATACCCCAGGAGCAACAGTGTCCCTAATTTGCTGGGAAGTGGAGGTGCGGTCCCCCACGGCACTGCGTAGGATCCTACGGTCTTGGCGTGCATCCGTGAGTCGCTGCGGTCCGGTCCCAGGTCGACGGGCACGTGCACCTTCCGCCGACCACTGGCGACAACATCGATGCACTGTGGAGACCTCACGCCTCACGTGTTGAGCAATTCGGCGGTACGTCCACCCGGCCTCCCGCATGCCCACTATACGCCCTCGCTCAAAGTCCGTCAACTGCACATACGGTTCACGTCCACGCTGTCGCGGCATGCTACCAGTGTTAAAGACTGCGATGGAGCTCCGTATGCCACGGCAAACTGGCTGACACTGACGGCGGCGGTGCACAAATGCTGCGCAGCTAGCGCCATTCGACGGCCAACACCGCGGTTCCTGGTGTGTCCGCTGTGCCGTGCGTGTGATCATTGCTTGTACAGCCCTCTCGCAGTGTCCGGAGCAAGTATGGTGGGTCTGACACAACGGTGTCAATGTGTTCTTTTTTCCATTTCCAGGAGTGTATTATGCGCCCAATATAGCATCTATTGTGGTTGAATTGAGTGAAAACCTTATAATATATTTTCAATTCATAGAGCGAATTTTTCACGCTACAGCGGAGTTTGCGCTGATATGAAACTTCCTGGCAGATTAAAACTGTGTGCCGGACCGAGACTCGAACTCGGGACCTTTGCCTTTCGCGGGCAAGTGCTCTACCAACTGAGCTACCCAAGCACGACTCACGCCCCGTCCTCACAGCTTTAATTCCGCCAGTACCTCGTCTCCTACCTTCCAAACTTCACAGAAGCTCTCCTGCAAACCTTGCAGCGCTAGCACTCCTGGAAGAAAGGATATTGCGGAGACATGGCTTAGCCACAGCATGGGGGTTGTTTCTAGAACGAAATTTTCACTCTCCAGCGGTGTGTGCGCTGATACGAAACTTCCTGGCAGATTAAAACTGTGTGCCGGACCGAGACTCGAACTCGGGACCTTTGCCTTTCGCGGGCAAGTGCTCTACCAACTGAGTTACCCAAGCACAACTCACCCCCCGTCCTCACAGCTTTACTTCTGCCGGTAAGGCTTACTATTAACATTGTCTGCATGGTCATTAATATACAACATCAATAGGAAGAGTCCCAACGCACTTCATTGGGGCACACCCGAAGTTACTTCTACATCTGACGATGACTCTCCGTCCATGATAACATGCTGCGTCCTTCCAACGAGGGGGCCCTGAGCCTAATAAAAAATTTCATTTGATACCCCATGTGATCGTACTTTTGACAACAAGCGTAGGTGTGGTACTGAGTCAAACGCTTTTCGGAAATCAAGGAATACTGCATCTGTCTGACTCCTTTGATCCAAAGCTTTCGGTACGTCATGTGAGAAAAGTGTGAGTTTGGTTTCATATGATGGATGTTTTCAAAATTCATGCTGATTGGTGTTTGAGCTCAGAAAATGTTCTAAAATCCTACAACAAATCGATGTCAGCAATACTGAACAGTAGTTTTGAGAATCACTTCTATTACCCTTCTTGCAGACGAGTGTGACCTTTGCGTTTTTTCGAGTGATCTACGATAGATTATAGTTAGAATGGGGGCTAACTTAGCTGCAAATTCAGTATAGAATCTGTCTGATAGGAATTCCATCGGACGCTGGAATCCTGTTAAGTTTTAATGATTTCAGCCGTTTCTCAACACCACTCACACTAATATTTATTTCATTCATCTTTTCAGTGACACGAGGATTAAATTGGGGCTGTTCTCTTGGATTGTTCTTTGTAAAGGATCATTTGAAAACGGAGTTAAGCATTTCAGCTTTTTCCTTGTTACCCTCAGCTTCGGTTCCTATCGCATTCTCTAGAGACTGGTCACTAACTTTGGAGCCACTAACAACCTTACATACGACCTGAATTTCGTTGGATTTTGTGAAATGTCGTTTGACAATATTTTGCTTCGGTAGTGATTGTAGGAATCACGTATTCCTCTCTTGACAGCCAAACGCGTTTCATTAATTATGTCTCCATCTATAGCCCTACGTTTTGTTTTACATCTATTATGCAGTACGATCTGCTTCTTTCGAAGTTTCTTTACAGTGACTTTATATCATGAAGGTTTCCTCAAATTATGAACTGATCTACTGGATAAATATCTATTCAGTGTGAGGTCAACTATTCTTTTAAACTTGAGCCAGAGTTCCTGTACATGCTCCTGCCATGTGCTGAAAGTTCAATGTTGCTCATTGAGATATGACACTACTGATTTTTTATCTAGTTTACTGAACCTTTAGTATATCTTTCTGCTTGTTTTAGTTGCCTTTCGTACTTTGGTAATCTTTGTTGCCACAACTGCGTCGTAGTCACTGATCCCAACTTCGATGAGATCTTCTTCAAAGAGGTCAGGTCTGTTTGTTGCCATTAGAGCCGACATATTTTCATCACGAATGGGGTTTCTGTTATTTGTTTCCAGAGTCAACGACCTTGCCGCACTGGTAACATTGGTTTCCGTCAGATCACAGAAATCGAGCGCTGTCGGGCTTGGCTAGCACTTGGATGGATGACCCTCCGGTCTGCTAAGTACTGTTGGCAGGCCTGGTGCACCTTGTGGGACAAAGGGAGAAGCTACTTGACTGAGAAGTAGCGATTCCGGTCCCGAAAACTGTCAATGGGCGGGGGGCGGTGTGCTGACCACATGCCCCTCCATATCCGCATCCAGTGACGCCTATAAGTTGAGGACAAGAGGGCGGCCGGTCAGTACAGTTAGTGTCTTCCGAGACCTGTTCAGACGGAGTTTAGCTTTACTTAGTTTAGATAGTTTCCAGAGAAAACATTCAGCAGTCTTTCACAAAATGTCTTATTATGCCAAACACTGGTAAAACTGTAATTTTCCCACCTAATCGTTGGATGATTAAAGTCTCCACCGATGATTATAATGTGATTGGAGAACTTACGTGAAAATGAACTGAGATTTTCTCTATAGTTTTCGGTTACATCGCGAAATGAGTCTGGTGGGCGACAGAAGGATCAAATTATCATCTTATGCCCACCCCTGATACTGAGTCTTGCCCAAAAAATCTGACATGCAGCTTCAATTTCTATTTCGGTGGACTTGAGTTTCTTATCTACTGTGACAAGATAAAGTGATTCATACAGCTGTGTGCAACCAATATTTTTAAAACTTTTAGTTTCGTATCTCACGACAAGGATTTTTTGTTATACATTTTGTCATATAGTGGGTCCTTTCCGTTGTATTTACTCCATTATCTATTGTAATCTCCTCTGTTATATTGCTCGTTATCCGCACTCCTGTGCGTTCAGAATAATTTGCTTTATATATTGTTAGTCATTTTTAAAGTTTTCGGCCCCGATATTTGTCATGCACAGTGTTTACAAATAATATTTTTAGTGCTATTTTTATAAATAGTATGGTCGGGGGGTCGAGTTGGAACACTAAGAGACTCCGAAGTACCTAGGAGTGACACTTGATAGAACTATCACTTTCAAAAAGCAATACATGAAAAGCAAATCGAAAGTTTCCACCAGGAACAATCTCCTACGGAAACCGGTCGGATCACAATGGGGTAGTCAACCTGAAACAAACCGAACATCTTCAGTGGCACTATGCTATTCTGCGGCAGAGTATGCCTGTACTGTTTGGTATACTTCAACTAATGCTAAACGGGTGGATGCAGCTCTCAACGAAACCTGCAGAATTACAACAGACTGCTTGAAATCCACTCCAGTCGAATGGCTTTAACACCTCGCAGGAATAGCACCACCGCCTGTTCGAAGAGAGATAGCTGCGAACAAGGAAAAAAAGACAGTGGAACAGGAAATTACCCATCCTCTGTATGGCCATGAGCCACATCCGCAACAACTATAGTCAACTAAGAGTTTCCTCAGTACATCAAAGGAACTGAGAACCACTGCTAAAAAAGCCAAGTTAGAGCTATGGAGGGCTACGACCTGCCTTCGCCCTGGTTGGAAAAGAGTAGTTTAAGCTTTACTTCCAAGCGATGATGGGGAATGGGCAACTTGGAAGTTCCTGAATAGACTGAGATTCAGAGTTGGAAGATCAAAAGTTAACTTGGCAAGATGGGTATACACTGATCCAAATGATATTCTGTGTGACTGTGGAGAAGAACAGGCAGTTCGGTACATGCTTCAGTGTCGATTGTGCTCGGTCTCCTGTACAGAAGATGATCTTCAACAAGCAACAGAAAATACACTGGAAGTGGCCAAGTTTTGGTCAAAAGTAATTTAATCGTAACTGTATAAAATGTGCGTACATGTACCTGTATGTTTCTGACACGAGAAAAGAAAGTAATACTTTTGCTAGATGTTTTTGTCTCCTTATTAATTACAAGTGCCATTGTGATCAGTATCAAATTATCTGGGTTAACAGAAAAAAGTAGGGTTTGCATTGACAACAAACCACACAAAAATGAAGACGTGGTCGCACAGATATCAGTCTGAGGCTGTGAGGACAGGACTGGTATTGGAGACTAACGATAAGTCGTTATTCACATACTGTCTCATTCACACTTACACGTCAGCCGATTGTAATAATCATAATGAGAATTGCAAAGTGGTTAGACTTTAATATAATCAGAGTTAGAGCTAGCTCTCAAAGTTTCGTAAAAACTGTAGTATTAGATCATTATTATCTATGGTTTTGTGGAATTTAATCGAGACTACTTTGATTCTCATATGGCCATACGCAAAGGAACAGAAGCCGAATAAGTAAAGTGGTCTAACGACAACATGCTTTATAGTCGACTGCTTGTATTAAATAAATGCGACCGAGTTTAGTATTTTACTGTACAGCCAGGCTGTTGACCAATTGAAAACTAACTTAGTGGCGAATGGTAAAAGACTGTTTGAAGTGAAGGCTTTATATGCAAGTGTCTTACAATTAGTTCTCAACAGAAAGTTATTATGTGATGTTAGATTCCCAAGTATGGTATTACATTGCGTTATTCAGATGTCTACAGAATTTGTATTTGCCGTCCGTGGACAGTTGTATGTAGAGTGACAAAGGTGCACGAAATCTGCACATTTCATCACGACCCGAACGGGAGTCCACCTGATTTATGGACCTATCAGTGAGGTCTCACTAACACTTCGTTTTACATGCCAGTATGTAAAGCCGTATATGATGAGTATCTAGATTTGGATTGATAGGCGACTGCCAGAGTCAGCTACCACGGCAATCAACGTATTTATGACGAGACTACCATCGACTGTCACAGATGGTAACAGAAGGAAGAAGTCCACAAAGTGGCAAATAATTTGCCAGTTCAAATATGGGCAAACCAGTCGGCGAGTAATCATGCAATCTATAAACAGTATCATCTCCTGACTATGGGTTGCAAAAGGCAACGTTCCACTACTGAAACTCACCTCTGTGTACAAGGTTTAGCAAGCAAGAAGGATAGTTTCCACTGGAACATGGGAACAGATTGCCAATATTGTTTCCGCCAGTAACTCTCTAACATCCAAAGCTGTTAGGGTGATTCATGAGTTGTGCTTGGATAGCCTAGTGAGGCTTATCCAAAGGTGCCCCATAGAATCAGCTTGTATAGGCTACCCGACATGTGACATATTGCACACATTCTGTACATGCGCTAGCCACTTGGCCACACCTACTTGCAGGTACGGCCGGCCGCGGTGGTCTAGCGGTTCTAGGCGCTCAGTCCGGAGCCGCGCGACTGCTACGGTCGCAGGTTCGAATCCTGCCTCGGGCATGGATGTGTGTGATGTCCTTAGGTTAGTTAGGTTTAAGTAGTTCTAAGTTCTAGGGGACTGATGACCTTAGAAGTTAAGTCCCATTGTGCTCAGAGCCATTTGAACCATTTTTTGAACTTGCAGGTACCGAATTGGTGCAGTATGATATGCTCTCTGCGGTCTGGCTCCAAGACTGTCCACATGTCAGCTGTTTGCTCACGAACCACAATTTACATGTCATATTTCGTTTTAACAGTAAAAGAAAATCATCAGATCCTCTATTACCTATCTTACTATTATTTTCTTCTAAATTACTGATGTTTATTGTATTATACCCTCATTTTCCTTCAGCTAATTTAATTTTCTGTCTTACTCATTGTTAATACTCTTGATTTTATTTCTCAAACTATCTTTTGCTTGTAATATGGTAAAATCGGTACGCATGCAGTACCTAACATGTTTCGAAAGACCCCCCATGAAATCGGAATTTTTCCGTATCCATTGTTGATAGGAAGGCAGAGCAAATGCTTTGGGTACCCAACAGAAAAATCGTCTTACTGTATCCTACACTACAGGGTCAAAGTTTGAATGTTACACACCTCCTCCCAATTAGACAAATGGAGCAAATCGGATTTTGCTTTATGTGTGGTCTATGGTGCCCCTTAAGGGGCTCATGGGGACGCGATTTATTTCTTGTACAATTCCTTTGAAAACCAGAAAAAGTGGTTTTTGTGTACTAAAACCGACCTGTAGATTGAAAGACGGCTATTTACAGCAAGTGGCTGAAATTTTTACGATATATTCCTAACAGCCCGATCTGGAACACCTCTGAAAATTTCTTCATCTCCTTATTTGTTTCCGAGATACGGATGTTCAAACTTACTCTACTTGAACAACTAAAATACGCACGTAAACTTGGGTGTGACGCGAAAGCGAAGTTTATGAAGTGACGTAGAACCGAGGAATATTCTGTAAAGCGTTTCCATTATCGTCAGAAGGTTTCCAGTAATCCCATTTTTAAGTATTGAAGGATGTCCAAAATTATTGCGCTTCTAAAACCTGGTCTGAGGTATAAAATTAGTTTTGCATTATTTACGTTTCACTTAAGTAACTACCAAAGTTTTAGTGACCCATAAAGTTTTTTCATGTGTGTGACCAGCCCTGCTGTAACGGGGAAAAGAAGGGAAATAGCGGAAAAGTGCTCTTGTCGGAGCAAAAAAGACAAATATACGACTTTTAAACTGTGGGGTACCAGCTGCCTCATTCTGCCTTCTTCAGAACCTTTAAATATTTTCCCAAAAAATTTGGCATGTATATTCCTGTTTTTTTTTTCTGCTGAGATAGAAGGAAACAGTGGCAGTCTGAAAGACATAGGAAAGTAATAAATACTGGAAGACAGTAAACACTAGTTGTGGTATAGAGAGAGCGAAGGAGACAATTGGCAGTGTGAAAGAGAGAGAGGGTCACCATGGCAGTGGAACGTACTCGACAATGAGAAGAGACAGCAGCAGTGGAAAGGAATGAATGAGATGGTAATAGTAGGAGAGAGCAAGAGGGAGACAGTGAGAGTAGGCGTAGTAGTAGAGCAGAACGAAGAAGATCGTGGCTGTGAGACAGAAGACAGTGACAGTTAGAGACACACAAATAGATAATCACGAGGAAACGGGATGAATGAGTGAGTGAGAATGGGTATAGGGGTATGAGCAACTTGCAGCGGTGGACTAGCGAGTGTAAGCGACTTTCAGTTAGGAAAGTTTGTGGGAATGAGAGGTGAGTTTGCAATTTAAAAATAACCCAAATATTTTTAGGAAAAGTTTAAAGGTCCTGCGGAAGGCAGAATAAAGCAGCTTTAAGCCAACTGATCACTAAGAGTATTTTATTAAACAGGAGCATATTCGCCTTTTTTCCGCTGGTATATTATTACAAGTGAAATTTTAAAATGTGCGACCTGCTTTCAAAATATCAAGCAGCAGGTCTTTAAATGTGCTGTAAATGAAATGAAATGAAAATGTCCACCACTACCCAGCTGTGCCTGTGGGTGTCCAGCTGCCCGTCAGAGAGCCTCTTAGTCGGTAGAGCACTTCTCGGGATTAGGCAAAGGTCCCAGGTTGAAGTCCCGGTTGTGCATATAATTTTAATCTGCCAAGAAGTTTCAAAACAGAGCGAAGTTCT
This sequence comes from Schistocerca piceifrons, assembly GCF_021461385.2. Lineage (NCBI taxonomy): Eukaryota > Metazoa > Arthropoda > Insecta > Orthoptera > Acrididae > Schistocerca > Schistocerca piceifrons. The sequence continues at coordinate 124,344,953 of NC_060141.1, read as the reverse complement.
CTGCTCAGTGAAAACACATTTTGGAAATACATCGTTGAAAATAAGATAACAGTGGTAGAGAGTTATTCAGATGTATTTTTCTTCTAATATCTTTGCTATAAAATGCCAACAAGTGCACTTTGAACGTTTCAGAGCTGGTTTTTATTGCGAGATTACTGAGGAGATTCTTAGATCTTCATATCGTATTATCGTAAAGAAACTAGAGTTGTAAATATTTTATCTCTGTGAGCCCTAAACAGGTAAAGAGAAATTTGTGTTTGGATTCTAATATTGGGTAATGCACTACTGTCATTTTAAGTTCAGATATTAATACGAATGTGAGAAGTTCCTGCTATATTTTCATTGGAAACATTCTGGTGATAATAAGTTCTACCATTTCCAGCACCTATAGTGAGCAGCACAGATCACCATACAACTAAAAGAGATATAAGTCCTGCTGTGTACATTTATGTTAAAGAAAAATACCTATATGACTCAAAACGTCCATCATAACAAATTTTGAACTCTTTGACATAGGATGAGCTCATAAGCGATGTTTTCGCTGGTACATTAGATTGTGCTGTAGCTTTCACCACTATGAGAACGTTGATTCATCACTACCTCGAGTATGCAGAGTATCGGCCAGGTGCGAGTAGCACTCAGTCACTAGCGTTCCATGAAAACTTAGTTATGTAAATATAAGGTTTATCCATTCTTGGAATCGAGAATCATGATGATTTTTGTCTGTTGTCGACATTGGTACTGGCAAGGCATCGGTCCCAGGCATTCAAAGACTTTCGAGAATGTTTTAATTTCAAGTTTGAAGTCGAATAACTAACGACAAAAGAAATAGTTTTACCGTGTGATATAATTACAGATTAACAATTTTACGATATTTTTTCTCTACTTGTAATGTGAAATCTTACTTCTTGCCAAACGTCGTGATTATACTTCAAGAGGAGGTACCATGTAGGTCTTAACGAGTGAGTTTGCGAGTATGAAAATATGTGAGATAAATAGCCGTATCTTTTGATTGCTTTGACTTAGAAGCTTCCCTTTCTTACATCACTAAGGGACCGTTGACGTTAGCACTCTTTGGGAACCAACGATGCATTTTGTTTGTGGTGTCGCCCTTTCAAGTTGCTTTCTGGCACCAGTTAATTTTGTCGCCACCCTAAACAGTTACTAACTGATATTTAGCAAACACTGCCGAATCACATCTGTCCTAAGATAGTGCACATTGAATTTATTATCTGTATGTGCTCATTCTTCAGTTTTGAAAAGCAGTTGCTAAAAGAGAAATACGAACAGAGTTGGGAAGAAATTTATGGCCATTGAGAGCATGATATATACATATTCCAACCACAGACGTTCAAAATTTTTAAAAAGCTAAACAGTGACACAGAAGACAATGCGCATGTGAATCCTATCCTTTTACGTAAACTGATGCAGTACTTTCCGAATATATTGTCTCGAACATCAGAATTCTATAGTCAAATGGAACACAAGTACAACTAAGTAAGTCGGATTAATGTAAATGCATTGTTAGGAGATTTTAATGCCAAAGTACGAAAGGGGGAGATTTACAGATCAATTATTGTCAATTTCAGCTAGCACAAGGAAACTTCAGATAATGGGGTTCAACTTATAAACTTTGCGATGATAAATGATCTCACGCAAAGCACCACAAAATTTCAATACAAACGATTCATTTAGGGACATGGATATAACCAGATGGTGAAGTGGTGAATCAGATGGACCATCTAGCTATAAAAAAATCCAGAACAATATTAAAGACGTTAGCACTTTTAAGGGTGCGGATTGTGACACAGATCGTATAAGTATGTTAATCATATAAAAAAATGAAAATAAAACTCAAAAGGAAACTAAGTCGAAATTGAAAATTACTCGATACAACATAGGAAATCTGGTGGAAGAAAATACAAAAAAACTTTATAAAAGAAATCAAAAGTAACCTAACAAAAACTAGACTGGCAAATAAGAAACAAGAAGATCTTGAAAGAAGATGGATACAAATAAACAACAATATTCAAGAAATAATTCCCAAATTTGTAAGAAAAAAGAGTACGAATTAATAAAATTTAGTTTAACATAAAATGCCAAGAAAAAAGTGTCAGAGTGAAGAAATGAAATGAAACGGAGGATTCAATAAAGGAACAATGTGAAACTGGAGGAAAGATACTATAAACTCTGCCAGAAAACACAACGAAGCCTAAGAGAATACAAACAACAATATGATGAGAGAAAGTGAGGGTGATCCAAGTATCACAGGACAAGGCACATCTATCAAAATATAAGAAAATCTTTTGGTAAATTTACTAAAATGAGACAGTTTATAAAGAAGCAGAGTCAGAAAATACTGACCAACACAAGAGTGACATACAAAAAAGATGGAAGACGTTCTTTTCCCAGCTACTCGAATGCAACGATCCATAGTTTTACGTGCAATTTGAAGAACCTGATACAGTTGATGTACAAGTCACCACACCATCAGTAGATGAAATGTAGCAAATGATAAAAAACTTAAATAATAACAAGACTTGCCTTAATGCTCAGATATAGACTGAGTTACGAAACAATGGAGAACCACAACCGGAATTAAAATTACTGTCTTTAATAGAAAGTATTTCGAAGACAATATGCCTGCTGTCTGAAAAACCACAATTATATACACAGTACTTAAGAATAATGATCCCCTCTTATGCAATAACTACAGAGGAATTGCTTTACTGCTTGTCAATTGTAAAATTCTAGCGATTTGCCTATTAAATGGACTGATCTCAGTAACTGAAGAACTAACTGGTGACTACCATTGCGGTTTCCACAAAAACAGATCCACATTACAGAATTTATTCATTCTAAGACGAATAGCTGAGAAGATGTGTGAACTCAGCATTGATGTCCATATATTATTCCTAAATTTCAAAAAAGTCTAAGCTAGCATACACTGGCAGACGCTCCTAAATATAATAAGGGAATCTGAAACACCACTAAAGCTAATCAGCTTATTTATAATGTGTATAGATGAAACTTTATGTACCGTAAAGAAACCTGTAGAAGAAACTGAAAATTTTAAGATGTTCGCTGGGCTGAGACTAGGTAACACCATTTCACCTACTTTATTTATCCTCATCATAGAGAAGATCGATAGAGAATTTAGTAAAACTAATCCACAAGCGATCCAAATGCAGGAGGTGAATATTACTAGACTTACCTACGCAAATAATGTATCGTTAATAAACAATTCCAAAACAGAATCAATCAGAATGATACAAAGTTATTAGAAAATCGCTGAGAAAACAGGATTACGCGTTAATGAACAAAAGACGTATTATCTGGTCATAAATTGGAAAATCCAGACTGTAGATCGATTCACTTTCAAAACAGCTGACTGCCTTAAGTAGTTAGGGAGTCATTTTAATAACAACAATATAAGGGTAACAACACCGAAGAAAACTCTTTTTAGTTTTATAAAAATCTTAAAGAAAAGATCATTTAAAACTAACTTCAAAGCCTTCTTGTATCTAGCCGACCATTATACCCGTAACATACAGGTGTGAAGTATTTATATTTAGAAACAAAGATGAAGAAAAAAGGTCAGTATTTGAAAGGAGGCAACCGCTCATGAAAAGCGGTATATCCGGGTTCAAGTTCCGATCCGGCAAAAATGTTCAACTTTTGACATTGCATTACCACAACGCCCTCTGCGGCCAGCCGTCACGATTTCCCAACTATGCATTCTCTTTCGGTTCCTTTTCTACATTTCATGTTTATATGAAAGAAAAATACGAAGAAAATTATTTGTACCGATGTATGTTGAAAATAAAATGGAATGGAAGACAAGAAGAAATGAAGAACTAAGAGAGCTGTACAAACACCGTAACACAGTCGAAGCGCTAAAGAAGGGAAGGTTGAAATGGGCACGCCATATAACAATAATACGCAATCTAAAATAGCATTCGGCAGGACAGTAGATGGAATGAGAGGAAGAGGAAGACCCAGAACTGGGTGGCGAGATAACATCCGAGAGGACTAGCTAGAATGAATATCATCACCGAATGGAAAGACAGTGCATTCGACGGAAAGAATTGGAAGAAGCTCGTAGAGCAAGTGTATGGTCGATAAGGTCGTTTCCGCATGTAAAGTAAAGTAAATAAAGTCCCAAGAGAAGATTTTATCCAGATATATTTAAATATGCAACCATGTCATTTATATACAGATTCCTAAACTTCTTAAATATGATTTGATCGGGAGATGATATTCCTGACAGCTGGACTAAGTCGATTGTCACTCCAGTCTACAAAAAAAGGAGACTAACCGATTGTGATTACTGAGGAATAAGTATATTGAATTCGGCATGCAAAATTTATGCCAACATCGCCAAAAATAAACTGTATACACACTATGAACCCATCATGAATGAGGAGCAAAATGACTTACGAAAAGGAAGATCATGTTGAGTTGGCTATTTATCACTGACATTGCTAACAGAAAAACACAGAGAATTTAAACTGGAAACCCGTAACAAATAGAAACAAATTATTACAGATTCCGGCAGATGAACATGTTCCAAAGCAACTCAACAAAAAACGTATGAAATACACAGAAGAGATTTAATCCGTATCACGAAAGGAAACAAATTATTAGAGTAGGGAAAAATCTGAGCTGGATTTTATATTACAGCCATTTATGTGTGTGTGTGTGTGTGTGTGTGTGTGTGTGTGTGTGTGTGTGTGTGTGTGTGTGTCTGTGTGTGTGTCTGTATTTGTGTGTGTGTGTGTGTGTGTTACCATAGAGAAATACCATGGCTGATAAACTGTGAAATGAATCTCAACTGGTTAAAACTCATCTTCTTCAATGTTTGCATGAAGAGATTTGAATATATTTTCTTCAACTGCTTCCGGGCGATTCGAAGAAATTGTAATGTCTCACTCACCTTTTTCCTCTGCGCCAGAAACGACTGGATATTGCTTTTCTTACTATCCGCTGTTTAGTACAATTTATTTAAGTATCGTTGAGGGTTACGTTCGGCCACTCAGTCATGTGGATAATTTTCTATCCAGAGATATTCTTGTCGGTGACTTTGTTTGATGAAACAAATGGTAAAAATCAGAGTGGAGGACTTCCTTCTCTGTTGCTGAGCGAAGCAGATATTTCTAATGCCCCAAACATACGGTACTGATGGAACAAATAAAAACTAATGAGTTCAAAAAAGGCATCTCACCTAAATTATTACTATGTAGTATCTTCATTGGTGACCGCTTTCTACGATTCACCGTGTCAGTGGGCCAGGATAAGGGGAAAGTCGGTCCTCCTTCAGACGACGGGACGGACGTCGGCATGGGGGAATCCGGCAGCTATGCAGGGGGTAACCCAGAGGATGCCTCTGCCTGGCTTATGAATGGACACCTTGCGTAGAGCCTGGTGAAGGGCGTGGAAAGTGCTCGTAATTGAGGGACTCGTGCATTGACTTAGAAAAAGGGTAGACACAAAAGTGTCAACAATGCACTAGTGGAGGTGTGTGAATGTTGTAGCTGGCAACAGCCATTTTTGTTTGCCTTAAAAAAAAAGCGAAAACATTTCAAGAATTCAAGCACCTCCACGGGCGCTGGAACGGAGCATAGACACAAAGCACCAAGAATTTGAACAGGGAGGCGTGTGAAACTAAAATACTGTGGATGAAGTCAGCCTGCTTAAAAAAATGTTTTCTGGACAGTAAGGAGGTTGATTATAAATCACAAACGACAGAAGATTCTTAAACGAGGCAGGAACATGAGACTGTCCAGGTCTCAGACAGAGATAACTGTTACAGGTAAGTGCTGTGTGACTGCTTTCGCAGCAACTTGGGAATGCAGAAAAACAATGGAACAGTGTGTGACCAACGCTTGGAACAGCCTTGATAGTGATGTGAGAAACATGCAAATTCTCGAGTCACACACCAACCCACAGAAGATAGAAAATTTCCCTGCACTGGAAGGTTTTGTCGTGAAACAGTGATTAGTCATTGGGCGACATTGCAAATTTAGTCCGCCAGTGACAACGTCGAGAGCAAGGAAATTTCGAGGAGCTGTTGAGTTTAGCAGAGTAAGATGGATGAGTAGATAGTCGGTGATATAATACGGAAGCCAAGAGGACATGAGACCTCTTCGATCCATTGCCTATACTCGCCTCCCAACATCACGCTATCACAGCTTTGGCCGCTCAACACACATCGAGCTGTCAATGCAGAGACTGTACTCGGACATCGCCGCCTCGCAATAAAGCCACGGGTCGCCGATGACAGCGGCCGATTCGCTGCTGTCACTAATTAGTGATGCTCCGTACCGACACAGCGTCCGCCGCTGACATCACCACACTGTGAATGACCGCCCCTTAATAACTGAGTCGTGTCCGCACCTAGTCATATCGGCTCTGAGATTCATAAGTTCCTTTTTCTGTAAAAGGCATTGCAGTAATTGCAAACATTTCACGTTTTATTAGCATAACTAATGTGCTCCATTCATACATCAGTACCCTATTCTGATAACCTTTTGCTGTCTGAGTACACTAAATTGTTGATGTCACTGTATTATTGGCTCCTAGGATAGGGAAATCTCATTGGTAATTTGCATACTACGCGATACCACAAAGAATTCTCAATCCATTACATCTATTAATCCATACACTGTTTATGTTTGGGAGTGGCTCTGCCTGCCTAGTACCGACGATATGACATGTGTAGAAGGAAGTCTATCAATAGTTCGTTAAAAGTATGTTATAAAATGTACGTACTTCTTACATAAATTGATCGTGAACTTTATGATGATATATTTATGAAGTGTATGCGACTGCAGTCTTTCTCGGCGTATTCCATTGATGAATTCTTCTCGGGTTATCAGCCGAGTGGTGGCGTCGTCTTGTCGCGACGTTTCAATGAGTTTCGTACCCATCATCTACTGGCGAAGATGGATTCATCAGCATTTGAGAAGTGACTATCTGTATCACGTAAGACAACTGAAACCGTACCAAGACCTTGCAGTTTGTTTTTGCTGTACAAGCTAAAGGAATGTGTGGAATATGTGCTTTGTTATAATACTTATTGAGTTATTAGCTTATGCTCCTCTTTATTGTATGTCATATGAGTAAATTAAATTCCAGCCACATACATACATCGTAACACTAAAAAGTCAGCACGTAATGAGGTATAGGAATACTTATTTTGGGAGTATGACATATCTTTAGAGGCCGTATGAGGTGAAACAAGTGAGGGAGAGGTGATACAAAATTCAAACACAAATTAGAGTGGAAGCAGAGAGCAGTTTATTGGCAGCAACAGTGAGTGAGTAACAGTGGCAGGTGAGGCTTCAGCTTCAGCCGTAGTGCCAGCCGCGGCCTCCCCAGCCGCCGCCGCCCCAGCCGCCGCCCCAGCCTCTGCCCCCGTAGCCGCCTCCCCAGCCTCTGCCGCCCCAGCCGCCTCCCCAGCCTCTGCCGCCCCAGCCGCCTCCCCAGCCGCGGCCGCCCCAGCCGCGGCCGCCCCACGCAGACTCGGCGGTTCCCAGCGTCTCCTGGGCTTCCTCTGGCTGTGGATCGACGTCTGCGGGGATGCAGAAGGCGACCGTCACCGCCATCGCTAGCACCAGCAACTGAAACACAAAGCACGAATCTTAGAATACCTCCTGGCGCCATTGTTGACGCAAATATCTGCAGCCTGACTTGGAAAGCATGCAGAGATCATGGCTCGCTTCCAGACCACAGACATGTCCATCTTAGTTCCGGATCTGGAAGGACGAGTACTTGTTCTACTTAAACCGTTCCATTTCTTTGTACTAGAAACCACTTCAGATGGATTTCACTATGAATCGAACCCTCTTAACTGGTATTTTCCCCAGTGTTCTTTTTCCAGATGTGAAGTGTTCAGCCTGTAATTACCTAATAAATACTAGCAAGCCTTCAGGACCTCGTAGTCTTTAAATTATCTTAAACTGCAAAGGTACGTAAGTGTAGTGTGCTGTGTTCTCTTCTAATATTATGTTATGTCTTGGACGTTCGGGATTTATATTGTGATACTCTGACGCCAAACAAGCTCTTAACCAGCCAAAAAACTTCCGAAATTCAGTACAAGGTACTGTTTAAAATGTCTTCTACTACGAAGTTCTTACAATCGAAATTCAGTTTCTGTAATGTATCTGAAAAAAAAGATAAAAAGTATGACTTTCGGTGGCAGGACATCATATGGTGTGAATGAGAGTGGATATGGTAACCTTATACACACCGTAGAGTTGACACTGGGACTCGAAGGTGAATGCGTCTGGGTTCTATGATATCAGTAGTGCCGTAGCATGCTCCTAAAGTTTCGTAATCAAAGATCAGGTTATAACACTGAAATGTCAAAAGTGTATCTGCTGCCCTCTCTCTCACTACACAGACGCAATAGAAATACGTCCAGAACTTTTCCGAGGTGTTCTAGGGGTGACTGGTAGATGACATATTTTCAGGCTACCAGGCGAATTGATAAGCCAGCCGCTGTGGCCGAGCAGTCCTAGGCGCTACAGTCTGGAACCGCGAGATCGCTACGGTCGCAGGTGCGAATTCTGCTTCGGGCATAGATGTGTGTGATGTCCTTAGGTTAGTTAGATTTAAGTAGTTCTAAGTCTAGGAAACTGATGACCTCAGATGTTAAGTCCCATAGTGCTCAGAGCCATTTGAACCATTCGAATTGATAATTTTATTTTTGTGCACAGTTCTGTTGGAGTCCAGACAGCTTCAAACATCTCACGAAGACGACTGCGCATTCGGGAGGACGACGGTTCAATCCCGCGTCCGGCCATCCTGATTTGGGTTTTCCGTGATTTCCCTAAATCACTCCAGGCAAATGCCGGGATGGTTCCTCTGAAAGGGCACGGCCGACTTCCTTCCCCATCCTTCCCTAATCCGATGAGACCGATGACCACGCTGTCTGGTCTCCTTCCCCAAACCAACCAACCAACCAAGATGACTGAGTCACTTGTCGTAATATTGTGCAAAAAAATGGAATTTTTAACTCGGTAGGAAACTCTTAGTACGCCCTAAATCATATCCAACAGAGCACTGAGCCCTATCCTGAAGTGTCGGAAGTTCAGATTCATTTTGGGCAGTCTACAGCTGGTGAATAAAGACGCATGGAAAAATTAGTTTCCACCAGTGAAGTAATTCTTGCTCGGTTAGTCCTGGAAAATAGTAATTCGTATGCTCTATATAGTATATTAGAAAAATATTTGCGTCACTATGCATCTGCTGCAGCATGATCAACTGACGGGACATCAGAGTTACCACGTATGGAATGTGTCCTGTCATTTAACGTGTATTCTAATAGCGTCTACAGTATGAATTTCATGTTTTTGAATTTCTTGTATACATCAAAACTGAACAAAAATTAGATAATTGCTCCTTGAAGGATTCCACTTCAGAAAGCATGTTCTTCCAGGCATGATGGAAGAGTCGATTTTCAAATGAGAGCAAGCCAGGGCCATGTCATCATTGTAGTATACTGCCAATAAACAACAGTGATATCTAATCTAGCCTTAGGGTTGGTGACTGAGTTTAAGCTGTAATCGCCTGTGAAGTGGACAGCTACTATTGTGTGACTATTGTGGTCCTTACTGAAAACTGAAGAATTTATTCATAAAAAGTAAGAAATTGGAATTGATAGTACGGGAACCTTCATTCAATAACTTGCTCAAAGAAGAAGAAAAAGATGTCCACTTCACGTTATCTCTGTTGCTCAAAGAGATGTATATTGACTGCGTGGCCCTTACGGATGCTGTATCCTTCTTCACTAGGGTGATCACTAGCAAGCTAAGACAGATGAATGAAGTAGTTGAAAATATCAGGTTTCAATTTTCCCTTCACTGAAGAAATTTCTGTGATAGGTTAGTTGATAATTAATTATGAGACCAGCAAATGGGTCAATTCAGTATCTGAGTAAAATAATCCATCAGAATGAGTAATATTAGCGAGAGTTACTATTGGAATCGGAATCGGAACAAATGGTACAAATGGCTCTGAGCACTATTCGACTTAACATCTGAGGTCATCAATCCCCTAGAACTTAGAACTACTTAAATCTACTTAACCTAAGGACATCACACCAATCCATGCCCGAGGCAGGATTCGAACCTGCGACCGTAGCAGTCGCGCCGTTCCGGACTGAAGCGCTTAGAACCGTTCGGCCACCGCGGCCGACTGGAACCGGAACAGATTAAGTATATCATCTGAAACAAAATCCTGTAGGATCAAAACTACGAATACAGAAATCAAATTCAGACACTGTACATTCCCGGTTAAATAGTTTGTAAAATGGGTGTATCAATGAATAGCTGAGCCATATCAGTCAATTAGACGATTTATATCCAGGGTCGCAGATCCTAAAACTGAAGAATAGTATTATTTCGTTCCCTGTACCTTAAAACAGCCGACAGTAAAGCCAATATTTGAAAAAAAAAATGAGCATCTTTGGAAGTGTAGAGATAGTTTTTTTGCAGTTATCCACACATGAGTGGAGTAAGGAGGAGGCCAGTAATATATTATGTTCCCGTTACAGTACGGTAGTAGGCGTAAATTCCTTCCTATATCACTGGGACCAAAATCTGCGCATTTGACTGAAATGAGGACTTTCTGTTGTTGATGGCAAGTTATCAGCGAGTAAACCTTGGAGAGCCGACCAGTGTTTTGCAGGCGGGATGAACGCGGCGCTGACTTGCACCATCGCACTGACTGCAAATGACGCGAGTCTCTGCGTCCCAGCATTCACGCTGAATGGACTTGGATCCTCATTACCATACGAAAGCCGGCGTTTCCATTAGTTGGCGAGTGTCTCTGGGCTCTTCAAAGCGGCGCACAACCTTCTGACGCAGCGGTGGCGTTGCTTTAAAGAGGAAGAGACCTTGGGAGCTACGGAAAGAGTACCTCCGACGTCAGACGCAAAAACTGATGTAAAAATAACTGTAGATAACTTTCGGGAAATACGACTCTAGTGGCCGAAGTATTGTCGTATTGACAAAATCAGCCTGGATTAGGCTACTACACAATAAAATACGCTATTGAGTAATATATTCTGTAAAAGATTTCCTGTAGTCTTACCTTGCGCCTTACGTCTCATTAACAATAATGTAACACACTTAACAAAGATAGGGAAGAAACAAGTAATACATCGTCTAGAACTGACTTGACTTAATGAAGGAAAAATTTTGGTAAAGGTAAATCAGAATGTTTGGTGCGGTAGGTACCACACTAGCTTCCGGAGAGCAAAGTGCTCTGTGGCTGGAAGAAGGCTCCTATAACACTGCATACGAACATTTTTCCTAACATAAATATAGAAATGAGTCATGTAATATATATCTAATAATGGTATCTCTTGAGCAAAACGTAACTCGTCTTTCTTTTTTGTCAGTGACAAACAATTTTTTTGATCTGTGGGCATTTCGTCAACTTGTGCTTATATATTTGCTGATACCTAATGTGTGAGTGCGAAATGTATATGATATTGATGCGTGCCTTGTACATATAGCGCTTCAGATACATAGCAATGAAGTCAACAGTACTAAAGACGTAGAGTATGGGTGTTTAGCTTGATTAACTGAGCCCAACAAATTAAAACATAAATATGACAAGTGTATCATCTTCCTCTGATCTTTCACCGTTTGTGCCGCGAGAGACAGTCCGCTACAGATGATAATCGTCCAGCCATGACCACATTTTTATTACGCGTGTGATCAGGTAAGATAATATCTTTTCTGTCGCCACCAAAATCTTCTAGCCTAGGATACGAAAATCGTGTCCGCCAAATTTTTACGAATGCCTATCCTTTGTCCTGTCTCTATGTGTGTACGTATTTTAATGTATATTCGCTCTCTTTCCAAGGCTGCGATCAGAAATTACCATGGCGGTTGCTCAGAATGTGAGAAATCATCTACAAACTACACTCTTGAAACTACACTCCTGATCGAGGTTCCTAAATACGGCTCGTGGAGACGATCTGCCACCTGATTACGTCGCTTTATCTCCAGCTGCAGTACTCTGAGCTGATCTGCAACGCCGGGGCAATTACAATCATTCCTGGAGGCGGAGGTATTGTTTCTATCTAATTCTGGCATGGTAAAGATGTCGTGAGTTTCGCTAAAATATTTGACCCTTGTTTGCAGAGTGGCGAAACTATGAGCATGTTCCCGAATGTCAGATATTCACAAGTTACGTTCAAATACAGAGAGATCGTGTAAGAGAAGATTCGTCAACTTTAACATGAAACATAATTGTGACGGTCCTACTGGAGGAGAAGCTATGCCGCAGCCATAAGCAACTTAAGCTAACAAGTGGGCTATTTCTGTCAACGAATAACGTCAGTCCATTAGTACTACCCGCCGTCACTTGAACAGATGCAGATTGCTGTAAGGAGTAAGTTACTCTTTCGAATAGATGTTAATTTCTGACCATTAATTTTTTTCATACCAAAGCCCTCTGTTAGGAATCGTCTATTATCTGTTGGGAGACGGCGAAGAAATGAGTATACGGAAAACACAAACCATAAGAAGGCCTAGGATGTTATGCGTTGAGACATCAAGGAAGAAAAGAAAGGAAGATTAGTGTTGAACGTCCTGTCGACGACGAGGTCATTAGAGACGGAGCACAATCTCGGAATTGGGAAGAAAATCGGCTGTGCCCTTTCAAAGGAACCATCCTGGCATTCACCTTAAGTGATTTACGGAACTCACTGAAAACTTAAATCTAGATGACCAGACGGGGATCTGAACCGGCGTTCTCCCAATTGCAAGTCTAATGTGCTGACCAAAGGGTCATTTCAAAAATGGTTCAAATGGCTCTGAGCACTATGGGACGTAACATCTACGGTTATCAGTCCCCTAGAACTTAGAACTACTTAAACCTAACTAACCTAAGGACATCACACACATCCATGCCCGAGGCAGGATTCGAACCTGCGACCGTAGCGGTCACGCGGTTCCAGACTGAAGCGCCTAGAACCGCACGGCCACACCGGCCGGCTTGGGCCATTTCGCTTGCTAAGATGTCGAAGAATATCTTCCATTGTACTAAAGAGAGCCGCAGAGAGCAAAAGCTGTAAGGAAGACAGACACTGAAATTTACAAAACAGACAGTGAACGACGTTGAGTGTAAGTGTCAGTCTGAGATGAGATTAGAAGAGGAAATTAATGCTTGGTGGCTCACATCCATCTGTACAATTTTGACCTTTTGTGACACCTTGTATGTATGCCTAGCAGAGGCGTTATGCTGTTGGTATGTAATGTTAACTATGTCGAACAGTGTTTACTGAAATTAACGTCGCTTTTTTCTCAAAGTTGCCCTGCCAGATTTCTAAACAATTCTTATGATTCGTTCTGGTTGGACTGGCGGTTACAGATCTAGCAGCACATCTCTGAATTCCTTCTATCTCCGCCGTTAATCCGTTCTGGTGAGGAAGTCAAACACGTCGGAAACGAGTTGAAAGTTAAAACATCTGTGTCATCCGAAGATACTTCCGGATATGTGGGTACATTGTGAGAAGAGAAGTCGACAATTTAGAAAAGACCAATCTGCCTCTTGACGTTATGTTAAAAGAGATAAACATAATTGCGAGTGGAGACGTTTAGTCCAAGATTCAGCCACGTAAGAAACTGGTGAAAAGAGGTAACGATACCGAGCAATGCGTTAACAGACTAATGATGATCCTATAGGTTAGGAATAGAATTCGAGCGTATGAAAACCTTTTTGCCTCAGCAAGGTGTCTCGGATAGTGAATTGTGGCATGTTCTGTCATGTCATATATATTTCCGAATAGCGTCCTTCTGACGCGACACAAAACACATTTCCTTTTGGGCGGTCACTTTCGCCATCTAGGACAACATAGAGCGTCTCAGAAACCCTGCTAATAATTTTGTGGTTAGTCTTCTCTACAGATGTAGCCTGCTGTGCCCACTTCTTCTTGTTCCACATCTCTGGAAACTCTCCTCCACGATGTAGTATACGGACCATGGTGTGTGGATTCAATAAACGAATTTACGCATGTTCGAAGGGGCTTCCATTTAGTAAACCAGTTGCTAATACCACGTCTCTCGGCAAAATCTTTTACTTATCCCGCCAAGATTTTTTCCTGTACATGACACCGTTGTCTGTGAACAAACTGAGAAACCTCATGCCGCTGTATAAATTTGGAAAAAAGGTATCGCGACTGCACGTTACTACCAGACTGCAACCACTCTGCAGTCCTTCAGCATGCAATTCGCAACAGAAATTACGTTGGCTTTTGTAACAGCTAACTCATGCTGTCGGAAGACAACAAGGGTACTCGGATTTAAGTAATGTAATAGTGAGAGTGAGAGATCAAGTACCGTGACTTCGGAACACCAGCTATTACTGCAGACAGAATTACAGCCGCTGCAAAAAACAGCAGTTACGTTTATTAACGTGGCACGCGACGCGGTTAGTCATCTCTATACAGGCTGGCGAGAAGCAAAGCCGCAAGCTTAAGTGGCATTACTCGGCGATTATGGCAAATTGCAGCCTTTCTTCACAGGGGCGTTGATTTAGCACAGAAAGTCCCACGACCCGTAGCGCAACGCACCTCTTGCAGGGTACTGAACTCCTTGCGTATCTGCGGATTCTTACAAGTGATGCTTCCCATTGAGCATCATGGACTGTTTTCTCTTCACATGAACTCCTTTCACATGCACAGCTCTCACGTACAGTGCTGACGCATCTATTACCTCTGTTGTCTTCCTGTAAGACGTTGCCGAGCTAAAGCTATGAAGAGACATAAGGTAGGATGAAAGCATAAAATCAGTTTCATGGAAGACGTACGAACTTAAATTTGGAGAGTTCTGGAAAGGTGATAACGTGAGCTTGAGCCTTGTGTAAGCTTTGCTAGAGTAACATTTGACAAATTTAAATTGTATACTAGAATTCGAAAGCAGAACCACCTACTGAATATTCAGCAGATTTACCCAGAAAACAAAAAATGGCCCACAGCTTGCACGATAACGTTGTCCTGTCGCAGTGTCAAGGGAACGATGTGTTGTCCTACTGGCTACGAGGACTCTGGGGAAAACATGGGAATAATCAAGCTCATGCTTCAGCACCGCCGATAGGAATGTGGCGAAATGGTATTCCGTCAATCATGAAGAGAGTCGCGTGTCAGTGGGAAAATGAGCAGATGGAGATACAACGCGACAAGTGACACCAGATGTAGCCCAGTAAAAAAGCAAAGGGGGCGTATTTCTAGTCACTCAGATGGATAGCAGTTCCGGTACTGGTCGCCCCCAGGGAAAACAAGTAACTGTTTACGTTGCTTGAGACATGCCAGATATCATGCTCCATATCGTATTTAACTATATTCTATTTTCAGCAAAGAGAGCCTTAACTTTCCTTTGCAGTATCCATTTCGACACACGTTATTTTATTAATCGACATTTTATTAGAAAATTATAGCTATTTAAATAACATCGCGAGACGTGCAGATAAAGATATTACTTTGCTGATGCCAGTCCATGTTCCGGCTTTCCTTTTAAATTCGTTATTCAATTTAGAGAGAATGGTACGAGTCCCGGCTGCTACTTCCGAAATTCCCATTTTATTGTACCGAAGAATATCAGATATAGGATCGTTGTTTTACTACTTGAGCTTTCAGATATATTAAAATTGCATCGTCAAGTTATTACAAGGGTAGAAAGATTAAGCTCTTCTTATTCTTTGTTCAGTTAATACTGTTCAGAGTTTGTGGTGTCTGCACAGTAATCGACCACTGATACTGCGAGAGATTTTTTATTTTTATAATGTTACCTTCGTCCTGGTATTCAAGTAATCACATGTTACGGATCTGCATGGGTAATAATGCTAATGAAGTCATAAGGAAAATTTAAAAGACGTAAAGCATATCATTCAAATATTTCTTTATATTTTTTTATTTGTCATCCAGTTCCATTTAAATTATTAGCATTATTTTTTATTAAAGATATCACATCGTCTACCTGAAGAAAAAATGAGTTGATGAGTTGAATGTGATATGCTAAACTGTTTGTATTATTTGTATACCTACTCAAACTTTTTTAGCGGGATGTGTTCATATTTCCTTATCAGTCACTAATGAACTGTACTTACCACATTCATTGTTTTGTAAGTTTGACTATCGTCTTTTCTTTTATACATGGTTTAAACAAGACGTTTTTATACAATGGAGTATGGACAATGGGGTCAAGAACAGCAATCGATCGCGAAAAACATGTTCACGTTAGACCTCTGTATGCTCTATGGTAACCATTATTGTTTACTATGAGACACTTTGGATTAATGTCACATGTTGTTATATGCACTGAGGATGAAGACTTTAAATTATTTAACCATACTTATGTCGCAGAAAGAACATGAAGAGCGCACTAAACACAAAAATCTCGCCGGCCGGGTTGGCCGAGCGGTTCTAGGCGCTACAGTCTGGAACGGCGCGACCGCTACGGTCACAGGTTCGGATCCTGTCTCGGGCACGGATGTGTGTGATGTCCTTAGGTTAGTTAGGTTTAAGTAGTTCTAAGTTCTAGGGGGCTGATGACTTCAGAAGTTAAGTCCCATAGTGCTCAGTGCCATTTGAACCGAGAACATCACAGGACCGGCATGAAAGAGTTTATTTGTCCCTAGCAGTCCACAAATGGCTTATGTGGAGTGCTGCTTCACATTTGCCTCTTTCAGTTTCAAGTGATAGTGTGAAAATATAGCGATAGGAGAACGTCCTCCCCAGTGCGTGTCCACTGAACCCCAGCACCAGCTCGCTCGACTGTAACCTGTACTTTTAAAACACGGCTGAATGCGTTATGAACGAAGGCCTGACAGCATTTCGCACATCGAGCACTCATCGGGGAAAACCAGCAAAGTATTGGCGCGCGTAGGGGCAGGACTGCCGTGCCGGCAGAAGACGCACCTGCAGCTGCTGCGCTCCATAGCTGCTGCTCAGGCAGCAGCAGTGAATCACGTGCGAGGTCGTACACCCAAGGACGCCTTGACGAGCCGTAGGCTGACCCCTGCCTCCCTACTGCCGCCCCCCCCCCCCCCTGCCTCATCAGCCCAGGTATCCTTTTAACACTCTCATAAAAACAAAAGAGGCCTGTCTGGCGCCACGTCACCTGGAGAACGGGTGCTCACAGGGCATATACCTGCTGCAGCTGCATACTACCTCGTCTGTTACATGAGACAGCAATTACAAGCTCTTGTCACCACCTTAGTCACCTGTCCATAACGTAACTGATCGCGCTCCAAGCTCCAGACGCTTACTGTTAGTAAAGAGCTTGAGTGCTTCGCATACACGCTTCATGAAGGATCGTAGTTAGTTTAGAAATGTGGAGGTTTGTTGATGATCGGAACATACAGAAATGTTCGTTCAGCTGCACTGCATAATTCGATCTAATTTGCAACCATCTATCCTAATGACCCAATTGATATCTGATAACAGAATGAATCTCTCGAAATGAGAACAAATAAAAAGAAGCGACGCGTTGCCTGTTCTTGGTCGACACCGGATTCCTGTCCGACAGTAGCCGGCGTCAGACTGGACTTGAGCCCAGGGTCGGTCTTTTCCCGATGATTATCGCTGTTATGCTCCCTTCGCTACCTGCAACGGTCGTTCACTGCAGCAAGCTCCGTTTATCTTAAGACTCCCCTTCTTTCGTGTTGAAAATATTGTTGTACTTATGAAAGTCACGGGCTTCCGTGAGTAAACTGACGTGATGGTACTCAACAGCGAGAAACTATATGTCGGTGAATTTTATTGCATGGTAGATCTTTGACTCTGCGTGCTCCTCCGCAGCCGATTTACGTTTCCCAATAAGCAACACCCTTTATGTTCGGTGGTTCTGAAACAAATGGATAAATAATTGAAGGGCTACTAGTGGTTGTGAATGGCTATTCAGTCTCCCCCTGTGGGAAGATTTGGCTCAAAAATGCCTCTTTGACGTTAAAGTGGTTAGACAATGAACAGTGCCTTCACTGGAACAAAGAGGGATTGGAGAATCGTCTATAGCTCTCTCTACCTTTTCCTGCAAAGGTTTATCGACATCGAGGGAAATCTAAATCCTGATTAGGGGTCATGTAACGGTATTGCACATAGAGATTCAGCAGCCTTTGGTGTATCTATATCTACTCTCCAAGTCACCTATGGCTATGGGTGGCGACGACAACTTCTGATACTACAAACTGACCCCTCCTTCCCCTTAACTGTTCCACTTGCGAAAGACACGTGGGAAGAATGATCGTCGGTGAACCTCTGTAATAATTCTAATTTCTCTAACTTTCTTGTGGTGGTCATTTTGAGAGACGGATGACCACACGAGAAAATTAGAGCCATTGAGGCTAATACAGAGCCTTACCAACAATCACTATTCACTTGCAGTCCCGATTTCACACGTCATTAACAAGATGGGCACTTTCAATCTACTCGACCATCTTCAGATCTAGAAACGGTTGTGCAGACTGAAATCATTTATCTCGTAAATGACATAAGGTAACTTTGCTGCAAATATACTGCGAGACGTGTAACTGTGTTTGCAAATCTGTGGCCAAATCAAGATGATCAGACGAAGATACAATATTAACATTCCTCTGTCATTGTGGTCAACATTAAGCGAATAGTCAGCTGCAGCTGCATTATTCTAATTTGCACACTGTTCGGTATATTTTTATTTATTTTATTTATCTACTTCTTTTAACACCAAAACCGACGATGGTTGATGTACAAATTTTTAAGTTACAGAACGGAACAAAACTTTAAGGAACCGTAAAGGTCTGCGTACTACATAACGTAAATGATTTGAAATTAATACGAGGATCAGAATATAAAAGGTGTAGTACAAGGAAACCTTTTAGCCATTATTTGAAAATATATGCTTCATCATTCACATCTTTCATTTCCGTTGGAAGCCTGTTGAGGATGCACCCTGTACAATAGAGCGCATGACTGTGTTAACGTAGTGTTACCTAAGGGTAAATCGGTGTTAACTGCAAGAATTATGCAGTCCGTTTTCACCACATTTACAATATTATTACCAATGTAAAATACAAGTCGCCGAGGGAGGGGGGGGCGGATAGGAACTTTATTCCGGATCCTTAAAAATTTAAGTTGCTTCAGCCACGGCACACCTCTCTCGATCACTTGTTACGAGTAGCCTCTCTCGATAGAATAGTTGGCTGTCTGATTTTCATTAGAACACTACGTACAAAAAAGAGGAATACAGCTATGATAATAGGAACAAAAAAAAACTGTATCTAATAGCCGGCTGAGGTGGCCGAGCGGTTCTAGGCGCTACAGTCCGGAACGGCGCGACCGCTACGGTCGCAGGTTTGAATCCTACCTCGGGCATGGATGTCTGTGACGTCCTTTGGTTAGTTAGATTTAAGTAGTTCTAAGTTCTAGGGGACTGATGACCTCAGAAGCTAAGTCCCATAGTGCTCAAAGCCATTTCAATCATTTTTTGTATTTAATAACACAATGCAGTATGAAGGTTGAGTATACGAGTTGGCATCCTCATTTAGTTTTCTGTGTACTTGTTCAGACTGGAATAAGACGAGCGGAAACCAGTCTTGAGACAATGAAACAACCATTTCTTTAACTAATGTAGCGAGGTAACTGTAAATGTGGTTATAGATGGCGAATCTGGGGACTTAACTACGGATTTTCCGTTTGCACTTTCAGAGCCTCATTGTTTGTTTACAAGATACATCCAGAGGGTCAGCGGTAATAAAAGTGATTTGAATGTTAGGTACTAACTTTGATTTTAATGATGTTGGAAAGAACCTATTTTAGATTCATCTGTTACCTCTCCATATATTTTAAATAACTGTATCCTAAAAGTGACGACAGTAATTTGAAGATATCTTTTGTCCTATATGTGCAACTAAACGATAAATCACAAAGGACGTACCGGAACTAAAATAAAAATGCAGTACATACTCAATATTCTAGTTCATAGATTTTTTAGCATGCAAGGAACTGTTGCGCAACCTACGTGAGATGCATTCAGACTCTGAATGTCCTACACTGCTCATAATGTTAACGAACAATCAGGTTTATTGTAACATCACTCATTGTGTAAAAAATTACCTTTATTTCAGTGCATTAGAATTTGAAAACATCTTCACAGACACATATACATCTTAGGACACAACATAAAAAATTGCTCTCAGAGACATGTAGTGCCCGAAGATATCTTGTAAATAACGGGAAACTAAGTCCCAAGATTTAAGTTGAGAAACTTATTACACAGGTAGAGACGGTTATATAAGAAACATATTTTTCAGGAGAGACAAACTAAATGTCAGTTGAAAAATGAGAAAAGTTGCAGTCTCAACTTGAATCATCACAGTGGCTTTGGGTAAAAAATGCATTTTATGTTAGGGAAGCATTTTTAGACTTAAAGAAGCTTCATACTGTAAGTAAGTACCAGTCAGATTGTGGAGATGTACAGAAAACTGGTTCACAGGTAAAGGAAGAATATTTTTCTATATCCCATTATTGGACTAAAAAAAATCTCCTTCAAATAGATTCGCTGTAAGAACGTGATAAACAGAGAAAACTTTTAGTCTCAGCCTGAAACATCATAAAAGTACCAAGCGACAACTACGACTTTTTTTTTTCAGGGAAACATCGAGGCCATCAAAAATCCTTGATGTCACAAGAAGTGCCAGTCACATTTACGATATGTACTGAAAACTGCTATCCCTTTCGAGAAGAAATAATTTTGGAATATTTCGCCCTAGAAAATGTGTTTTCAAATTATTTCGCTATGGGGATGACAGAATCAAAATATATTTGAAAGTGGTTTCTGCATTCTGCGTAAAACTTCTGTGGCGTAATAGCGAAAATTCTGTATCTGTAATCTGTGAATATAAAATCGATTTCTCTTTAGAACAGGCCATGTGTTAGTTATTTGGTTGCCCTATGAGTTACCACCGTTTAATATCCATTTACTTCGTAGATTTACTGTGGATATTTGAAGATAATAAGAAGATGTAAGGTCCGAACCAAAACATGAGAACAGTGAACATTTTCAAGTGCGAACGAAAGTTTTCGGAAAAATGGTCCTTATATTTCTGTACTACTAACTAATGGCTAAAGGAATGGAGATATAGAAACGGACAGTAAAGAAAAATAGGAAAATTTATTTGCTGCGGATAATAACGGAATATGGACAGTAATTATGTACTCAAACACATCGCAGCGTAAGAAGAAAATTTGTGTCCGAAATATATCAATCAGACGCGTTCTATGAGAGAATGAATGGAACACAGTGTCAACGTGACCCACTATTAAGATGAGAATAAAATCAGAGAGATTAGAGCCCACACAGAGGCATACCGACAATCTTTCTTTCCACGAACAATATGAGACTGGAATAGAATGGAGAACCGATAGAGCTACTCAAAGTACCCTCTGCCACACACCGTCAGGTGGCTTGTGGAGTATGGCTGTAGATGCAGATGTAGATGAGTTAGGCAGGAGTTTGCACGGCACTCACCGACAGGCGGAACATGGCGTAGTCTGTCGTCTGCTTCAGGTCAAGCTGCTAGTGTGGTGTGGTGTAGCGCCACACGCTCTGCCTCCAGCAGCGAACCGCGGAACCTTAAATACGTTGCCGGGGTGCCGTCATGGGGCAGTCATTGCGGTCGCTTTGGAAGCGTGCAAGAGCTTAGCTCCTCCCACACCGTGCCTACAGATACACGCAGGTACAGACAAAAGGAGGGGTGGAAGAAAAGCCGGGACCTAGCCTCGAGCCCCCCTCCCAGAAACGCCCGGGGGAGGGACCGCCGCAGAGGCTGTTGCCGGGACCTTGAACTCCGGCTGTCGGTCTCCTTCACTCTGGCCCGGGCAGAAAGGGCTCGTCCGGAGGAAGGCAGAGCTGCCAGCATGCCCGTCTGATTCACGCCCGACCGCCGTTGAAAACACTGTGCAACGTTCTCCAGCTCCAGAACCTGCGTGGCATGGCAATGTGAAAGACGTCATGTGACACATTCAGTACCTGGAGTGGCTCCACCCGACTTCAGTACGTAGACGGAATTTAACGGTTTGCTATTGACCTTTATAATAGAAAACCCAATTTAAGCCTGAGACAGAGCTGAAATCGTAAAAACTGAACAAAGCTCCAGGGCCCGGTGGAACCCCTATCAGAATCTATAATAAATCTGCAGCAGAGAGAGCCCCTATCCCAATTGTAGATCCCTCGAATAAAAAACCGTTCCCAGTAGTTGGAAGAATGAATAGCTCACACCCGTTTAGAAGCAAGAAGTGGAAGTGATACGCTAAACTAGCGCCCCCAATATAATCTTACAACTTATTCCGAGTTCAAATATACTGAGGTACCTCGAACAGGGTGACCTCCAAATGCCAACCATCACGGATTCCGAAAACATCTATCATAGGAAACACAACTCACACATTTCTTACGTGACGTACTGAATGCTTTGGATCAAAGCAGACAGGTAAATACAGTATTTCTTGATTTCCGAAAAGCATTTGACCTGTATCACATCTACGCTAATTGTCAAAAGTATAATCAAATGCGGTATCAGGCGAAATTTGTGACTAGGTTGGTGATTCTTTTTTTTATGTAGGGAGGACGCAGTACGTTATATTGGAGGGAGAGTCGTCGCCAGATCTAGGAGTAACTTCGGGTGTTCCCCCAGGGAAGTGCTTTGGGACTCTTTTTGTTGTTGTGTATTAGTGACCCTGTGGAGGATATTTACGGTAAATTCGGGCTTTTTGTATATGATGCAGTTCAGTGGCGAGACGTGAGGTATTCGCAACTGTAACAACTTTTTAAAAAATGTCGAAGTAACACTATTATTGTTGTAACTATTATTATTATTGTCGTCATTGCTATTATTAATATGTTATTGTTTACGATTATGCATTATTGAATCGTATCATGCCCTAGTATTGCTCTGAAAAATGTTCTATGCCGTCCATTAAAGTACAAGGTGGTCCAACCTCGTAAAGGTCTGACCTGTTGAGCGATACATGACACTGAGAAATTACCTGTCATTTTGCCTACCTGAATAAGGATGATATTAAAAGTTCCGTTTCTCAGACATTTATTTATTTGATGTCAATTCGGCGATCCTTCTTCAGTCACGGAGGCGTAGAATGATACTTGTTGTTTCACGAACGTGATCAATCGTTTTTCAGTGGCCAACATAGCAAGGTGAGAAAGTTCAGTTTGCGGCTGTGTATTTCGAAGATAAGTTTTGATTCTCTTCAACCCGAAAAAGATCTTTCTGCCGAAGCACTGGTTACAGAAATTGTTAAAATTAATTTCAGTGGTTTTAATGCTTCAGGTACTTCAGGAGGTAAGAAATTGACTTTGTCTAATTACTGGCTAGTTCCGGAATTCGTCTTAAGAGTATATCACAAATAGTTCCGTCCTTGGTCGAAGGATATCAAAATGTCTACCGTATGATGCCTTCCAGGAATCAAATACTGCCGAAGGGAAGTTATCTGTACATTGACTATACTTTTCTTAATTCACACGTGAAACAAACTCCAAATTATCCAAGTCAGCATTCCTGCCACTCAACTGACACAAGACAGTATCAACAATTTCGCAGAACAAAGCACGGTTCGGCGTTTCTCTGTCAGTCACGCCACACCGTTGCTTCTTTTTGGAAGCTCACTAGTACTTTCTTCTGGCTCGGTTTTAGATCACTCTTCTTCAGATTTACCACCTAGTTCTTGTAACTCAGTCTTAAACTGACCGACTTTCTAGAAGCAATAGTCGACAACAAAGAGTTTAGTTTGCAGTATTTTGAAAGAGCTGCTGACTTGGGAAGCACACAATAAAAAACATTAGCCAATGAACTGAAAACAAATTGCTTAAGTGTCAGATAAAAGGCCCTCGTTTCGGCGTTCCACGCATCTTTCATAAACTTGAAAAGCTTTTAGAGTTCAGTCTTATAGTTCGCCACTAGCTCGATTTATCTGCTTATATAACTATATGGTGTTGGAAACGTGATTTAATCAATTCATCCAAAGCGTTAGACCTTTTAGACGATTTGGAGAAGAAAAACAAAACCGGAAACTGTATGAAATAAATTGCTCTCCCATATATGTTCAACAGACTGTTTCAGTAATAAATTCACCTTATGAGCGTAGAAATGCACTAAGAGAACTGAGGGATGTTTGCCTCTTACAATATCTTGGGGTGGCTGAGCGGTTCTAGGCGCTACAGTCTGGAAACGCGCGACCGCTACGGTCTCAGGTTCGAATCCTGCCTCGGGCATGGATGTGTGTGATGTCCTTAGGTTAGTTAGGTTTAAGTAGTTCTAAGTCTAGGGGACTGATGACCTTAGAAGTTAAGTCCCATAGTGCTCAGAGCCATTTGAACCATTTTTGAACAAATTCTTGTACTACATTATGTTGCACAGTCATGATAGCACAGCCAACTTGCGTCTGAGTTGTAAGTTTTCTTCCATGATCAGATGCACTTATGCAGCCAAACAGATGCTCCGCTTAGCTAACAGCATTTCGGTCATCACTGACAGCAACAAATCCCAAAATTCTCTCACACACTTTACCAGTTGACAAAACATCGCAAAATAATTTAAAGTTGAGACTGGCTTGAAACATTTACCGTTCCATCCACAATAACAACAAACTTCCGACATTTCTGTACGAATGACTTCAGCAATGGAATCGATGAGGTCATTCTGTATGTTATTTTGAGAAGCCCTCATAACGATGGCGCGTTCAATAACTAATGCAACATATTTTTTTCGCAGTAGTTTCCGGTTAGAAAAAAAAATGCGGAATTTGTTTTGGGACATAGTGGAATGTTGCCGCTTCCGTCCCTATCGTTTCATGAAGTTTCGATTGGTGGCACCGTTTCACATAGGCTTCAAAATGGCGTCCGTAAAGCCGCTGTACACGGAACGACGCAGCTGACGTTGACGTATACTCAGATGGGATATCCTACATCACGAGAGACAGCCAGTCGACACACGCCACGAGCCAGTTAACGCGATTTTGCGCTGTCGGCATAACTCCAGCGGCAGTTGTCAGCTTTATTTGGCTCGCAAGCCATACAGTTTGTTCACGAAAATGAACGTACGTAGAATACCTACGTTGGCTCTATTAAAACGCATGTTACCTTTCTTGACCGTATACTAGTCACATTTTTCTGTTTGTGGTATACATAAATAAAAACTACAATAACCGTGGATATGTAATAAGACAAAAATGAAAGATACATGTCCAGTCATGAAGGACATCAGCTTACAAAACTTCACCAAATGGCACAGACTTACTCCTGACACAGAGCGCACTTGACAATGACATGACATCAAATATTACAGAATTATTTCTGTATTTTCATAGGAAACTCCCATAACTTTTTATAATACACGGAGATGGAAAAGAAAGATTGGACACAGCACGACACGAATCTTTTTCCAAGCCATCCTCAGTTCCATAAAGCACTGCCTCAATCCATTACGCTATGCAGAAACTCACTTGCGGTCCATCTCGTGTTTTATATTACAGTATTCTAAAGGCTTTAATTGCCAAACAGTTCTTTACATTTAATTATAACAAATCATAACAAGAACGACGAGTCTTCAATGGGTCGTTTCTTAAAATGATTTTGTCTTATAACAAGCGAGATATAACGCGAAAAAAATTAAATGTGCAAATTTCTTAGAGACCAATATGACGTTTCCCGTCATTTTATTACAACATATAGTACCAATAACGATTCGTTCGAGACATTCTATGTGCTGGCGTTTGCCGTCATCTTATTACAACAAATACTTACAGTAGCAATAACGATTCGTTAGAGATTCGCTGCCCTGGCGCTTACGAACAGCATATAATCGTAGGGTCTAACATATAAAATAAAACCTACCGAATATGGGCTTCTACTGAACACGAACCATACAGTATGACGTCTTCCTTTCTGCTTGTGACGTAGGGAGCGTTCTCGTTTCCTATTTTTCTACTTTACGTGGCACGTTGCCGAAAAATCACAGGACTAATTTTGTGTTTCACGTGACGAAATGATTCTTCGACGCGATATAGCACGAAGTGGCGTAACAAAACTCGTATCCCGTCTAGTCGACGTTAGCTAATTCATCCCGTGTGTCGGAGCTTAACGGAGTTGCGTCCACAGCAGAGAGCTGTCACTGAGTTTCTTTTGGCGGAAAGCCAGTCTCTCGCAGATATTCATAGGCGCTGGCAGTGAACAAAAGCACGGTGAGTCGTTGGGTGAGGCGTCTGTCGTCATCGAAAGAAGGTCTCACAAACCTGTCGGATCTCCCGCGTGCCGGCCCGCTGCACACAGCTGTAACTCCTGCAATGTTGGAACGTGCGGACACTCTCATTCGGGGTGATAGGCTAATCACAACAAACATATTACTACACAACTGGACGTCTCTGTTGGTAGTGCTGACACATTCCTTCACCAGTTACGATACTCGATGGTGTGTGCCCGATGGATTCCTTGCCGCCAAACAAAGACCATAAAGAGCAAAGAAGGATCACCTGTACGTACTCGCTTGCACGTTACGAGGCTGATCGTGACAATTGTCGAACATCGTCACAGACGGTGAAACAGGGGTTCATCACTTTGAACCGGAAAAAAATGGCAATCTACGGAGCGGCACCACACCATCTCTCCTCTACAGAAAAAGTTCATAGCCGCATTCTCAGCCGGTAACGTCATGGCGACGGTCTTCTGGGACTCTGAAGGGGTTATTCTGTTTGATGTCCTCCCTCATGGTACAGCGATCAACTCTGAAGAAACGACTTCAGCTTGTTCGTCGTCACACAAATACAAACGAACTTCTCCTTTTCCATGACAATGCAAGGCTTCACAAATTCTGTGTACCCTAGACGGGCTCACAAAACTCCACTGAACTGCTCTTCCACATCAGCCCTGCAGCCCATACCCCGCACCTTACGACTTCCATCTGCTCGGAAGGATGTACTCTGTGGGAAGCAGTGCATGGGCAGCGGGGAATTTATTGATGCAGCAAGATGCTGGATCCGACGTCAACGAGTAGAGTGGTACATTGCGGGCGTATAAGCACTCCCAATAAGATGGCGTAAGGACGTCGCATTGACTACGTTGGAAAATAGGGTTTTGCACCCAAAAGAGTGGGGAATAATATGGTGTACTGGGATCCTCAATAAAGCGAATCTGCTTTCAGAAAAAAAATGTATTGCATCACATATTGAACGCTCTCGTACATAAAGACCTTGCTTGTTATGCATTTATAGATCAATTTAGTTTATCCGTTGTGCAACATTGTCAAATTATCCGTTTGACATAAACTGCTGGATAAAGGCCGTTTCTACACTTTTTATGCATTGCTGTTTTCAGTTATTACCATCAACTTTGTTTCTGCACGTTTTTGATGTTATCTACGCACCTTCCACTAGCCCGTAGCCTCCATACATTTTATCTCTTCAATTAGACCACACAAGTTCCTTCGTCTATCACCTATCCGCCAAGATGTTTATCGTGCTCACAAGCATTTCTGTTTCGTTGCTGCCGTAAAAAAACACAACGTTCTGGTCTGTGCCTTGTCCATATTTTTCTCTTCTTGGCTGTTCTAGAAATTCCGGAAATGCGTATTTCCATTGCTCTCCGATGGTCCTAATTTGTGGTTACGAATGAAAATTCGACACCTCACTGCTGTACATCGAGACTGGTAACACAGTGATAACGTATAAAAAAGATCCTTTATTCTTCGGTTTACATGTGTTATTTGAAACAAGTTTGTTTCAAGCTCCATAGATGAGTTGAAAGATTTTTTTATAGAAATGACATGGGATGAACCAGTTTACAGAATATGTACACATGATTGGTGCTAACATGAACTGACTCTAGTTTGGTACACTGGCCAGCTACAGCAAGCTCCTTACTTAAGTTTGCCTTCAGATATGAACGCCAGTTGAAAGAGTTACTTGCTGAATGGGGTCGAACTACAGGGAATGATCCCTGAGAGCACAACGGAGAAAAAAGGCCATACGGACGTATGGCTGCAAATGTGTTGAGAAGGAGGTGTACCACTTGAAGGTGGAAATAAAAGATATTTGACAGGGTAGGTTTCAGTGATGAAAAGTACACGTGAGAAAACACCAGGTGGGTGGGAATGTTCAGTCTGTACTAATGTTTTAGTTCGCAAGTAAGCTGGAGCACGTTATTCTTCGGACCGCTTCCCACAGGAAGTGCAAATACATCCAAACTAATTGGCATTTTGGATAGGTGATTTTGGAAGGGTGACTGATCTACTAATCTACGAGACGATCGATAACAGCCGCCGCCCTGCCCCCCCCCCCCCTCCCCGACACACACACACACACACACACACACACACACACACATTGAGGCTGGACCAGTGCTAAAGGTTCGCTGCCACCATACCATGGGGATTCTCTGTAACCCGCAGGTCGGTGAGGGATGTAGTGAAGGCCCCCTGTAGCAGTAGCGTCATCTGTGAATAGGATAGATGACAGAATTCTCAGGAGAGTGGTGGTCTCAAAACCTTCTCCTCGGAGGCAAGCTCATAAGTAATAAGACTGAGCGCGTTATAGGAGATACGGATCGTGGTTGTGTAGAATTTTAATCACGGTAGTCTGGCTTACCCCACGCTCGCGAATTATCTGCCTGATACTGTGTCACTGTCAAAGATTTACCGCCCCTTCAAGTGTGTAGGTACCTCCCTAAAAAGCGCACTCCCATCAATAAAATCTGCATTACTTCTTATACCTTCAGGGATTGTCTCCTGCAGTTTGTTTCCATATTGCAAAATCACACTGTATACAAAATATTAAAATGTGAATGAAAATCGGATACGAATACCGAAGTTCACAGGCACAGAGACATAATGACGAAAGAAAGGAAGGTTTACCCTCGTAGTCGGAGTGGAAGAATTCAGCTCATTAGAAAAGTAAGGAAGTAATATGTGAAAAGCTAGCTGGTCAGGGTGTGCAAAGCTTTCATCAATAAAAGTGGTCTAGTGGTATTGAACATCATCATTGGATTCGATTAGCTTTTCCTACAGTTTCGTACCTGGAACGTGACACTGAACAGAAATAATAATTAAAAGTTGACGACTCAAAAAAAAAAAAAAAAAAAAAAAAAAAACTTGTTGCTGGTCCATCGCAGTTTGATTACATCAGATCTTCGATATGGTTGTGTTTCTTGAGTTTCGTCATTTTGTGACGACTCAGTAGCGGAAATTTCGTGACCAGAGAAGAATCCACATACAAGGTAAACAGCTCTACGCAAGGACAGAGTGTGCGCGCCTTTAGCCATATTAAAACGTCTGGAGATTCTCTGCCTAAACAACGTCGTTAGCTGTATTTCGTTATGGCAAGGGCACAGTAGCGTTCCGTTTGACAAATAATATCACTTCCGTCAGACGGGCCTAAAACGTCATTGGAACTTCGTGCAGGTTCATTAGTTTTCGAGAACGACACCGTGATCCTACGCGTAGCACGTTTTTGTTTCACTCGGCCTCTGACCTTTTCTACAGTCTTCTTGGCGGAGATCCCGGAAACGCTGTTTTCCACCTTTCTTGAATGTGATTGGACACTGTGTGGTTCCAGTGGAGGATGCTTGTACTCTCACACTGAATCAAATTCATTCGAATGTGCGATGGTCGTTATGAAGTGCAACCAAAAGCGTGACAGTGTTAAATCATGTGCAGGCAGTAAATGAAACAAATATTCTGATCATTTGCCAACTGGTTGTGTCTGGACTTCACTTCATGTGCTGTTTCTTACGTTATTCTAGGGAACAGCTGACGTTTATACGCAGGAGAATATATTTCGCTGAACGAGAAAGTAGACACACGGAAACAGCAGTTATCTGTATGAGGAAAGAAACTTTACGCAACTACTCGGAAACCCCTCCCCCACTCCCTGCTAAGTGTCACTATCGAGAAAAAGAATTATGAACTTTGGAACGGCATTATAATAACGTCAGGAAGCCTCTGTCCTCAATGCCAAGAAATGTCTACAATAGAATTTTTCCCCATGTCGTAGGCGATTCAACGTATAATCCGTTGTCAGACTGTGACAAGCAATTCGTTAACAGCTGACCTATCCAACAGATCCCAGTGACAGTTTGGATGCATTGCCACAATTATTGAGCTTGTAGTTCAGTTATGACATTACACAAGACCTACAAAAGAACGTATATATTCTGGGGACTTTACCCTAATAACAAAAAATGGCTCTGAGCACTATGGGACTTAACATCTATGGTCATTAGTCCCCTAGAACTTAGAACTACTTAAAACTAACTAACCTAAGGACATCACACAACACCCAGTCATCACGAGGCAGAGAAAATCCCTGACCCCGCCGGGAATCACTAATAACATGCAACACCGTGTTTAGTCTTGATAAATCTCAATTCAGCGAGAAAGAGAGTGCAGAACCGTTTTTTCAGGCATAGCATATCTTGCTGGATGCATTCTTTCACGATTCGATCAAGTATATTTCCCAAATTTCAAATATGTTGATTTCTCTTATACCCGCTGTTCTAAATAGTCACATATTTTTCTGTTGGATTAATACAATATAGTATGCTTGCAGCTCTGTGAACAAGATCGTTGTCATCTTTTAAGACAGTAGTATTTGTGCATACACACCATGAAAGTGTAGAAGGAAATGTGACACTTAATAATCAAGAATGTGGCGATGGGCATCATGGTTCTTGTTCGTGGTGCCTGAACGAGTGTGCCAAAGTAGCGGAGAAAGCATCTAATGAAAAATATTTAATGATGGAAAATTGCGGAAAGTATCTAATAAAACGAGAATTATTTTGTTTGGAAATTTCTAATGTAAGGGGCTTTGAACACTGACAGTGTTAAATGAAACGAACCTTGTCGCAGAATTGCTCCCTCACAGTGGCTATACATTACGTGTCGAGAATATGTTCACACCCAGTTTTTTTTCACAGCACACAGGGAAATCTCCTTCCAAATGAGTTCTGTAATTAGGGGGCTGATAATTTCTTACCAGCAACGGACGCTCGGTTCGGCTCAGTATCAGCGTTGCAACATAATAAGCCGGAAGAGAAAAGCGCTGCGCTCCATACTGTATTTTATCAGTTGTCAAGAAAGACAACACCCTATCCACTTGTCGTTCTTTTCATTTTCTGACAATGTTCAAGTTCTCATTGTATTCAAAATGTATTTAGTCTAAGAAAACGGAGAAGATGATAGTAAATTATAAATAAAATGAAATCACAACTTACCAAATTTTCTCAAAACTACAAATCTAACATTTAAACTCTTGTTAATAAAATTATTCATTATTTTGAACGTTATCACAGACGCCAAGTATTACTGAAGTACAAAATTGCTATTACTTTTACTTTTAAATTATTAAATTAAAGTCTTCTTTTAACTAACAGAAGTCGATAGAACTAGCTAACATCTTGGATATATGACAGATAATTCGTATCGTTTACCTAACACTCGAAATCGCTGAACAGTGAAAATTAGCAAATGCACACAAAACAATGAGGCAAATATCTTTTGGTTGCTGATTCGTTTCTGCATCAAAATCAAATTCCAAAAATCTTTCTTCAAATAATATTCAATGCTTAGCTGTTCTCCACTTCTCAAAATTTGTCATCTTCAAAAGAGAACCACTTTCTCTGACTCAGAGTTCCTCAGCTAAGCCAGTAGATCATTATCACACCTCCCCAAGGCTCGACTACGACTCACTCTCCCTGCTATCAATGTTTGGCGTATCGTATGCTATATTCTCACTAATGGTTTTCCTACTACTCAAAGACAGTGAATTCTTTCACGTGTCAGAACTTTATAAATGTATCTACGGAAGTTAGTCTTTGCAGTCATTCTGCTACAAAAATAACTGATAAACTCGTGCTATGGAAAATTATATCTTTATAAATCGATACAGTGCAGTATATTGATACATAACAAATACAAACAAATTATTTTTTGCAAATAAAATTTCTTAATGATATAAGTGGTAGACAAGGTGTTTCCCTAAGATTCTTCTATGATACAAGTCAAATTGATCTATAAAATATTCCTATATCATGCAAAGTAGGTGGCATTCTCCTAACATGAAACTTTCATAACACCCTACCTACAACACAAGAATTTTTCAAGATCTTTATTGGCAATGGCAATGAAGATTTTTTCACGTTCTTAAAAAGTAAGGCTGGTACTGTGGCCTGTGAAAAATATTTAGTAAAGTTTTACATGCTTTTAAAATTTTTCAATTTCAGACTAGAAAGTAATTATTGTGAATGAGCGTATTATTCAGATTCTAGATATCCAGTACAACATGAAAAATATTTAATGATGAGAAATTCTGGAAAGTATCTAATTAAATGAAACTAAACACGTCGCGGAAATGCTGACTCACAGTGGCTATGCATTACGTGTCGAGACTGCGTTCGCGTCTGATTTATTTCACAGCAAGCAACAGGGAAATCTCCTTCCAAATGCGTTCTGTAATGCTCTGACAATATTTTACCTGCAACGGATACTCGCTTCTGTTCTGTTTCAGTGTAGCTGCCAGTTGTAGTGCCGTGCACTCAACGTCCTGCATAGTTTGATAAGAGGAAAAATCGCGACCCGTCGACCACTTCACGCCCCCAGACAGCTATTGTCTAAGTCTCTGTATTGTTCGATTAACTGAAGACGTGCAGTTTTATGTGCCGTTGTGACGACCTTTGGTAAGATGCTGGACTTCAAATGTCCACTGCATGCAGTTTCCATCGCTATGTTCGCTGGGAAACAAGCAACATTGGCAAGGTGCGACGCTCGTCCCCGATCCCTATCGGTTGGCAACTTTTACTGGCCATTATTGCTCTTACGTCATTATACATGACTGCGAACGATCGCCACAACGTCCCTAGTACACACGTTGGGCAGTCAGCATTAATATACCAACAAACTGGGTGACTTCACTCACGGTGTGGTCATAGGTATGTCTAGCCATGATAATTTCTCTTCAAATGGCTCTAAGCACTAAGGGAGTTAATATCTGAGGTCATCAGTCCGCTGGACTTAGAACTCCTTAAACCCAACTAACCTAAGGACATCACACACATCCATTCCCGAGGTGGGATTCGAACCTGCGACCGTAGCAGCAGTGCGGTTCCAGACTGGAGCGCGTAGAACCGCTCGGGCACAGAGGCCGGCGATAACTTCTCTGTCAAATGGTTCAAATGGCTCTGAGCACTATGGGACTTAACATCTGTGGTCATCAGTCCCCTAGAACTTAGAACTACTAAAACCAAACTAACCTAAGGACATCACACACATCCATGCCCGAGGCAGGATTCGAACCTGCGACCGCAGCAGTCGTGCGGTTCCGGACTGAGCGCCTAGAACCGCGAGACCACCGCGACCGGCTTCTCTGTCACGATACCTGCCTACAACGACTGAGTGTGGGATGTTATGTAGAAGTCAGGCCAACCAGCAAAACGACGCACAAGGACCACGGAGCTGATCACTATGAAATCGCCCACACAAAAGTGAAAGAATCAGGGCAGACCCACCTGGCAGGGGTCAGCTGACTAGTAGACCTGTGTATAGGAGCCTTAACTAAACCCTGATAAAACATCCCGCGGGCCCCAGAGCAGTGAAGTGGCAGCTCCACTACTGGACTACCCCCTCTACAGCGCTTGCAAACTTCAAGTTAACCTTATCTGAAAGTGGATGGATAAAATGGTAAATATATCTGCAAATTTAAAGCACAAACGATTTGTATAGACCCATCTTACTAATTGCATACAATCGATGCAGTATACACAGCACTTCATTGTGATGACTTATGTCAGTAGTATGGTCACATGATAGCCTATCAGCTCCGCATTAAAAACAGAGCTCTAGAACGGTCAGTGCACTCTTTAAAATTGATGATTAATGTTCTGTCTGTTGAGCTTTTTTTTCTTACGATGATATCACGAATGCTGTTTTCACAAGATTGGTTTATAGGGGCACGTCCATGCATGACCACCACAGTCAACTCCAATTTGTTTAACTTCCGAAAAACTGAGTTCTTAGAAGCAAGTTCCAATCCTACTGCTTTCAAAGTCAACTAACATAATCTAAAGAAGACGGCTACCTTGAGTTTTGTCAACGAAATGATGGCAGTGCCAGTAGTGATGCGCCCTATGTTATGATGGCAACAGTTCATCAGGATGCTATGTGACAGGTACAACCAACTTGAGAAGAGCTTGGAGGACGTGGAGGGAAAACAAGTAACTGTCAGTCAGTCTATGAGACAAAATGATCCCATGATACATGAATCCATCTTCGACTCCCAGTTTCGAATACAAATCTCTCATAAACGCCGTAATTACCTGTGTCCCTGAATGCCAGGTTACAAAGTCTATCGTTCATATTGTAGTACTGTATTTCGTTGAATACTGGGAAATAACAGTTGCCGTAGACACAGTTTCATGCCATGTAGTTCAGTGTGTTTAGTTAGATAATGAACATTTCCGTACTTCTCATGTCACAAGCGACAACATGTGACAGAGATGGCATTTCTCGCATTACAAAAAAAAAAAAAAAAAAAAAAAAAAAGGGACTAAGCCCCTCTTTTACGGCCAGAATACGTCCCGAAAGGTTTCCTGCAGGGCCTAAACACGCGTACCTCTTGGAAACCAGTAACAGATCAGCACGTGGAACACCTAAACAGAGATGGCGGGATGTCATTAATAAATATATTAATTTCGTTGATTTTACGCAGAAGACTCAAGAGGTTGACGAATGTGGCATTCTTATGTCCGAAGTAACGGAGCACATGTACGAAAACGTGCGGTATTTTTTCGTACAAAATTTGTTGATTTTCGAACAGGACTGATTGCTGACACAGAAATCGTAGTCGCAGCTTATGTACATCCACGACTTGTTTCGATGGTCATGCCATAAACGGTAGGTGGTTTGTATTGTGTCTCAGGAGTTTGATTAGTGGCATGGTCATGTAACGTTTTTCTGGAAGCCAGGGATGTAATGATATGATGAGGTTGGTCTGCAGTGCCTAACGGAAGGGAAACGCTCGCTCTCGTATGTGCTGCTACCATACATTCAAACAGGATAATATGAGTATCTTGCAGCTCTTACGAGCCAAAGACGTTCCTCTTGCTGTCACTTGCCTTGTTGTCTGTTATCGCTGATTTCAGGCTCTTCGACTGACGGTTCTTCTTTTGTTTTACTGACGTCTACCACCTTAAAACAAGTGGCACTGGCCAATGTACAGAGCAACCGCTAAACGGCTGTCGGCCGAAGGGCAGTAACACGTAATATAACATTAGGAGTGGCTGTGGCTGTACAATACTTATAAACAAGAGTAATTGTAGTCGTGTACTTTTATTTACAATTATTATTAGGCGTTTCAAGCTGTGCTGTAATTATTGTCTGGTTGAAGACACAATTAAAGAAGATGACGGTATTTGCTCATACAATAATTCCTCCGATGGATTAAATTTTGAAGAAAACGAATAAGTAGAATGCCTTAAAATTTATCAAGAAACGTCGTCAACCTCAGATTAGATTCAATGTGTAGGATGTTCTAGCGTTCTCTCTGAGAACATGTGTTGCTTGTGGGAACGATTTAAGAATCAACTTGCAAAAAAAAAAAAAAGAGTGAATGTTAGTTTCAGTGTCTTTTGCATTTGGTCATTTGTACCTCCTTACTGCAGCATCTTTCCCGCCATTTAATAATTTTTTGAAATTTACAAGCCACTGTATATCATAAGGATGTTCCTTTGTTATAAACTGTTTTGTAATACGACAATTTCTTTAACGATATACAATGTTCTAACCAAAAATCTTGCCTAAATTTATTGCCATTAATAAAATTAATTTGAAAAATGTACAGCGTCTGTCCCGTCTTTACCTTACAAGCTTTGAGTGGCGAAGGTCGGGAAAGGAAATGAAGTCTTTTGCATTATTAAGGCAACGCTCTAAACCGTTTAGCGAAAGTACCGAAAATGTGACTCTGATTGTTAGGACGGAGATTTGAGTCCCTCAAGATGTCAGTCCAGTGACTCAGCCACCGCGCTAGATCGCACTGGTACGACCGTTCTTGTAGATGACGAAGATGTGCTGGACCACTGTCGAACCCGTTCCTTGTGCGGACTCTGCAGGCTGTGGAGTCAGCGGAGTCTGCCTCCCCTCCCATCTCCTCCCCCTTTGACAGCGCCCCTACCTTCCATTGCCTCCACACTGGCAGTGGTGCACTTTTTGCTCACGTAGAAGCTCCCACAAATTTCTGTCGGAGCGGCGGTTGCGTCATTATCGCCATTACTGTGGTCTCGCTCTTTCCTTTGCGGCAGAGGGACTTTCCGAGAAGATGTGCACATGTTCTCCTCTCCCGCTCCGTCGATTCCCATCCCGATCGCTCTTGAAGATAGGTGGCTACCGCTCAGCACCGACAGCAAGAACGCATTGTTGAGATGGGCAATGGAGATGGCGTCTGAAACACTCTGCAACTGAGAGATTGAGACATCTAGTTCCTTTGGTATCAAGAGTTTATAAATATTTATTAAAATCTGAAGCTCTCCTACTTTTTCTTTTTCCAATTGCAGTCTTCCTGTTCACTGCAGAAGCTGCTGTTAAAGAGTACTGACGAGAAGAAACTTCTTAACTGACTGTTGAGCTAAAAAGCTGAGAATTGTTTGATGCAGATTGGATTCATACCCTGTACACAACACTACAAAATGACAATTTCCGTTTATCGCTGCCGACAAATTATATGGCCGAAACTGATATTGAAAGTTAATGCCATTATCACGCATCTGAAAGCGTAATGTGCACCACAGATAATGTGGCATCTTGTACCATGGATAAACAAGAATTGTTGCTGGAAGTGACGATGCTTTCTCGTAATTCCTTGTTGACTTTGTCATACACGTTACGCTTTTAGCTACTTAATAATGGCGGATAGTCGGAAGCAGAAGCATGACCCGCTAATGCGCCGCTTCCTGGACTTGGGTAGGCGCGCCGGCCCCGGATCTAATCCGCCAGGCGGATTAACGACGAGGGCTGGTGTGCCGGCCAGCCTGGATGCGTTTTTAGGCGGATTTCCACCTCCCCATAGGTGAATACCGGGCTGGTCGCCACGTCCCGCCTCAGTTACACGGCTCACAGACATTTGAAAACGTTTCATGGCTTACACTAGATGTAGACAGCTGGGGTACACTGATTCTGTCCTGGGGGATAGGGGTGGTGACAGGAGGCGCATCCAGCCACCCTCTGACGCTAACATCGCCACATCGATAGTAACAAGGCTGACACCCTGTTGAAATGAGACAAAGGCCCAAGGAAATGACGCTGATAAGTCTCAAGAAGAAGCATAGAGGTAAACGCCATCATTCGCAATAATGTCTCGGCTGTAACATGAGGGCATGTAACATAGACAATTATGAGCAGTCGGTTAGATGGAAATGTAAAGTTCGGTGGCTTCAGGAGATTTCCCTCTGGAGCAAAGGAGATATCAAAAGCAGTTAGGTGTATTTGAAGAAAGCTTTTGAATAAGAAATTATTATCGTTATTATTTTGAGTCATCAGTCTTCTGGCCCGTTTGATGCGACACGCCCCGAATTCCTATCCTGCGTTAAACTTTCATCTCGAAATTTCACTTGCATAGTACTTCGTCAATTATTTGCTGGATGTATTCAAATCTCTGTCTTCCCCTACAGTTCTTAACCTCTATATCTCCCGCTAGTACCTCAAAGGTTACTCCCCGATGCCGTAACACAAGTCCCTTTTTCTTGTTAGTGTTTTACATATGTTCCTTTCTCGCCGATTCTGCGGAGAAATCCCAAACTCATTATTGTACAATGTTGTGCTCCAAACGTCAAATTAAGGCCTATATTAGATAGTGGTAGACTTCCCTTGTCCAGGAATCCTCTCTTTGCCTGTGCTTGTCTGATTTTTTATGTTCTTCTTGCTTCGACCTTCATGGATAACTTTGCTTTCAAGGTAGTTGAATTCCATAAATTCGTCTACTTTGTGATCACCAATTTTGCTCTTAACTTCCTCGCCATTCGAAATTCTGCTACATCTCATCTCGTAACCTTTCTCTTTTTCCGGTTTACTCTCAATCCACATTCTGTACTCATTAGATTGTTCATTCTGTTCATCAAATTCTGTAAATCTTCTTCACGGTCACTGAGGATAGAAATGTCGTCAACGAATCTTATCATTGCCATTCTTTGAACCCTGAATTTCGGCCTCACTGTTGAACCTTCCTTTCATTTCCATCATTGTTAATTCCATGTGTAGATTGAATTGTAAGAGTGAAAGACTAAATCCCCGTCTACACCAATTTTAATTGGAGTACTTCCTAATTGGTCTTCTAGTCTTATTGTTCCCTCTTGATGCCTGTACATATTGTATATCATCCGTGTTTCCCTGTAGCTTAGTCCTACTGTACTTTCTCAGAATTTCGAACATCTTGCACTGTTTTACACTGTCGAACGCTTTCTGTAGGTCGACGAATCCTAAGAGCGTTTCTTGATTTTTCGTCAGCCTTGTTTCCATTATTATCGAGCGTAACGTCAGAATTGCCTATATGGTGTCTTGCTTTACCTAAAGCCAAACTGATCTGGTCGTTATGTAACTGATCCTCAATTTTCTTTCCGTTGTTCTGCATATAATTCCTGTGAGCAACTTGGATACATGATCAGATAAGCTGACTGTGTGATAATCCTTGCAATTGTCAGCTCTTGCAATCATCGGAAGTGTGTGGATGAAACTTTTCAAAAGTCCGATAATACGTCACCAGTCTCACAGACTCCACACTCTAGCTTGAACAGTCGTTTGGTTGCCACATGTCCCAACGATTTTAGAAATTCTGAAGGAATGTTGTCTGTCCCTTCTACCTTATTTGATCTCGAGTCTTCCAGAGCTCTTTTGCTTTCTGAATCTACTACTGGACCCTCTACGGCCTACGTCATCCGCATCGACTCTATTTTCTTCTTCTATCCACGTCATCAGACAAGTCCTCCCCCTCATAAATGCTTTCAATTTACTCTTTCCGTCTGTACCCCCCCCCTCTCTCTCTCTCTCTCTCTCTCTCTCTCTCTCTCTCTCTCTCTCTTCTGCGTTATGCTGAGTCAGTCCTTCCGGCGATCACTATTTTTTCGATTTCTTCCGTATTTTTCCAGAAGCCATTATGTTTAGGCCGCCCTGCACTTCCTACTTATTTCATTCCTAATGGGTTTATGTTGCTGTATTCCTGTGTTTTCCTGAACGTTTTTGGATGTCCTCCTTCTGTCAATCATTTGAAGTACTTCTTCTGTTTCTTTTATTGTACCCATATGTGACTGTCCAACATTTGTAACTGCTCTTGTTAGTTATGTTCACTCGTCTTCAACTGAACTGCCTACTATGATGTTCAGATGTTCCTTATCGCAGTTACCATATCCTTAGCAAATTTCAGACTTGTCTTCTCATGCCGCAGTCATTCAGCATTCCACGTCCTTCCACACCGATTATTTTGGTCTATTCTCTTAAATTTTGGACTACTTTTCAATATTACTGGATAGTGATCTGAAGTAGGTTAAGTGAGTACTCAAATTTAGTGCCCAGGATCGGTGGGCGACGAAATTCGTAACCCTCGCAAGAAGCACCTCACAACTCCAAACGCGCGTGCACGCCACCAACAGCTCCGGCCTGACTATGCGCCACTGATACTTCCTCGCTGCTCTGCCCCAAACGACCGACCGCCACACGCAGTCCAGCTGGGAAATACATCCGCCACACCAAAGATAGTATAGCAGTGTTAGTATCGATACATGCTGCTGCTGCCACTCACGGAGAGAAGACAGCAACGTTATGACGGTAACCAAAGAAGAAATAAGACACCACTGGACTGTAACCAATGATAAAAAAACAAGCAATGACGCGAGCCAGCCACGGCTGAACCTCCCCCCCCCCCCCAAACACGATGCTGGGGGGGTGGGGGGTGACTCAACCATCAGACTAACTGAATGTAACCTGGCTAAGGTGAACGCGGCACTGCTTACCGGAACGGTTATCCTTAACCAGCAGATATACTGGGCCTAAAATGCGCACAATGGTGCAAGGCCCCAGAAAATGAGGAGTAAATTTACTCAGATTTCCGACATGCACCTGCCTACCGGGGAAATTACGGACATAGACCTGATCTCCTGGCCTATTACGATTATAACGCTCAGCTTGTTTATTATGGGCTCTGAGTATTTTAAGTCTGGCATGGTTCCGGTTTTCCTTGAAGACTTGAGGAGTAATATCCGCCGGAACTAGATCTTGAATTCCCCACTAATTCGAAAGAGGGGAATTAACAGGATAGGATAGGATCAAAGAGGCGGGAGAAGCTCTCAAGGCTTCATGATTGGCGGTATTAAATGCAAAACTAAGCCTAGGAAGACTAGAGTTCCATTTACTAGGCGTTATCTGATGATAAATAATCAAAGTGGATTTAAGATTTCGGTTAACCCACTCCGCAAAGGATCCCTGCGGATAATACGGCGTAGTGGTGATATGCTTGACACCGTTCTGGAAACAATACGCCTTGAAAGGAGCCGAAAGGAAGGCCGGCGTGTTATCACTAACAATTTGCTTAGGTGGGCCAAAAACACTGAAAAATTAGTTAAATGAGAAATAGTGGGGGAAGCAGCGACGTTACGGCTCGGAAGGAGCCAAGTGAATCTGGAGAACGCATCAATAATAACTAACACGTATCGGTGACCTTTCTTAGGACGAGGTAAGGTCCTAGGTAATCGATATAGAATTTGTGCATAGGACAGGACTCGCGCTCAGAGCTCAACAAACCATCTTCAAGAGCATTCTTGGGTTTGGCTACATTACACAACCGACCTTAGTTCGCTCTTGGTCGATGCGAATACTCTGACCTGACACTAGGTGACCTAAGAAGGACACCTGCTGCCTGGCTAACGTCATTTTACTGGATTTAACAATCAGCCCAGCTCCCTGTAACCTCAAAAGAACTTGCTGGATATGATCCAAATGGTCCTGAAACGAACGGCTATAGATGACTAAGTCGTCCAAATAATTATACACACACACACTAATTTCAAGTCCCCATGGATATTATCCAGCAAACGAGTAAGAACAGACGCACCAGTTGCCAAGCCAGAGGGAACTCTGTTAAACTCAAACAGATTCCAATCAGTACAAAATGCGGTAACATGTTTACATTCTTCAGCTAATGGAATCTGATAATAGGCTGGTTCAAATCAAGAACAGTAAACAAATTAGCACCGGAAAACCAGGTAAAAGTGCTATGCAGATCAGGCAGAGACACAGATTCGAGGACAACCTTAGCGTTCAAGCGCCGGTAGTCAACCATAGGTCTGATATTGCGCCCCTGATCCTTAGGAACAAGGAATATGGGAGAAGCATAAGCAGATGAAGAAGGCATAAAAACTCCCTGTTGGAGCATTTGTGATATTTTCGCCTTCAGTATCTTCACCTTAGGGGGTGAGAGGCGATATGGGGACTGCCTGACAGGAATATCGTCGGATAGATAGATATGGTAATTAAGAACATTAGTGACGCCCAAGTTATCACTAAGAAGCTCAGGAAAACTCTGTAACAAATGCCGTAATTGAGAAGCCTGATGGGCTGCACTTCGATGCACAATACCTTTAGCGCACTCACAGAAATCAAACTTCTCCACAGGAGCGAAGTTAAGGAAAATGGTGTGCCCAGAATATTCCAAGACTAACCCAGTCCTATTCATGAAATCACACCCCAAAATTAGATCGACCAGCAGCTCCTTGACCAAGGCTAATGAGAAGGGCCAGGAGATATCCCCCACCGATATTCTCCCTCGGACCCAGCCATACAGGGGCAACACCTCGCCATTGGCCACCCGACATCTCTGCACCGGAGAAGGGACGACAGAAGTTTCGTAAGATGACCAAATTCCAAAAACCACTCGAAGCTCAATAATGAAAAGGAACTACCAGATTCCAAAAGAGCACAAATCGGTTCGCCACCCACTCGAGAACAATCATAAGGCAAGGGCGGTGATGAGGGAGCGACAACACGGGTACGCCAGGGTCTAAAGGCTCTTTGCCGAGGTCGCTGCCTAGCCCAGCGTCATTTATTGGCTCTGGGTGCTTGAGGCGGAACGCAAGAGCACACCAAATGAGCCGTGCTACCGCACCTGAAACAACTCCGCGATTCCCTTTTTACGGCTTCAGCGGATGTAGACATTTAGGAATTTCCCTTGCCATCGCCGGTGGCCTGCCCCTTAACTCCATGACATACATCGTTCCCAAGCGGCAACGCCGATTCGCTACAACCGCGGCATGGAGCTCTTTCCAAATTGAAGGCGCATTCCCCTAAGAACAATAGACACCAGCTCTTGTTCAGGCAAATCGATTGACAAGGCCACATACTGATGTAACTGCACTTTATCCCGCTGCATTTCCCAAATGTAACGACACTCAATCTGTTTTCGAACTCCGGTGGTCAACGTCTGCCTAACTACGAGCTCCCGCAATTGCTGTAAGTAGAACCCTTAGAGGAGGTTATGCAACTCACCTCCAGCCAGCAGGTACAGCAGTGACAAAATTACTTGGTGCGGAACGCGAAAGGTAGCCGCTTGTTGTTCAAGGCGAACCAACAACCATAATAATTTCTCGACCTGTTCAAGTCGCTCCACAACTAATTCAGTAACATCTCGGAAGAAATACGCCAGAGGATTAGGCAACCTGGCAAATATTGCGTCTAACTTCACAGAGGATGCATCAGTACCACCCCCGGGCAGGCTCTCGCCCTCTCCCTGACACAGCAAGTCCCGCTCTTCAGTCCTCTTCCCCTCCAACTCTAAACACGTAAGCTTAAACTGCAATGCACTAACCAAAGATCCCAATTCGACAGTTAATTTTTTATGATGATCTTTCAAAGTTAACGTGGCCAATTCGCTATCCGATTAGTGAAATTCATTAACTGCGCCCGCACCCTATCCTATTAACTGTCGCCCGCAGCTCGTGGTCGTGCGGTAGCGTTCTCGCTTCACGCGCCCGGGTTCGCGGGTTCGACTCCCGGCGGGGTCAGAGATTTTCTCTGCCTCGTGATGACTGGGTGTTGTGTGCTGTCCTTAGGTTAGTTAGGTTTAAGTAGTTCTAAGTTCTAGGGGACTGATGACCAAGATGTTAAGTCCCATAGTGCTCAGAGCCATTTGAACCATTTTTTTTTTATTGACTGTCACTAGGTTGAATGTCTTCCAAAACACAGATAGTGTCCTCAAGGCCCCTAACAGCCTTAAACAAAAATTCAATGGCCGCTCCTGTCTCACCCACCACCGCCGGCATGACGTCAACCGGATGAAGAATGGCAGCACGCAAACGGGGCACTAAATCCGGAACACTGCCCTCAATAGGTTGGCGCCTTATTGCCAACTCGTATACAAGATGGTCCTTCCTGAGCAGGCTGATCCCCGGGCACTATCTGACCGCCATTACAATAGACCTGAAACAATCAACAACCAAAACAATATGGTGCCACAGGACAGAAATAAAATTGAAACTGACAGTAACTGGAATGCCAAGAACAAAAACATAACCACGCTCTGCTACCACTATTCATTACTTTTGCCCTTACAGATCTTCTCTCAAATTGCTATTTGAGCCATACTTTGTTAATTAATTCATGAAATTAGTAACTAGAACCTTCTTTTGAGTGGCGCTTCCACTAAGTCAACACTGTTCTCAGCTAACCAGTTAGTAAAGCACGTTACTTGCTTATTCATCATATAAATACTTAGGGACGCACACGTGGTCAAGGGTAGCGTCTTTGGTGAGTATTAAAACGTCCTGGGTCCCGGGTTCTAAACCCGTCACCGCTTAAACTTTGATTAATAATCAGTATGGGTGGCAGAAGACTTCCGGCATAAGAAGTCACCTTCATTCTGCCAACGGCTTCGTCGAAGAGGGCGGAAGAGTGGACAGAGGTTCAGGGGTGGGAAACTGGCCCTAAATGTGGAAGAATCAGCAATGACTAACGTGACGAGGATGCAGAAGCCAAT
Source organism: Schistocerca piceifrons (assembly GCF_021461385.2). Lineage (NCBI taxonomy): Eukaryota > Metazoa > Arthropoda > Insecta > Orthoptera > Acrididae > Schistocerca > Schistocerca piceifrons. The sequence goes on along the minus strand of NC_060141.1, from coordinate 124,300,906 downwards.
GGAAACCACCGCATTAAAGACACTTAACGTGCATCCACAGGACATGTGGCCTGTAAATGAAAAAAATGTCATGATGATCTATCCAATGGGACGAAATTCCGGAATAGTCCCCCATTCAGATCTCTAGGAGGGGACTGCCAAAGGGAAGGTGCTCATGAGAAAAAGATTGAATAACCAAAGCAAGGACAACGTTCTACGAGTCGTGATATGGCATGTCAGAAGCTTGAACGTTGTAGGGAAGCTGGAATATCTGAAAAGTAAATCGCAAAGGCTCGATCTATGTATAGTAGGGCTCAGTGAAGTGGATTGGAAAGAAGACAAGGAATTCTGGTCAGACGAGTATAGAGTACTATCAACAGCAGCAGAAGAAAATGGTATAACGGGAATAGGATTCGCTATGAATAGGAAGTAGGGCAGAGAGTGTGTTCCCGTAAACAGTTTATTGATAGGGTTGTCCATATCAGAATCGACACCAAATTAACACCGAGAACGATAGATCAGGTATACGTGCCGACGTCGCAAGCTGAAGATGAAGAGATACAGCAAGTATTTGAGGATATTGAACGGGTAATACAGTACGTAAAGGGAGATGAAAATCTAATTCTCATGGGGGACTGGAATGCAGTTGTAGGGGAAGGAGTAGAAGAAAAGGTTTCAGGAGAATAGGGGCTTGAGACAAAGAATGAGACAGGAGAAACAGTAATTGAGTTCTGTAACTAATTTCAGCTAGTAATAGAAAATACTTTATTTAAGAATCACAATAGGGGGAGGTATACTTAGAAAAGGCCAGGTGATACGGGAAGATTTCAATTAGATTACGTCATGCTCAGACAGAGATTCCGAAATCAGATACTGGATTGTAAAGCGTACTCAGGAGCAGATATAGACTCAGACACAATATAGTAGTGATGAAGAGTAGGCCGAAGTTTAAGAGATTAGTCAGGACGAATCAGTATACGAAGAATTGCGATACAGAAGTACTAAGGAATGACGAGATTTGCTTGAAGTTCTCTGAGGCTATAGATACAGCTAGAAGGAATATCTCAGTAGGCTATACAGTTGAAGAAGGATGAACATCTCTAAAAAGGGCAATCACAGAAGTTGGAAATAAAAACATAGGTGCAAAGAAGGTAACTGCGAAGAAACAATGGCTAACAGAATAAATACTTCAGTTGCTCGATGAAAGGAGGAAGTACAAAAATATTCAGGGAAATTCAGGAGTACAGAAATCAAGCTGTTGAGGTATGAAATAAATAGGAAGTGCAGGGAAGCTAAGACGACGAGTAATATACAATACATACATGAGCCAAGAGGGAATAATAAGAGTGGACGACCAAGCACGCAGTGCACGGGTTCAAAGGATGTAGTACTCCACCTCAACTGTTCAATCTGTACATCGAAGAACAAATGATGGAAATAAAAGAAAAATTCAGTGCCTCAACTGTTCAATCTGTACATCGAAGAACAAATGATGGAAATAAAAGAAAAATTCAGTGGTGGAATTAAAACTCAAGGTGAAAGGATATCAAAGATACGATTCGCTGATGATATTGTTATCCTGAGTAAAAGAGAAGAAGAATGATCTGCTGAATGGAATGAACTGTCTAACGAGTGCAGAATATGGATTGAGAGGAAATCGAAGAAAGACGAAACTAATGAGAACTAGCAGAAATGAGAACAATGAGAAATTTAACATCAGGACAGATGATCACGAAGTTGAAGTTAAGGAATTGTACTGCCTAGGCACGAAAATAACCAATGACGGATGGAGCAAGGAGGATATCAAAAGCAGACTAGCACTGGTCAAAAGAAGTTAGCTAGTATCTAATATTGACCTTAATTTGAGGAAGAAATTTCTGAGAATGAAAGTTTGGAATGTGGAAAAAGCGGAACAGAAGAGAAGTGAAGCATTTGAGGTGTGGTGCTAGAGATGAATGTTGAAAATAAGGTAGACTGATAAGTTAAGGAATGAGGAGGTTCTGCGCACAATCGGAGAGGAAATACACTACTGGTGGACAAATATATTATACTAGAACTGACATGTGATTACGTTTTCACGCAATTAGGGTGCATAGATCCTGAGAAATCAGTAGCCAGAGCAACCACCTCTGGTCGTAATATTGGACTTGATACGCCTGAGCATTGAGTCAAACAGAAACTGCAACATGCGGTCGTGCATTATCCTGCTGAAATGTAGGGTTTTGCAGGGATCGAACGAAGGGTGGAGTCACGGGTCGGAACACATCTGAAAAGTAACGTCCGCTGTTCGAAGTGCCGTCATTGCGAATGCGAACAAAAGGTGGTCGAGACGTGTAACCAATGGCACTTCATACCATCACGCCGTGTGATACGCCAGTATGGCGATGACGAATACAAGCTTCCAATGTGCGTTCACCGCGATGTCGCCAAACACGGATACGACCATCATGATGCTGTAAACGGAACCTGGATTCATCCGAAAAAATGATGTCTTGCTAATCGTGCACCCAGGTTCGTCGTTGAGTACACCATCGCATGCTCTCCTGTCTGTGATGCAGCATCAAGGGTAACCGCAACCATGGTCTCCGAGATGATAGTCCATGCTGCTGCAAACGCCGTCGAACTGTTCGTGCAGATGATTGTTGTCTTGCAAACGTCTCCATCTGTTGACTCAGGGATCGAGACGTGGGTGCACGATCCATTACAGCCATGCGGATAAGATGCCCGTCATCTCGACTGCTGGTGATTCGAGGCCGTTAGGATCCAGCACGGCGTTCCGTATTACCCTCCTAAACCCACCGATTCCATATTCTGCTAACAGTCATTGGATCTCGACCAACGCGAGCAGCAGTGTCGCGATACGATACACCGCAATCGCGACAGGCTACAATCCGACCTTTATCAAAGTCGGAAGCGTGATCGTATGCGTTTCTCCTCCTTACACGAGGTATTACAACAACGTTTCACCAGGCAACACTGGTCAACTGCTGTTTGTGTATGAGAAATCGGTTGGAAACTTTCATCATGTCAGCACGTTGTAGGTGTGGCCACCGGCGCCAACCTTGTGTGAATGCTCAGAAAAGCTAATCATTTGCATATCACAGCATCTTCTTCCTGTCGGTTAAATTTCGCGTCTGCAGCACCTCATCTTCGTGGTGTAGCAATTTTAATGGGCAGGAGGAGGGGCAGGATGGTAGGACATCTGTTACGACATCAGAAAATGACCTGCTTGGTACTACAGGGAGCCGTAGAGGTCAAAAAATGTAGAGGAAGACATAGATTGGAATACATCCAGGAAATAATTGAAGACATATGTTGCAAGTGCTGGATATGGACAGGTCGGCACAGGAGAGGAATTCGTGGCGGACTGCATCAAACCAGTCAGATGACTGGTGATAACAAAAGAAAAAACAAACAAAAAAAACAATACTTAGGCTTGCAATATTTTACTGCAGCTCACTTCCGCAGAGGGGGAAGATGATTTTTTCTGAAGTCATGTCTCTTCTCACAGCAACAGCTGAAGAGATGTAATCTCAAAAATCTTTACCTAAATCGCCTGTGCCTTGGATCTTGTTAGCCCTAGCAATGAGGTGTAATAAAGATTCTATCTTCAAACGTTACTCAGGCGCCAGACTTTTCTTATACAACTGAGGCAGTTGGTAAAAATGGTTCACTGGCCTATTTGCACTATCGGCGAACACAAAAACAGGTGAATTTTTACTACGCGTGGCTCTGCACACAATGACCGGTTTACGATTCCGCTGTGTAGAAGCGTTCCTTCAGACCATCGCCCCAGCCCAGGCTTCTGCTGGCGCAGGTAGTGCGGTATTTATTGTTCTACTGGAGACCTGTCTCACTAAGGAGCTGCCTTGTCTTCCCTGTCCAGCTGTGGACCTGTCTGCCAAGATTTTCTAAGGGATGGGCTCGGCGCCAATAGCTTTCAACTACCAATATGCTGTTTCTATGAGCTAAGAATAATAAAAATACTTCATGCTTTTAGCGCCCTACCAGGCTCCATCAACGTCTGCTTTGGCCATTAACTTTCTAGAGACTCGCTCAAGGTGCGTCAGGTTGTAATAAAATCTTTAATAAGTTTCTGTATGCGAAAAATAGGTGTGAGTGTAACTTGTCCACTCACAAACTGTTTGAAGTTTCCTTCTACCCCTCCCCTCCCCCACTCCTACCTCCTCTTTTCATACTGGCTGGAAAAAATGGCAGAAAGTTACCACATTGGTGGAATTTGACAAAAAATGGCTCTGAGCACTATGGGACTTAACTACTGAGGTCATCAGTCCCCTAGAACTTAGAACTACTTAAACCTAACTAACCTAAGGACATCACAGACATCCATGCCCGAGGCAGGATTCGAACCTGCGACCGTAGCGGTCGCGCGGTCCCAGACTGTAGCGCCTAGAACCGCTCGGCCACCCCGGCCGGCGGAATTTGACTCCCACCACCAGTCTCCCCAATGACTCATCCGGGACATGGTAGCCCTCATGAGATGGACTCATCATTCATGCTCTGTACATTGGTTGAATAACATGTTTCAGCAGAAGAGCTCAGCCACCACCCCGAGGCAGAACAACAAGAAGAATGTCACATTCGAATTATGTACTACTAATCCAGTCCTCTCTCTCGTTATTAATACTATTATTATTATTATTATTGTCAATAATTGCTTGTGTTTTTATTTATTACAATTTTTCCCACAGCACTATGAGTTGCTGATGATACACTGAAGGAACTATTCCCAGACTCTGAATTTACGCTCTCTACATCAGTGCTCAGCAGTCTTTTAGCAGGGAAGGATCATACAGTGGAAAAATGAAATAAAGGCAGGCTGCACTAATTTTGTGTGCATATAACTATACTGATGATATACAAGACGCAAAAACACAAATAGTTACTTTTAAATTTTACACTTCATCATCTTATTAGTGTGTAGGAACAATGACAGAAAGAATATGAGAGAAACAGAAAAAATTAATGAGATCTTCGAAATAATTATACATGTGAGTCGAGTAAAACGTTGATATCATTTTTGAGGAGGTGTTTGGTTGGCTGTTTGTGTTCTTTCATTTCTGTCGTAAAAATTTCCAGAGTGGCATTCAGACATTCGCCTTAGAGTAGAGAACAGTACTTATTTTTCTGTAATTGAGGACTGAATAATTTTATTCATGTAAATGCATCCAAAAATTATAATTGTTTCCTGAGGAAATTCAGTTCTCCAAAATGAGAAGGGAAAATGCTGTAAAATTTAACAAGGTCACTAATTTCACAGAAAAAGTTTTTTTGAGTATCAACCCAAAGGTAAGTCACATTCAGCTGTAAATTACTCAATACATCCTCAATATGACGCGACAAAGGGTCTGCAGAAATTTTCAGCTTACGAGAAACCTTCTTGAAACTACAAAATTTCTTATTCAACAGATTTTGTAGCAGTGAAAATTATCAAGCGCTCAACACAGAATAAACGCTGCACCAATAGAAGTATTGTTGTGTTGTATACAAACTTATTAGCTTTGTGAACTCAAATGTGTTAAATAATGAAAAGAAACCCTCACACTCACCGACATTCAAAACAAAGTAGTTGTTGGTTTTGTACAGCGTTGTGAATGCACAATTACTCATTTTGCTATATCTTTTGGCACTGGTGGTGCACAGGTGACAATTTACTGTTACTGTGGCAGACGTTTCGTTCGGTCATCATTGTTACTCGGATTTAAGTTTTCCCTGAAATTAAAATAGTTCCAAATGATAACACTTCGATTTATAAAACAGTCACAGTACACGAAAAGAAGGTACATCGGCTGCATGCGGCAACTGCAGGTCTACACCACGACCACTGCACACAGTCAACCAACCTTATTTATCAGTTCTGACTTTCCCTGATTGAGCTTATGGCGTCTGTCCAGTGACAGGTAGGAGCAGCCATCTGAGTTTCCACTATGTCCTCAACCTGCCGAGCTGCAGTTAAATGCGCTTCACCAACACATACACTATGTGATCAAAAGTATCCGGACACCTGGCTGAAAATGATTTGAAAGTTCGCAGCGCCCTCCATCAGTAATTCTGGAATTCAATATGGTGTTGGCCCACCCTTGGCCTTAATGACAGCTTCCTCTCTCGCAAGCATCCGTTCAGTCATGTGCTGGACGGTTTCTTGGGGAATGGCAACCCATTCTTCACCGAATGCTGCACTGAGAAGAAGTATCGATGTCGGTCGGTGAGGGCTGGCACGAAGTCAGCGTTTCAAAACATCTCAAAGATGTTCAGTAGGATTCAGCTCAGGACTCTGTGCAGGCCAGTCCATTACAAAAAAAAAAAAAAGGTTCAAATGGCTCTGAGCACTCTGGGACTTAACATCTATGGTCATCAGTCCCTAGAACTTAGAACTACTTAAACCTAACTAACCTAAGGACATCACACAACACCCAGTCATCACGAGGCAGAGAAAATCCTTGACCCCGCCGGAAATCGAACGCGGGAATCCGGGCGCGGGAGGAGAGAACGCTATCGCACGAACACAGTCCATTACAGGGGTGATATTGTAGAGTAACCACTCCGCCACGTTCCGTGCATTATGAACAGGTGCTCGATCGTGTTGAAAGATGTAATCGCCATCCCCGAATTGCTCTTAACAGTGGGAAGCAAGAAGGTGCTTATAACATAAATGTAGGCATGTGCTGTGATAGTGCCATGCAAAACAACAAGGGGTCCAAGCCTCCTCCAAGAAAAAAACACGACCACACCATAACATCACCGCCTCCGAACTTTTTTGTTGGCACTCTGGCAGATGATGTTCACGGGGCATTCGTCGTATCCACACGCTGCCGTTGGTTCGCCACATTGTGAACCGTGATTCGTCACTCCACACAAATGGTCTGAGTGTGACTACGTATGTAGCATGATGAAGTACATCTATACTAAGTTGGTGAATGAGTATGATCCTTCTCACACTCCTGTCACCATCCATGTATTTGACTGGAAGGTATACTTTATAGCTATTTACAGAAATGCAACACTCAGGTTAACATCAAGAGATTCTTACCTTTCTCTACGTCACTTATGCATTTTGTACTTGTGTGACCTATACAGTACATTATTGACCATGACAGACTGGGTGAGTTGCTGGTTTGCATATATCAGGGCACTATTCTGTGCTTTTGTAAGCTATCTACTTGAGGATAGTGAACCTGTGAATGATTTAAACAGTGTGTAAATGCATGTATTCACACAATTCCAAATTGTGCTACTATTGCCCCCGTAAGTATTAAATCCATAGAAGTAGAATGTACAGACGGAATACCTATGGTTTTGGTGCTCTTATTGGTTTGAATGAAATAAAAAGTGAATTTAAGGCTTACGAAATCAATTATTTGAGAAATACTACAAAAATAAATGACTGTATTTTTTTAACTATTGTGATTAACAAAAAATTGTATGAAATATTGTTTTTTAATTTCCCCCACATCATCCTGTGATTCAGATGTTACAATTTCAAAAATGGTTGTAAGACAGTAACCATACAATATATGATAGGTATAAAACTGCCAACTGGTTGCAACGAAATCATACTTTTGTCAGGTATTGACACCAACTATGGGTGTCACTACCAGAAAACCCAAAATTACCTAAAAACATTACAAATATATATTAACACAGAGAAAAACTAAGGAATAGGCAATTTTTATACTTATCATGTTAAAGATTTATAAAAATGTGAAGTCAATGCAGTTCATAGCTATTTCTTAAACAGATGTTTATACAAAAGAATAGAGCAGCCCCATTACCACCCATCTTCCACCAGCTTGCTAGGCCACAATCACTGCATATTTTTTTAGAAAGAAAAACACATATATAAAACTGAAAAAAATTTTTTTTGCTCCTTCTTTTTACAACCCTCACAGTTCAGTTTAATAGGAGAAGGGCCATCTGTCTGACAACATGCAGTCAAATTATAATGCTAATAACAATGTTCATACTTAAAAATAAGAGCTTCAATTTGAAACATTTGAGGCAACCTATAAAGTCAGAGTGAAATATCACTTAACAGCTGCATCAGTCATTTGAGAAACAATAGTTGTGGTCAAACTATGACAATCTTCTATCAATTGCTTTACAAATTTCAAGAAGTAGTTCACACAAATATTTTTAAATGTAAGCCATTCAAACAAGTAACAAGCATTGTGATGTATTGGAGATTAATTAGTTCCAGGACGTTTAAGATATCTGGGCTTAGCAGATTTCTTTAAAACACCGACATCTTGCAGTCATCATTTTCTTTCAGTGGCAGCTTAATGGGCGAATACTGACTGATGCTTCATTGTTCAGAACTTGCAGTGTACACTCCTCACCATCAATTAAATTAATAATTAGTACTATTGTTCCGTGTCTATCAGATTTGGTGTCGATGATCATAACCTTATTAATTTTTTTCTATCGTGAGTGATGCACTAACTGGAGATAAATACTTGCTTCTTTCATACCTGAAACATCTTCGTGTTTTAAGCTTGAAAACACTGTTGCAAACTTTAGTAGCGGCTATTAACGCATTGTCCCTGTCATGTAACAACTCTCAAAGTGTCATCACATTCAAACGCGCAGCAACAGTACAGCTCCTGTCCACCTATATGCAACCGTCATGTAAGTATTAGTAGTGATGATAATGGAATGTGGCTAATCATGCACTACTGGCCATTAAAATTTCTACACCACGAAGATGACGTGCTACAGACGCGAAATTTAACCAACAGGAAGAACATGCTGTGATATACATATGATTAGTTTTTTAGAGCATTGACACAGGGTTGGCGCCGGTGGCGACACCTACAACGTGCTGACATGAGGAAAGTCTCCAACCGGTTTCTCATACACAAACAGCAGTTGACCGGCGTTGCGTGGTGAAATGTTATTGTGATGCCTCGTGTAAGGAGGAGAAATGCGTACCATCACGTTTCCGACTTTTATGAAGATCGGAATGTAGTCTATCGCGATTGCGGTTTATCGTATCGCGACATTGCTGCTCGCGTTGGTCGAGATCCAATGACTGTTAGCAGAATATGGAATCGGGGGGTTCAGGAGGGTAATACGGAACGCCGTGCTCGATCCCAACCGCCTCGTATCACTAGCAGTCGAGATGACAGGCATCTTATCTGCATGGCTGTAACGGATCGTGCAGCCACGTCTCGATCCCTGAGTCAACAGATGGGGACGTTTGCAAGACAACAACCATCTGCGCGCTGCGGCTACTCTTGACGCTGCATCACATAAAGGAGCGCCTGCGATGGTGTACTCAACGACGAACCTGGGTGCACGAATGGCAAAACGTCATTTTTTCGGATGAATCCAGGTTCTGTTTACAGCATCATGATAGTCGCATCCGTGTTTGTCGACATCGCGGTGATCGCACATGGGAAGCGTGTATTCGTCATCGCCACACCGGCGCATCACCCGGCGTGATGGTATGGGGTGCCATTGAAACTTCCTGGCCGATTAAAACTGTGTGCCCGACCGAGACTCGAAATCGGGACCTTTTCCTTTCGCGGGCAAGTGCTCTACCATCTGAGCTACCGAAGCACGACTCACGCCCGGTACTCACAGCTTTACTTCTGCCAGTACCTTGTCTCCTACCTTCCAAACTTTACAGAAGCTCTCCTGCGAACCTTGCAGAACTAGCACTCCTGAAAGAAAGGATATTGCGGAGACATGGCTTAGCCACAGCCTGGGGGATGTTTCCAGAATGAGATTTTCACTCTGCAGCGGAGTGTGCGCTGATATGAAACTTCCTAGCAGATTAAAACTGTGTGCCCGACCGAGACTCGAATTCGGGAGCTTTGCCTTTCGCGGGCAAGTGCTCTACCATCTGAGCTACCGAAGCACGACTCACGCCCGGTACTCACAGCTTTACTTCTGCCAGTACCTCGTCTCCTACCTAGCAGAATAGATTCTGAACTGAGAATAACATTTACATATTTACTCACCAAAATTTTCAAGTACTGTAACAAAATAGCTTTGGTTAGTATCATCTGTCACGTATCTAAGACATCTGACTGTGTGAATCACAGTATCCTTCTACATAAAGAGATGTTTTATGGAAATAATGGTATAGCAACCAATGGATAACGTCATATCCAACAAGACGACTGCAGACAGTTGTACCTAACAATTCAACTAATGTAAGAGCAGGAGGGAAATGACGTATGGAGTTCTGCAAGGCTCATTCTAATGTCTACTATTGTTTCTAATATAACTAAACGAACTAACTAATATGCAACAAGTACTATTAGTCCTTTTTGCTGATTGCACTAGTACTGTAATTAATCCAGACATACATACAGAATCAGAAGTGGTAATTAATATTCTTAAGCCTATTAATTAGTGGTTTACTGCAATTGGTCTCACTCACAGTTTTTTTAAAAAAAGAAAAAAAAACAAGGCTCTCAGTTCTAGTCATCTGACTCATCTGTAGGTACTGTAATAAATGATACGTGAAACAGCTGGTGAGGAAATGGTAACTACGGAGGAAACTAAAAAATGTTTGGGTATACATATTGATGAGAATTTGAACTGAAAAAAATACGGTTTTGAAATAAAACAACTCATTTCAGCCACATTTGCACTTCGAATGTTGGGGACAGACAGATCAGAAAGTTAACATATTTTGTGCATTTTCATTGAATAATATCGTATGGAATATTGTTATGTGGTAACTCACCTTTAAGAAAGAACGTTTTCATTGCTCAAAAATTGCTGTGAAACAATATATTGCACCCACTCACCATCATCTTGTAGATAAGCGGTTAAGAAGTCAGGCACGTGTACTACTGTTTTGCAGTATATGTTTTCCAACATGAAGATTGTTTTAAATAGCCTACGGTAATTAAGCGGAACGATTATGCACGTACATAATTATAATATCAGAACAAAAGAGGCCATTCATTATTCTACATGAATGTTGAGTTTAGCACGAAGATGGGTGCAGAATACTGCAACGAAAAGTTTTCATCAAAATGTCTGACAAGCAGGAAAGTTAGATTTACAAAATATAGAAGAATTTCTGTTTTTAATTTAACTCTCCCCGACATCATTCATCTGGAAGCTGAAAACCTCACAGCACAGTGGCAGAGTCTCTGAAGAGTTTGGAAGGAGAGAGGAGAAGCCAGTGAGCCGTTGAAGCTCTGAGTCGTTCCGTGAAGCGAGCTCGTTTGGGGTAATTGTTGTCCTTTCACGGGTTGCACGTTTCCCTTAGCTGACTGAGCTGTGTAAAGATGCTCCATTGGTCAATCAACAGTCAACATTTACTAAAAACTTTTTATCTTGCAGTGTCTGTTGTATGTAAATGTAGTTTTGGTTAACGTAGAGAAACAACCGAGTGAGATTGTAGTCTGAGAACCGCAGATGGCCACCTAATTGCATTCTTTTTTCTTTTCAGAGCCTGGTGGCTATAATTGTGGAGTAAGTATATCTATTGGGCTTTACTGACGGTGGCGAATGCATGTGAACCTCCAGTAACGTTTTTTTTTTTATTGAAAACGATGAGAGAGAAAGAGATGTTAACCTTGAGCCACCCCATAGTCTCCTCCTCTACAATAGCAGCAAGTTTAATACAGAGCTTAACGTCCCCATGTAAGCAAACGGATTAGCAGCAGTAGTGTCATATAGCCTCATCCCATGAGACAATGTGGAGACATTTGGTTCCTAGTTCATCACATTCTAGCAAGATCTGGTGATCAGGATCTGTTCGCCGCCATTTTCCCTTCCCTTGCCGGACAAATACCTGCTCCGCAGATTTCTCCATCCGTAAGTATTGGAACCGACTGCCTCCACGTGTTAACCTTCTAAGACACGCGTTAACGGCCTCAGCTGCGTAGGTGGGGGGCCTTACTTGTAGGTTGCGGTACGCAACAAAATTTGTAGACGGCATTCCCGTGACGCACTGACGTATAAGTGGCTCGTCCGCAGAGATTTTACTAAGGTTATTATTAATTATTCTGTGCACAATGAGAACTGCGACTGAAAATTAAGTATAAATAAAAGATTTTTCTGCAACAGCCATGCTTTTATTGTACCAGACGCATTTCAATAGTTCCCCCCATCACCTTCAGATGGAGATATTAGTAGTTGTATTCTCGATTCTAGGGCAGATCGCAAATCCCTTTAACAGCAGTCCAAGTGAAGAACAAGTTACGTTTTGTTTTTTGATTCAGCTAGCCTGCTGATATGAAAGGGGGTCTGTGCTGTGCACTAATACCAGGAATGTTATTGTGTAATTCTCTATCTGAAGACACTGGACGGAACCACAAAAAAAAAAATTTGTAATCAATAAACAAGTGCGGACGCAGAAAACTGTTATATTCTTACTGAACATAAATGTGTTCCAAAATGCACACGCAGTTATAAATGACGGAAAAGAAAACTTTCAACATTGTATGATCGAGTCTCTCTCGAAACATAGCTATTGCATCGTGTATCGAATGTACATGATGTTGTGTGGACTTTTTCTGTACAACTGTTATACACTACTGGCCATTAAAATTGCTACATCAAGCAGAAATACAGATGATAAACGGGTATTCACTGGACAAATATATTATACTAAAACTGACATGTGAATAAATTTTCACGCAATTTGGGTGTATAGATCCTGAGAAATCAGTACCCAGAACAACCACCTCTGGCCGTAATAACGGCGAAGATACGCCTGGGCATTGAGTCAAACAGAGCTTGAATGGGGTGTACCGGTGCAGCTGCCCATGCAGCTTCAACACAATACCACAGTTCATCAAGAGTAGCGACTGGCGTATTGTGACGAGCCAGTTACTCGGCCACCATTGACAAGACGTTTTCTGCTGGTGAGAGATCTGGAGAATGTGCTGGCCAGGGCAGCAGTCGAACATTATCTGTATGCAGATAGGCCCGTACAGGACCTGCAAAATGCGGTCGTGCATTATCCTGCTGAAATGCAGGGTTTCGCAGGGACCGAATGAAGGGTAGAGCCACGGGTCGTAACACATCTGAAATGTAACGTCCACTGTTCAAAGTGCCATCAATGTGAACAAGAGGTGACCGAGACGTGTAACCAATGGCACCCCTTACCATGACGCCGGGTGATACGCCAGTATGGCGATGACGAATACACGCTTCCACTGTGCGTTCACCACGATGTCGCCAAACAGGGATGGGACCATCATGATGCTTTAAACAAAACCTGGATTCATCCGAAAAAATAACTTTTTGCCATTCGTGCACCCAGGTTCGTCGTTGACTACACCATCGCAGGCGATCCTGTTTGTCACGCAGCGTCAAGGGTAACCGCAGCCATGGTCTCCGAGTTGATAGTCCATGCTGCTGCAAACGTCGTCGAACTGTTCGTGTAGATGGTTGTTCTCTTGCAAACGTCCCCATCTGTTGACTCAGGGATCGAGACCATTGGGTTCCAGCACGGCGTTCCATATTACCCTCCTGAACCCCCCGATTCCATATTCTGCTAACACTCATTGGATCTCGACCAACGCGAGCAGCAATGTCGCGATATGATAAACCGCAATCGCGACAGTCTACAATCCGACCTTTATCATAGTCGGAAACGTGATGGAATGCATTTCTCCTCCTTGCACGAGGCATCACAACAACGTTTCACCATGCAACGCCGGTCAACTGCTGTTTGTGTATGAGAAATCGGTTGGAAACTTTCCTCATGTCAGCATGTTGTAGGTGTCGCTACCGGCGCTAACCTTGTGTGAATGCTCTGAAAAGCTAATCTTTGCATATCACAGCATCTTCTTCCTGTCGGTTAAATTTCGCCTCTGTAGCACGTCATCTTCATGGTGTAGCAATTTTAATGGCCAGTAGTGTGTTTATTTGAATCTTAAAATAAGCTACATTCTCACAAACGCGAGAACTGTAAAAACATACCGGCCTTGTGGCCGACGGTTCTAGGCTCTTCAGTCTGGAACCGCGCTACTGTTACGGTCGCAGGTTCGAATCCTGCCTCGGGCATGGATGTGTGTGATGTCCTTAGGTTAGTTAGGTTTAAATAGTTTTAAGTTCAAGGGGACTGATGACCTTAGATGTTAAGTCCCATAGACCTCAGAGCCATTTGAACCATTTTTTTTTTAAAAACATGATACTTCCTCCCAGACACACACAGAGGTGAAACGAAAGGAAAGAAGATGAATCCTTTAACAAGCTATCTGGCTTTTTAGCAAACATTTGTTTTGAAGGACAGTGAACAACTTTAGTCAGGAATTCTACTTTTGTAAAAGAAGGTTAGGCAACAAGATAAAAGACGCGCGTGAGGTCGGAATGTAAATGTGAAGCACGGCGGAGGACCTTCGCTCCTGCGCTTCTGTCGCTTTGTTTGTTTTCCAAGGATGCGACGCTGCTGGCACACGCGGCCTGCTCTTGGCTGTTGGTCACGGTGTAGCAAATGTCTGGCGGAGGACACAGCCGACGGGGCTGGCGAGGCCACTGGGCGGATATGGACCGTGAGATACCCAAACACTCTCATTCTGAGCGAGCCGCACACAAGACCTAAGGCGGCGTTGCTGCACGTAAAACGTGGTCACACGGGCGCTTGCTTGCCGTCAGAGCACGACGTTCCTGGCGCAGGTAGCACAGTTTCGAAAGGCGAGTAGGTGCTCAACCAATTATTCGCGTCTCAAGTTGTGAGCCGAGACATATGTGTGAGTGTAAATATGTTATTGTGTAGGTTATGCGAAATGCTTCGTCGTGTGCCGGTGGCGGCACTAATATTGCTATGCAGGGCGAATCACGTAATTTATTCACCTCTAATAAGAGCTCATTCATTGCATATACTCTAAGAAAGTGACGCCCCACCAATGAATTATCCGAATGGGACGGAAGTCGGAAGATGTTATGTACATACACAGACGAACTGGAATCTCATTGTCTTCAGTGATGAGTCCCATTTCGAACTGAGCTGGAATGACCAGCGAAGACGTCTCTTTTTGTCCCGGAAAGCAGTAAGATACCAATGTGACGGTCACCCGCCATGCTGTCCGGCAACCAGGAGTTACGGTCTGTAATGTTAGTTCATAGCAGGACCCCTTTGGTTATCACGCGCGGCACCCGTAAAGCACAGAGGTACGTCGACGATATTCTACGCCATGTCTTGTTGTCCTTCACGGCATGTCACCCTGGACTTACATTTCAGCAAGATAATGTCCACCAACTCACGGAGAGAGTATCTACTGCTTGTCTTCGTGCTTGCCAAACCCTAAGTTGACCAGCAAAGTCGTCAGATCTCTCCCCAATTGAGAACGTTTGGAGAGTTATGGGCCTGGCCCTCCAACTAGTCCCGCATGTTGACGATCATGCACCAGTTGGATAGAACTTGACACGAAAACCCTCAAGAGGGCATCCAACAACTCCATCAATCAATGCCAAGCCGAATAACTCCTTGCATGAGGACCAAAGTTGAACCATCATGTTACCGACTTCCTCAATATGTGAAGCATTTTCTCTTGAATAAATCATCCAGTTTTTCTGAAACTGCAATCATTTGTTTGTTTGTACATGAATGTCACATCCACTGATTTCCATCTCGTTCGGATAGTTTCTTCGTGATGTGTAATTTTGTTTTTTGTCTTACAGTGTACATTTGTAATCTGTTGCCACCTACACAACTGGCGAAGGTGTGGAAACTTGTTCGCACTTTTTTCATGAGCCCCTGGTCACTATTCATGAAAGGAAAAGTGAGTACAATATTCATGAAAAGAACTGATATTACATAACGGATAAGAAACTGAAGCCGCGCGGCATTAGCCGAGCGGTCCAAGGCGCTGCAGTCATGGACTGTGCGGCTGGTCCTGGCGGAGGTTCGAGTCCTCCCTCGGGCATGGGTGTGTGTGTTTGTCCTTAGGATAATTTAGGTTAAGTAGTGTGTAAGCTTAGGGACTGATGACCTTAGCAGTTAAGTCCCGTAAGATTTCACACACATTTGAACGTTTTGAAGAAACTGATCAAAACACTACGTGGGTCGCCTTTTATATTTCATAATATTACTATTCAACACCATGACTTTGCTTACTCTAGGTTGAAGAAAATATATGAGAAAAACCAATTCGTTCAATTGGAAAGATTAAGCGAACAAGTATACCACAAGAAAGTGGAAAACATTTGCCCTGTAGCTCTGATCCCAGATGAAGTTTTATTTACCTTTCATTCATGTAGATACTCTCGATCAATGAGTAATACAGTTAAGGACATTGTAAAACCATTTCAGTGTATCAAATAGCATCCTAAAGCCTCAGAATACAGTTACTTGACTGGAAGAGTGGAAATGGAGTACGTTCTGGTGCCATTTTTTCATAAAACGCGTTTTCAGTGCTATTGTGTTCTAGGTACTCTGTTTCATGTTCCTAGACTTGTTCCAACTATGAAATCCTGGAGAAAATGTTTCAAACATTCATTACCAGAAGGTGCATGGTCTATGTGCTAAGAATGGTTTCACTCAGGAGTTCCGTCAGCTAAAGCGTGAACATATTCCATGTAATTACAATGACTAAAACTAACTTCTTTGGTTTTAAAGATGCTGCTTACTGTCAATCCATACGTGTAAGATCTACAAATGCAACATGATCAAAGTGTCTCACACTCATCCATCTCAAATAGTTATTAAACTTTCTATTCTGAAACAGAAGAACGGAAAATGTATGCAAACCAGGAATGACATTGCAGATGTATGCCATCGTGTACTTCATCTGAAAGATCAGCCATGGTTATCAGCTGTAAAACAGAAAGACTTGTTGACAAAGCTGCCGTATCTTCCTCAACAGCACAGGGAATTTTACAACAAACTTTCCAACATTTGATCCCAAGAAGGAATTGCCTAAAACGCACAAATCAGTACTAGGTGAATTTTTTTCTTGAATTTAATTTTGTTATTCTCATGTAAAAATAATCAAATAATTTTCGCAAACAGCAGACAAGGCATGAAACACATGCTGGTTAATTGTAGAAAGAATACACAAGACGGGGTTTCAAAATTAATATCGGCAAGACAGACTACATATATATTGGTGAACAAGGATCGGGTTAACTTCTCGAAGACGAAAAAAGTAAAAAAAAGTGAAAATTTTATGTATTTAGCTCCTATTGTACAATGTGACGGCACGTATGACAAAGATACTGAGAGAATTTCGACAGGTAAACGAGTGACGAAGTCCCTAGATATTCTGATTTGGAGCAATGATGTCATTCAACGGACAAAAAAGGATATTTCATAGTATCATTGAGAACATAGTTACATACGGTGCAGAAATGTGAACAAATGAAAGGACAAAAAAATGGTTCAAATGGCCCTGAGCACTATGGGACTTAACGTCTGAGGTCATCAGTCCCCTAGAACTTAGAACTACTTAAACCTAACGAACCTAAGGACATCGCACACATCCATGCCCGAGGCAGGATTCGAACCTGCGACCGTAGAGGTCGCTCGGTTCCACACTGAAGCGCTTAGAACCACTCGGCCACATAGGCCGGCAAGATCTGGACAGAGGAATTAAATTTCATAAGAAGGCTAGCTGAGTATACGGCATTGCCAGGATATGTACTTATCCCAGTCTTCTATTATTGCATCTTCTGTTTGCTCCTCTCACGTTCGCCTCTTCCTGCCCTCTCCTTCCCTCTCTGTCCATCTGCTCCTGTTCCCTCCTTTCATCCCCTCCTCCCCTCACTAATTCCATCACCTCCTTCCCCTCTTTTTGTCTATCTGTTCCTCCCTCCTCTCTCTGGCCATTTCCTCCTTCCTTATTCTTGTTTACTTCCTCCTCTTTCCTTTCTTTGTCCATCGCCTCCACTCCCTTCTCCATGTCCATCTCCTCCACTCCCTTCTCCATCTCTTCCTCTTCCTTTTCTCTGTCCATTTCCTCCTCCCTCTCTCTGTTCATCTACTCCTCTCTCTCTCTCTCTCCCTCCCTCTCTCTCTCTCTCTCTCTGCTTATCTCTTCCTCCCCCTCTCTCTACCCATCTCCATCTCTTTCCTTTTTCTGTCCATTTCCTCCTCGCCCTCTCCCTGTCCAATTTCAATCTCCCTTCTCTCTTTCCAACTCTTCCTCCCTCCCTATTTTTGTCCATCTCTTCCTTCCTCGTCTCTGTCTCTCCATGTCCCCCTCCCCCATTTCCTCTCCATGTTATCACGCTCACCCCAATAGTAGGCTGGCGCTTATAACCCCACAGTATTTTCAGATCATAACAAAATGTGTGTACTACTTTGTTTAAAATCGTTCCAGAGGTTTAAAATAACCTTCTTACCCGTGGCTTTACCCACGTAAACATATGTCAGATATATTTCATATAAATTTAATATGTTTCACACATATTGGTACATGTATTTCACCTGCATGTCTAGCGAATTTCACCCTGCAGTTTCATTTTCACGCAGCTCAACGTTTATAACATCGTATGTCCTGAACTACCTGCGTACAATGAAATAATTTCTCAGGTACATCCAGTGGTATATGTCGCTACTGTCTGCCAAATGTGTTGTGAATAGAACTACTAGTAAAGAAGTAATAAACTACAAAGTCATCGACGGTGCGTCAGATTTTCTCGCATCTCAGTGTTTATGATGTCTTAATTGCTGAACGATTTTGGTAGCTACATCAGTGACATACGAGAACACTGTCTGCAAACAGGGTGAGCAATAAAGAAGTAATAAATTAAAATGTCATGTATGACGCGGCGGTTTTACTGCATGAACAACGAAAATGTTGTACGTGATAAACTGCTTTTCATTCATCATTTTGTGGGGTTATCAGCGAGAAAAAGTTTCTTAAATGTGTGAAATTTTGTGTAAAGTTCGTTGCAAGTCTCTGAGTGCTTCGATTCTCAAATACTAGATGACAGAATTATGGGTATTGGCTTGTCGTGGGCTAAACTGCAGTTTTGCACCTATCTCACACCACTAATACTCGTTGGTAGGTGGTTATGACTCCCACAGCGGTTCTTTCCACACAGTAAGCGATATGTGTACCAAGTTTGGTTGAAATTGGTTCAGTCATTTATAGGGAGATATGGAAAATACATGTTTTTCATACATACACAGCGTGCTTCTCCTAAGATTCGTCAGGCGCAGTTTCTCTGGCGTTACAGCAAATATTTGCAGTTTCGGTTGCGCAGCTGGAGTAGGTCCAAACAAAGAGTGCTCATCACGTCTTTCATGCGACGCCTAGTGTCAAAGGAAAGGGTCGATTTATTTCTCCTCACAAACAAAATTACTTTTAAGGCGCAATTTTACGAGCTCATTCGATGTATTAGTTTCGTGCGATATTCGTTTTATCGATATGTAACAAAAATGACGGTAGTGCCCTTGGAATAACCAGTTCTCCAGTACTGACAGCTTGACTGTTACCGCAGCGCTACTGGACTGCTGTTTAGTCTTCCTGTTTCACTGTCCCTGTTAATAAAACAAGTTCTGTACTAAATTAATGCGGTACCGCTCTATCAAATTGGCACATAAAATTCCGCTTTAAAAATAATTTTCTTTGTAACGAGGTAGAAACCAACCCTTTCTCCTGACACTGGGTGTCGCATGAAAAACGTGACAAGCAGTAGTTGTTTAGGTTGACTCCAGCTAAACACTACAAAAACGAAATTACAATTACGTGCCGAGACGCCAAAGAAAATGCACCTGACGATTCTTAGGACAGACAGCCAGAATATGTATAACCAATCGCAACTAAAAAATATTTGGAAAAGTGAAAATGATGCAGTCTATAACGAGCAGACTGGAGAATAAATTTTTTATGTTGTATGTCCATCCTTTTGGCAGGAGGTCTTTGGGACGACGGCCGTTTACTATTGAGAGAAAATAAAACACCTACAACTGTCCTTATGATTTTATTTTATTTTGTTGCAACCAGTTTCGGCCCTTCAATGGGCCGTCTTCAGGCTGTAGTTGATGCGGAATGGGTCGATACGATCCCTATATATATCGCATCAGTTGCTAGAATAATTGGATACTCAGATAACGTGTCAGCACTCTGACCAGCGATCTTTTATCGCATCGGTTGATAGAATAACTGGATACGCAGATAATGTGTCAGGACTCTAACCATCAACTGGTTGGCGGTTGATGGGTAGAGTGCTGAGACATTATCCGCGTATCCAGTTATGCTAACAACTGATGCGATATATATAGGGATCGTATCAACCTGTGCCACATCAACTACAGCCTGAAGAAGTGGGATTGAAGCGACGAAACTGGTTGAAACAAAATAAAATCAAATCATAAGTACGTTTGTAGGTGTTTTATTTTCTCACAAATGGAGAATAAATGTCGTCAATGGTTTGGGCATGTTAAAAAATGAACAATGAAAGCTGGCCTAAGAAAATGTTAATGCGGGTCCCCAATAAAACTAAAAGGGGACGACTGTCTTTGTCACGGGGATTATGTGTTGATGGAGCAATGTATGAGAATGGGGTTGACATCTTTCAATTGGAGTAACCGACGCTGCTGGGAGGAGAAAGCGAGTAACCGCCCGTGGGAAAAGTCAAAAGAAGAAGAAGAAGAAGAAGAAGAAGAAAAATGTAAAACAAATGCCAAATGGACTTTGTTGACTACGGTTCCTCTAATTAAAATATTACTGCTGTATTTCTGTACTTGTGTCATCGAAAATAAAATGTATTGCCTCTGTATTACTGGCACCTGAAACAAAGACTTTCTTATTGTCACTTGGAATCAGTCAGTCTCCTGGTATGATACAACGACCTTAATCATTTTCTAATTGTCTCATTATATCCTGCAGTGATGAGGTGTGAGCATACTTCTACGGTATCAGCATCCCTTCTCAGTATCTGGATACAAATAAGTCATGTACAAAAGAGATATATATGGTTTTTTGATTTTCCTGGCAAATGTGACTTTTGACACATAGGAACTATTCCATTTCCACTCTTCAATTTTAGGGGTTCAGTGTTTCAGGGTACTTCCAACTGTTGTAAAATGGTACTTCAGTGTAAAAGATTAATGTTGTAGAAAAGGCTGAATCACATTCTGGTTGTATCTAGCACTGTTCATTGCTCACTCACGAAACGAAAATTATGGGCATGGGTTGTGAAACAATCACGCCTGAAGGTTCTCGTATGCGTTGAAACTTCAGCTGGATGAGCAGTTTTCTTCTTCTAGTAATCAAACGGTTCTTGATAAACTCGTCTGGTGGCCTTTCGTTCAAAAAGAGTATTTCGCAGTATTTGCAATAAGGAAGCGACGGTTGACTGTGAGCCAAACATTATTATTATTTCGACACAGGCGTCGTCCGGCGCATTACTTCACCGAAATAGAAGTTGAAGGCCAGCGGCTTTCAAACACGACGCAAATGTTTAACGCTGTCCTTCAGTGTCCATTCCAGAAATGAAGTTAGCTCTGTGTTCTTCCCCTGGTATTCGTGTGTTAACCAACCTTCGAACTGCCGGAAATAAGCCACCGATGAAGTTCTTTTTTTTTCTCTATGGATGCCAAAACTATTCTACTTGTGTGACCAAGCAGTGGACGACTATTAAGAGACAGGAAATCATGGCTCATTTTGTCATTTTGTTTCATTTCCTTTATTTCTCCAAGAGCAAGTGAAATCAGAACTTCAAAGGCCACGTAGTTATCTTATCGAAAAATTTAGAAAAATAAAACTATTGCGACAATTTCATGCGCAAGGCTACGTTTTATCGCTTTATTTTCAGATTTGTTTTGTGAATGTGTGACCCAGCACAGAACAATCTACTATGACAGAGACTGCTCTCCGTGAGAGTCTAGTAAATGCAAGAACGACTATGAAAATAAGTCAAGTGATCGGCGATAGTTGTAACAATGCCATGCCTGTTTTCCAATACGGTGAATGATGCAAGACGTATGTCGTGATTGCAGCGCATTTTCTAGGATAAAAATCAAACGAATGTGTTTTGGATTCAGATAGATCAGTATGAGGCGAAATAAATCTATTTATCTCCCTTCAGACAAATATTTAGCATTACGTGAAATTCTCGTTGGTGCTTAACAGAATATGAAAACAATTTTAAATGGGAACCATTTTCTTGGTGATCTGCAAAACATCATATAATTGTTTCTTATTTAAAATATTATTACGAAAAATCACTAAGCGGGTTGAAATTATCTAGTCAGTCAGTCAGTGCCATAACGGCACCGAAATGGAAAATGACAGAGAGAAGGCCGAAGTACTGAATTCGGTCTTCCGAAACTGTTTCGCCGCGGGAGATCGTAATGTACTTCCTCCTTTCAATCACTGTACGTTCTTAGAAAAGGTATATATTAAGAGAAATGATCGCGGAACAGAAAAAAAATGTGCAATCGCTTTGTGGTGGAAAGGCATCAGGACCAGATGTGATACCTGCAAGATTCTATAGAGATCATGCCAAATAAGCTGCTCCCCTTCTAGAAGCAATTTATCATAAGTCGCTGGAGCAACGAAGGCTGGAAATAAACGCAGTCACTCCTATTTTTAAGAAGGATCGTAGAAGAGACGCATATAATTACAGGCCTATAACGTTGACGTCGATGTGTTGTGTAATTATGGAACATGATCGATGCTCATGTATTATGACGTTTTTGGAGAACGAAAATCTCCTCTATAAAAATGATTATGGATTCCGCGAACAGAGATCTCGCGAGACTTAACTCGCTCTTTTCCTCCACGAGATGCTCAGCGTTGTAGACGTCGACGGTCAGGTTGGTGCCGTGTTGCTTGACTTCAGGAAGGTATTTGACACTGCCCCGCACTACCATTTATTGAAAGAAATACGAACTTACCGAGCGCCGGACCAGATTTGCGACAAGATTCGAGACTTCCTTGCAGGCAGACCTCAACAGATTGGTCTTAACGTAACAAAATCGACGGACGTAAAGATAATTTCGGGGGTGTCCTAAGGAAGTATGTTAGGAGCGTTACTGTTTACAATATATATAAATAATCTAGTAGAGCCGGAAGCTCTTTAAGGCTATTTGCAGATGATGTAATTCGTCCACCAAAGAAATGGCTTACAAGACATTCGTAAGATGGTTTATTGACCTCGGACCCTTACCAGGTATGACTGACTGAACAGATAGAGAAGATCCAAGAAGAGCGGCACGTTTTGTCACGGGATCGTTTAGCCGCGCGAGGGTGTTACACACACTGTCGACAAAATCCAGAGGTGGACGCTACAAGAGCGTCGTTGTGCATCACGGAGAGGTTTACTATTGAAATTTCGAGACTGTACTTTCCGGAAACGTCGGACAACGTATTACTTTCTCCGACGTACATCTCGTGTAATGACCAGAACAAGAAAATTCTAGAAATTGTAGCTAATACAGACAACTGTTTTTCCCACGCGCTATTTGCGAATTTCACTAGGACGGAGGGATCAGTCAGTGGTACCAGAAGTACCCCACACCATACACCGTCAGGTGGCATGCGTAGTATTTATTTAGATGTAGATGTAGATATTTTCCTTTAACTTTTTCGTCGCCACGTATTTAGCTGCAGTTTCTTGAAGTATTTTCGCTCATCAAGTATTCAGTTATGCAAAAGTGACTGCTTGATCGCACAAGTGCAAGGATTCCAATATTAACAGTAACAATAACTAGAGCTTTAAAACTGCTTATTGTAACGGTCTCAGATACAAACTTTCACAAATGATAATTAGTTTCCATTGCTTAATGATCGTCTTCCCATTTGGTTAATCAAGAGTTGTGAGAAGTCAAAAATTTTTAGGGCTGTGATTGATAAAATTTGAAAATGATCATTAAAGGATCGAAAATGATTTTCACTTGTGACAGTTTACAACTGAGACTTTTACAATAACCTTGTTTTAGAAGTATTTCATTGCGACATCCCTCGTGACTATGGCATCTATTACCACTAATTAGACCATGCAGGATGTGTTTTTTAAAAAAGCTCGTTCTCTTTTATAGAATTAGTTATAATATATGATTGAAAAGATGAAATCAAGAGGAAAATTTAATACAATAAAATGTGCCAAATTAGTTTCTCAATTGTAAATATTTTCATGACTGTTGACAAATGTGTGATAAAGGTGTTACACCACTTGGAAACACCCGATATACAGGAGATAACGATTTTTCATGACGTTCATTCTCACGAGTTTTACTACATGCTTGAACTCAGTTCGTTAACAGCGTATGGATAAATATCCTCGGTATGCTACATTGCATCTAACAACAGTCCTGCATTCTATTAAAAATCGTAGGCTTATGACTAGAGTCGGATAGACCACTGTCTCTTATCCATGGTACGTTTCACTTCATGTACTGAAAATAGATATACTCGTATATTAATGAGAAACACAACAATACTAAAAGAACAAGGGGATCTAGAAAATTTTCTTTAGGAGGAATGTGTTGGTGCCATGGCTGCTGCCTACGTGAGAAAAACGTACATAACAAAAGTATAATGAGCACAGAGTAGATGACGTTCAGATGGTGGGTACTGGTAAAAATATTAATTGCTTGAAGGTAATTGGTGGCGGATGCGTGCTGGTATAGTGTGCTTCGATAAACTCAGATGTGTTATATAGTGTTACAAGATCCTGCCAATATAAACTGGTTCATACATTACCTTGGGATGTTAATTCATTAGTATTAATCCTGTAGATGACTTTAATATGTGGGTATACATAATGTGGTAATATTATGGTTAAAGTGATGACTGTATAGTACAGATTTAACGACTGTTATGTGTGTCATTGACTACAGAAGTCAAGAGGAACTTTTAGACAGACTTGAACTGAAAATATGAAGAAGTAGGTAAATTTTATCTTGAGGTTTGCTGCATCAGATTTTTGTGTGTTACTGAGATAACAAAAAATGTAATCTTTAAAGGCTGTATTAAAATATCTGGCTTAAGCACGAGACACACAAATTACTTTATTTCCTGTCTAGTTTGCCATAGTGTATTGCGCAAATGCTCATCTGCTTCTTTGAATGTGTCCAAAAACAGGTTTCAGTTATACAAACTCAACTGCAGGCAACACGGAGTGTGAATGACATATTCCAAGCTATATACACTGCTGGCCACCGTAAATGCAACACCCTGAAGGAAGCATCCGAATCAAGTGAAATTTACACCATGGGTTTGCAGCGATGAGATATGCAACTGATTAGAATTTCAGCGCAGACGCACATCACGCGCGCCTGTGGCGCCACGTCATAGCGCCATTTAAGGCTTGGCGATTTCGACGAGTGTACGTTCGGCACGTGTGTTTACCTTGTGGTTGTTTCACAAGACGATCGGTTATGCTTCGTAGACAACAGCGAACATCGTTTGATCAAGTATCCGAGTTCGACAGAGGAAGGATAGTGGCTTACCGAGATTGTGGATTATCATACAGAGAAATCGCTAGTCGTGTTGGACGAAAGCAAACAACTGTAATGCGGATATGTGACCGTTGGATGCAGGAGGGTGCGACGGACCGACGTGGTCGATCGCATTCACCTCGGTGCACCACTGCACGTCCTGATAGGTAAATTGGGCGCATGGCAGTGACGGATCGTTCAGTGACATCCCGAACCATAGCACAGCACATTGCGTCTGTAACGCATCATCCAGTGTCTGCGCGTACCATTCGACGCCGTTTGCAGCAGAGTGGTCTGTCCGCAAGACGTCCATTGCTTCGTCTACCATTGACGCAGAACCACAGACGTCTCCGTCGCCAATGGTGTGATGACAGACGGATGTGGACGGCAGAATGGAATGACGTTGTCTTTACTGGCGAGGCACGCTTCTGTCTGCAGCACCACGATGGTCGGATTCGAGTGTGGAGACACCGTGGAGAGAGGATGCTGGACAGCTGCATTATGCACCGCCACACTGGTCTTGCACCGGGTATTATGGTATGGGGCGGTATTGGATATTACTCTCGCACGCCTCTAGTACGCATTGCCGGTACTTTAAATAGCCGGCGCTACATATCCGAGGTGCTGGAGCCAGTTGTCCTTCCTTACCTTCAGGGCTCGGCCTCAGCCATATTTCAACAGGATAATGCGCGACCACACGTGGCACGCATTGTCCAAAGGTTCTTCGTCAATAACCAGATTGAAGTGTTTCCCTGGCCGGCTCGCTCTCCGGATCTTTCGCCGATAGAAAACATGTGGTCCACGGTTGCTCAACGAGTGACCCAGATTTCATCCCCAGCTGCCACACCAGATGATCTTTGGCAACGTGTGGAAGCTGCTTGGGCTGCTGTACCCCAGGAACAAATCCAACGTCTCTTTGACTCAATGCCGAGACGTGTGGCAGCGGTGATCTCCAACAATGGCGGCTACTCTGGCTACTGATTCTGGCAGGAACCACATGTCACAGACGTCTGTAAACGTAATCATTTGATACTTGGTCAACATGTTATCTACAAAATAAATTTTGTTGTGCTACCTCTTGTCTTTCTTGGTGTTGCATTTATCGTGGCCAGCAGTGTATATTAAGATACTTGTAAATATGCTCACAGAATAGGAGTGTCTGTTACATTAGCTGTATATTAGTGCTACGTTGATAAACTACATATAAAGAATGTAACAGGTATATGTGCACATATTCGTATTGGTGACTGAGGACAATGTACTGAACAAAATTATATTAGTATTTACATCATTTGCAGGCCAACAATTATAACTGTTGCACGCTGATTTCTTTTGGGTTGGTTAGTACACCCATGTATGCCTGGCAAGAGCAAGCCATTAATGCTGTTTTCGTCTGTGCAGCAGGTCAGGTGTTGAAGTGTGGTCCCATGGATGCAAAACGTTTAGTCTGTACTGACAGGCGTAACTCAGTGGTGCAGTTATGACCGTGCAGAAAACATCAGATATTATGTGATGTGTTGGTGGGAAGACTGTTTCATGCAGAAAAAGAAACAACCAGCACTCTGATGTCTGCACGTATTAAGGTTTCATAAAGAAAACTACACTTGTATCCATTATATTCTGTATCCAAGCGTTTGTAGTGATGATGAAAGTTATTAAACTGAAACAGACTTTGGCGAAGCTTGTAATAAGGCACATCAATGGAAAATAAGTGAAAGTAATTCTGTGCTGTGTTCCTCATGCAAAGAAAGTACTTTTTGAAAAATCTAATGACAAATGCATTGTCTGCAGTAGAAACAAGTAGGATAAACTTGGATGACGAACATTAATGTATAAAGAAGTCTCGAAGAGGAGTGTAAATGCAACAGTAGATGATAAATGGCCAATGATAATGCAGCAGGTTTGTACGCAGGTGTGTGTGTGTGTGTGCTCTGGAAGCTCTGAAGACATGCCAACCAAACTTGGTACACTTATGAGTGTACTAGGAGACAATTACCATAGAGATAATTGGCGGGACGGGAGGTGGGAAAGTGCTGGTACGTCAGCGTAACTCTGGAACAATTAGACCTATTTTAACCAAACTTTATACGTCGTATATTACGAGGTGCATTCAAGTTCTAAGGACTACGATTTTTTTTCTAATTAACTAGTCATCCGAAATCGATGAAACTGGCGTTACTTCTCGACGTAATCGCCCTGCAGACGTGCACATTTTTCACAACGCTGACGCCATGATTCCATGGCAGCGGCGAAGGCTTCTTTAGGAGTCTGTTTTGACCACTGGAATATCGCTGAGGCAGTAGCAGCACGGCTGGTGAATGTGCGGCCACAGAGAGCGTCTTTCATTGTTGGAAAAAGCCAAAAGTCACTAGGAGCCAGGTCAGGTGAGTAGGGAGCATGAGGAATCACTTCAAAGTTGTTATCACGAAGAAACTGTTGCGTAACGTTAGCTCGATGTGCGGGTGCATTGTCTTGGTGAAACAGCACACGCGCAGCCCTTCCCGGACGTTTTTGTTGCAGTTCAGGAAGGAATTAGTTCTTCAAAACATTTTCGTAGGATGCACCTGTTACCGTAGTGCCCATTGGAACGCAATGGGTAAGGATTACGCCCTCGCTGTCCCAGAACATGGACACCATCATTTTTTCAGCACTGGCGGTTACCCGAAATATTTTTGGTGGCGGTGAATCTGTGTGCTTCCATTGAGCTGACTAGCGCTTTG
The DNA here is from genome assembly GCF_021461385.2 of Schistocerca piceifrons. NCBI lineage: Eukaryota > Metazoa > Arthropoda > Insecta > Orthoptera > Acrididae > Schistocerca > Schistocerca piceifrons. The sequence continues at coordinate 124,272,877 of NC_060141.1, read as the reverse complement.
TTTCTGGATTGAGAAATTGCATCCACGTCTCATCCATTGTCACAACCGACGAAAAGAAAGTTCCATTCATGCTGTCGTTGCACGTCAACTTTGCTTGGCAACATGCCACATGGGCAGCCGTGTGGTCGTCCGTCAGCATTCGTGGCACCCACCTGGATGACACTTTTCGCATTTTCAGGTCGTCATGCAGGATTGTGTGCACAGAACCCACAGAAATGCCAACTCTGGAGGCAATCTGTTCAACAGTCATTCGGCGATCCCCCAAAACAATTCTCTCCACTTTCTCGATCATGTCGTCAGACCGGCTTGTGCAAGCCCGAGGTTGTTTCAGTTTGTTGTCACACGATGTTCTACCTTCATTAAACTGTCGCACCCACAAACACACTTTTCGACACATCCATAACTCCATCACCACATGTCTCCTTCAACTGTCGGTGAATTTCAATTGGTTTCACACCACGCAAATTCAGAAAACGAATGGTTGCACGCTGTTCAAGTAAGAAAAACGTCGCCATTTTAAGTATTTAAAACAGTTCTCATTCTCGCCGCTGGCGTAAAATTCCATCTGCCGTATGGTGCTGCCATCTCTGGGACGTATTGACAATGAACGCGGCCTCATTTAAAACAATGTGCATGTTTCTATCTCTTTCCAGTCTAGAGAAAAAAAATCGGAGGCCTTGGAACTTGAATGCACCTCGTACTGTCTGTAAAAATGTACTTTAGAGATAAGACACTTCTTAGGGAAGCGATTCTGTTGTAAGGTCCCATTCATGACACAAAAGGCTCAACTTGAGATCAGGACTCCACGCACAAGGGAGTGATGACTGGAAGTGTGCTTGGGAGCTGGTACCTGCTGATATCCTACAAGGAAACGCATTTTCAAACTAAATCTGATCAATGGATGCAGTTAGCTGACGAGTACGTCGGAGCTCCGACTTGTGGTCTCTCTCCTGACATCTCTGATAATATGAGAAGGTGATGGCGACGAGCAAGTCGGATGTCGGTTGAGGAAACTGAGGAGGATGTCGTCTGACGGATTTGGATCTGGCTAGTGTACGACGAATTGCTGACCTGAACTCTCAGAGGGAGGGTTTCCGGCACTGTGGCAGAAAGCGAAGACGAAATAGACGTGAGCTGCATTTGACGAATCACAACGAATGGACTTTCACATTCTATACTTCAGCATACTTTTCTTCTCTCTGACAATACAAACGCTATTTTAATCGACGAATATATTATATTTGGTTATAGAGAGAAACATTTATAATAGCTTGTACTCTATGAACAGATTATGAACTATTCTACTGTATTCTGTCGTTTCCACTTATGACACAATTCTGGCTAGTATTCTGATATTGCCTCACCTGTTATCTCTTTCTCTTTCTCACCTGTCATCGCTTTCCTCTGATGAAATGGCCCAAAAATTTTCGAGGATGGTTAAATAAAATAAAGTGAAACGTCAGCCAGCGGTTTTAATGTTTCGGATGGTCTACATAGTCTCCTAAAACTTCGATACAACTAGTAGAATGTTCATACAACTATGTGAACTCTCTGAAAAGTCCTTCTATGAGCCGTTGATCAACTTGCACATCATGGTGGCTTGAATGTCAGTTATCTCCTCACCCATCTGTGTATTGCTGCACTTTGTCACTTTGTGGTAGATTCATGGGGACAGTCTCGCCACCCATGATGATTTAGTCTAGAAAAGAATTGTCCGCGTTTTGTATTTCAGTCAAGTTACAATGGGTGTCCACGTGTCCATTGCTTCTTGTGAACTACATTGACACACTGCCTATTCGAAACAATTTGGGCGAAAGCACATCTATTATTTACAGTTGTTAGTTCAAGCTGCTACGGTAGTTACTGCATTGCCGTCGCTTATAAGCCAGAAACAAAATCAATCTCGGGACGTTTTAGACGGACGGTGTATTCCAAATGCTAGTTGCACTGTGGCAGAGCACACATGCAGTCAATGAGCTCAGCACAGCATATCAGCAAACTATTCAGAGTATCATTAGGGCTGTACTTGAGTACAAAATGAGTTAAATTCCAGCACGACTGAATGAACTACTATGGCGAGTGTGTCCCCTATAAGTCCATAGAAGGCTCCATGGCGAGTTCCCCATTGAGAAGACTACAGCTTAAATATCTTCCACTGCATTATGTTCATCAGGTCACGACTCACAACCATCTACTCCAGTAGAACTCTGTTTTTCTAAAATACCCTTTGAACTACGTCGCTTATCCAGGAAAGCTCATAAGGTAAGACCAGATGTGCTGTGTTTCTTAAATAAGAACCTCTTGGCAGAAATAATTGAGAGCTTTAGTCGCTCCATAGTAGAACTGATTCAACATGAAACTGTAGCTTCAGTTTGAGACTAGAAAATATCTGAAGATAAAAGATATAATATTACTGCTTTAAACGGAGAAGACGAATCAAATAATTTTTGCCTTTACAGAAGTGGGTAAAACCGGTATTTGTGAGCAGTTGAGATAATTTCAGATTAAATTATGTTTTACAACGAACTAAAGATTATAGATACCACTCATTAGCGACATAGTGATATTTTTTATCCACAGGAACGGAGTTTAAGCGCCAATTATCCTCTGAGTAAATAAATGAATTAGAAATGTGTTGAATATAATAGTCGACAGAGATAGTAATACCTGCGCTGCAAGAGATGATATACATTTTTAAGAGGACTCTGCTTTCCACTATAGTTCATCACTTCTTTCTGTCATCTCACATTTGTTGCGTCTACACTTCATCCGACCTCATGACACTTGTACTGACTGCTGTCTTCATTGTTTTCACCAGACATTTTCTTCCTCCTTTTATTTTCCTTCAAAGGTATACTTTTGTTGCTTTCCAAATTCTGTATTCTCATTATACGGCTATTTGACTGGAGATTATGGGTGCCTATAGAATCTACTACAGCTAGTGAATCAAATTTTTTTGGTATTATTGTGATTTTATTCGCGTTCATGATTCTGGTGATCATTTCGCTTTCCTGGATTTTCCTTTCTCCCTCTAGATCTGCGAGAACAGGTTTCTATCAAATAAATAAGTATTGGAAGAAAGTGGGTGTGAACCTTTGTTCATTTTGAATCTTCTGTTATTTTCTTGTACCTTAGAAACTGTTTTATCATTTTGCTCGAAGAAGTTTGAAGCTCTCTGGGTTTTATTGAGCACATATCGTCTCGTACTGTTGCTCTTCAACATTATTTCCAAAAGATGCTTAAAATTTGAAAGTTATTCCTCGCTGGTGCCTTCAAGAAAAGTATAAGAACTGCAGTTTCAGATCAAAGCAACAATTTCTAAATGAACTAGAAGATTTATTATCTGTCTAGTGATCAGACGACGCCGTAAATGACTACTACTTCACCAGCGTATGCTGGTCTGCTTTCGTGGTGTGTTATGCTGACCAGCTGACGTCACCTGATGACATCAGTGAGTACGGGAGTCTCCCTGAAACGCCCATTTCTATAGGCAGTCGCGCCGGTTCCAAGGATACAGCACGATGAAGGCCAACACTGACTACATATCTTACCGTCTACCACTGTCGAAGGTTCGTCCTACAGAATTCCGTTTACCGCGGTACGGTGGGTTTTGTAAGCACTTATTGATTGTTCCACTGTTGTACACGGAACAGCAGGAAATGTTGCAGACAGTCACCACGTCCTTGTACAAAGTTCGACTCATTTTCCTTCCGCAGATTTTCGGTTAAGTGGCCGGGACTCACTTATGGCGGACAGTACTAAAAAACTTAATGTATTGTCAAGGAGGGTTATCTAGTCAGGTAAAAAATAGATGCGACGCTCAACAAGAAAAGTAATACAGATTTTTATTAAAAATTTTCTTAAATCAGTCGGTGATGTTGTTGTTGTGGTCTTCAGTCCTGAGACTGGTTTGATGCAGCTCTCCATGCTACTCTATCCTGTGCAAGCTTTTTCATCTCCCAGTACCTACTGCAACCTACATCCTTCTGAATCTGCTTAGTGTATTCATCTCTTGGTCTCCCTCTACGATTTTTACCCTCCACGCTGCCCTCCAATACTAAATTGGTGATCCCTTGATGCCTCAGAACATGTCCTACCAACCGATCCCTTCTTCTGGTCAAGTTGTGCCACAAACGTCTCTTCTCCCCAATCCTATTCAATACTTCCTCATTAGTTATGTGATCTACCCATCTAATCTTCAGCATTCTTCTGTAGCACCACATTTCGAAAGCTTCTATTCTCTTCTTGTCCAAACTATTTATCGTCCATGTTTCACTTCCATACATGGCTACACTCCATACGAATACTTTCAGAAATGACTTCCTGACACTTAAATCAATACCGGATGTTAACAAATTTCTCTTCTTCAGAAACGCTTTCCTTGCCATTGCCAGCCTACATTTTATATCCTCTCTACTTCGACCATCATCAGTTATTTTGCTCCCCAAATAGCAAAACTCCTTTACTACTTTAAGTGCCTCATTTCCTAATCTAATTCCCTCAGCATCACCCGACTTAATTCGACTACATTCCATTATCCTCGTTTTGCTTTTGTTGATGTTCATCTTATATCCTCCTTTCAAGAAACTGTCCATTCCGTTCAACTGCTCTTCCAAGTCCTTTGCTGTCTCTGACAGAATTACAATGTCATCGGCGAACCTCAAAGTTTTTATTTCTTCTCCATGAATTTTAATACCTACTCCGAATTTTTCTTTTGTTTCCTTTACTGCTTGCTCAATATACAGATTGAACAACATCGGGGAGAGGCTACAACCCTGTCTTACTCCCTTTCCAACCACTGCTTCCCTTTCATGTCCCTCGACTCTTATAACTGCCATCTGGTTTCTGTACAAATTGTAAATAGCCTTTCGCTCCCTGTATTTTACCCCTGCCACCTTTAGAATTTGAAAGAGAGTATTCCAGTCAACATTGTCAAAAGCTTTCTCTAAGTCTACAAATGCTAGGAACGTAGGTTTGCCTTTCCTTAATCTTTCTTCTAAGATAAGTCGTAAGGTCAGTATTGCCTCACGTGTTCCAGTGTTTCTACGGAATCCAAACTGATCTTCCCCGAGGTTGGCTTCTACTAGTTTTTCCATTCGTCTGTAAAGAATTCGTGTTAGTATTTTGCAGCTGTGACTTATTAAGCTGATAGTTCGGTAATTTTCACATCTGTCAACACCTGCTTTCTTTGGGATTGGAATTATTATATTCTTCTTGAAGTCTGAGGGTATTTCGCCTGTTTCATACATCTTGCTCACCAGATGGTAGAGTTTTGTCAGGACTGGCTCTCCCACGGCCGTCAGTAGTTCCAATGGAATATTGTCTACTCCGGGGGCCTTGTTTCGACTCAGGTCTTTCAGTGCTCTGTCAAACTCTTCACGCAGTATCATGTCTCCCATTTCATCTTCATCTACATCCTCTTCCATTTCCATAATATTGTCCGCAAGTACATCGCCCTTGTATAGACCCTCTATATACTCCTTCCACCTTTCTGCTTTCCTTTCTTTGCTTAGAACTGGGTTTCCATCTGAGCTCTTGATATTCATACAAGTCGTTCTCTTATCTCCAAAGGTCTCTTTAATTTTCCTGTAGGCGGTATCTATCTTACCCCTAGTGAGATAGGCCTCTACATCCTTACATTTGTCCTCTAGCCATCCCTGCTTAGCCATTTTGCACTTCCTGTCGATCTCATTTTTGAGACGTTTGTATTCCTTTTTGCCTGCTTCATTTACTGCATCGGTGATAACTGTAGATTTTTGTGAATGAAACATTCTAGATCACACAATATATTTCTTTATTTATAACGACGTTTCGGCTACTGCATCATACTTAGGAACAGGTTCTACTGAACTTGACACTGAGCGTTGTTCGATCAGTTCTAAATTTTTATCTGTCGGCAGTAGCCGAAAGTCGTAAATAAAGATCATCGTAATATTAATAAGTGAACAAGAAAATTGAAGTACCGATTTTTAATATTAATTATACAAGGAGGCCAATGAAATTTAATACAATTCGGAAGGCACTTTGATATAGATGTGCACAAAGTCAAAATGATGTGCATACATAGCCGTTAAGAGTGATAAAAAGAAGTAGATGTTACTGTGTTCATAAGTCTGATGATACACTATGTGATTAAAAGTATCCGGACACCTGGCTGAAAATGACTAATAAGTTCGTGGCGCCCTCCATCGGTAATGCCGGCATTTAGTGTGCTGTTGGTCCACCCTTAGCCTTGATGACAGCTTCCACTCTCGCAGGCATACGTTCAATCAGGTGCTGGAAGGTTTCTTGGGAAATGGCAGCACGGAGCGCTGCACTGAGGAGAGGTATCGGTGTCGGTCGGTGAGGCGTGGCACGAAGTCGGCGTTCCAAAACATCCCAAACGTGTTCTATAGGATTCAGGCCAGGATTCTGTGCAGGCCAGTCCAATACAGTGACGTTACTGTCTAGTAACCATTCCGTCACAGGCCGTGCATTATGAACAGGTGCTCGATCGCGTTGAAAGATGCAGTCGCCATGGCCGAATTGCTCTTCAACAGTGGGAAGCAAGAAGGTGCTTAAAACATGTGTAGGCTTGTGCTGTGATAGTTCTACACAAAACAACAAGGGGTGCAAGCCCCCCTCCATGAAAAACACGACCACACCATAACAGCACCGCCTCCGAATTTTACTGTTGGCACTACACACGCTGGCAGGTGACAATCACCGAGCATTCGCCATACCCACACCCTACCATCGGATCGCCACATTGTGTACCGTGATTCCTCACTCCACACAACGTTTATCCACTGTTCAATCGTCCAATGTTTACGCTCCTTACACCAAGCGAGGCGTCGTTTGGCATTTACCGGCGTAATGTGTGGCATATGAGCAGCCGCTCGACCATGAAAATCAAGTTTTCTCAACTCCCACCTAATTGTCATAGCACTTGC